>NC_141693.1:595011134-595612408 GCF_964263255.1 Lissotriton vulgaris
CTTTCAAAAAGTGAACAAAATCTACCTCTCCTTTCCAAACCCACCCACTGATTTGCCCTCTCAACGCCTGGAGTCAGTTCTGGACAGGGACAATAGGCTGGAGTCTTTTCCTCTGTTGAAACTGGAAACATTGGAGAGTCTAGCCCAACAAATAAAAACCGGCTCTCCGTGTGACCCTGCTCCACCGGGCTCACTGGGGCTGGCCAGCAAAACCATTCTCCCTACCCTTCTGGAATTGCTGAACTCTTCCATATTGAGTGGGACGGTACCAGCGACCTGGAAACACGTAATGGTGCGGGCCCTACTAAAAAAACCTTCCCTCGACCCAGCTAACCCAGGCAACTACCACCCGATTTCTCTGCTCCCATGGGCATCTAAGATCCTGGAGAAGCACGTCAATACCACTCTGATGAAATTCTTCGAGGAAAACCATCTCCTCGATGCCTCCCAGACGGGCTTTCGCCCAAAATATGGGACAGAGACCGCTCTACTGGCCATAACTGAGGAGGCAAGACGGATCTTGGATCGGGGGGGTCAGTGGCAGTGATCCTCCTCGATCTGAGTGCTGCGTTTGACACGGTACATCATAAAATTCTGTTGAACCGTCTCGCCAACCTAGGAGTGTCCGGAGAAGCCCTGGTCTGGTTCGAGTCTTTCCTATCTGACAGAACCTTCCAGGTCTTTGACGGCACATCCGTATCATCAAATAGGCCTTTGAGGTGCGGAGTCCCGCAGGGTTCATCCTTGAGCCTTACGCTCTTCAACGCATACATGAGGCCGCTGGCTGGGATTCTTTGTCCGCATGGTGTCAATATCATCTCCTATGCGGGCGACACCCAGCTGGTGGTCTCCCTTGCACAGAAGAGCGGCCTCCAATCACTGCCCAATCTAGCAGCATGCCTGGAGGATGTAAAGAGCTGGATGATGAGCTCATGTCTGAAGCTCAACGACGACAAAACCGAGCTCATGCTCCTGGGCCCGGCAGCCCCCTCTACTTTGGAGCTGATATGGCCCACAAGCATGGGTGCGGCCCCACCCCCGAGAGATAATATCAAAAGTCTGGGAGTATGGCTCGATAAATCGCTGAGCCTTAATACACAGGCCACCAAGGTGTCGGCCACTTGTTTCGGCCTCCTTAGGGTGATCAAAAAAATTCTTCCCCTTCTCCCATTTGAGGCCAGACAAATAATCATACAGGGCCTTGTCCAATCCCGTCTGGATTTTAATAATGCCCTCTATCTTGGAGGACCAGACTACACCCTACAAAAACTTCAGCGCACTCAAAATTTTGCTGCCCGTGCGCTATTGGGAGTCCCACGGAGGACCTCAATAAAAACTGGCCTAAGAACTTTACACTGGTTACCTGTTAGGGACAGAGTGAAGTTTAAAGCTCTATGCATTGCCCACCAGACCTTCTGGAAAATGGGACCAGAAATCAACTGCTCCCTGATCTCTCCATATCTGCCCAACAAGGCACTTCGTTACTCAACCGCATCACTAGCCAAAATCCCCAGAATCTTTAGAGCCAGAGCAGGAGGACGTTTGTTCTCGTACAATGTGTCTAAACTGTGGAACACCCTCCCTCTGCAGATGCGAGATAATTCCAACCTAACTAATTTCCGGAAACAGCTCAAAACCTTCTTGTTCAGTAAGTAGTAACCTTCTGAGGGCATCTTCTGTTTTAGTTTCAGCGCCTGGACGCCTCAGGGCAACTGTAGCGCTCTACAAATCCCATTTTCATTTCATTTCATTTCATTTCATGCGTAGTACCTGGGTAATTGAAGGAGTGAATGAGTAGTGTCTAGGTGATTAGAGGACTGCATGGTGTAGGTCACGGATGACTGTAGCAGTGCATGGGTAGTGCCTGGGTTATTGCATAAGTGCCTGAGTAGTCCCTGGGTGATAGCAAGAGTACACGTGTAGTGCCTGCATGATTTTCCAAGTGTATGGTTATTGCTTGGTTGATTTTACAACTGCATGCTTAAGGCCTGGGTAATTACATGAGTTTACAGTTAATATCTGGATGATCGCTTGAATACATGGTTAGTGTCTGGGTCATTGCATGATTACATAGGTACTGCATAGATTATTGGAGGAATGGAGGGACACCGCATGGTGATTTCATAAGTGTTTGGGTGTTGGTGTGGTAATTGGGTAAGTACATGGTACTCGCTGGGTGAATGGAGGAGTGTCTGGGTGGTGACAGGGTGATTGCTGGAGTGCATGGGTAGTGCCTGGGTAATTGAAGGAGTGAATGAGTAGCGTTTAGGTGATAGGTACTCTCTTGATAATTAGAGGTCTGCAAGGACAGTGCAAGGTGATTTTATAAGTGTATGGATATTGGCTGAGTGATTGGATAAGTGCATGGCTAGTGGTTGGGGGATTAGAGGAGTGCATGGGTACTGCCTGCATAATCAATATAGTAAATAAGTAGTGTCTAGATGATTACAGAACTGCATTGGTAGTTGATAGATTATTGGAGTAGTGTATAGGTAATGCCTGAGTTTTTGCATGAGTGGATAACTAGTGCCTCTGTGATTGCAAGAGTAGATCGGTTGTGCCTGAGTAATTTTGTAAGTGCACAGATATTCATGTGTGATTCCTGGGATGATTCAAAATGCGGTAAGTCCGTGTACGATTGATGCGACAATCGACAGGAGATGAGTTTCAATCTTTGAAACAGGCTTGTATTGAGAGCCTCTTCTTCCCTCACCAGCTGGTATGAGATGACATGGCTGGCTGAGGTTCCCAGAGTTACGATGTCCAACATTGGTGCATCTGCTATAAGGTATAAAAGGCCCAGATCCTTGTACTGGGATGAATGTATGACATTGTTCTACATTCTGTCCATCAACTGTGTTTTTGCAATAAGGTATAAAAGGCAGTGAAACATGTCGGCTGCAGGTAACGGTATGCAAAACTAAGCTACCAGCCTTTTTAGTTCACCAGTACACACCATATTTAGGAATAAAGTTGTGCCATTGGTGTGCCTGGTGATTTTAATCACTTATTGTGTCACATCAGGGAGCGATTATTTGAGCTCCAAATTTGCACCTGTCTCACTTTTAACACGTATGGTTTGTTTTGGACACTCTATCTTTTCTTTCTTTGTCTGAAAAGGAATGACAACCGATGATGAGAAAGGGGCTATAAATCGGTAATATCTGCCAATTGCCCCGAGGGATGTTCGCCCGTGAGGTGTCATCATTTTTCGGCACACATCTTTTGCATTCTTTCACTTATATATCAAGTGTGGGTGGATGTACTGTTTCAGTGGAGCAGACATCAGTTTATTCGCAATGGATTTGTCGAGTTGAATTCCGTCCGGAATCTCCCCTTTCACAATGGTTTGATTTGGACGCTATAGACATAGATATAACATACCCGGCTACATATTGAGAGGATGTAAAACTGGATTCAGATATTGTACTGTTCCAGGCTATTGAAGTTTTATATTTATTAGAGGAGTGCTAGCCAACGTCCAGGGGACAGGGGTTTCTTGATATTGATATTCCTTGTGTGATTACAGAGCTGTATGGGTACTACTACAGTGAACAAAGCAGTATGTTGGTAATGCATAGGTGATTTTGTAACTACAGAGGTTATATTTCAGAGATTAGCCGCTTAACCGCCACTGTGCGGCAGTTTAGCGGAGTGGGTGGGGCTGCGGCCAACGGACGTGCGCAGCACTACGGAGGTAGTGCTTGCGACAGCCGTTGGCTGATGAACACAGGGAAGGGGTTAAAAAAGAGCATGTGTTCTAGTAAATTGATTTGATGAGTGAGATAATTCAGTTTAAAAAGAATCAATGACTGTAATAAAAGTGATTAAGTATTAAGTCATAGTTCATAATATTATGCTGATTACATTACTTTATCTTACCTTCTTTTTTGAAGTAGATATGAACCTCATTGAAACAATTTTTTCAGTTGTTTTATTAAAATCTAAATTTTAAATATTTACAAACTTAATTTGTTTTGGTAAAAGAGAAGAAAAAATACTGTTATTGCATATAATAGTACAGTTTTAAGATCACAATATAATTTAAGAATTACATAACATATTCAGTTTGCCTTTTTTTCTCTTTTCAGATTCTATTGAATTTCACCATACACAGTGATTTCAATGTTGATCATCATGTAACAGCGGGCAAAAAAATACAATTAATAAGATTGTTAAAAAAAAACAAATACGAGTTCAAAATACTTACAACAAACTCAACTATCTATTTACATTTCCAAAAATGAACACCCTCAAAACATTGCATATAATACAAAGATGAAATATAGGAACAGCTTCTTTCAAACACATATTTTCCAAATGCAATATCAAATGGCAGAAACGATACTCTAAACCGTAATTGTTGACATCTTCCCAATAGGACAAATGATGTTTCGAAACCATTTGCTTTGAAAATATCCAAAATAAACGTATTCAATCAATCAATCCAAACACTTTATTCAACAGAAGTCATAAAAGCACTTACAAATATCTTAAAAATTGATAACATCTCATAAAATAAAACATAGTATAAAATATTTTATATTTTGCATTATACAGAGCATTTTTAAAATTGGACACTTGATTCAGTTTGACCTTTTCTGCTGTAACTCGATTAGGTACAGTCAATCACTGCCTCATTTGTCGTTGGCTGGGCATATGCAATTAGATCTTATTGGCCACGACCACCCTAAGTATTTTGCCATCGCTATGACATTCGTTACTGATGTGTTAGAACACAAGATTCTTTCAGCATTGCTAGTCCTTCTTGTCCCTAGAAGCTAACAAATTGGTATCAGCCAGACACGACGTGGGACATCATATCCAGTACAAACAAACAGGAAGTGAGACAATTTTATCGATCTGAAGTCGGCCTTCGACTTGGTGCCAAGGGCCAAACTTTGGTCCGTTCTTAGAGACCTGGGATTGCCAATAGAATTATTAGATCTGATTGTCAGATTACACAAGGGCAATTTTGCAAGGGTTAGGTGGGGAGGCCAAGGACAGGTGACGGACTGCTTCCCCGTAACACGGGGCGTCCATCAGGGGTGCGTACTGGCGCCCACACTCTTCCTATTGTTCATCGATCAAGTGGTTAAGTTTTTTGCTAGTACCCCCACTGATGCACCCACTCTGGGGGGGACCAGGTTTCCTATGCTCATCTTCGCTGATGACACATTACTCCTCTTTAAGACCCGTAGTGGTTTACAGTCAGCACTGGACCGCTTTGAGGAGTTCTGTCGCATCAATGATCTTAAGATTAATGTGAGCAAAACGAAATTTATGGTGCTCACTAAGAGTCATCCCCTAAGGAGTGCAGTGACTATGAATGGAGAGAGTTTGGAACAAGTCGAGGTTATGACCTATTTGGGCGTAACCTTGGACTATCGTCTCCGTTGGAAAGCGCAGGTGGACACATTACATTTAAAATTTGCGCGTCTCACGGGTTGTCTCCTACAAGAGCAAAAAAGGTCCCTTACTAAACGAGTTAAACGTGCACTTCGGATCTATACCACCAAGGTTAACGCTGCAATTTTGTATGGGGCAGATCTTTGGGGACATATGGACCTCTCTACCCTGGTGAAAACGCAGTGCAAGTTCTAGCGGAAACTTGTAGGTCTACCCCAATCCTCTCCATCTAAACCACTTTGCCTGGATATGGGTTGTAACCCAATAAACGAAATGGCAAGGTACAGACTGGTGGCTTTTTGGAGACGTATTTGGACCTCTCCTGACCTTATCCTTTTTGCTAATGAGCTTGCAGAAGTAAGATCAATTTGGGGGTCCGGTGGTATTCCATGGCTGCGTGCAGTTAAATCGATCCTGGTTGAAATGGGCCTTGAACAGTTGTGGGTTTCCCCGGGATCTAATATTTTTCCATCAAAACAGGAGTACAAGGCACTTTATTGGGCCTCTGTTCGTCAAGCTTTGGTCACTGCTTCTGGCTCCGCTAGTTTAACAGGAAGGTTCCTGACTCACAAGTTGGATTCCTTCCTAGAGAACTATTGGGACATTATCACTAGGCCACTTGACAAGAAACTTTACCACCAGTTTCGTGTGGGATCCTTGCCCTTGAATTTGTTCACTAAAAACTGGTCTAATGGAATGAGTAAATATTGCCCTTGGTGCCCGGGACACAAGGAGAGTGTGGGTCATCTTCTATTTGCCTGTTCGATTTATCAAGCCCCTCGAAGTAAATGGATAAAACCCCTTTGCCAGCGACTTAAATACAAAGGGTGTGCTGAGGCTATTTGGGCACTTAGAACTAACACCTCTGATGTGATTGTGGTGAGCGTAGCCAAATTCTTGGGGTGGGCATGGGTGATCAGACCGAGAAGTAAGCAGAAATGATTAAGACCCTGTCTCTTTCTTAATTCCAACGTTTTTAATTCCAACCTTTTTAATCTTTTTTAATCTTTAGGTCAGGTTTGTCTTTGTATTGTCAGTCTGTTTAATTGTAATTTTAAAATAATGTTATATTCTATATGTATGAATTTCAAGAAATTCGAAATTCGCATTTGTATACAGTAATTGAAACTATAATTGTGTTTGCTGTAATACCAACTCTTTATAATAATCTGTATGTCCAAAACTTCATGTTTTAAAAAAATGTCTTTTATGATTTTATTATCGAAATAAAGACTTTAAAACCTGAACCTGAGACAATGATTCCATACTTGAGTTACATACCGGGCACAAATCAACACTGGGTTTTTTCCATCTAGCAGTAAATGCTCTTAGTGGCAATGTGCCTACCCTGAACTGGGAATACAGTTTCCGGTCAAGCAGTTCTGTAATTTGATCCCAGTATGACTCCAGCTTCGGGATAACTTTACATTCCAGAAAAAGGCCAGTTAGGGAGTATGACGCACTGGTTCTAAATGTGTTATACTGGACCCAATTTCAATATTTATCTTTCAGAGTCTTCTTATAGGAGAAATTAGAATTTATTGGGTCCTTCCACAGTGAAATCATGCCAATGCTAGATAGAGTGTCTCTAACCACCCATAGCCATTTTATGAGGTGGGAAGTGTCGGCCCTTATATCTTGAAACCCTGCCGCGTATCCTGCAAGTTCGTGTGTAGTCCAGAATTTCTGCCAATACAGGAGGGGACGCAGTTTAGCTATGACTGTGATGGGTTTCCTACCAAGGTCGTACAATAACGGACACATTGGGGTACTTTGTGGTAACCCAGTGATTTCCCTCGAGGACCTATTTTCTGATGATGTAAGCATGGATAGGTTCTCGCACCCCCAAAGTTCTGATCCGCAAAGGGCTGAGCTAATAACTTTCGTGTTATAAATCTCGAGTGCTGGGCTAATGGGCTTAGTGTATGAGGTGTTATGTTCCGTATGTAGTAACCCCGACAGTTGCCTATGTTTTACGGACTACTTTGATGGAGGGATGCGGAGCATTTTGCCGAACGGAATCTTGAACTCTGGATTAGTCAACCATAGCCTTATTTTCTAGCTTTTTAGACCACCATGGTTGCAACCACCCCACGGGGTGATGCACTACGCCCATGTTGAGTCAGCACCACACAGTATCTTGTAGATAAAATACTGAGCATCATATGCCACAATATATTCTGCGCATTCTTATCACTGCCAAGGTTCTGCATAAAGTTCACATTTCAGATCTGTTGAAAGCCAAATACTTTTCCGACATTTACATATATATAGTCCGTCCCACTTAGGTTAAGAAGAACATAGAAGAAATACTTACAAGTACAATACATCCATAAGTACCGGATGCAGTATGCTCAAATGTTGTAGCTGGTTAAGCCTATTACATTTATAAACATTGCTTAATGCTTATATATAGTTCAATGTTTTACCGTACATTTTTAAAAGCATGGGTAATAAAAAGTGCCTTTAACAGTTAAACCTGACTTCTGTTGAAACCTAGGTGGGACATTCTGTACTTATGAAAAAAAGTGCCTCCAACGTGAATTGGGAGCATCCCCCGGCGCTCCACTCTGAGATCAATTTAAATCAATTCAAAGAAAAAGTTCCATGTAACGTTTGAGTTGAGATAAAGTTTTATATTGTATTCATCAAATCAAATTGCAAAACATCCTTTCATTTCCAATTATGAAGTTCATTGAGCCATGTTTAAAGTGACAATAACACATATTGCAGTCCAATGCATTTCGGGCTGTCTGCCATTCATCCGGGACAATAGGTAGAAGCAAGACGAAAAAATCTAATAAAGCACTGTACCTAATGCATTACATGTTTCAAAACGTCAAACACATTTCATATCATGGTCATAACAACACCAAAAGAACGACTATGTGCTCTCCCATAGAGTGCGTGCATGCAAAAAATCAGAAAACAGCGTTAAAGTATCTCACGTGTTATTCTTGTTACTATCTGCCAAACAGGATGCTAAAAGAATAAACATGAAAAACGTGTTGCCTTCTACTGATGATTAATGACATAAGTAAGTGGGCTGGGGGGCGATTGTTACTTACTTATCGTACGCGAGTTGCATTTCGGCAATAATTCAAACGGGTTCTTCTTCGCGTCTGGCGCGAAAAAACTATCTGAAAAGTGACAGCCATTCACAATGTGCTGTAAAAGATGTGAAACTGTGATAGTGTGTAAAACATTATCTGATTCGCTAGAAGTTCCGATCACGTGATCGGGTTCCCACCAATCTGCGGTGGGTATTGTGTGTTGTTTACATAACGAAAGGGGTGCTAGAAGCTGACACAATGATTAAGCCGTGTCTGGAAACAAATGTAGCACATTTCACAAAATATATGTCTAAACAAAATTCTAAACAGATCGGCCCACACATGCTATACAATACAAAACGTGAAGAAGTAAAATAACTGTATCAAGATGTATGATTATAAATAACACAGAAATTCAATGCGATCATTGAGGCCATTAGGCTTGCTCGAATTTTGTAAATAGATCCAGTAGTTTTCTCTTTGTAGGAGAAAACTAATATTATCTCTGCCTTCAATTTTGTCAACTGTTTCAAGTACCACATATTAGAGTTGGGAAATATTATGATTGGCTTCTAAAAAATGGGTGGCTATTGTAGATCTCAAGTTTTTTGTGCGTATGTTTGATTTATGTTCGTTGAGTCTAGTCTTAATTTTTCGTTCTGTCTTTCCAACATACGTTTTGCTGCATGGGCATTTCAACATATATATCAAATTCGAACTGTCACAAGTTGCATTGACTTTCAATCTTATTTTGTTACCCTTCATTGGATGGGCTATTTGATTGCCTCTTATTATACTGTTACAATTCCCACATTGTAAACAGGGACGTGTTCCACGATATTGTTTTTGATCAATTGTAGTACATTTTAACATTTCACCAAAGTTTTTATTCCTGGTAAACGCAAAAATAGGAGGGTTTTGGAAGGTTTGTTTGAAATCTGGTTCAGCCTTGAGAATGTTCCAATGACTCTTTGTGATCCTCTTGAAGTTAAAACTCACGGTGGAGTATTTTGACACAACAGTCATTCTGTCTTGCTGAGGTTTACGTTTGATGGTTAATAAATCTCTTCTTTGCATGTTTTCAACTTTTTGTACGGCTTCATGGATTAGGGGTTCTGGGTAGCCCCTTGTGCGAAATCTCTCTCCCATTTCTCCGATGTTGATTTTTGCTTTCTCAGGATTTGATGTGATATGTTTGGCTCGCATCATTTGAGATAGAGGTAGATGTCTCTTTAATGATTCTTGGTGGAAGCTATTGTAATGGAGGGTGTTGTTCCTGTCTGTGATTTTTCTGTACATTTCTGTTTCAATTCTTCCTTCAGTAAGATTAACGCGAACGTCTAAGAAAGTCAAAGATTTTGTGGAAATTTCCCAAGTGAATTGGATCCTTTCTTCTTGTCTGTTGAGTTCAATTAATGCCTGTTCCAATGATTCAGAAGAGTTCTTCCATAGAATAAAAATGTCATCTATGTGAAGCACAAACATCTTGAGATTGTTTTTCCAATGTGGATTATTCAAAATATGTTGGGTTTCAAAGGATTTCATGAACAGGTTCGCGTATACCGGTGCGGCGCTATTTCCCATGCTCGTTCCAATGAGTTGCTGATACCAAGCGTTGTCATACTTAAAGTAGCTATGGTATAAAGTAAAGATAGTTAATTCCATAAGAAAAGTTTGAAGTTTAGGATCGTAGTCTGTGGAGAGTATAGCTTCTTCCATCGCTTCAATTCCCGAACCATGCGGGATGGATGTATACAAAGACTTAACATCTGCAGTGCAGAGTATCAATGGTTCTTGATCATTCAAATCTAAGGCATTCAATTTTGATAGGAAATCCGTGGTGTCTCGGAAATATGTAACCATATTTTGTACTGTGGGTTGCATTAGTCTATCAATAAACTGACCAGTTGGTTCATGTAGACTGTTTCTCGTTGATACAATAGGACGTAATGGAGGGTCAAGTAGATTTTTATGAACTTTGGGCATCATATAGAATGATGGACTCTTGGTATGTGTCGTTTTCAAAAATTTGCTCATTCTTTCATTGATGATTCCTTCACTGTGAGCTTTGTCGATTAAATTAGTGAGTATCGTCTGATATTCGTTGGTCGGGTTATATTGTAGAGGTGCATAAGTATCTTTGTCGCTGATGTGTTCTTGTACTTTGTGCTTCTACATAGTTGCATTCATAATAACTAGTCCTCCTCCCTTGTCGGCTTTTGTGCATATGATGTTTTTGTTAGCTGACAATCTTTTAAGGATACCCAGATCTTTGTTGGTCACATTATTCTGACGCTTTTTTTGGCAATTTATCTTTGATAGATCTTGTCTCACTAAGGTTTCAAAAAGATCGAGTGCCTTGTGACTCGTGGGTGCCATGTATGTACTTTTTGGTCTCAAGCCTTTGAGTTGATCTTGGTCTTGGGTTAACGGTCTGTTGGATGCATTATTGAAAAAATGTCTCAGTCTTAGTTTTCGCATTAGTTTAAAAAAACTAATTTTCAATTCCAAAGCATTGGTTCTGGTCGATGGAACAAACGATGTTCCTTTCTGTAGTAGTTTTAACTCTTCATCCTTCAATGTGTAGTCTGAGATGTTAATGACTAGTAGTTTTTCGTCTGTTTCTTCTTTTCTTTTGTGATCACTTTCTCCTTGTCTTTGGAGGTCACGCTTCTGGTAAGTGGTCCTTCTTTTTCCCCTCCTGAGTCTTCGATGTCTTGGGAACCTTGTTCTAAAAAAAGGAACTTCCGGAATGTTAAGGATATTGGATGTTGATGGTTCCCCCTCTCTAGGCAGTTCACTTGCGAGGTTGGTGGAGTGCTTTTTAGTAAGTTGCATTCTGTTGGAGGGTGGTTTACTTGACATGTCGCTCCCTGAGGAGGAAGTATCTGTATACGAAGTGTACGGACGGTTTCTACGTCGTTGGGCGTACACATCTGCCCATGTGTACACCTCTCCTAGCTTATAATCATGCGTGTCACGTCTGAACTTTCGAATCTTCCTCTCATTTATATCCTGAATGTGGGAATTGTAACAGTATCATAAGAGGCAATCAAATAGCCCATCCAATGAAGGGTAACAAAATTAGATTGAAAGTCAAGCAACTTGTGGCAGTTCGAATTTGATATATATGTTGAAATGCCCATGCGGCAAAACGTATGTTGGAAAGACAGAACGAAAAATTAAGACTAGACTCAACGAACATAAATCAAACATACGCACAAAAAACTTGAGATCTACAACAGCCACCCATTTTTTAGGAGCCAATCATAATATTTCCCAACTCCAATATGTGGTACTTGAAACAGTTGACAAAATTGAAGGCAGAGATAATATTAGTTTTCTCCTACAAAGAGAAAACTACTGGATCTATTTACTAAATTCGAGCAAGCCTAATGGCCTCAATGATCGCATTGAATTTCTGTGTTATTTATAATCGTACATCTTGATACAGTTTTTTTACTTCTTCACGTTTTGTATTGGATAGCATGTGTGGGCCGATCGGTTTAGATTTTTGTTTAGACATATATTTTGTGAAATGTGCTACATTTGTTTCCAGACACGGCTTAATCATTGTGTCAGCATCTAGCACCCATTTCGTTATGTAAACAACACACAATATCCACCGCAGATTGGTGGGAATCCGATCACGTGATCGGAACTTCTAGCAAATCAGATAATGTTTTACACACTATCACAGTTTCACATCTTTTAAAGCATATTGTGAATGGCTGTCACTTTTCAGATAGTTTTTTCGCACCAGACGCGAAGAAGAACCTGTTTGAATTATTGCAGAAACGCAACTCGCGTACGATAAGTAAGTAACAATCCCCCCCAGCCCACTTCCTTATGTCATTAATCATCAGCAGAAGGCAACACATTTTTCATGTTTATTCTTTTAGCATCCTGTTTGGCAGAGAGTAACAAGAATAACACGTGAGATACTTTAACGCTGTTTCTGAATTTTTGCATGCACGCACTCTATGGGAGAGCACATAGTCGTTCTTTTGGTGTTGTTATGACCATGATATGATATGTGGTTGACGTTTTGAAACATGTAATGCATTAGGTACAGTGCTTTATTAGATTTTTTCGTCTTGCTTCTAGCTATTGTCCCGGATGAAGGGCAGACAGCCCGAAATGCATTGGACTGCAATATGTGTTATTATCACTTTAAACATGGCTCAATGAACTTTATAATTGGAAATGAAAGGATGTTTTGAAATTTGATTTGATGAATACAATATAAAACTTTATCTCAACTCAAACGTTACATGGAACTTTTTCTTTGAATTGATTTAAATTGATCTCAGAGTGGAGCGCCGGGGGATGCTCCCAATTCACGTTGGAGGCACTTTTTTTCGTTAGTAAACTGGACGTCCTAGACAAGAGACACCACCTGGGCTGCAAACCTCTTAAATGCTAAAACCTTACATATACTTAGTTTTGACCTCAATATCGAACTTTGCTGTGTGACTATCCATCATTTTAGTTACATTCTGTACTTATAACATGTGGCACCCCTCACTCGAATATATCGCTTGTGAATCCGCTACATAATATGTACAAAACTGAAGTAAAAACAAACAACCCTGCTGCATAAAACATTTTTTGACATGGAAAAATGTATAGCTCAAATAGGTTTGCTGCACTCGTAGTATGCCTTTTGGTAAAAAGACCTTTTGCCCTCTTCTAACATTTGTCCGTTTGTGCCAGCTTGCTGTCGATGAAAAATTGCAACAGGGTTCACCGAGGTCAAAATGCTCACACTTGCACCCCGGAACCTAACTAAAATAGGTAGTGATTCATAAGACATGAATGACAACCACCAAGTGCATGCCTATGTTGCAAACAGGGCTACTGTTCCCATAATTCATCATGGCGGAAAACAACAAAGCTTAGGCACAATGTCTGAGAGAGTCACTGTTTGTAAATACAAATCACCAGAGCCAAATAGCAAAACCAAATGTTCATAATCAATCGGCTATTGTCTCTAAGGAGGAAAAAGTTACCATGTCGATAATGACAAGCAGTGTTGAGTGGAAATTCAAACCAAGCACAGGCTCTGGGTGTGGGGGGACCGGCAAATAAAAAGTTCCAACCATGTCTGACACTCATCACCACCTCGGCAGTGCCCGGTCACCAGAGGGTAACAGTATCATGGGCCAGGAATTTCTTGCACAGAAAATGCAGACCCGGTGCTGTAGTTAAAAGACCTCTCCCCTACTGGGTCGTAGTCTCCCATTGCTGTCATCCAAAGTCTTGGCTATCCAGCTGGGGGCTCAACCTATAGCACTCCTGTACTTTTCCTCCAAATGTGGTCCTAAGGGAGAGACGCAAAACGACCAGTGTTCCGTGAGCAAATCTAAGACCCAAACGCTTTAATTGAATGAACACAACACTCCAGCTTCCTCAGAACAACATCCAACAAAGCAGGCACAGACTCACAAGTGCAGGATTAAGGCTTCTTTTCAATGATTCAAGTCACCCTCAACCCACAATAACGAGAGACGTGTTTCGAAAAATATATATAAATAAATATATATATATATATATATATATATATATATATATATATATATATATATATATATATATATATATTTTACGTAATGGCTGTCGCCTATACCTTTGGCACCAGTTGACAAATCTTCATGAAATTATCCCAAAAAAGTTTCAAGTTAAGACTTGTTGCACATGTAAAGTTTTGGGATGATCCAGCAAGTGGGTGCATAGCTGAGAAAAAAGGGTTATCAAAAAAGTGCATTTTCCCATCTTAATTTCCATAGGACCTTTGAACACATCAACAGCCTGAGCCTCTGAATAGAATTCCACCAAATTTGGCAGAAAGGTATATTTGGTTACGCAGATTGTGCTTTCTGTTATTTGGTGTAAATCCATTCAGTAGTTGTTGAGAAATGTAAAACGGATGAATATAGTTATATCTGTGGCTGTGACTACTGCAGGAAAAATAAAAAGCACATGCAGGGGAAATTCAGAGCTCTGATTGGCTGCCAACATTTCAGCCAGGAAAGGGGGGTGGTGATGAACAGAGTGTCTGATTTAAGCAGACCACTCTTACCCAGTCCAAAGATCAGGGCTTGATCCATCACCGTTTTTTAGCTCACTGCACCATCCCAGCTCAGAACCTGGCTATATGCAAATTAGTCTGTCCCTGGCCCAGTGCATCATGGGAACAGGGCAGACCAAACTACCAAGCCAATTCTTATGCTGGGAAGGAAACAAGCTTCCGGGGACCGGTTTCTGGCATTTCAGCCGTCTTCGGCCCGGCTTGCTTGAATCCTGATGGTGCAATGAGCAAGGGACTCACATCTGAGTATACCCTTCCACGCTTATGGTGGACAAAAACGATTCAGAAAAGGGGGTGGTGATGAACAGAGTGTCTGAATTAAGCAGACCACTCTTACCCAGTCCAAATATCAGGGCTTGATCCATCACCGTTTTTTAGCTCACTGCACCATCCCAGCTCAGAACCTGGCTATATGCAAATTAGTCTGTCCCTGGCCCAGTGCATCATGGGAACAGGGCAGACCAAACTACCAAGCCAATTCTTATGCTGGGAAGGAAACAAGCTTCCGGGGACCGATTTCTGGCATTTCAGCTGTCTTCGGCCCGGCTTGCTTGAATCCTGATGGTGCAATGAGCAAGGAACTCACATCTGAGTATACCCATCCACGCTTATGGTGGACAAAAACGATTCAGAAAAGGGGGTGGTGATGAACAGAGTGTCTGAATTAAGCAGACCACTCTTACCCAGTCCAAAGATCAGGGCTTGATCCATCACCATTTTTTAGCTCACTGCACCATCCCAGCTCAGAACCTGGCTATATGCAAATTAGTCTGTCCCTGGCCCAGTGCATCATGGGAACAGGGCAGACCAAACTACCAAGCCAATTCTTATGCTGGGAAGGAAACAAGCTTCCGGGGACCGGTTTCTGGCATTTCAGCCGTCTTCAGCCCGGCTTGCTTGAATCCTGATGGTGCAACATTTCAACCAGGAAGTGTTGGTAGCCATCTTGGGACAAAAAAACGAAGTAGAGTAGGAATACTTTGACCCCAAGACTTGGTCGTGAGGTCTCGATGGGACCCCGCAAGGCCAAAAAAGCAAATTGCTGCAAGATCATGATATTTGCAAATTTGTGGGGAAAAAAAGACAAGCGAGGGCTCCCCTGCTTACTTTTAAATGACCCCTGGTTGGGCCATTTTCTGGGGGGCATATCATAAAAATAAGAGAGGGTGCATAATGCCCCCCTCCTCTGGTTTATAAAAGCCCTGGAGCATTTAACAAAATGTGTGCCGGTAGGTATGCTGGGTATACCCATGCTCCAGGGACCACGCCCTCCCTGGGTATAAACATTGTATATTATTGCTTGGCAGAGTGTCCCCTCCAGAGACCGCCACCTCCCAGGGCATTTAATAATATGTGCGTGGGAGGGCCAACTGGGTCTACCGTACCCAGACGCCGCCTCCTCCCCAGGGCTAAACATTTAACATTAATGTCCAAAACGCCCAAACGGGCCCCTTGCAGCCGTAAAAACTGCCATCTTCATGGGGCATTTAGCAATATGTGTGCAGGCGGGCCCACTGGGCTCGAAGGTGTCCCAGGGACCACCGCCTCCTAAGGGCTAATTATTTAACATTAATGTTGGGCAACCGTGCAGCCCCTCTGAAGCCCTAGGGACCTCCTCCTTCACAGGGATTTAACAATATGTGTGTGGGATTGTCCGCTGGGACCACCTGCACCTGTCACCTCTCTGGGTCTAAACATTTAAAATTATTGAGAGGTGGTCTACACAGCCTCCCCACACACTGATGGCTGCCTCCTCCACAGGGCTCAAATAAAATAATGTAGGGGGACCACAACTTCGTCTGAGCTAAGTTCAATGATGGAGGGGGCTGCATGGCTCACCTTGTGGAGCCATTTATGGCCCAGGGGACCACAGCCCCTAGTGCCACCTCCTGCTACCTCCCAAGGTGTCCACCCTTGGGAGGTAGCTCTCAGCTCCCACCAAATAAAAGCAAACAAACTCCACTTTTCTGTGAGCTGGATCTGTCAAAGAGTTTCAGTTTGCAGAAAGCAGAGTTTTTATCGGTTTCCCTGCATGCAAATATGTGTGCAGGGAGACAAATGAAAACATTACTGTGACAGACAGGGAGCTGTCTTTCAGCAGCCCCCTCTCTGTCAGAGCAATGCTGGCTCCCACAAGAGGCGGGGAGCTGCCTCAGACCATGAGGGGCCTGAGGCTCCCACTGTGGTCTACTTGCACACTGGGTGGCCTTGGGGCACCTAGGTGATATGACCGGACCCCTGGGATCAGGAGTCCGGTGCAAATCATTCAAATGTGTTTTCTCTGCATTTCTACCATGAAAAGTTATCTGTAATCCTTGATGGAGGTGTTTGTATCCTTGCTTTTCCCACGTAGTGTCTGTGATGAAGGTGTTTTTTCTTGTCATCTGCTGCTGAGGCGAGAGATTGTGTTATAACCTATTAAAAACTAGAAGTATGTAATCGTGTCTAGAAACTCCATCAGTTAGGGCTATGGCCAAGATGGCGGCGTTTACAGACGCGCATTGCTGAGCTCCGTATGAAGCCTGCCAAAAAATTCTGTCTAAATATTGCATATACTACTTATGCGAGGTGCAAATAACTGATAATGCCTCATGCTGACCCACATTGCTGGAGATGATCTACACTAATGGTTGTGGTGTAGGCCCGACACTGTGACGACCTGTGACCATGGATCTCTAGTAGCGGTGATCCGCCCAGCCGTGGCTGAGAGCGGAAGTTGAAGGGAGGGACTCCTGAAATGGAATCGCTGTAGAAAGCAGGTGGCTGAGCTCTCTGAGACGAGCCTTCTGGAGGAGAGAATACATTGCATGCCCAATACCCATGCCCGCTCCAGCTGAAGTGTTACAGGGTTAGTACCCAGACAGGTGCCGCTGCGGCGCCCTCCCTCCCTTGCTCCCTGGTGGGCCCTTGGCTCCGTTTGAATTGTGACTGCCGCTGGTGCTGGATTCAGCCCCGAGAGTACCGGCTGTATGAGTGTCTGCGATGGATCACCCACGGCTTGGGGGCGAATGAGGCCTAATACCTGCTATTATTACCACCTCTACATCAGGCCCATGTAATTGTAAAACATTGCCTATCTCCACGCATGGGGCAACGTCCATTAACACATTGAAGGCCCCGCGGCTCACCCTCTATCTCGAGGCTTCCTGCACTGCAGGAACGCTCCACCGCTCTGCATGTGTGCTAATAAGTGGCATTGCTGAAGCATTGATTTATTTCTGGTCTGTTGCTTATTGACAACCTCCACATATTGACTTTGTGTATGACTGTGCACCGATGGAGTCAAGATCCCCTCATGGCTTCTGATTACCTCACTGCACTTTTTCTGTTCGTCTCCTGAGCACCTCACGTGTACAGGCACTGCATTTCCTTGCGCACTACACACTGAAGAGCAGTGGTAGTATTGTATAACTCTCAATGCTGCTGGAGAAGGCTGTTGCTTTATAGAGGTCCACTACATCAGTAAGTTTATACTTTCTTCTCCAGTGGGTCTCCACACTATATTCTAGACCCACCTGAGCTATATCGCTACAGTAGTGGTATGAGATCCTCCTGTGTGCGCCCAATCCGAGTGTACAGTTTCAACTCCCTCTATATATGATAATATCACACAGGCACACCTTAACCTCACTCTCCAAAACTAATAGGCAGGATGGAAATGCCCGGTTTAGACAAGGCACATCGCAGCCGACTGATACAACAACTTCGGCAACCGGTGGAAGCGATGTCTCACAACACACAGCCTTAAATCTGAATGCTCCATCAGACCATTCATATCGGTTTGATGAACTGATAGCAAAGATATTGGACACTAAGGGCCCGATGTAGGTACATTCATTTTACCACTCCATATACACCGAATCATACCGATTTGGTATTAAAGAAGTGGTAAAATGGAGGGGGGTGATGAAGGTATTTCAGAATTGGTAAATACCAAATCGGACTGATTCGGTATTTACCGATTCTGTAAATACCGAATCGGTATTGCCCATTGATTCCTATGGGCATTGAAGCCCATAGGAATCAATGGGCATTACCGAATCGGTATTTACCGATTCGGTAAATACCGAATTTTGCAAGGGTGCAGGGGGTGTCAGTTTGACACTCTCTAGCACTCCAATTTCAGGCACGTGTGACATGTGGCACGCAGACATGCCCTAAGGGCATGTCTGTCTGTCACATGGCACAGGTGTGCATGCACACATGTGCATGCACACCTGTATTCGGTATTTTACCACCCAATTGGATTGGGTGGTAAAATAGCGAATCTGTGAGGCCTGTGGGACTCAGAAGAGTCCCACCTACATCTCCAAGTTACCGAATCGGTAGGAATACCGATTCAGTATTTTCAGTATTTTACCGATTGGAGAAGTGTGGATCATTGGTTAGAGCAGGCATACCCTGAAGCAGAGGTCAGACCCGGGACCAGGGTTCAATTCCCGACGCGGCAGGGTCTTGAGCTCCAATGTCCATGGACTAGATAATTCTCGCTTCGGTGCCTGACCTTATCATGGGTTCATACTCTGCAACTCTGGGCATTATGCTTGCTTAATCTCCACAACGCCCCCCGCGGCGGGATGCCTGGCTTTCACCTTGGGGATGCCCTGTAGGGGCTATCTCACAGGGAAAAAGCCAGGACGGGTTCCCAAGGCAAGCGCGGAGATACCCCTTCGGGGGTCGAATCTGACGCTATATAAGAATATAATAATAATAATAATAATAATAAAAAAGGGCCCCTACATCTCAAATGACCATTTACCGGTCGGTAACGGTCGAAATCGACCGTTACCCATCGGTAAATGGACACCTACATCGGGCCCTAAAAGTATACAGGGTCCAAAAATCGACACATTATGTGCAGAAATGGGTTTCTTAAGACACAATCATAAAAAAAAACTTAAAGTCAGAGTGGAGGAGTCTGAAGCTGCACTGCATCCTTATGCCCTACTGTGTCCACAGACCAGATCAAATCTCTACAGCCTGAGATGGAATACTTGATGAGCCTGTTGGACAACCAGGAATGTTGATCCTGCAGAAATAATATTTGTATTGTGGAACTGCTGCAGCAGGTGGAGGGGCCCAGTATTGACTTGTACCTAGAGTCCTGGTTCTCAACAGATATCTTACAGGGTAGTGTCTCAACATTTTTCTCAATAGAAAGGGCGCACAGGGTTCCGGGTGGCCCTCCACACCCAGGCAACCCACCTAGTCCAGTGTTGGCGAGGTTGTCCAATTACCATGACAGAGACCATATCCTCCAAGTGACCAGATCTAGTGGCCCCTGGCAGGTTGAGAAGGCAACAGTCCACATTTACCTGGAGTACACCCTGACTGGGCAACACCGCAGTGCCTGCTATATGGAAGTCAAGCAATGCCTCAGGGAACATCAGATACAATACGCATTGCAATACCCAACCAAATTGAGTATCTGTCACACAGAAAGCAATAGATACTGCTTTTCCCATAAGGAGGCCTGGTTGTG
Source organism: Lissotriton vulgaris (assembly GCF_964263255.1). Taxonomy (NCBI): domain Eukaryota; kingdom Metazoa; phylum Chordata; class Amphibia; order Caudata; family Salamandridae; genus Lissotriton; species Lissotriton vulgaris. The sequence continues at coordinate 595,031,170 of NC_141693.1, forward strand.
AATAGATCAAAATGAATTTGAACATCTCCCGCCCACTACCCTGGCAGATTCACGACCAACTTGGAGACTCGTGGGCGTGCGAAGGGGGCACGGAAAAAACAGAATGCAATGGTCTACTAAGGCCCAATTCGTAATGGAACGTGCGCAGGCAATGAAGACAGCGGAACCTCTGAGCATCTCTACGACGCAGACCAGATTTGACTAGGACTCGGATGCAGTGCAAGATCAGTCGTTATCCCTAACAAACTCACAACATGCAGAGCTGTGGGGAGGAGGCCCAGAGATTACCTTTACAAAAGAGAAACTACTGGTCTGTAACAAACGGCAATATAAGGCAAAAACAGAATCTGTGTTGTCACTCCACCTTCTACAAAATTAGGAAAGAATCCCATCAGCCCACCATGTGGAAGAACATCATCATCTGGGATTGATAAGACTGGTACTTATATAGCACAGCTCGTCTAGTGAAATGGAGAACTGTGCTAAATCATGATACCAGTGATGGATCAAGCAACAACATATTATGAAGTCAGTGGTGCTGAAAAAATTTAGCAGTGATAATAGGTGTAAGAAGATCAAGAGTGCAATTTAAAATTGACTACCATGATAACTGAGACTATTTTAATATGCGCTACCACAGTGTCAAAACTAAAAACAGAGTGTGGATAGCTTGACAAAATAACTATCATGAGTTTATTAAACAGGTCAGAGATTACTCCACAGATGGCAGATGAACTTGGGTGATGACTCGACAATCATTTTGAGTATTTGTGGACTGGGCATGAATGATTTGTCACCGGCGTGGGGGTTGACTTGGTTACCTTTATTCCTCTCGTTGCTAAAACAGGGTGCTGTACCATAGGATATTGCAATTTTGTTCCATATATGGCAGCCAGTCTGAGATAGTATGGAGCATTACTACGCCCCCTAGCAATGTTCAGTGGCTGTTATAGCATTCAATTCAAAATAAGTTTGAATGTGTATCAGTGCAAATGGCCAATTACCCGCTGTATTGCCCAGAGCTCTTTGAGGAGAACTTACTGCCACAGTTGTCCTCGCACCCACTCTTGCGGACCGCAGACTGCCGAGGGACTACATCCCCCAGAAGGCAGTGAGGTCTCGTGAGAATAGATGCGCCAGCACTCAAAACCGGCAGGGAGACCCCGTGGCGCAGGACGCCCCTACCAGTCTTTGGATTCCGACAGTTTCTTCCTGTGCCTCGTCGCTTTGCTCCTTTATTGCCCAGAACCCTTTGAGGAGAACTTACTGCCACAGTTGTCCTCACGCCACTCATGTGGACCGCAGACTGCAGAGGGACTATGTCCCCCAGAAGGCAGTGCGGTCTCGTGAGAACAGATGCGAGAGGACTCGCGCCAGCACTCAAAACCGGAAGGGAGACCCCACTGCGCGGGGCGCGCCTACCAGCCTTTGGATTCTGACAATTTCTTCCTGTGCCTCGTCGCTTTGCTCCTGTATTGCCCAGACCCCTTTGAGGAGTACTTACTGCCACAGTTGTCCTCAGGCCACTCCCGCAGACAGCAGACTGCCGAGGGACTACATCCCCCATAAGGCAGGGTGGTCTTGCGAGAACAGAAGCGAGAGGACCCGCGCCAGCACTCAAAACCGGCAGGGAGCCCCCGCGGCGCGGGACGCATGCGGGCTCACCGGGGTAAAGCCCGGGCCAAGGGTGGGCCCGTCCTTGTCCGTCTCTGACCGGCTGAGGCCGGGCTGGGCCCATTCTCTTGGTCCTTGTATCCGGAAAACAGCTAGAATTTGACAGTAAGCACTTTTTTATGCATGTTAATTATTTAAACTACCGGGACTTTCACTTTTCTCTCATTTGGCCTTGGACTGGAGTGTAACTGATTGTGGTGCACTTATAAACATGCACTAACTGAAGAGTGTCTGTAGATCTCTTTGAAGATAGGAGTTGGGCTATTAGGTAAAAGTCATATCCAACATATTTTCCCACACATTGCATTAGATTTGGATAACGAAAATTAACATGGGAAAAAGGAAAATGCCCAGCCCAAAGCCTAGTGCAGGAATGAAAATCCACGCAGAGTCCCAACAAACCCTATTGAGCTACCTTACTGGAGCAGTGGGGGCTCTGGATAAGCAGATCAGCTCTGTGGAAGAATCTCTAGAAACAGGCACCTCACAGCTAAATCCCGAATCAGACCATTCTGAGGTCCTGGACAGATCGAGACAAATCACAAGGACAAAAAGTGCCCCATATAGATGTATTCAGCACATCCCTGAGGGAATTATTTTAAGTGATTCAGATTCCTCCTTACAACCACCCCAAAAGAAACATAAAAATCCCACTCCTGTTGAGAGTATAGATGCTGATAAAATTATAAGTAACAGTGGTAAAAATACTCACATAGACATTGCACCCATAAAAGCAAAACATAGCAATCAAGGAAGAAAAAAGGTGGGATCAAGAAAAGCCTTCTTTAAGGACAGAGATGAAACTACCAACAATCTTGAGGGACATAGCAATGATATAAAGAATCTAACAACCCTGGTGGAAAGGTTAGATCGCTATCTGAGAGTTAGGTTGGATCAAATGGGGTCCAGACTAACCCTCATAGAAGAGCGTATATCTAGTAATAACAAGCAAGATGGAGATGATTCTAAATCCCTTTTAAGCCAACAAGGAAGGGTAAACATGGGTAAAAACATGAATAATGGGCACCTGACAGCTCAGGATGAAGGCTCTTCTAACTCTAAGGATGAAGAGCCTCAATTAATAGGTGCCACCATGTCCAAGCATTCGGCAAATAATCCAAGAGACCCGGCGAGGCAGACTGATAAAATTGATTCAACAAAAAATACAATCTTGGGTGAAAGGTTTGGGGGCTCAAAGAGGATTTCAGAAACTTTGGGTTCTGCTACTCTTCTCCATCCCCCTCAGGTCCACCAACATTCAGCCTCAAATCCCTCAGGTTTAAACTGGGTCAATTCGGGTACAGATCAACATCTTGACCTACCACCTGCTGCCACTCCATACATAGTTGTGTTGGCAAATGTTCTGAAAAAGGGACCTTCAGAAGTAGAATGCTGGGAAACACTTAGAAATAAATCACTTCACTGGCTGGGCAGGAAATCAGGTTTAACGAGCACCTGTTTTGTGAGTTTAAGATGGCACAAAGGGTCAAGTGGGTGGGCAACTGTGGGAAAATGTTTTTGGGAGATTGTATTGTTCTCACCTTTAGATCCCCTCTGCTGGTTAAGAATATTTTGTGGGGGAGGGGTAACAACTCCTTAGAAATGGGTGCGATTAACATACTCCTGCTTGGTTTCTTTTATCCTCCGCTGAACAGGCCCCAGACTGCAATCAAGATTAGTAATAACGTATTAAGTCAGGGTTATTTTTACGATATACCAACTTGCAATAGATTCAATTTGTTATCAGGATTGGAAGAAACCGATTGACTTGCCATGCCAAATCCTAACCTTTCTAGAAATCAGAAACCTCCGACCTTGCTGGATCAGTACCATAATAGCACACCTATTTTCTCCTAATCGGTCTATACTTGCGAGTACCTCTGTTCCCGAACCTAATTCTTGTATTGAACATCCCCAGTACCCACTAGCAACCCCGGGCCTAGTTGTATCCAGGAGAGTCAGCAAAAAACGAGAAGTACCTGATATTTTAAATTACCCCGATTCACAAGCTGGGAATATTAGTCAAGGCCTTGTATGTTCTGGACCTTCGGATAAACTTTGTGCTAGCATTCTTGATTGGAATATAGCAGGTCTGCGATCTAAAATGGCCAACAACATATGGCTTAGATTTGCAGGAAAGTTCAATGTCCTCTGTCTCCAAGAGACATGGGCTACATCTGAGATACATATAGAGGGTTATAAAACGTATTTCTCGCCAGCCCTTCCCTCACCTTCTGGGAGAGCCAAAGGAGGCATGACGACTTTTATTTCCAATATTTAGGATACTAAGCAAATTGTTCGATTTAAACTGGAATCTAACTTCCAAATAATAATTTTGCAGTTGAGCAAAAGCAATAGCCTTGTGTTGGTTAATTTTTACAACAATCTCCAACAGGGTGAGTTAATAACAGTAATAAAGGAATTCTTTCTTTTCTTGCAAGAATTAAAAAATGAGGCAACCAAAGATGTGGTAATTATATGGGGGGGGCATTTCAATCAAACTACATGTAGGTATAGTAATAACTTAACCTGTGGTCTTTTGGATGAGAATGAAAATGCTTTAACTCATTTCCCTCACACAATAATAGGGGACTGTCTGAACAAAACTTTTATTGGTTTAGAACTGGGTTTGGCCAACGAATTGGCGATACCCCCAGTCCCGCTTACTTGTACTTTTAACGGTGGAGGATTGTCCAGCATTATAGATTTTTTTTTTGTTTCTAGAAATGCTGCATCCTGAGTTTTGAATTTTAAAACCCACGATAACGCCACTAGTGATCATTACCCTAATAGCATCATATTATCACTTTCGCATAAGTTAGAAAGGCAAAACCCTTTGAGAACACTTGGGCAAAATACTCTGATTCTGGACAGGTTAAATGGGTATAAGCTCAAGTGGGATAAAGTGGTCCCATTAGTAATTACTACAAATGTAGTGAAAAACTCATTAACTGACATCGAAAAGTGCCTTGACCCTGTTACCCCAATGAAGAGGTTATGATTAATTTTGCGACCATAACAAAAACAATAAAAGAAGCCCTCTTTATTAAATTAAAAGATAGAAAGGGCAAAGATAAAGGATGGTTTAATAACTTATGCACTAAAGCATACTCCAAATTAAAAGTAGACCTTCATAAAACAGTAAGGGAAAAACAGGAAATTGCCAATCTCAGAAGGGAGTATAACCAGGCTATAAAGTCTAGGAAAACAGAACTGAAAAATTAACTATGGGACCAACTACATAAAAGTTGTACCTTGAAGGATAACATTGCTTTTTGGGCAATTATTAGATCGCCATTCCTCTCAGGAGCCAGAGACAGTCCCAACATTGAAGTAGCGATACACGAACAAACATGGGTCGAATACTTTGACCGGATATTTGGCCTGCCCCCCCAGGTACAAAATGTACACAATGACATGAAAAGAATAAATTCTAGAATGACGACAACCTATTTTCCCATAGTGCTTGATATTACGCATGTGGAAGTAGAGCTTGCTTTGTTAGCTAGCAAAAGTGGAAAGGCCCCAGGCCCCAATGGGGTCCCAGTTGATTTTTTTAAACATAATTTGGAACTGTGGTCCCCAATCTTGACCAGAGTTCTAGAAGCATTATGTGCAGTAGGGTTGGTAGATTCATGGTCAGAATCCATCCTGGTCCCGATTTTTAAAAAGGGGGACCATCAGTCTCCTTCTTGCTATCGTCCTATATCCTTGTTGGATTCCCGGGGGAAAGTGGCGGAACGCATCATTCTCGAGCGACTCCAACATTGGGCAGACGATAATAAGAAATTATCGGATCTTCAATTCGGGTTCAGAGAAGGACTTGGCACCATAGAGCAAGCTCTTAACTTGACCCTTCTGATGGGTAAATACGCAAATGCTAAGGGTGGGGCTTTGTACATGGCTTATATTGATTTATCAGCAGCTTTCAACTGTGTAACCCACTCTAAATTATGGTCTATTTTATTAGATATGGGGGTAGAGCCTGTTCTGGTAAATTTTTTCAGTGAACTATATTCTGACGCTACGGCAAGGGTGAGGCACGGTGTTGGGGGGAATTAACGGCATCATTCAGAGTAGCGTGGGGTGTTAGGAAGGGCTGTGTCCTGGCACCCTTTCTTTTCACACTCTATACCAATGGCCTGAAACAAGGCCATGGTAAAAGGGTGCCAGGACCTGCCACTTATCAACAAATGCCCAATACCAGCTCTACTCTATGCTGACAACGCCGTGATTTTAGCCTGTACTCCTTTAGAACTGCAAAGTGCTCTTGTGAGATATCACACTTATATGGCCAACTTAGACCTGAAAATCAATATAAAAAAAACTTTTGTTATGTCTACAGGTTCTAGAATTAAGAAAACAAGGGCCATTTTTTTTGACAAAACTAAACTTGAGTGTACAAACACTTACTCCTATTTAGGAATTTTAATAGATAATAAATGTTCTTGGAGGCAGGCAATTGAGACTAGAAATTAGCTTTTTATGAGGGCAACAATTGCATTAGTAAATTTTTCAAGAAGATTAGGAAAAAGGACCCCCACTAAACCTATTCAAATATATCAGACAAAATGCATAAGCATTGCGATCTACGGGGCAGGAGTCTGGGGCTATGGAAAGGTGGGTGCCTTTCAAAAGGTAGAAAATAGTTTCTTAAGGTACCTCCTTGCTGTACCGCAAGGTTCCTTGACCCATTCCTGCCATTTGGAACTGGGTTTGCTATATATGACGGACATAGTTAAACTCCAACCACTTCTTTTATGGTATCGAATTTGGTTGTCTACTAAAACTGTCTTCTGCCAAGCGTTTCCACAGGACTCTTTTTCTCTTCAAAATGTGCACATGATTGGGTGGATTGCCTATATTTAAAACTTTCTGTAAGATCTGGGCATGGCAAAATATTACCACTCCCCCATACTAATTTCAAACTTTTCTAGAAAAGCGTTAAAAAAACTATGTCTGACGCATTTAGAAGAATTGTGGTTGACTAATGAGGCCAGTAAAATATCAGCCCAACATACGTTAACAGTCCAAATGACCTTGGCCATACAACCTTACTTAACTTTCAATCTGAGCGGTTACGAAACATTTTTATTAACACGGTTCAGGTTGAATATTTTCCATCGTTTAGTCACCTTTCCTAAAATAAACGACTGGGCAAAGATTCTACCAACCTGCCCCTGTGATGAAGTTTCCCTCTAATCCTCAATGCACACTGTTCTATTTTGCAAATTTTATAATGAACCAAGAAAGCGTTGGCTAATCCCGATTTTAAAAACCATGGGTTTTCGAAGGTGCCGTCCAACATTTTTTTTTCTCCAATTTTTGGATGAAGAGTGCATTGCGAAAGCCATAGCTACATTTTTTAAGTTTGTTGTAAGACATAGGTCAAACTTAGAGTAGGTTGTGAAAAGCATACCATGTTTAAGATCACATACATTTTTATTCTTTGTACATTGTTAATAAATTTGAACTTCTGTAATATTGGAAGAATGAATTTTAAACTATTTACTATGTGTAAATTTTCAAATGTACTTTTATAGTTTTTCTAATTCTTGAAAACCGAATAAAGGATTATTTGATTTGATTTGAGTGAACTACAGTTGTTCCTATCATAGGTTGGTTCAACAAAGGGTCTGGGTCAATTGTTTGTGCTTTAGTGTTGCCCCCTATCTACTCTAGGCATAATTCTCTTTCCCGGTCCATTCGAATTCAGTAATTTTGTAAGATGTTATTGTGATGCAATATATAATTAATTCTCGTGCAAACAGTCCCCCTGTTGAATTTGTACTAGAGGGAATCACTTTCATTACCATTCTTGGTCCTTCTATTGCATGCCCTTAAGTCATGCTCTATTGTCAAAGATGCTATTTGCAGAGCTGCAATAGTACATGGTACATAGTTATCCTACATGCAATTAAGGGATACCTCTTGCCATATCTGCCTCCTCAGTGATCCAGGCCAGACCTATTAGCGGCTTATATTTACAATTGAAGTCTCCTCCTACAATAATTGTATCACTGGAATCTATTCTTTTAAGGATGGTATCCAGTGATTTTATCATCTGTGATCCAGCCTATATAGATATTAAACACATGTAGCGGTTTATTCTTGTTCATGGTTATTTTAATTCCAAATATGTCTTATTAGTCAGTATGATATGCGTCAATGTTTCCCTCTGGAGCAATTTTTGTCCATACCATCAAGCCTCCTGATGGTCTACCTTTCTGGGAGGGAGTTGCGTTTCTTTATAATGTTTTATAACCTTGTTTATAGGGCATGCCTGGCAGCCATGTCTCCTGGAAGAGGCAGAGATGGAACTGGTCCAGATATTTATGCCAGGATCTAATAACCTTTTTTTTTGTCCTGCCACATTCCACAAGACCATTGCTACGGTTTCCTTGACCATTCTCTCAGGACAGTTAGAAATATTTACGCATTCCTCCCACCTTGTCTCCACATTTACAGTGTTATTTTCCTGCCTGCTTGATTCTGCTTATATTTCATGGTGATCTTCCCTATTTAAATATTCTGCTAATGATGTCCCCGTGTCCTGTGCCTCTTCTGAAATTTGATTTGTAATTTTTTGTTCAGCTACCCGAAATGGATTTAGTCAAACTACTGCATCAAGGTTCTGCATGTTTCCTGATCCAGCAGGGCACAGCTTATGGAGCTTAAACCTTATTGTTAATGTTGTCAATGATTCTGTGATTAGGTCCATGGCAATCCATCCACAATATTTTGATCCCCAACTGTAAAGGCAATGGTATCATGATTGTTCTCCCTACCTTGCAGGCGTTCATCTCTCGCTATATCTGAGAGTACCACCGATAAACATTGCTGGTTGTGCATGATCCAATGAGAGACCTTATTTTTCAGAGCTTCCCCATCTTCTTTGCCCCTTTGTTTAGCTTTGGAGCATTTGTTAGATATATTTTGTACTCTCTGGATCTTTTTAATGCTTCCCCTTCAATATATACCTGTTCCCTCCACCGCTGGACTAAATACCATGGTGTTTGAATACTTTCTTTATTATAACAAAGCTTTGTTTGGTGAAATAAAGGCTTGGATGGGGACTGGGGTTGTTTTGCTAATGGTGTGCCATGAATTCCTGTGTTCATCATTCTCTCCGATCTGTATCGGTTGCAATTATTATTGGGGATGATCTCCCTACCCCAACTAAGTAATCAAGAAGGATTTGGGTCTGGTTGGGCAGCAATCCAAACTAATCTATCTTGCACAGGTTGGAATTTAGGAGTTGGGTACTTTAATAGCCTGGGGATCTCTTTGCTACTTTTTGAGGTGGTCTCTTTGTAGTGGTTCGTTTGTAAAGTCAGTGATTTTATTGACTCTATTAGGCCCAACACCTTATTTGTTAACTCCTTTTTTTTAGTTAGAAGTAGATTTACTTCACTGCCACTACATCTACAACATTTGGTTGCTAGTGATTCTGTAGGCTCTACTTCTATTTGGGTTCCCTTAGGTGTTGTGGATGATTTATCTGGATGTTTGGCACCTTTCAAATTTTGCCCTTGTGTGTTTGGGACTGGCCCTTCAACCAACAACTGTGCAAATCTATCTGTGAAAATTATTGCAGTGACCTGCCACTCCCACTCTTCATCCCCCTCCACATCAGGGAGGGTTTCTTTTATCGAGTGCTCGTGAGTCTGGCTTGTTACTAGGTTATTTGTGTCGGAGGATTCTACTATCTAAGATGTAGATTTGTGGTTCATTGTCTTACCAATTTCTGCTGGTTTATTACCCAACTTCCCCTTTTTTTCCGTCCATCCTTTTGTAGTGTAGAAGCAGGTTATTTTTTCCTTCTGTGTTATGGCATGTTGTACCTTATCCCCTTGCATGCATTCAACCACCTCCATTAGATCGTCTATTTCTGTCATTGTACAGTTATCTCCTGCATTTCTCATTATCTTTGCTGTTTTCCCCTGGAGAACTTCTGCTGCCTTTAGTTTCCCCATTTGGATTAATTTCGATCCCTAACCCAAGATTCACAATCTTATCATATGGGTTAACTAGGGAGGGCAAATAGGAGCTCCGTTTTCAGTCTCAAAAAGCCAACGTCAAGAGTTAGTGCTTGTTCGTGACCCTTTCCCCCACTATAGCACATTTATTCTACGTCTATCCTAACGGTGGTCATAGGAAAAAGAGCTCCTCCTGGAGACTCCTGTATGACTTCACATAAGTTACTCAGACAAGAAAGCACAGTACCTTTCATGTAGTTGCTGGTGAACATGACGTTGGCAAGAGCTGCAACATATGGCATATCAGTACGGCCCAGGATGTTTGAAGAAAGGTGAAAAGGGGGAGGGGAGTGGGGGGGGCAGCCCAACCTCCTCCAAGCATGGGTGGGCATGGACGGGCCCACCCTTGGCGTTGTAGGACCGCAACGGCCTTCAGTACCAACTGTTGGTTGCTAAGTGGCTTCAGGTTTGGGCTCACAGGGATTCTGGTACTTGTAATTCCCAGTGGTTGCAGAATGTGGCGGCTCTTTGTTATGTTCCCTTTAAATGGTTTGTATGTCTCACGCCACTGCACGAGGAATGTATATGTATTACCAAGTGTTATTTAGTTTTGATTGAAGGTTCTGTTCTTTGGTCCTTCTTCCTGACAACCGGCATTCTTGTCTGCGGTTAGCCACGGAGAAGAACTGGAGGAAGCTTACTCTGTCGTTGTTCGCTTATGGAATAAATCCTGTATTCAACTCACTCTGGTGTCCTCTACTTAACAAAATTGGTGATGAGGTTAACTTGAAAAACTTGTTAAGGCTGATATAATTGAACCAATTGAGTCTTCACAATGGATTTGTCCGATCGTGGTTGCACGTCGTAGCAACGGTAAATTGAGGTTATGCATTGATCTCATACACTTGAAGAACAATATAGTTGTAGATAAGTTTCCTTTTACCAAAGATTTCCAAAATGCTCAGTCTAATTAAAAATGCTAATTTGTTTTCTACAATAGATTTATCTGCAGCATACCACCACATTTCTCTCACTGATGACAGTAAACCTTTGACAGCTTTCTTTACTCCATCAGGGTGCTTTCAATACAAACGTTTACCATTCGGTCTAGCCTCCGCTGCAGCGATTTTCCAAAGTCTGATGCATCAACTTTTCAGTAAGTTTGATAAGGTATATTGTTTCCAGGATGACATTTTAGTCTTTGGAAAAGATAGACTAGAACATGATGGTATCCTCAAGGAGGTTCTAAGTATCCTTGAAAAGAAAGGTTTAACTGTTGAACACACTAAATGTAAATTTGCGGTGAAGTCCATTACCTATTTAGGACATGTCATTAGTGGATAAGGAATTTCTGCTATAGTAGACTCAGTGTTGAATGCTCCTCACCCAAATAATAAGGATGAAGTACGCTCTTTTTTGGGTTGGTTGAGTTTTATTCTAAATTTGTGAGAAATTTTTCAAGAAAGTTTTTTATATACGTCAATTGCTTAAAAACAAAGCCAAATTTGTTTGGTCCGTGGAGTGCAATACAGAATTTGAAAACATTAGGAAAGCAATTTCTGATGCACCAGCTTTAAGTGCTTTTGATCCTGAACTTGGGAATGTTATCACTGTTTGTGCTTGTAATAAAAGATTAGGCAGAGTATTCTCTCAGGTAAAACAGGAAGTGAAGGAATTCATTATTGCTTATGCCTCTTGTGCCCTTTTACCTACTGAGGAGAAATTTTCAGTGATAGAAAAAGAAACCTTAGCTTTTATCTGGTCTTTTGAACACTTCAGAGCGTTTGTTTGGGGTAGAAATTGCACTTTGAGGACAGACCATAAACCCTTAGTGAGATTACTGAACACGGAAGGTTTGTTTAATGCTTCTCCTAGGATTGCCGGGATGTCTCTAAGACTACAAGATTACATCTACAAAATTGTTTATGTTCCTGGTAAAGAGAATGTGGTAGCAGATTTTTTATCACGTATGCCAACAAATCTTTTTGATAGCTCAGATCATGAATGGGAAAATATTCAAGTTGCTTTGGTTCATGATCATGGATTACCCAACATTGATAAGAATGAATTGGAAAGGCTTTATAAGGAGGATGATGTATTGCAGAAAATGATTTCTTTTGTTAATAGTGGTTGGACGTCCAAATGCAGTCTATCAGACAATTGTAGACAGTTGTGGAAAATCAGTGATGAAATTTCTATTTCACATGGATATATCATGAGAGGCGATACAGTTATTCGCCCAACACAACTTAGAGAAACTATAGTTGGAATGTGTCATGAAGGCCATGGTGTATAGTCAAAACTAAGCAAAGAATAAAGCAGTGGCACTTGTGGCCAGGAATGGATTTATTTATTGACAGGTTTATCAGGAATTGTGTGTGGTGTGCCAACTCAGACGAGACCCTGGTTACTCTCAGACCTCATATGGCTGAACCAATAATTACAAGATCACTATGGCATACAGTAGCCATTGATATAATGGGACCTGTTGGTTCTCAGAATAAATATGTTTTAGCTGTGATTGACCTTTTCTCAAGATGGCCTGTTCTGAAAATTGTTGAAAAAGTCAACTCTGAAGTAGTTATTAGATTCTTGGACTTTGTTTTTTTTGGTGAAGGACTCCCAGCTTTACTTGTTAGTGATAATGGTGTCCAATTTACTTCTAAAACTGCTTATTTTGATAGAGTTGGAATAAGGCATTGTACTACATCATTATACAACCCAAGTGGAAATGGCACGATTGAACGTTTCAACAGAGTATTAAGGAATGCTATACAATCTGCCATTAGTAACAACTGTGATTGGGAATTGCAATTGTTCAAAACTGTTTGAAAGTATAGAACCTCCCCACATGATGTTCTGGGTGTGTCACCATTTGAAGTCATGAGGGGAAGAGCTGTTCGCACAAAATGCAATCCCGAATGAATTTTTAATGGTGACAAACCCAGTGCACCTATAGATGTTTTGAGATCCAGAATTGAGAACAAACACCTTAGAAACAAAGAGGTGCATGATCTAAGGCATAATGTCAAACCGTGTGATGATAAAGTAGGTTGTTGGGTTAAAGTCAAGAAACCATGGAAGGTAAAAAAGGGTGAAAGTCAATTTTCTGAACCTTTGAAAGTTATGAAGATTTTTCGCAATGCTGTACAATTAAGTGATGGAAAGGTATGGAATCCTAAAAGCATTGCTGTACTCAAAAGTGTAATTCAATTGTACAAGAAAAGTGAGGATTCAGGTTTTGCAAGAAAAGCATCTCAATATTTTAATATTGATGATAATCTTATTCACATTGATAACACCAAGATTTCTCACTCTGTTGCTCATGCTGGTACTAGCAGTGATACTACTGAGGGGTCCTCTACTGTTGATACTGGCGATTACTCTGCTGTTGAGTCTTCATTTGTGAAGAGCAGCATGGCTGGTACTAGTGTTGGTAGTAGGTCATCCAGAACAGTGGTCGATGTTAGTATTTCAGCTGATACAACAAAAGACGTTTATGGTGCAACAGAGGTCACGACTGAAACTAGTGATAGTGATGTTAATGATCGCTCTGCACGCACTCGTTCTAAACCTAAATGGTTAAAAGATTTTGTTTGTGATGAACAATCAAATTGAACTTTCAGTTTTTCTTTGTTTGGTATTTTAAACTTATTTTATATGTATTTTGTCAATGTATTTATTAAGGGGGAAGATGTGTTATGTTCCCTTTAAATAGTTTGTATGCCTCGCGCCACTGCATGAGAAAATGTTTTGTATACCTCGTACAACTGCACGAGGAATGTATGTGTATTACCAAGTGTTCTTTAGTTTTGATTGAAGGTTCTGTTCTTGGAGGAAGCTTACTCTGTTGTTGTTTGCTTATGGAATAAATCCTGTATTCAACTCACTCTGGTGTCTGTCCTGCACTTAACACTCTACCCACGGGCAGTCCCCTCGATATCACAATCACCATTCCTAAATGGAGAAGAGGGATTCCATGTCTTCATCCCTCTCTTGGCCTCAGGACTCATGAGAACTGCAGGTCAGCAAGCTAAAATATTGGTGACGTTTCCGAAGATATATTGTTGATATTGGAGACTTGGAGAATGATGACCTTTTGTGTATATGTTCAGTTCCCTTCTTTGTTTCCTTTTAAAAAATGTTATCTTTTGTTTTCATGCACACAGTCTCAAGTGCCAGTCCTTGTGTTCCTGGTTCTACTGTCTCAACAATTTTGCCACACCTTCAGCCATGCAACCATTTTGCCTAATTAGGGGAGGCACCTCCCAGAGACCCACTACCAGAGACCATGCTAGGTACTACCACTGGTGTGAAACCTGGTGGTGCTTTCCTAAAGATTTCCATGTAGGAGCCTGATTAGTTTGTTTACTTCTGCCTGAGGCCACAATAAAAAGGTGGAAGAGACTCATTCCAGCAACCAGCTACAAGGAAAAATGCACAGCACTTATTCCCTGGCGCAGAACCTGGTGGCTCCCCCGTGGAATTCCTCATGAGTGCTGCCCCCTTAATGGTGGCTGCTCAAGTGTTAACATGTTGGAGTTGCAGTGCTTTAGACTTGCTAGTGAAGCTTATTGAGGCACCAGCACAGATTGCTGTTCTCCACTGCGGTCAGCCCAATTCCACACCAGCAGCTATCAGCCCGGCATGCCTCTCTGTCTCTGCATCTCTGTGATGCAACCCGGAAACAAAGGCATAATTTATATGTTTGGTGTCCCGGTACCCACCCAGATCTTTATTTTTTGTAGTATGCCATAGGGGGAGCCCCAGGACCCCCGCAGCCAGACCGGCTCCCCTGCCAGGACTACTTGCTGCCTAGTAATTCTTTCTTTAAAACAAGAAAAATATATGCGGAGGGGGGTTGGTGGCCCCATCCCCGGGCCTATACTGGACTTGCATACACCTCAGCTAAGGTCAAAATTAAATGAAAGGGAAATAGGGAGTCAGCCCACCATCCTGATCATTTACAGGCTCCAGTAACTCCATCTTTTTTAAGGGGAGGCAGCATACAGCCTCACTACTGAGCCAGTTCTTGCTCCAAGGATCCCATTCCTCAGGACCTAAAGTAGGTACCCCAGTGCCCACACAAACACTCACAACATACAATAGTAGGGGCCACCGTGTACCCCCAGGGCCACTGAGGCCCCATCCGGCTCTATTATATGCACACAGCCTGGGTGCAGCAGAAGCCGCTTTGCTCCCGCCAAGTGTGACCAAGTTTTTCACTCTGCTCAAACCATGCTGGAACAATCACAGTTTCCCTGCCCGTAAGAGTGCAGACAGGGAAACAAAATGTGTTCTCCCATCTGGTTAAAGTATTTTTGCAGCTCCTTCTGTGTGGGAGCACACATTTTTTCCCTGCCCATAATCTCAAGAGCAATGGAACACTGTCCTAGGGTTGGGGTCCCTGTGACACAACTATTGAGCTAGCACTGGGAGATCGGGAAACTGGGGCCTCTGTAAGTGTCAGGAATTGATGTGACATGCCTCCCTCCCACATGATTAAATATTGGCCACAGGGAAGGGCTCATCAAGGTCTCAGCAAGGCTCAAGTTGGTGTCACATACCCCTTCCCTCTTATATTATTTTAGGCCAAAGGGATAGGACACTTGGGACCTTCTGGAGCCTTGGGAAGGGGGGCATCGCATTGCTCCCCTTCGATTTGTTTGTACCACCCCCTCGGACTTGACCCATCATGGGAGGTATGTTTATCTAAAGTGAGGTGGCAGCGTTTTTTGAAAAAACATGTTACTCTGGATTTGTGATCCACTGGGAATTTGTGGTAAAATGTATTTATACATTAAGTTTTATTTATTTATTTGAGGAGTTTTATATAGCATGAACATGACCCGTCAGGGTAGCAGAGGAATTTCTGAATAGCAGACAAGCCATACGTATAGAGTACGAAAGCAATCTTTTAGGTAGATTCATGATCTGGAGGTGTCTATATGATAATAATTCATGCGAGATCCTTGTGATTGTAGTTGGAGTCATTTGTTCATTAGAAGCCTTTCCACTTAGTTTAGTTTAGTTTCGTTTTTAAATTTATATTGCGCAGCAGCTACCCAAAAAGGGTCTCCCGGCACAGACAGAAAGCCAAAACAGAGAAAAACCCAGGCATCTTATATATCGAAAAGCCAGGTTTTAAGCAACTTGCGGAAAGTGGTGTAGTTTGTTTCATTTCGGAGCATGACACGGAGTGCATTCCAAAAAGATGGCCTTAAAAACGCGAAGGATTTTCCCCCCATCCTGGCCAGTTTGAATTTCGGGATGGCAAATCTTCCTTGAGAAGCCGATCTTAGATTTCTGGATGGGGCGTGGGTTTTGCCAAAACACAAAGGTAGTTAGGGGCCATTCCTGATTTGATTTTGTGCATGTAGGTAAGTGTTTTAAATTTCACTCGATTTTCAATATTCAGCCAGTGTAGATTACGGCGATGCAATGAAATCAAAGCTGTCTTGAGCCATCTGTAATCTGTGGATTACATGTTTGTTTGATCCAACGTAAAGAACGTTTCCATAGTCAAGCCGTGATGTAATTAAGGCATTGACTATGGTTTTTCTTGTTGCTTCTGGTAGCATCCAGCAGATTTTTCGCAGCCGTTTGATGATGGTGAAACATGCGGTTGCGACTTTTACTGACTGGAAATACATACTCAGGGTTTCGTCAAGGAGCAGGCCTAAATTTCATACTTGCAATGAGGATGTAGGAAGGACACCCATTTTGCACGGCCAGTGTTGTTGGCTCCAGAGATATTTCTGCTTTCCTAATATCAATATCTCTGTTTTCTCTTCGTTCAATGTCAGAAAGTTTGATTGCATACAAGCTGCTATTTTGGTTAAGCCTGTCTTAAGTATTGAGGTGGTACTGGGGTTGTGCGTGAATAGCGAAAACATGATTTGTGAGTCGTCTGCGTAAGAATAGATCGACAGTCCAGTTTTCTCAGCCAGCTCCGCTAGAAGTCTTACATAGATATTAAACAGTAACAGACTTAGAATGGATCCCTGTGGCACACCATATGCAAAGGTGTGTGTTTTTGAGCAAGCATTCTGAGAGAAAACTTAAAAGGTTCAGTCTGAGAGGAAAGCTCTGATCCAGTTTAGGGCGGCTCCGCCTATTCCTAGCGCGCTCAGTGTGTTTATGAGCACAGTGTGTGATATAGTATGGAACGAGGCGCTCAAGTCTAACAGAATGAGCCCCACTGTTTTTCCTCTGTCTAGGTGGTGGTGGATGCCTTCCGTGACTCCTAAAAGAGTAGTTTCAGTGGAGAAACCAGTTCTAAAGCCTGACTGTGAGGGATGGAGCAAGTGGTTGGTTGTAACATACTGCGTCAGATGTGTGTGAATATGTTTTTCTAACTTTTTTGACAGTATCGGAAGCAATGATATGGGACAGTAGTTTTTTGATGCTGCAAGGTCCACATTGGGCTTTTTCAATAGCGGATGAATCATTGTGTGTTTCCATGTAGAGGGGATCACCGACTCTTCAATCGATGAATTAAGGAAATGAGTTATCGCTGATAACACCGAGTGGTTTAGTTGTTTAAAAATAGTGGCAGGTAGAGGATCTTTCGGTGATCCTGACTTAATGGAATTAAGAAGTAAAACCACATTGTCAGTTGTGAGACGGGGCAAGTTTGTTAAAATGCAATCTATAACATTTTCTTCGACTGCTTGCTTAGCGGGGGTGTGGCGTCTCTGCCATAAGTGTTGTAGAGCAAGTTGAGGTATCCTGTACTTTTTCTTGCAAAACAATCTCTTGGTAGATTCCATTAACTTTAATTATGAAGAAGGAGGCTAGTTCCTCACATTTGGATTGAGTCAGTGCCGGGGATTTTGCTGAGGTTTCCGAGCCTGCAAGTTCTTTTACTGTGTTAAACAGAGTTTTGGTACAGTTTGACGTCTTTGAAATGGTAGTATTCACAAACTTGGCGCGGGCCTGTTTACAGTGTTTGTGATATTTGTTCAATGCCATTTCATAGGCCTGTTTGGAGGATTGGGCATAGTCCCTCCTCCATTTCCTTTGAAGGATCTCACAATTAGTTTTTATTGTTTTCAGAACTTTGTCGTACCATGGCGCTGGTGGACAATGGATATTGCTATTTTGCTTTGCAAAAGGGAGGCATGTATCGATAGCTTCTGAGAGCCATCTTTGCACTGTGATTGCAAAGGGACCGACATTTTGCTCTAAGGATGGCTTTTGGGCATCCAGGAATTCATTTAATTTGTTTATATCTAACTTTTTCCAATTTCTCTTAGATTCCCCTGTCCCTTTGGAGCATTCTTAGGGCGCTCTTGTCTGGTGGTAAAGTTAATGAGAAATTTATCTGATAATGGTCAGACCAGCTGGTTGGAAGAGCTGGGGTGCAGGAAATAGTCCTGAGATTGGAGAATATGGGATCTAGAAAATGTCCCGCAATATGTGTCGGGCCAGAATTTGAGTAGTTCGAGATTAAGGGAGGCGATTTCAGAAATTAATCTAGCACTGTTTTCACAAGTGGAATCTTCTAGATTTAAATTTATATCACCTAGTACTGTGAAATTGACTGTGTTTATGACGTATGGAGCGATAGATTCCTCAAAGGTTGGAATTCAGTTGGCAAGGTAGTCTGGAGGCCGATATACAAGAACTCCCAAGCATGTAAATTTAGGGGAGAGAGTGAGCTTAAATAGCGCCACTTCACATGCGGGAATGGGCAGGTGCTCCAAATTACAGCTAAAAGTCTTCTTAAAAATGACCGCGATCCCACCTCCCATTCTTCTATCTCGGTTCATTCTTACTATAGCATAATTGGTGGGTAAAGCTACTGCAATGTCTGGGCCTGAGCTCTCTTAGAGCCAGGTCTCTATAAGGAAGACCGCATCGGGTTGATCATTAAGAACTAGGTCAAAAATATCCGATTTATGTTTGGGAAACGATCGACAGTTAATGCTAGACAGAGTGTATGATTTAATCAGAAGAATCTCATGATTTTTAGCATGTGATATGTTTGTAACCGGGGTTTCTAAATTAGGGGTAAAGTGAAACCCGCAGTGTGTGCAAGTTTTGTACTCTGTGATAGAAAGAGCTCTAGCGCAGTTGGGCATTTGAGGTGTTTTTCAAAAGTAATTGGAATTGTAATTGTAATCCCCCCTCTTTCTCACCTGTTGTTGATTGGACATACTGTCTGTTTTTCCTGCCATAGAGCCTGGGGTCCTGGCCCTAGGCCCGGTCAAGAGGCGGACGGGCACAGACAGGCTTGCCTTAGGCGCATGTTTGGTGCTCTGGCGGCCCGCCCGCTGCGCGCGTCCGCTGTGCATGCGTTCTGGGGCGTTCATTTTATCCCTCTCTGTGCGCAGAACATCTAGCCCGCTACCTGCTCAGTTACCCCCAGTATGGCGGCAGCTTTCGGTGGCAGTCTTCGGTGCAGCCCAGCACCCCCCGGTCAGCTCCTAAATCATCTGTGCGGGGGTGAGGCTGAGTGCAAAGTGAAACTTTTTAAAATAGGTGAGTGATACATTTAAAAACAACAGGTTTCAAGCAAGTTACCTAAGAAGCAGAGTCTCCGGGCTTCCGTCTCAGGAGTAAAAAATTAAGGCAATTAGATGTATGTGCAGCGCGGGGCGTCTTTTATCTCTCTCGGCGCGCAGAACAACTAGTCCGCTGCCTGCTCAGTTATCCCCAGTATGGCGGCAGCGTTCGGTGGCAGTATTCGGTGCAGCCCAGCGCAGCCTGGTCAGCTCCTAAATCGTCTGTATGGGGGTGAGGCTGAGCGCAAAGTGACGCTTTTTTAAATAGGTGAGGGATATATTTAAAAAAAAACAGGTTTCAAGCAAGTTACTTAAGAAGCACAGTCTCCCGGCTTCCTTCTCAGGAGTAAAAAATTAAGGCAATTAGATGTATGAACAGCACGGGGCGTCTTTTATCCATCTCGGCGCGCATAACAACTATCCCGCTGCCTGCTCAGTTACCCCCAGTACAGCGGCAGTTTTCGGTGCAGCCCAGCACCCCCCGGTCAGCTCCTACATCATCTGTGCGGGGGTGAGGCTGAGTGCAAAGTGACGCTTTTTAAAATAGGTGAGTGATGTATTTAAAAACAACAGGTTTATTGCAAGTTACTTACGAAGCACAGGCTCCCAGCTTCGCCTCAGGAGTCAAAAATAATTTTTTTAAGAAGGTTTTCGAGGGGTTAGATTGTAGGTAGGTGGAATCTGACTACATGGTTGGTTGCCCCCACTTTCTTTCCGGTGTTTTGATGGTTTTTGCCTCAGTTTGGCAGGGATCCTGCTATCCAGGACCCCAGCCTAGCTGCTTCCTCTCTAAATTGGTTGCATGTACATTAGGTACACTCCAGTTTGGTTACTGAGGTACCCTTGTGAGTCCCTAGTATATGGTACACTAGGTACTAAGAGCATAGGTACCCCAGAGGCCTACCAGGGGATGAAACATGTATTATGACACCCCTGACACCACAGGACTTCTACTGCAGCCTGGGTAAGGTGGTGCATGCACCCCTTCCTAAGATATAGGTTACCTATATCTACCTTTAATCACTGACACATATAAACCTATTAGTCACTCCTATGGCAGGCCTTATCAATCCTGAAGACAGAGTGCTTTGTTTTGTGTGAGAGGGTGCCCATGCATGAGCTGGGCCCCTCTGCAGCTTTTAGAGCCTATTCTCTGAGACTGTTCTGTGATGCAGCCAGACCATATACTCTTAAGTGCATTATAACCTCACAGTAAATGCTAACTTTGGAATGGCTGCATACCCCCGCCAGTCCTGGCATCGGGGTAGAATTCCATCCTTCTAGAGGGAGAGACATGTACATACTGGTCTAACCGGTAATAGTTTAAAAGAACCCTGACATCACAAAATGGATGCTGCAGCCACAGGCATGAGTCTGGCCTCCTGCTGCTGACCGAAACTCTGGCAGGGGAAGCCTGGACAATAGGTTTCCTGTCACAGGAGTAACCACCTCCCAGACAGGCTTTAGTGTATTGGGGCTGGGTGGGTGCACTCCGAGAGGTCTTTGAAGTCAGCACTGGTGTAGTGTAGTTCCTATTTTCCCAATAGGCCCTGCGCATTGGAATAACATAAACAGTAGTATCGACGTAGAAGTGCGGATCTTCCAGGCCTCCACTGACTATGCTAAACTTAATTGGGTTTGTTACCAACTAGCTCAGAGGTCACTGGAAACTTTCTTGACTGAATAGGAAGTGATCAGCTTCCCTGGTACAGACAAGAAGGGATTCAGTTTTCCAACAACTGTGCAACATGACAACTTTGCTCCTCAGATCAAGAGTCAATCTCTACGGTCGTGTGAAACAATAGACAGTTATTTTACTCAGTCAGTGGTTGTGCAGTTTACTTTCACAATATGTAGAGAATAGAGAGACGGGCGTTTTCAATAAAAGGTAACATTTATTGAACAGTCTTTCTTCTCGTACAAGAGAAATGAATTGCCACAATTGCAAGACTTGTTATTATAAAAAGTACGTACAGTAAGATAAGTATTGCGAAATAATACTGTAAAAGCATTGATATGGTTTCTTAGCCATACAATGGTTTAAAAGGAATAAAACATATATACATTCATATATACATTAGGCTAAAATACTCAACTGGTGCTTCTAACTACGCCTACCCCAGTGTACCTGACCTAAGCCTAATACTTGGGAGGGGAGTAAGTAAGTAGCTTTAAGTTAAGTTGGTTTTGCCAAGGTTTGCTTCAAGAATTCTATCTAAGGGTTTAGTCAACACCATACCTCTGGAATAGAATGATGGAGGTCTAGTATCTCCTTCAGGGGGTCGATATCCCAGTCACCCGCAAGGGTAAACTAGAAACGCCGGAGCTGGATTTCTCTGCAGGAGAAAGACAGCGTCTCTTCTCAGCGCGTCGAGGAGGAGGAGGACGGGCAGCATCCACGGGCAGCTTGTATCTGCTGGGCTCTTGCAGGGGGACACCTGTTCAGCTCCTAAGTTCACCACACCATTGTTCGCTAGTTAGCAGCGATAGCAGTAGCGATAGCAGCTATGGTATCATCAGCATGACAGCTTCTCAGCAGCAGCGAGACAGCTAGCAGCATCAGCGATGGCATTAGCGTAAACAGCAGCATTTGCTTAAGGCAACGTTGGTAATATTTATACCTGAAAGGTGCCTTGTTTGACGTAAGTTTTTGGACATAAGACGTCAATAATGATGTCACTAGGAAGTGATCGTCTATCAGTGCTCATTAGAGTTCTATTACTAATCAAAACACAGCAAGCGGGGATTTCCAGGTTGCTGAGTTTTTATCTTGTTGAAGAACTCGGAGTGTTAATCTAGGAATCTCAGATAGTAACTTCTGCTATGTCATTGCACTAATTGGTTGCAAAGGAAGTGGCAGAGAAAGCTATTCTGAAATGTGGCTCTGTTCGTGTGAGGCCAGAGACGAGTTTCTGAATATTGCACTTGAACGGTTATGCCAATATAGGGAATAAATGGATTTATAGCCGAATAGGGGCATAAGGTCACAGTATCGATCAGGGTCCTAGATTAGAATGCAACACTGGGGGCACATTTGGTGTCCCTGTGCATAGCCCAGTTCAAACCGGTTGCAGAGGCTTCCAGCCCCTGCTCTTACACCAAACTGGACAAAGGAAATGGGTGTAGTCACCCCTCTATCCAGACCCTCCCATAGGTGGGTCCCCAGAGTATGTCCAACCCCTTTTCTTAGTATGAGTGAGGGACCCCTGGCAACAGGACTTTAGATTACACCTGGACGAAACTCTGAAACTGAATCCTGGAACTTCAATGCTCTACTAAAAATTAGAGGATGGAAGAATCTCCCTTGGGGCCAAGGAGTGACTCCCTTGCTCAAGCAGGCTCCAACAAAGCATCTCGCCAGTCTGCATTTCTGAAACTCCCGCCGGACTCTGAAGTATTTGTAACATAGGAAGAGGATTTCCAGACTTCTCAGAGGCCAACCCGAGTCCCCAGCAAAGCTGAGACCCGCAGCCCTCGTGAGTGACGTCGAACCAGAAATCCTGGACACTGTGCACATTTGCTAGTGCATTGACTTCTCAACATCTCCTGAAGTTGTACTTTGGGTTACTTGAAGCCCAAGCCCCGAGCACCATCTGCACTGAGGATTGTGGGCCTACACTCCACAATTGTTCCGTGAGCACGCTTCTTGCATTTCTGCTTGAGGCACCTTCATGATTCCTGGTCCGTCGACTGGTGGGTCCCTACGAATGCAACTCTGATTTTCCTTGGGCTTCCCTAGTTGCTCCAGACGTTCCCTGACTCCCCACCAAGTGGTGAGTCACTCAGACCTTGCTGGTCTGCACCGAAACATTTCTTTGATTCCTGCGTGGGTTGCTGTTGGCAGGGCTTGTTGGGTCCAATCAAGGCACCAACACTGCAGTACTTGACATCCTTTTTGGGACAGCTCGAATCCAGCTCCTGGTTGTCCTCGACGCCTCCTGGTCCTTGTGGCTGAAGAGTCAAGCTTCCCCTTCTTCACCTGAAATCACCCTACATCTGAGGGCATTCGACTATCGTGCCTCTGGTCACTGGCTAGTGACCAAAACTCTGTCCCCTCTGCTTTCAGGTTCTTCTGATCTTTGATCCAGGCTTGGTTCACACCGGACACTTTCCACTTCTTCGGCAGCAGCACTTTGCAGCAGAAATCCATTGAAAACAACGACGAAAACAGACACCAAAAGACATCAATGCACCCGGCTTCCATGGGTGAGGTAACTCACTCGAGTACTCTGGTGCTCCCATGGGGGTTGGCTCTAGAACCCTGTAAGTCTAAAGGGGTTTGCTGAAAGGCCTCCTTTAAGTGTCCTTTATCTTTAAATTTCCAACTGCGACTTTCCCAATAGAAGTTAATGGTGATTCGCGGCTGTGTTTAGACACTGCACGCGTCCCTTCGTAGGTCCCCTGTGTCACTACCTTGGGTGGTTCCTGGTGGCCCCAGTGGTTCTACAGGCTCTAGGCCTTGTATCAATGCAAGTCGTGGTTCTTAAACCACTTCCTTAATATAGGTTTTGGTACACCCCTAGGGCTGAACGTCTATTGTGCTAATTTACTGTGTGCTATTAAATTTACTGAATGTACTTTTGCCTCTAGCCTCATAAAGAGACTAGTGGGATGTGTTTAGAATAAATACATATATTTTATACATATACCTGGTGTGGTTCCCCTTTCATTTGGTCATTCACGAGATTATAGACTGGTAAAACAAGCAGCTTTACTTTCCTCCAAGACTTAGCCTGAACGCTGCTCTCCACAGCTACCACTAGGATAGCTTTCTATAAAGGTTGTCTTTAACCTACCATCAATAAGGGTTGGTTGGACTGGTGCAAGGTGCCCACTAGAATAGTGGACAGCATATGCCTGGCCAACTTCTCACATAGATCTGACTATGGGTTGCAGTTCCTTCCATATTCTTGGGGCCAAGCCATAGAAGGACCGTTTGTAAGTTTTCTTTTTGTTGAACTTATGCGATTTCAGTAATTGGGAGTTGGGGCTTCTTAAGGAATGACTATCCCCGACAGTACTAGTTTATTGGCCAGGTAGACGGGAGTGTTTTGTTGAAGGGCCTTGTGTGTCATGCACGCTATTTTCAGCTGGATCCATGCTTCAAATGGGAGCCAATTTAAAAGTTTGAGGTCTGTAGTGATGTGATTGGATTTTCTGTATCCACTGACAAGCCTAGCCGATGAGTTCAGCATGGCCCTTAGCAGTGCTAAACTCAGGAGAGAGATTCTCCAAGAGATCTCAGCAGCCTTAAGTTGAGCCTTTCTGCATTAAGGTTATAGTTGAACTAGAGTTCGGAGAGTCTATTGGGTATTCTTTTTAGCTGTTTCAGAGCAATTGTATTGAGTATGTCTGACATGGATTAGAATTAGTGATCTGTAACATCATTAACATTCTTCATGTTTGTCGAGGGTTGTAGGAGGTTGTTGCTAATAGACAATAGCTTGGTTTGGTTGATATTTACAAGGTCTATGGTCCATTATTAGGTTTTAAGTGGTCGGCCTGTCTAAACAGTGTCTTTTCCAAAATGAGGAAGGAGAATAGATAGTGATCTGACCAGTCATAAGGGGATATGGATTTCAATTGTATGACATTGTTTTAGCAGATTATAAGGTTGAGAGTGGAGCCATTATTATGTGTTAGGTCATTACATGATTTGGTGAGGTTGAGGTCTGAAAAGAAGGCTTTGAAGGTGTTGAATAGGGGATCATTAAAATCATTTCAGTGAAATTTGAAATCATCAAGGAAAACTGGTTGGTGTGTTTGTCTGAGTTAGAAGAGATAGTCTCCAGTTAGTTGTTCAATTAAAAGTAGGTAGTTGCCTGAGGGAAGGTAAAAAGTGTGAAGAGTGTGCACAATCTTATAATTGTTCCATATATCAATTCCTATGTTTTCACAAGAAGGCATTGGAGCAGTGTGTGTATGTTTCAGGGTGAGTGAGGAAATTCATGCCATGCTGCCAAAACTTTTCCAGGTCTATCCAATCTGATGATGTCATAGTTGGGTAGAACTAGAATGCCCATAAGGGGTGAGGAGGTATTATTAAGCCAAGGTTTGTTGAAGATTAGGAGGTCATGGTCTTGTGCAAGGATGAGATTGGGGATGTCTGCGTGTTTTACTGTGACCTACAGCTGAGAAGCATAGACTTGTTATAAGATTTTGTCACTAGTGCCTTGTGGTCTTTTGTGGGGACCTGTAATAGATTGCACTTGTTCATAGTTCTAAGTTTGAGACAAGGTTCTCTGAGAGGGTTGGAACAGATGGTCTGGATAGTGATCTGTGAGGGAGATAAATCCTCAACAGTAATGTTGTAAGATAATAGAAGGGAGTGAATGTCAGCCTCGGATAGATGTTCAGTAACCCTCTGTGGTCTAGTATAGTTATTCAGGTAGGGTCTAGATCTCCAGTGTATGGTAGTAGGGTTCTCAACAATATATATCTAGTGCCAAGAGCCGACTGGCCTTCCCATAGTGGGTGGGATTTATTGATTAGAGTTTGGGGTTCTGCTACGCTTAGTGGCCAGCATGGGGTTCCAGAGCTTTTCAAGTTTCAAGGTGGTGAATATAAGATTCTGGAGGTCCGCTTTGACTATCTCAAGGTCTCTATTAAGGGCTTTGAGTTTTTCCTCCAAGGTAGGGGGATCAACAATATAATACAAGTGTGAGAGTTTCTTGGTCATGACGGGAGTAGTCTCTCCAGGGTGGAGTGGCAACCGGGAGGTTTGTGGTTGGTGGAAGAAGAAAAAGGGGAAGTGAAGGGAGGATGAGGAGAAGTGAGTGGGAAGTTTGGAGGGATGATAAGAAGTGGGCTAGGAATAGGTCTCCTAGACCATGAGTGGCAGGTCTTGTGTGTTGCTTGGAGGTCATTACAAGCAGGTTACAGGAAGTGGTCAAGTAAGTTGCCTATTGAGTTGCAGAGGAGTGGGATCCATTGCATGAGGGAAGACGAGTAGTGGTTATGAATGTCTCTGGGTTGACGATGTTGACAGATCTAGAGCATGGTGCATTAGTTTCCACTCCACTATGAGTTAAGTTAGGGAATAGGATAGATACCTGCAATGTGGGGAGGGGCAGGAATTAATGCTAGGAATAGATGAACTTGAGTTAACAGCTTGGGTTCTATTGTTGTAGGAGAGACAGTGGTCGAGAGGAGGTATAGATGATAATGTAGAGGCGGGACTGGATGATGCCCGTGCTTCAGCTGGATAGTGAGAGATAGGAATTCTGGGATGCAAGGGGCATTGATCAACACCATGTTTTTGGTCCCCACAAACCATGAAGATTTTAATCGAATTGCTCTAGATTCCTGTCAAATGATTGGTTGAGAATGTTTCCGTTGTTGTAAAGTAAAATAGTTGCTTCAGCCTGGAAGATCAAAGAGGGAATAATGGATGTATGTAGACCATTAGGTGTTTTCTTGGAAGAGTGAATTGGAAGTAAAGATGTTATAGCTCTCTTTCGTTGAGCTCTTCTGTTGGTGAAGGCGATTAGGTCATTAACAAAAATACCTGTTTGGTGCAAAAGTAGGAATCAGAGTTCTGTTTCAGTAGTTTGTGTTTGAAGGTCCTGGCTGCATTTTTAGATAGGTTAGGAGGGTAGATGATCTTGAAAGTATTGCAGCCCACCTGTTCCAAAAGGTATCACTAGTACATTGAGTGCATGGCTCCATTGTATCTAAAATTACAGAGGGTTGATAGAATAAAATAAGGGTCTGCATGTTTTAAAATATCTACTGGGAACAACACATGCTTCAGAATACATAGCTAATATATAGGGAGAATAAGCAGAAATGTGAGGCTTTCAAAGGATGTATATAGGCAGTAAAAGAAGGAGCTTAGGACCCTCAGAGCTCTTCTAATCCAGAAAATTACTCTAATGAAACAATGAAGACTAAAACCCAGCTCTTCCAATCAGTCAGTATCATGAGTAGCTGTGAATAGGCTGTATTTTTAGGGCATGCAGAGCCCTTCAGATAGATTAGTGAAAAATACCATACCATTGCAAGATTGCTGCCCCATTAGGGATCATTTTGGTGTGTATTGAAGTCTTTCTTTTCTTTTAATGTCATTGGGGTGCCTTAAGTCCTATTTTGATTGTGTTGCTGGTGAGAAGGCCACCATTTAAGGGAAGGGATTTCTTGTTGGGAAAAATGGGGATGGGGACCCACAAAATGGAGGACTAGCCAAGCCACCACTGCAACCATCAATCCTGGAGCACCATGAGAGCATCTGAATCAGGAATGTGGAAACTGGATGTAGCCAAAAGTGCAGAGAAGAGAGGACTCTCCGAGTCTGAGGTGGACATATCTTGAAAAAGGTGAAGGCTCCGTCACTAGAACTCCATGGGAGCACCCATCTAAAAAATAATTCTGCCTACCAGTCTTGGTGTGCAGGGTATCCCTACCCTGCCTCCTAGTGTATTTTTGCATGGTTTTTTTCAGAACAAGGGACTAAGTCCTAAGCCCTAAGATAGCTGCTTTATTAGCTCAATAGTTACTGAATGGATTTTCACCAAATCACAAAAAGCACGCTTTTGTAGACCAATATCTAACTTTCTGGGAAATTTTGAGTGAATCCATTCAGCCCTTCAGGCTGTAGCTGCCTCTGAATTTCCTATGGAAATGAATCAGGGGAAAACATGTTTTAAGACCACCCTTTACTCAGCCCCTGCTTGATGGATGACCCAAAAACTTCCCAGGAAGGAGCTACGGTAGATTAGAATTTTTGGGAAACTTTTGTGAAAATTTGACAAACTGCAACAATGTTATCAGCAAACCCAAAATGCTTTTCCTATGTATACCTGGTCTTAGCAATACCTACCCAGTGGTGACTACCGTATATAAGTTAGGTGATAATGTTAGGTAAAACATTCCTTTTTAAAATAACAAAAATACTGAAATTCACCATTTATATAACTATAACTCGCGCCCTAAACTACCTTTAACACGTGTCACAGTCATGCACAGTGTAGTAATTAATGATGTCATTTTAAATGTTGCAGTGATGTTATCAATGATGCCGTAGAACATGTCATGTAATATGTGAAATCATTAGCAGTGCATGCAGGGGGCAAGAGTTATAGTTACCTTTCTACACGAGCTATAGTTACTTGAGATATCAATCACTGGTGAATTTCAGTAGTTTTGTTCCTTTAGAACAGTAGGGCTTATTTATAAGCCCCATGCGCCACCAGTATGTCACTTTTTCCCATTTAAAAAGTGATGCACCAGCGGCCCAGGGGACTTGAAAATAAGACCCTGAATGTTTTAACCTAACAAGAACCCTTTATTCTGTGATGATCTGTTTAACCTTTGGTTTTTCAGTGAATTTCCAAGGTTCTTTTTATTGGAAAGTAAGACATATTACTATATTCCGCCACAGTGCCGAAGAAAATTACGCGTGCGCAGCTTGGACGGCTCCCGGCTGTCCGACGCACACGCCCACTATGACGTCTGGCTGTCCAACGCATGGATTGGGTTAAGCGCAATTTTTTATTAATAGTTTATTCATACATGTTTATCACATGTAATGCTAATCTCACACAGTGCACAGCCTAGGACCACCTGCAGTATGGGGCTGGGTGCTGTGAATGGCCTTTGGCCAGGCCCTGCATCAATCACCCTGCTCATACTCTACCACCCCACTGAGCACAAGCTGTGGGCAGCGCAGGGTTGGGTGCAGGCCCTGGTCCCAACCCCCTGCTGGTGGGCAGTTAAGCACTGGGTCTGGAGCCCAAACTCCAGAGAGCCCATGGCTGAATATGTGATGTTACAATACAAAGGATGCAATTTAAAGTAAGGCAGACCTACTGACTTTGTCAATGGGTCAGAATACCAAAATAAATTACATTTGGCTAAATGAAGTGTCAGCATTTCAGCATATATAAATCACACCTACTGTCTTTTTCCAAAAATTCACCAATAATTATAGTCAAATGTATATTTAATTAATTCACACAGTTGACTATTTAATAAAAGTGGTTTTCAAACACAACAAGATAATGGATGGTTTGCTTGAACCTTTCAACCACTCACCTCCAGTCGAGAGATCTGGGTTCATTCTGTTGTTCCTTTGCTCACGATACCATACCAGTTTGGACCCAGCAAAATGTAAATCAGCCCTGACCCTGAGCCTTATGGGAACAGTCCAGCCCGAACTGCCAGGCTAGGTCCTCCGATAACTGGAAACAAGCATCTTAGGACCGGTTATGGAGTATCACCCCTCATCAGCCAGGCTTGCTTGAATCCAGTGGCACAGCGAGTCAGGAACCCATGTCTGGGCACTGGTTCTCATAACAAAATGTAATTAAGTTTTCTTTTTTAAAAACATGTCTAAGTCTTATTTAACAGTTTTAAAGCTATAATATGCAGCCATAGAACCAACCACAAGGGGGCTCTGCACTCTAGTGTTGCAACATTTAAAAAGAAAATGCATGGTGGTGCCCCTGCCCTTTCTAAGGCCACTACAAGGCTCCAAAATTCATATTTTAAAGTAATTGCAAGGCATAGTGGGGGTCTTCTTGCAAGTATAAGTGAGTGAATAATAATTGAGCAGCTCCAACCATTCATTTAATATAATTTGGTTTATGATTTTCGAGTGTCCTGGAGCCCACTCAGGGCACACACGGGGAGACCCATGGCTCTGTCGGATCCCTGCAAGTGGCCCCATATCATGGGGCTACACAGAAGCCGGAAAAACTCAAATGTCCTTTAATTTTATTTTGCTGATGGGGTGCTCTGCTGCCCCCCCCCAGGACACTGCATAACATTTTTTACGTTGGGGGCCACAGAGGTAGCCCAGGGCCTCTGAGGCCCAGCCATCTCCATGCTAGTGCTTGAGCTGGCATCTTTATTGTCTTTTTAAGAAGTGCTGCAGTGTCACCTATCCGATTGATTATGGATTTTTTTAACTGAATCTAATTAGAAGAAAAATATAATGAAGAATAATTGGAACATCTTCAAGACAGGTCCAGTAATTTCAGAAATAATGGGAGATCATCTCATGATCACTGAAGGAAAAACAAAAAGTTTTAATGACATACTCACATGTTGCCACTTTTCAAAATTTCAGACACAAAAAGATTGGTTCAACCGGCATGTGTAGGGCTTGCCACCGGGCGGAGACGTGGGGTGGATGAGGGGCAGGGTGGAGGTTGTAAAATGTGGGAAACAGACGATTTCAGGTAAGTACCGAAAAAAATGAATGAAATGAATTTCGTTGTGCGCACTGCATCGCCAAATGTGATGCAGCTCGCGCAACAAAATTTGTTTAGAGGATAATATATATTAGCACATTGGATAATGTCTGTTTTTAATTGGCATGTCATACTTTGTCATGCATTTTGCACTTGAATAGTCTTGAAGACTTTAGTTCCCATGGTATTTCTGCAGGTTGTGACAATTCTTAAGTGGTTTTGCAATACAACAGCATGAAGGGACTCGGGTACAAAATCTCACGGAGGGGATAAAATATTTTAAATGTTTAACTAATTTAATGTATTTAATGCTAAGTCCTAACAGATGTTAATTCAATTCCCTGCCATTTTGATTCTATACAGTTTTGCAGTATAAGTGGAGGTCAATGAGTGGTGCTGGACTTAGTCCTGGCTTGGCTGGTGTGCCTGTTAGCTTGTTTTGACACCTTTAAGGCTCTAGTAACTTTAGAAGTGTGCTTTTTGAATTGCAATTGTCTTATTCTTTTGTGGATGTGTGTTTTGTATTAGCATGCCTCTCACAACCACCTCTGTAAATGTCCCTAAACCTCTCCCATTTGGTAGTAATTTTTCCCATTTCACCACTACTGCCAGTCATCTCTCAAGCATTTGCTACTAATTTGTATACATACATCTGCAGAGATCTCCGCACCAAAAGGATGAGTGACAGATTCAGAAGTCTCCAGCAGCAGCTTTGTGAAGTGCATTTGGTAGTGCATGAGTAATACTAGTATACTTACTACAAAATTCACCTTGCAAAGACAAGATGGGGTGAGCGTGCCTTTTGTGTGGCAGCTGCCAAGCTATGGATCACTCTCCCTGCTCATACTGTGAGCCTTAAAACTTATTCCATCTTCTGGTGGCACCTGAAAATGTGGCTCTTTTTGCTACCTTAATTACTTCTGCTGGTCTCCGTTTGCTCCTGCCAGTTATAGCGCATTGATGCCTCTTTTTTTTGCACTTTACTAATTCCAAATTCGGGGGACGTGGCTTGAGCCGCCATAAGATGGCCGTGACATTGTAGATCTCGGCTCTTCAGCAGAGACCGTTTCCGTGTTGGAGCGGCTGTGGCGGACTTTTGACTGCATGCCTTGACGACTGATTGAGCGCTGAGGCAACTGTTTTTAGTTCAGCTTTCTGCTCCGTTTTTCACCTGTTTCCTCCTACGTCGTGCTCCTGTCATGACCGCTGGTTTCGGGTGCCATTTTTCCTGCAGCTGGAGTTGCCGGCTCCAGCCAACAGTCTGTGGCAGTTTTTTATTGGCCATTTGTGATGCCTTTGGCTTGTTTATACCTGCCTCCTTTTGTTTTTAAAGTGTTTTCCTCCGAGTATTTCGGCTCTTCAGTGCAGGTTTGGCTCTCGATTCACCATTTGGACGTTTGAGTTTCTTCAGCCTGTCGCCATATTCTGAACAGCGGGAGTTGCCCGTAGCGCACTTATTTCCATGTATTTTTGTTCTTCCGCATATGTTTGACCCCTAATCTAATGCATGGAGGCTTGAGTGCTGTGAACTTCAACGATTTTGTCTTGGATTTACATATCTGTGGCTTGCCTCCTATACATGTGGTTTGGGTCAATGCAGCATTCTATTTTCTCTTGATATAATTAAAGAATCGTCCTCTGTATATTACTAAAGGGCATCACTGCTATCATGTCTTCCCTCTGCAGGGACTCTACTACTGCAGCCTCTACGCGCCTCAAGAAAGACCCTAACTCGCCTACCGATTCTCCTTTTTCTATCAGGCTAGATGACCTTATGGAGGAGTTTAAGCTTATGAAACCCTTTATTCTTGACACCAATTCTACCTTTCAGTGGCTTGATGAGAAATGGTCCAATCTAAAATCCAGTTTTTTGGTGGTGAAGCAGAGGATCAGTGACACTCAGGATGTCCTCCCAAGGGTTGAAGCTCTGGCCAAGGGAATAGCACTCCTTAAAAAGCAGACGGCGGACTTGGAAAACCACAATTAACACAACAGTCTTAGGAGTTATGGTATTCCAGAGGATGCAGAAGGCCCTGATATGCTCACCTTTCTCAAACTTCTTTTACCTAAAATCGTTGGCCTTAAGGAAAGTACTTCACTCAACCTGCAGCAGGCGTTTCACATCGGTCCCAGGTTTGGAGGATCTCCCTCTAAATCATCAGTTAATCATCCTAGAGGAATTATAGTCCTTTTTTTGTGTACACTGAGTTGCTAATGGTTCTGTCTGCGGCTTAGCAAAGGAAGCAGATGTTGTGGTCTGGCCAAAAAGTATTTCTTTCTCAGGATGTATCTCGCCCCACTGCTGCTCGACGTAAAGAGTTCCTCTCATTCCGTCCTGCTCTCCGCTCCATGAAAGCTCGATATGGCCTTGTTCATCCCTGTTATTTTTAAGTTACTCACAAGGCAAGGTCTTACTCTTTTGATCCTCCTGAGCACTTACGACATTATATTCTTCGTCACAAGGGGGAAAAAATGGAACTTGGGAAAACTTAACTTTTGACTGCTTCACCATGTGGTTCCTTTTGTTGCTCAACTCCGATTACTGTGTTTTTGCCCATTGTTGACTTCTCCTCTCTCATTTTCACGTTTTTTGAGGATTTAATCCTCACTTTTGCGTTTTTTTGTCTATTTTTATCTCTGGCTGTTTTATATTTTATGTTTTCATTGGTTAATATTCATCTTCTTAACTGATGGCTCATTGATAATGTTCTGGTTTTCTTCTTCCACAGATATTTGTTTTTTGGTGCGGATCTCCTCCCTGATGTTTTTTCTCCTCATGGTGCCTTCCCTCCCATTCCCATTGTTTAAGGCTCTTCTTGTTTCGGTAAGAGTCTCCTTCTTCTTAATTGTCTACCTATTTCTCGGGTAGTTCCCTTTGAGTTTTTATGGTTCATGTTATTCTGGTATACCACGCTGCTATTATTATGGTCGCTCCTTATTATATTTTTCATTTGAAGTGTTCTTGGGGTCTTTGCTGTTCCTCCTTGTCTTTCTTTTGTCTCGTCTTTCTTCTCTTCGTGTATCCCGCCTCTTCATGTTACTCTTTTTTCTCTCACAATAAGCTCTGTTCTTTTTGACTAAGGCTCCTTTGCTTCTTGTCAACTTTCCTTCTTCTATCATTTCCCCTTTCTGTTCTCCTTTCTTCTTCTTCCTTTATTTCTTTACTTCTTTCTTTTCTTTTTTCTGTCCTCTAAGTCCCTTCAGCACACTATTTCTACCTATTTCCATTTCCTTTTATTTTCTACTTTGTCACTATCTTACCATTCATTTTTCTCACTGCTTTCTACCACTTATTCTCTGATACATTGTATTACAAGATTTCATGTGTTTATTTTTCAGCTATATAACTTATAAAGTGTTTATGCTGTTGCTAAAAGATACAAGTTGCATATCTTGTTCTCTAATGCTTTTTCTCTTCGGTTACCATGACTAATAATGTTCGCATTGTTTCATGGAATGTTAATGGATTATGCAGCGGTTCTTACTCATTTGTCTAAGCTGCAACGTAAAATAGCAATGCTCCAGGAGACCCATCTTAATGAAAGGGAGATTATTTTGCTTTAAAAGCAATGGGTGGGCTATGGTTTTTGTTCCCCTTCTAAAGATAGGAAAAATGGAGTGGTCACTTTATCTCACAAACCTCTTTCTCTTGTTTTGGAGAGGGAGGAGATGTGGATGGAAGATGGCTCCTTCTACATCTTAATACAAATTGTTCCCCTATTTCCCTTCTTAACATTTATAGCCCTACTGGAGTTGATTCACAATTTTGGAGGAACATGTCACACACTCTTCATTCACGTCCTGACACCAATTTACTTGTGGGTGGGGATTGCAACCAGGTCATGGACCCTTTCACGGGCAGGAAGTCCAACGCTAGATACATTCCCACCAAAATGAAAAAACGTTCACGACTACAATTCAATCGAGGGGTCTGGTTGATGCGTAGTGAATATCTCATCCGGACATGCTAGAATACACTTTCTAGTCTCCTACTCACAAATCTCCTTCAATAATAGATTATATCTTTTTGAGTGCCCATCTCCTTATAACTTAATCAATACTGATATTGAGTCTATTCTCATTTCCGATCATTCCCCGGTTTTGATTAGTCTGGATCTCCCTTCTGAACCTTCGATGCCACACAGATTGCGTTTCAATAATTACTTACTCAAGGATCATATGTTTCTGGAACGCATTAACCGCATCACTGAGGCGGCTTTTCTTGCTGTGTGCGGCAATTTTCAAAAAGCTGCGTTACGTGACGAGCTCAGCTCGTCATCAGCATAGCAGCGCCGTAGCTGATGACGAGCTGAGCTCGTCATCAGCAGCGAAGCGGTTAAAGAGTTCTTGCCTGAGTTCTTCCTTAGGAACGCTATTTCAGATATTCCTTTTCACACTATATGGATGCCTTCAAGGCGGCAGCTAGAAGATTCATTGTTGACTATGTTGAGGTTAAAAAGAAACAGCCTCCATTAAACATCTTGAACCTACCTACTTTACTTCTTTTTTTTATGTTTGAAAGCTTTATTGAGATAAAGATTGAGCAATACAATAAGGTGACAACAGCAGAATAAAATGAGAAAGGGCATTCATAGGAGAAACAAAATGAAATCAGCTGATGGCACAATAAAAAAAAAGAAGCAAAGCATTTTTAAGTTTTTAAGTGAGGGGAAGGAGGGGAGGGGAAGGGAGATTAGAACAATGTAAACTACATTTAAGGCTACAATATAAAACAAGCAAATTAATTTGATGGCAAAGAGAAACAGTAAATGCACGAGTAACTAGTAAATGCACGAATTAAGAACATTATAAAAATATGAATAAACAAGAGAAAAAGAAAACTTTTCATTAGTGAAATCTGAAGCATGAACTTACAAGCAGGAGTACAAACGCTCAAGGGGGTTTAAAATTGTCAGAGGAAAGTGGAGTGTATTTCTTTTTGGCGGATTGATCTAAATGTAAGGTGAGAGGTAACCAGTAGAGTTCAACATTGCGGGGGGGTTTGCAGGAGGATGCAAATGCAACATCCAATCTATGAGAGTGACATAGTAAATTCCACCAGGAGATAATAGAGAGTTTGTTCAAAGATTTCCAATTGGAGGCAATATGTTGGAGTGCAAGGGCTAGCATAAGGTCAAAAAGACCACATGAATGCGGGGGAAGGTCCAAAGACTCCGAAAGGCTACCCAAAAAAAACAAAGAGGTAGAAAAAGAAATAGATAAATTAAAAATACGGGAGATAAGAGACCACACTTGGG
This sequence comes from Lissotriton vulgaris, assembly GCF_964263255.1. Classification (NCBI taxonomy): domain Eukaryota; kingdom Metazoa; phylum Chordata; class Amphibia; order Caudata; family Salamandridae; genus Lissotriton; species Lissotriton vulgaris. Next base: position 595,066,782 of record NC_141693.1, read on the forward strand.
CCCAAAAACAACGGACAGAGGGACAGAGAAAAAAGAGATGATAAAGATCAGCATTAGGAGCATCGCAGGTCCAGCAGTTGGCTGTAGAAGAGGAGAGAAAACGAGAGAGAGAAAGAGGAGAGAGGTAGAGTCTGTGATAGAAGAAGAATAGGGATTGAGTGAGAGATGCAGTGCGGGAGGTCTTCAAGGATTTAGCCCAAAGTTTGTCCCAAAGAGAGGTCGGCCAGGTGCAACTTAAGTCCTTTTCCCAAGAGAGTTCCAATTTTGATTTGGGACGATCAGGGTCAGGGGCTGAGAAGTATCGATAAATAAGAGACGCCTTAGGAATAGTAGAGAGGATGGTGAGTAAAGAGGAGAGTGAGGTGGATAGTTCATCCGATGGTAAGGAGTAGTATCGATCAAGAACGGTGTCCATGAGAATGTAGTATTTCTTTGCAAACGATGGAGGACAATGGAACTGGGTTCGAAATTGGGGGAAGGAACGAGGAGATGAACCGTCAAAAAGATGGTGAACCCAGATGATACCCTTTGACCTCCACGAAGCCCAGGCAACAGGTCTATTCCGTATTAGAATAGATGAGTTATCCAAATGGGTGATACTAAAAAGGATTCACGAGAGACATCGGTCTTGGATACCAAGGGTCGCAAGAGATAGGAAGTATGTTTAAATAGTGGAGGGTTAAGACAAGGAGCCTTGGCAGTAAAGCGTATCACATCTTGAAAGGAGTAGGGAAGCAATAACTCCCGTTCAACCGATAACCACAGAAGAGCAAAAGGGGCCACATCTTGAGATAACCAACGGGAGGCTTGACGAAGAGAGAAGGACTTGTGATAAAGATGGAAGTTTGGAAAATTAACCCCACCATTTGACTTAGACTTACGAAGGGCCGAAAGAGATATACGAGCTTTCTTCTGCCTCCAAAGGAATTTAGACAAAATAGACTTGATGCGACGGAAGTAGAGAATTGGAATATGTATAGGAAGCATGGAGAGAAGTAGATCAAAATCGGAGCAATCATCATTTTAACCGAGTCGAGACGACCCGACTAGGAAAGGTATAAGGGATTCCAGGAAGAGAGGAGAGAGTCAATTCTAGAAATGACAGTATTCATGTTAAGCTGGATAGAAGTGGAGATAGAATTAGAGAAGAGGACACCAAGATATTTTATTTTTTTACTGTTCCAAGCAAAGCCGGTGGAAGCAAAGAAATGTGGAAGGCAGAGTTTAGTTATAGGAAGGATCTCCGTTTTATCTGAGTTTATTTTATTTCCCGAAGCCTGGGAGAATCTCTCAAATTCATTCAATAATGCAGGGACAGAAGTATTTGGATCTGAAATGAATAAGAGTATGTCATCCGCATATGCCGACAATTTAAGTTGATGAACACCATATGGGAAACCAGAAATGGATGAGTTGTTACGAATAGAAGAGATGAAGGGTTCAAGTGCTAAAATGAAAAGAAGAGGGGAAAGAGGACAGCCCTGACGTATACCACGTTTAAGGGTAAAAGGGGAGGTAAGTTGACCATTGACAAGGACTGATGCTTTGGGCATAGAAAATATTAATGAAATGTAGGAAATAAATTTCGGACCAAAGCCATGCCATTTCAGTGAGGCCATCAGAAAGGACCAATCAACACGATCAAAGGCTTTTTCCGCGTCAACCGAGATAGCCGCGAGAGGGATAGAAAGAGAGGAAGCCTTGTTGAGTACATTAAGAAGGAGTCTAGAATTGTCTGAGGTAAGGCGGCCCTTAACAAAACCACATTGTTCTTTCCCAATAAGGTGAGGCATAAATAGATCAAGACGAAGAGCTAATAATTTTGCAAAGATTTTATAATCCACATTAACTAGGGATATTGGTCGATAGTTCTTACAGAATTTTGGATCCCGCCCCTCCTTAGGTATGAGGCATATGGTAGCATCCTGAAACGAGCCTTGAGCCAGACCAGCGGAGCAAAAGGATTGAAAAAGAAAAAGAAGTTTGGGTAAGAGAAGATCAGAGAAGTGTAAATAAAATTCAACTGGAAAGCCGTCAGGCCCCGGGGTTTTGCCCTTGGTTAGAGAAGACAATGCAGTGGATAACTCAGAAAGGGCAAAATCCGTATCGATGTCCGAGAAATTAGGTTGGGAGTTATCTGGTTTAGGCAAGCCCTCAAAATATGAGTGGAGGAGATCTGGGGTAGGGGGGTTCTCAGGGGAATATAAAGACTCATAGAAGGATTGAAACTGTTCCAAAATGTCTTTATCTGTGTGCAAAAGGACATTGGAAGGGGAATAGATAGAGTCTATGAGAGTTCGTTCTTTACGTGATTTTAGATAGTTAGCAAGCAATTACCCCGATTTGTTACGTCCTCCATAATACCGAGCACTACCTCGAAGGAGGAAAGAGGAGGCTGAATCCGTAGTAAGTTTATTAAATGCAATTTTAGCTTGAAGAAGTTCAGAAGGCATATGATTCGGAGAGGAGGTATAAAATTGGTGTTCAAGTGATTTGATATGAGCAAGAGCAACCTTACATTTTTGGAGAAACTTTTTCTTTTTTTTGGATACAAAGTCAATAATAAATCCACGGGCTGTGGCCTTGAAAGAGTCCCAAATAACATGGGGAGAGATATCAGGGTCAGAGTTAAGCTGGAAGAATTCAGTCGTGAAAGAGCGAAAAGAGGAAGAAAAAAGAGGATCTGTAAGTAGAGAGGAGTTAAAACGCCAACAGGAAGATTTAGGAGTTGGAGGAAGAAGATCAAAGTCAGTAACAATAGGGGAATGATCAGAGATGACAATAGGTTCAATGGACGAGGATACAAGATTTTGAGACAAAGAGGAAGAAAGAAAAATATAATCTAAACGAGAAAAAGAGGCATGTGGTGGGGAGAAAAAAGAAAAATCTATAGTGTCCGGGTGTGTGAGCCTCCATGAGTCCACAAGGTGGACTTGTGTGATAGTATCAAGGAATTGTTTATGGGGTCTGTGGGGGGTGAAGCGTACAGAGGACTTGCGGTCCAAAAAGGGGTCAATGATCTGATTGCAATCCCCGCCCAATAGAAAGGAATCATCTTTATGTTGGATACATTTTGCAGTAATCACGGGCCAAAAAGAAGAATCAAAACCCATAGGACCATAAACATTGAATAAAGTAATTGGGATGTTATTAATAAGCAATTTGACCAGAATCCAGCGACCCTCATCATCTTTTTCTTCAAGAATTACTTTACATTTGTGACGTTTGTGGATTAAAATAGCAACACCATTCTTTTTATGAGAGGCTGGAGAAAACAAAACATTGCCAACCCACAATCTTTCAAGTTTCAAAGATTCAACATCTGAAAGATGGGTTTCTTGAACGAGAACAATATCAGGATTATAAGCGGAAAGGTGGGAGAGTACTCTCTGCCGCTTAATAGGATGATTAAATCCTTTCACATTCCATGAAATAACTTTGAAGATCAAAACATATTAAACTGTTCAAAATTGAAAAGTGCAAAAACATACTGTACAAGCAATAAGCCAATCAATAGCTTAGTAGGAAAGAAGACAACTATTAAAGTAGCAGAAGAAAGAATAAGGAAAAGTAGAAGCAAAAGGGAAGAAAGGGGAAGGGATAGGAAAGGAGGAAATAAGGAGAGCGGAGAAAAAGGAAAAGGATCTGAGAAAGGAGAAGAGGAAAGAAAAGAGAGAATGCATAGAAGACAGTACAAATCCATAAGGATGACTGCAAGAAACATACCTGAAAGGGGGGGTACACAATGGAGATGGGGAAGTGGTGATGCGGAGCAAGACGGGTAAACTAGGATCAGAAGCACAACCGTACCGAAACCTCACAGGAGTACAAAGGATGACACATGGTAAAGGGGAAACTGAGACACATCTGCATGGGGAAGGAAAGAAAGAAAACAGTTAACTCAGGAACATATTACAAATTTTTTCAAATCAAATTTATTTATTATGTTTTGGCTCTCAAAGAGGGCCACATAAACATATACAGTACGACACTACACAAACACAGAAAATTACAAGAGTTTAAAAAGCACAAGAGTCGATCCGCAATAGCTATACCACTAACAATCAATCTAACAAGGCCGGACAGTCATAGTTTCTCCAGTAATATTAATAAATAGCTAAAAATCCTTTAAAAAAGTTAAAAATATAGGAACAGAACATTTCGTTTGGAGGGCAATAAAGTGCATGAAGAAAATCTTTTAAAGTGACAATGCTAAGGCGAAGACAGATTACTTTTAGCCAGCGATTGCGCAAATTACGTAACATAGGACAAATCAATAATACATGCATACAGTCCTGGTTGTTCAGTTTACATAAATTGCGCAAAGCAGAAGTGCCATACCATTTGGATAACAGTAGATTAAGTGGGAGTAAATCATAGCGTAATAAAAACCAAAACCTACGTATCCCATGTGGTAGATTCCATAGGGCATAGGGTTGTGGCTGTTTCAACCTATAGGAGGAGATGAGGGGCTCCGCGTTCCTTTTATCACCAACTGATTTTTGTCGGAGAGGAAGCAAAACTCCCACGAGGCCTCCTTAAGAACATGTTTTAACTGCGTGGGGGAGTAGGAAAAAAGAGCACTTTCATCAAGTTTAAGTATCTTCACAGCCCTTCTAAAATTGCTTACGAGTTTAGAGAACTCCTTAAAATTGCCCAATAGTTTGTTTTTGAGGAGAACTCGCAGGGTGCCATCTCCCGCTCTAGCCAAACTGGCCACCCATCTTATTAGGGCGCATAGACCCTGGACCCAGGAACTCCTGAGTCCAAAGTCCAGCCTACAGGCGGCCAGTGGGCAAGCATTGTTAAGAGTCGAGAGGGATCTTAAGAGTTTCCCCTCAATCTTGTGGCAAAAGTCCCAGTTTTTCACCTCTATTAATTCAATACCATACAAGATAGTTGCGGGGATTTTTGCTCTAAAAACTTCTAGAAGACTAGAGAAATGTCTTTTCCCCGTTGCCTGGTATAGGGACTTTAACCCATTGCCATGGGCAAGAGCTTTGCGGGAGCAGTGCTCTATATGCAGTTTCTCACTCATATTGGCCGAAAATATTTTTCCCAAAAAGGTATAGGAAGTTACGACCTCCAATCTATGCCCTCCAATAGCCCAACCGTAATTTGTCGAGCGGCACTTCTTCTTACCGGCTATACACATCACTTTACTTTTAGTAATATTAATCTTCATGTAGTGCTCCCCAGCAAAGGCCTGGAGAGCCTGTAGCCGGTTTGCAAGACCAATAGGGGTCAAGTCAAGCATCAGAACATCGTCGGCATACATCAGGCAGGATGTGGGAGTCCCTCCTATCATCGGTGCGATCCCCTCACTGGCAGACACGGCAGCAGGGAGATCAGCCGTATATAAGGAGAACAAAAGGGGTGCCAGTAAGCAGCCTTGTTTAAGGCCATTCCGAGATGGTATTTTGGCTGAAAGCCCCCTTTCGCCCCCCATTAAGACCCTGCACCAGGTCTCAGTGTGCAGAGCCCGCACCAGTTCCAACAGGGGAGTAGGGACACCCAGCGTCGCCAGTTTTCTCCACAGCGTTCCACGATCTACTTTATCGAACGCTGTGGAGAAATCAATGAAGGCGGCGTATACCACTCCTCCTCTCACCTGGACATATTTATCTGTGATCACCTGAAGGGCAGTCATGTTGTCTAGCGTGCCATGCTCCCTTCGGAAACCAGTCTGTTCAAACGGCAGAATATTGCCATCCTCGACCCAATCAGAAAGAGAACTAAGGAGACATTTCGCAAAGACCTTTCCGATGGAGTCGAGGAGTGCAATCAGGCGGTAATTACTAGGGCTATCCCTTGTACCCTTTTTAAAGATAGGGACCAAAATACTCCCTCTCCAGGAAGCAGGAACAAATTTGGAGAGGTGGCACGCCTTAAACAAGGGGTACAAAATTTTACTCCAACTTAAGGGATCTTGTTTAAGGACCGTCATCGGAAGCTCATCCGGTCCCATGGCCCCAGAGGGTCGCATATTTTTTATAGCCGTTTCGATTTCTTTCTCTGAGGGATAGAAAACCAGGTCTTCAGGGGCAGCATACATGGGATTATCAATACCTGTGGTCCCGTTCCCTGCATAGAGCTCTCGGATATGAGAGGACCATACCTCTTCTGGGATAGGAATGGGAATAGGGGAATGGCGTGTACCACATCCTTTCCCAATTATTGCCCAGAAGTCTTTAATGTTACCATGTGCAGCAGATTCCCTCAGTTTAATCCATACTTCATCCTCTCTATCCTTTTTAATTTTTTGCTTGAGTCTGCTTCTCTTTCTTTTTAACCTGGCGATTTCTTTCCCACGTTCCGGAACCCTTTCAACATACTGTTCGCGAATTAGTTTATTTAATTCCCTATTCAGAGTACGCAATGTATTGGGGACTACCTCTCCTTTCCTAGGGGGAACAGTTTTTTTTGCGTACAATAAAATCTTTCGCATAAATTCTTCAAAATAATCTAATTCGCTGCCATTCCACTCGTTTATTACCATAAGGGTATCGGCCAATAGGTCCTGCACCCCATTAATGGCGGCACAGTTCCAGAAGCACCTTCCAGAAGAGGCATGGAAGGTAGCCTCATTGCCATTAAGCGACCAAGACGCCGTATTCAAAGAATTTAACGACACTGTTAAAAACAATATACTATGATCGCTGAGTGGCATAGGTATAATCTTTAGGTCCAGAATATGGGGAAACAGGCCGTAGTCGGCAATGGCATAGTCTAAAATTGACGACCCAAAGGGGGATTTGTGAGTATAATTAGCGGGGACGTCAGATGGAAATCTTCCATTTAAGATAATACCATCCCCAATCGCTAGTTCTTTTAGCAAAATCTTCCCTCTTTTATTTGTCATCAGGTTCTCCGGAAAAAGCGTCTGGGGGATAAAATGTACCTCTTCCTTAACTTTATTCCTGAAGAGTTTTAGACTAGCATTTGCAATTTTGCAATTCAGATCACCTACAAGCAAAATTAAAGGGAAAGGTGGGGAGTTTTTTTATCTGTTCCATATATTGGAGAACCTGCTGCAGATTATCATTAAAACACTCCTCGGGGGGTATATACACATTAAAAATTACCATGGGATATTTTTTACCATCATGGAACAGATTTTCTAGAGTTATTGTGTGGAAAAGTCTATTGGGATCAATATAATGGGAGAATCTCCATTGTAATTTATTTGACAATAAACAGGCAATCCCCCCCCTGGCATGCCCTTTCTTTGAGGGCGCAGCTGGAACTTCCAGAACGTAAAAATCTTTTGAAGGAGTTAACATATCAATGCACCAAGTTTCCTGAATGCACAATATATCAGCACCCAGAGTAGATAAAAAAGCAAGTTTCTCTGGGCTGCTGTGGAATCCGGCCGCATTCCAGGAAATTATATTTAATGCGGTGTTAAAGATGGTGAAATACTTTTGGGGTTATCCTTCGTTTTTGTTGATAATGCACTATGGAGCCAATTCCACCGGTTATTATCATCTATGAGTGAGGAATTCTCAATTAGTGGAAGTGGCTTCACATGCGAAACTGAGCGTTTTCCCCTGGAAACCCAAATTTTCAGGTCTCTCAGGGGAGAGGTTACCCCGTTTTGCTCACCACCCCCAAACCCCTGATTACATAAAAGATTTGGCTTGCCTGTGTTGGAGATAGGGAGAATGTCAATACCTAAGCGCTGAAAGTTTTCGGCTTGTTCTAGTATCAAGTTTGTTATAATAGGCGAATAAAATTTCACCCGTATACTCAATACTCTACTTCCACCCAACAGAGACACCAATTCTATGTCTCTAGATTGAATATGATAGAGACTTTCAACCTCACTAAATCGTTTGAGAAGCCAAGCTCTACTTAACAAAAGGTCAGTATCAAATAAGGGTACAAAATCTAATACACGCACATCCACCGGGGCCTTGGTAATATTTACAGAACGGGCCGGAGGACAATAATTTTCCGATTCAAGTGTTACAGCAAAGGGGGGGGCCAAGGGATTAAGAGCCCCAGATGGATAAGAGATTGGCACTCCTAGTGTGCTCCGTGAAGGAGAGCATGGGAGAGAGCCCCCTAATTGCGGTGTAGCTTCCTGCGTAAACAGACTACATTGCTCATTTTCCCCTTCTACAGAGGTTAAAGCAGTTAAGTTCACGTCAATGTCCCCCTTTAAGGAAGTAGAAGAGGGTTTCACATTCATTTCATCATTCTCCCCTGCCGCAGTAATATTTTGGAAAATAATCCTCCGCTGCTTCTTCTTTCTGTATTTTCGAATTGGTTTCCTCTTGTTGGCTTTGTTAATTTTTTGTTTACCATTTTTTCCCCTTTCTTCTTTTACCTCTAGTTTATCGTCCAGGGGTTCTTTTCCGCACTCAGGCACGAAGATAGGAAATAACTCCTGGACCGTTTTAGGGTCAGACAAAGCTTTATCCTCCTCCTCTATCTCCAGGACTATATTTTTGATACAGTTGGGAGCTGCAGTAAGGTGCATATCCTTGTGAGGATCCAGAGTAGGCAATTCATTCTTCCTATCCAGTTCCCCTCTAGTATCTCTGGTTTTCCCCTCAGACAAGTAATGCTCAGACTTGGGGGGAGAGGCCTTCCTCATATCCGGCGATTTCTGCAGCAATGTCTTTAAAATTTGAGTGACTGATTCAAGAATACAGTCCGAGCTGCCTACAAATTTCCCTAGAAGCAGTAAGATTGAGGCTAGGAGTTGTTCCAGTGCGATCATGGACTCAGAGATCGGCTTTTCTCGTACTTCCACAGTGCTACAATTATCCAGGAGATTAAGATCGGGGCTCCTGGAAGTATTTAACAAGTCAGATATTTCATGGCCATTTAACGAAAGGGTTCTACTATACAGCAGTAACCCAGAAGGGGTGGCACCCCCTGGAGCTTTAAACTGCTCCAAAGATTCCACTTTAGCTGGGCTTACGTAGCGTCCCCATAGTTCCAGGTCAATAGATAGTGCAGACAAGTCCCCCCCCGGCCTGTCATTCATAGGTGACTGAGGGATCGATGGTATATGCACTGGATCACCTACGGTCGTCGACTTCCCTTCTATGGAGTCCCGTAAGGGAGACCCCCTACCATTGATTGAGGGGCCCCCTGCTGTACCAGGGGTGGTTGGGGGACTATGGAAGCTGGTGGATGTAATTCCAGGGCTTTAGTATCTGGTTTTTCTGGCGTAGCAAGTTTGGATTTTTTTATACAAGATAGATCCCAAAGTTCAGATAGTTGGCATTGACCTTTCAACGGTGGGTTATTCACTGATTTGTTTCTTGTGCGGGTGGTAGGTAATTTTCGGCCAGGTTTTTCTCCCACTACCCTTCCTGAGCGTAGTATTTTAGACATTTTCCACACTATTTTCCACAGTGGTAAACTTAAACGAGAAATGTAGAAATGTAAAACGGATAAAAGACTGGAGTAACGTCAGTCCCTGATAGGCCAAGTAGGACCGAGAAGCAGTATAGCTATAACAGTACTTAAATCACTCACACACCTACTCAAGTGGACACAAGTTCAATGAGGCGATAAAAATGTAAATGACCGGGCCCAGCCCAGCCTACCTCGGCCACTGAGGGCCACAGAGGGCCCGCCCTTTGCCCGGGCTTCGCTCCGGGCGTCCCGCTCGCGTCCCGCGAGACGGGGGTGACTCCGTTTTTCTGCGCCTCCTGGCGCGAAACTGACGCGGCCGGTGCCGCTAGGGCTGCTGGGAGTTGGAGTCTCCTTCGCCCAGCGCCGCGCTCCGCTCGATGATTTCTGGAGCTGGTTAGGAGCGGGAGGCGGGCGGGCAAAGGCGCCGGTAAAATGAGGCAATGTAGCGCTTGGCGCTAGGCGCTTGATTCAGCAGCAATCCACCAGAGTTTCTGCACAAAGGCTACCCCCTCGACCGGGGTGACTCCATTTTTCTGCGCCTCCTGGCGCGAAACTGACGCGGCCGGTGCCGCTAGGGCTGCTGGGAGTTGGAGTCTCCTTCGCCCAGCGCCGCGCTCCGCTCGATGATTTCTGGAGCTGGTTAGGAGCGGGAGGCGGGCGGGCAAAGGCGCCGGTAAAATGAGGCAATGTAGCGCTTGGCGCTAGGCGCTTGATTCAGCAGCAATCCACCAGAGTTTCTGCACAAAGGCTACCCCCTCGACCGGGGTGACTCCGTTTTTCTGCGCCTCCTGGCGCGAAACTGACGCGGCCGGTGCCGCTAGGGCTGCTGGGAGTTGGAGTCTCCTTCGCCCAGCGCCGCGCTCCGCTCGATGATTTCTGGAGCTGGTTAGGAGCGGGAGGCGGGCGGGCAAAGGCGCCGGTAAAATGAGGCAATGTAGCGCTTGGCGCTAGGCGCTTGATTCAGCAGCAATCCACCAGAGTTTCTGCACAAAGGCTACCAGAAAACCAGAAAACAGTTAACTCAGGAACATATTACATATATTCTAAGCAATATGAGATAAGACAGAAGTAATGCAGGGAGAGAGAGAAAATCCGGATAAACAATGGAAAGCAGTAACAAGGAACTAGAAAGATTAAGAACAAATCAGAACCAGGTATAATGGGAAGACAACAAAGATAGGAAAAACATCGAAAGACCATTCATAGAGAAAAACAGGAACAGTTATCAAGAGATATAACAACATGCATCAGCCACTATTTGAAGGCGAAGATTCCATTCCATCATTGTTATGCAGAAGAAGAAAATTACGGAGTTCGCCAGGATCTTGAAAAGACCAAGACTTGTTCTGATGGGTGACTCTGAAGGTACATGGGTGGAACAAGCCATATCGGGCTCCAAGAGAGCGTAGAGAGGGACGAAGAGCCAGGAATTCCTTTCGTCGAGCAGCAGTGGCAGTAGAGACATCCTGGGAGATATAAACACGTTGACCCTGCCAAGATAATTGTCTTTAGGTTCTAGCTGCAGAAAGAATGGACAACAGTTCCGTGAATCTCAAAAAAAGGATGATGACACCACGAGGTTTGGTAGAGGTTGACGAGCGTGCCCCAAGTCTATGTGCTCTTTGAATGCTGAGGGATGTGGAAGGTTGCATGTCCAATAATTTCGGAAGGAAAGATGAGAAGAAAGTGACAGGGTCATCCCCCTCAAGAGTTTCCGGCAAACCATAAATACGGAGGTTGTTCCGTCTATTACGATTTTCCAAGTCCTCTGTGTGGCGTTGTAAAGAAAGCACAGTCTTTTCTAACGAGTCAATGCGTCGTGAGTTGGACTGAACCTCAGGAATCTGCTGTTCCATGGAGGAGATACGAGTATCCATGACCTCCCATTTGTCCTTTAAGAGTTGCATATCCTCACTTGTTTCCTCAATGAATGGGCGCAACGCACAAATTTCTTCTAGAATTAAATCAATGGATTGCGAAGGAGGAGAATCAGGTGTAGGAGAGTTCTGCTTAAGCCTTTTGGAAGTCGATGCAGAAGGTGATGATCTGTTTGCTGGCGGCTGACCTGAAGAGGCACGTTGAGAAGAGGAAGTCGCCATCACGACTGACCGTGAGGAGGTATCCAAGGTGTAGGAACTCACAGGAGTAACTGCAGAGGCTCTGAATACAAATTTGGGCTTGCGCAAATTCACCATAGGGGAAAATAAGTCAAAAATAGTACTGCCGGAGGTGGTATATGTGAGGGATTATATGCAGTAAAGAGTAGAAAGCCGAGCCACTGAGAGCAAGAGTGATCTGGTGACGCTGAGTGCTCCGCCTAGACTGTTCTGCACATTACTGTTGAGGAGTGATTAGAAAATTATCGCCATTATAACTGATAGCTGGAGGACCTTAGCCACAGTCATGTGAGCATTGTAATCCGTTGTGCCTGTCAAGAGGGAACCAACGTTCCAAAAATATCTGACAGAAAATGTCTCTAGTATGAGATGAAAACTGCAATAGCATACATTAGTACCAGGAAGGAGACCAAGTCGACGGTGACGACAGTGCCCTCAAACTGTCAGGTCTATGTTTGGGGCCGACGGACTAGGAAACAGTCACCAGAATCGAAAAGCAATAAATATGGCCTTTTGAAGGAGAAAGAATGTCATGCCTTGGGGTGACAGTTACAATAGCAATGCCTCAGAAGTAGCGCGGTCACGCTGTAAAAGCGCACATCATAAAGAATAACATGTGGCAAGTCTGTGCACCAGCTGTAAATATCAGAGCAGGGTAGGAGATGGCAGGTAGCATAAAGACATTGTAGACGGCAATAAATTGTGAAGAACGGAACAGAAACCGGCTCGCAATCAGCCGCGATTATCGCAAAATGGCGGTTGCATGACAGATTGTCAGAAACGACCTGAGGTGAAAGAGGGGCATAAATAATCCGGAAATTGCCTAAAAGCTCACCTCCAAGGTCCAGGTTCCAAGGATAGCTGATGGTATGAGGCCGGTAGCAGCCAGAAGTGGAAGGACAACAAGTCCGCAATTAAACCGTCAGCACTGAGGCGAGTCTCAAAATGGCGGGTCCCGGCAGCTCGATATTCAGAGATGTGAAAAAGTCATTAAAGCTGGTGAGTAAAAGTCGGAAAGACACACCTTATGCTCACGGCATGCTCCGGTCCCGAATTCCGGTGTTTTGGAGCAAGAACGGTCCCCCTTACAGCAGGAAAAACATAAGGAGATGTTCCGGCGCGGAGGAGCTCTTCACCTAGTCGTCCATCTTGCGCGGCATTCAAGCCACGCCCCCTACCTACTTTACTTCTAATAATGAAGATACACTAAAGAAATTAATCCAGGCTAAGTTGTCTTTTAATAAGAAATCAACAAAAGAAGCTTCTTGGACCCTACTCAAAGTTTACTCTAAATGTTATGGGGGTTGCAATAGGGCTGGCAAACTATTGGCGCATTACTTAGAGGTGAAGTCCCAACAATGTAAGGTAGTCAACATTACTGATAACGGTGGTGTTGATCATTTCAAAGACAATGAAATACTAAACTGTTTAACAGACTTTTATAAGACACTATATACCCCAGAATCTTCTCCCTCCGCAGAGGCATTGGATTATTTTTTGAAGCACTCCCTCCACGTCCCTCTTCACTTCTTGATTGCTCCCAATTAGAAAATGATCTATCCCTTTCTGAGCCTAAATCCACCCTAGCCCAACTACCAAGGGATAAGTCCCCTGGCCCAGACAGCTTTGCTGCTGAGTTTTATTCCTGTTGCTCCCAGATCTCACTTCCTCACCTTATATCTTTATTCCAACACGTTTTGTCTCACAAAGAGGCTTGTGGCTCCTATCTTGAAGCTGTGATCTGTCTAATTCATAAGAAGAGCAAGGATCCTTCTTTTTGCGCTAACTATCAACCGATTTCTTTAATTAATTTAGACTGTAAGATTTTTGCTAAGGTCCTTGCTCTTCGTATCAATAATGTCATCCCTAATTTGATTGGATATGAGCATACTGGGTTTGTCAAAGGTAGAACGATTGCAGACAATTTTAGAACTTTTTTAAATATTAAACATCTTGCTTCCAAAAGCTCCTCCTAGATGCAGAGAAAGCGTTTGACTGTATTCACTGGCTTTTTATGATGCGTGCTTTAAGTGGCATGGATTTGGTCCTGTTATTGTATCCCTTATTAGTTTGCTGTATTCCTACCCTACCACTTCAGTCTTGGTTAACAGTTTTCAATCCCCTAGTTTACTCTCCAACAAGGCAATCGTCAAGGTTGCCCTCTGTCTCCTTTGCTTTTAATTCTGTCTCTTGAACCTTTTCTTCACTCCCTTGGGAACTCTCTTGCCTTTTGAGGCTTTTCTCATAAATCTATTGATGTCAAGTTCACAGCCTATGCAGATGATATTCTGTTATATATGTCAGATCCTTCTACCTCTTTACCCACTTTTATCAGCCTCTCTGTCTTCTTATGCTACCCTGTCTGGATATAAGTTACAACTTTCTAAGTCTGAAATTCTTCAGTTAAATAAACATTGTCTTAGAAGTATATTTGAAAGAACATACTTTATATGGAATACTAATTGCATTACTTGTTTAGGGATAAAATATTATTCTTCAATTGCTAAGACAGTTCAACTTAACTTAGATGATGTTTATTTAAAAATGTCAGACATGGCAGAGAAATGGTCTCTTCTATTTCTGTCTTGGTGGGGTAGGCTGGACACTTCTAAGATGATAATTCTTCCAGGAATTAACTTCTACCTTACCATGTTACCGGTATGACTTCCCTTAAAAAAATGTAAGACTCTTAATAGTATCTTGAGTAAATTTCTTTGGAATTACCGGAAAGCTTGCAACTCTCTGTCTGCTTTGTCTGCCCCTAAAGATAAGGGTGAGGGTCAACTTTCCCCATTTCCGTCAATATCAATTGTCCTTTTTAATTTGTCAAGTCCTCCCTTATCTCCCTTCTTCAGATGACCCTCCTATGTTGGTATGGTAGAAATTGGAGGAATCCATTATTCATCCATTCCTCTTCTCCTCATTAGCCAACTTTATTCAGCCTCTTCGCTCGTTCAAATCCCCTACCATCCCATATCTTATATCAACTCTCTATCCGTAAACTAGGCTCATTGCTAGATTTGTCCATTGCTATTGCTCTTCAGGTTATAACTTCTAATTGGAAGGACGCTTCCAAAGTCTCCTTTTCTGCCTGGTGGAATCTTTTATATCTCCATCACAGGCTCGATAGAGCTTCTGTAACCGCCTCGCAGCTGCTTATTCATAAAGAGGCCTTCTGGTCTCCTCTCACTAATTACATTTCTTCCTCAGCATTGCATGCTAAGGATAGTAACTATGTTTTTCAGCAGCCTTTAGTGCTGCGCTTATTCCTTTTTTAGAATGTTCGTATTTTATAGCTACTATATTGCTATTTGTGATTCTGTATTATTTGTCATTGGAAAGTTTTACTAGATTATATGTTAGGATTGTTGATACCTTTTATCTTTTATCTTTTATCTCCTGTCCTCCTTTCCATTTCTTTTTCCTTTCTATTTTCTATTCTTTCTCTTTCCTCCTCCTTTATTTCTTTCCCCCTTCTCTGATCTTTAAAATTCAAAAACAAAAATGCTAATTTATTATGGTACTTTTTGCATTTATTTTGTTTCTTAACATTGGTTTTTAATCTTGACAATGTATGATGTATCACGTTTTTCATAATTTTTTTCCATTTTTCATTCACAATCTTTACTTCGATCAATATAGATCATAAAAGGTTACAACAGAAGTTAAAATAGTTAAAAAGGAAAGAAATCAGATTTTAATTTAAAAATTAGGGAAAACTGTAAAAGTAAGCAATTAATAAGCATTCGGGAGAATATTATAAAAAGAACAATTAGAAAATGTAACAGTTTAAAAATCATCAGGCAATGCTTTTATCCGTATTTAGCTTAATACACGATTACGAATGTACCACACAGCTGTTAAAAACTTCGCCACAGCAAACACAATAGGGGGAAATAAGTCTATCTTTAATATTCTGTAGGCTGGGAGATGTAGTCTAAACCCGAGATTTTTCAAGAGTGGAACAAGCCAATATTTTCTTGGTCTTTGGTAGGCTTTGCAAAAAAACTAAATGTGGAGATCGTTTTCACAAGGATGTCGACAGGCTGGGCACTGTGTGGGGGACTGTGACCTGTCCCATCGATCCGTGAAGGCCCCAAGGGGCAGTGTGCCATAACGCCACTGCATGAAGAGTTTCTTTGTCAGGACGGGACTAATTCCATCGAGGACCGGCTTGGGGAGATATAGGTCCTTGGACATAGTAAACAAGTTCGTTAGGGATCCTTCACCTGTACTCTCTATCGAGACAAGTAGCTTTCGCTCGTAGAACTCTCTCGACAGAAGTTTCCGAGGTGTCCTGCCACAAGCGTTACCCGGGTCCTGCCATAATTCTGTCCTTCCCAGAGACTCGCATGTTAGTCTGATGTATCTCAGCCAGGGTATCTGGGAGGCGTTAGGTAGACGTAGGATCTCTGTGAGCTCGTTCCTGTAGCTCAATAAGTTCGGTGAGCTCCAGATTCTGCGCCATTAGGTTAGGGGTTTCAGTCCCAATTCTTCAGTAATAGGTCTAAGACCCATGTCTAGTCTCAGCGGAAGAAGGGGGGTGCCAGATGGTAAGGCTGCCAGCTGCCTTATAAAATTGTTCTCACTAATCTGCAGTTTCTTGGCAGTTGCATGGCCCCACAATTCTCCGCCGTAGGTGACGGCCCCTCTTGCCTGCATTTTATAGATGTGGATAAGGGGACCAAAGGGTTTGAAAGTAGACCTGATAGCCATCCTACAGATCCCCCCCCTTTAGCTGTGCTAGTTTCATGATGGACCTAGTACAATGAGAATCCCAAGTCAAATTTTGGTTAATGGTTAGGCCCAGGTATTCGAAGGTGAGGACCCTCTCTAGTCTCAACGACCCTATGTCAGGGTTTGGGTGAGTTGTGAGAGGAGGGTTGAAGATCATAAATTGTGTTTTCATTGCATTGATCTCCAACCCTCGCTCCACACAAAAGGTCGAGAACCCGTCTAAAACCCGTTGTTTTTCCATTTATATTCTTTGCTATTCTATGGTTTTGTATTTTATGCTCTTTATTATAATTCTGTACCTTGTTTTCTTTATCTATTTGAGTGCTCCTGAGTGTGTCTGGAGGGGGCCCCTTCCATGCACTTTGCAATTCACCCCACTGCTGGACGGTGGACAGAGAGCAGCCGACCCTTGGATGGCACTATTTTGCCTCCTTGGGCGAAGCAGGGGTTTGCCCTTGTGTTGGGAAGCTGCCTGCTGTGGCCCCTCTGACAACTCATAGACAGCCAGTCTCAATGGAATTCACTCTGCTGGGACCTACCCCTACTGAAAGTGCCCATATGCAAATGTCCGTACCATGAGGGCCCATATCTGATATTTCACCCAAATGCTGCAGCTCTTCTCTCAAGGCTACTCGTGCTCATGCTACTCTCTGCATCAAGTTGGGGTCTGTTAGACTTTACTTGTGCTAGTGGCGACCATCAACTTAGTCATATTTTCCACGCTGTGCAGTCCACTCTTTGTCACATTTGCATCAACTTCATTGCAGCCCTGTGAATATCATCTCCCTCGCCTCATCCCATGTTACCCACACGCCCAGAGGGCTGGACTGTGTGCTATTATTAGATAGATGTCCAATACTACAGATTTTCAGGTCTGGCACACTGGGGAGAAGGAAAAAGCCTGAACTACTTTCCCACCATCTTGGCCACAACTCTATATGAAATGTTTTAAATAAAGTTTTGTTAAAACTACCTAAAAAAGATCCACATAAACGTATAGCTGTAGGGACTGTTAGACAGATGTAAATGGAGATTAATAAATAGTATGTCTGAGACACTTTGCAAATTACACAAAAAGACAACATTACAGCAACTTCAAGATGAACATCATCTCTGTGATACAAATCTGGATAATCACTTCCTAGAATACCATGGTAAACAGTGTGATATTTGTCACCTTCAAAATGTGCCATAGCAACACATTTGATGTTGCATCAGACGTGACTTTTGATGGATCAGTCATGAAAAACTAAAGGGCCTCATTCATGGCATTTTGGCGCAGGGCAGTGCAGCAAGGAAACTTACTGTGCTTCCCTGCGCCAAAGTAAAAGGGCAGGAATTTACCATATTTAAACAATATGGTGCATTCGTGTACCGTCTACTTGTGCGGATTTTGACAGCCTACTCCATTGCAGACAGAATAGTGTTTGTGGAGGAACGGGCAGCTTCCTGCACCAAAACAATCTTACGAGGCGTTTTCCTCTTTCTATGTGTTCTGCAGAATGCAGCACACATGGAAAGAGGAGACAATGAGGAGAAGTTAACACATTGCTCCTTCTTACTCCTCACTTCTGGAGCCGTACGGATTTGGCGCTTGCCCAGGTTTACATCACTTTGTAAATCTGGGGCAGAGTCAATTTCCACGGTATCACGTAGGAAAACCCACCGCAACGCCCATTGAGTGTCTCCCAGGCACAGAGTATTGTATTGTATTGTGGCATACTTGTATAGCGCAACCTGTCACCACCAAGGGCATCCTGGCGCTTTGCCCCGTACTCAATGAAAACAGTAGCTCAGCCTATCCTGGGAAAAAGATGAGTTTTTAGAGCCTTTCTGAAAGATAAGAGATCTCCAAGGCTTCTCAAGGATATAGGCAGAGAGTTCCAGAGTTTGGATGCCGCTACTCTGAAGGAGCGGCCCCCCATCCTCACTCTCTGGAATCGCGGAACTACCAGTAGCCTGGATGACGAGGAGCGTAAAGCTCTAGATGGACAATACCAGGCAAACATTCGCCGCAAAGGAATGGGGCCCAGGTCATGAATAGCCCTAAACACAATACACGCTGCTTTGTAGCGCACCCGTAGATGAACTGGCAGCCAATGAAGTTCTCGCAGTGCTGCCATAGAAGAACTGTGGTAGGGGCGAGAAAGGGCGAGTTTAGCAGCAATATTTTGCACCCTTTGCAACTTGCCCAGGAGTGTTACCGGGGCCTCCAGAAGTAGTGCGTTACAATAGTCAAGTCGACTTAGGATGGTACAACGCACTACTTCTGGTCTGGCTTGCGCAGGGAGGAGAGGAAGGACCTTGCGCAGCATGCGAATCAGCATCATACATGTTGAAGAGATCTTATTCACATGTAGATCCAGCTGCAGGTTAGGCCCAAAAGTGACGCCCAAATTGCGCGCTGATTGTGCCGCAGACACTGTCTCTGAGAAGGACGGAGGCCAGAAGTCCACTGGAAGATCGCGAGGAACTCGATCAGTGGAACAGTGTAAGACCTCCGTCTTTGTTCCGTTGAACTGTAGCGAGTTCAACCGGAGCCATTCCGCTGTCGCCTGCATGCACCGGTGAAAGGTCTCCAGTGAGACTGCATCCTGTCCCTCCAGAGAAAAGACCAGCTGGGTATCATCCGCATAATTAAATGCGGAGATACCGAAGGTTTTGATGAGCTGGACTAGGGGGCGGAGGTAGACATTAAAGAGTATGGGGCTGATGGCCGAGCCCTGAGGTACTCCTTGTCCCACTCTCCGCTCCTCTGAACTGAAGGGGGGTAACGAAACCCGTTGCTGACGGCAGTCCAAATAGGAAATTAACCAGTCCCTGGCCTTATCACTGACCCCGCACTCCTCCAGCCTAGAAATCAGGGTGGGATGGCTGACCTTGTCGAACGCGGCCGACATGTCGAGCAGCACCAAGAATGCTGCCCGACCACTGTCGACTCGCGCCCGCAGATTGTCTAGCACGGTCACCAACGCGGATTCCGTCCCATGCGCTGGGCGAAAGCCGAATTGCGTCTCATCCAACCAGCTGTTCCCTTCTAGAAAACTGGACAGAGCGCGGGTGACCAACTTTTCCATAATTTTAACCGGAAAAGGAAGCAGGGAAATTGGCCGGTAGTTAGAGAGGCAAGCAGGGTCGAGCGTAGGTTTTTTTAAAAGTGGGGATACCACTGCCTTCTTCCAGCAGCTTGGAACAGTAGCTGTCTCAAATGACTGACAGCAGATAGCGTGCAGGGGCTGGAAGAGGTCCTCTTGAAACACCTTCCATAGTCTTGGAGGGAGAGGATTCAAAGGCGAACCAGAAGAAATCGTCAGGGCTAAGTCGCCGAACTCCTTCAGGGATGGAAGGGGGAAACTACTCAGCTGGGGTCGACTGGCCTCGCTCGCCGGAGCTCCCAAACTGAGAGCCGGCTCCAAGGAAGGAGAAAAGGGACTCCTCTGCTGGGGTCGACTGGCTACGGTCTCCGGAGCTCCCAAGCAGAGAGCCTGATCCAAAGTGGGGACAGAGGGGCCACTCAGCTGGGGTCGACTGGCCTCGCTCGCCGGAGCTCCCAGACTGAGAGCTGGCTCCACAGGAAGAAGAAGAAGGCTACCCTGCTGAGGTCGACTGGCTACAATTGCCGGAGCTCCCAAGCAGGGAGCCGAATCGGGGGCTGCGAGGGAAGAACAGTTCAGCTGGGGTCGACTGGCCGCAGTCGCCGGAGCTCCCAAGCTGAGGGCCTGATCCAAAAGAAAGAGAGGAGGGCTACTCAGCAGGGGTCGACTGGCTTCCGCCGCCGGAGCTCCCAAGCTGGGGGGCTGCTCATCTGGTCGGGGTCGACTGGAGGGCGTGACCGGAGCTTCCTGACAGAGATTAGTAGCCCTCTGCAGGGGTCGACTGGCCGTCTCCTCCGGAGCTCCCGCCTCAGTGGTGGAATTCCGTGGGTCCTGCAGACCTGCTAGGATTTTACGGATTTTTTCCTCAAAGGCATCCGCAAGAGAGTCACAAAGAGCTTGCGACGAGGGAACAGCACTGGCCACACACGTAGGGTGAGCCAGGTCCTTAACGATTTTAAAAAGGGCCTGAGCCTTGTTTGGGGCCTGATTCAGAGTGAGTTCAAGAAAGGTCGCTTTCGCTATCTTAATTTGAGCTTTATATTTATGCATAGCAGACCTAAATGCAATTTTCTCAGAGTCTAGGTACTGTTTCCTCCAGACCCTTTCTGCGCGTTTACAGTCGAGTTTGAGCTGGCGAAGTTCGCTCGTGTACCAAGGACTAGCTCGGTTCACTCTCCCTCGCGACTTCCGAAGGGGCGCTAACTTATCCAGCGAGCTAGCTATAGACTGACAGAAGAGGGTATAACTTTCTTCGACTGTATTGCCAAGTTTGAAGTCCTCATCTAAGATGTTCGGCAATGGAACCGTGTTTAGGATGCGGGACCAAGGTCTCTCTAGCTTAGCTAGAGGTAGTCCAGCCTTACGCGAAGTAGGGTCCTCCGACCAAAGGGAAAACCTAATCAGAAAGTGGTCCGTCCAATATTGGCACTTGATGTCCACGAATGATGCCCATTGAGGATCCGCAAACACCAGGTCCAAAGTGTGGCCTTTCCGATGCGTGGAGGCGTTCACCAGCTGTACTAGGTTGATATCTGTACAGGCTTGGCTAAGAGAGAAAAATGCATTGTCCAGCGAGCTGCCTGCCCACAGATTGAAATCTCCAAGAACTAATAACCTGGAGTGGGAGCTGGCAAGTTCATAAATCAGGTCAATGAGAAGAGAAATGGATGGTGCTGGTCCCGGGGGACGGTAACAGAGGACACCCGAGCAGCAGATCGACTCCTGCTGTTTGACTGAGAAACCCATCAGTTCAAATCCCGGTACCTCTCGAATTTTTAACTGGGAGAGGGAAAGCGAGTCTCTATGAATGTATCCGATTCCCCCTCCTCGGTTAAGTGGGCGCGGTGAGTGGCTGATTTTATAACCTGAAGGGCAGGCTAAGCCCAGCTCGACCTCACAGTCCTCCCGAGTCCACGTTTCTGTGAGAAAGAGGACATCGAGCTGTTCAGACTCAATGAGGAAGGCTATTTCCGTGTGGTGCTTACAGAGGGATCTGACATTAAGCAAACCACAGGTGATTGGCTTGGAGGTGGAAGGTCTGACCGGGTCCTGACCAGGTCTGAGGTCGAAGAGCTCACTCCGAGTGTAAGCTATGCGGTTTGGACTGGAGGGGCCAGAGGTAGCGGCCCTAAGCGCATCCGTTGCGTGAACGGGCGCAAACGGGCTTACCTCTGGCGCACCTCCGGCGCCCCTACGGCGCCCCCGCTGCGCACCGTCGCTGCGCACTTGTCTAGCGGCCATCTTAAATGGCCGACTGGATGTCACGTGGGTCCTGGCAGGGCGAGTGTCTCTCCCTCACCAAGATGGCGCTGAGAGTGGAAGGACTTCTCCCCACTCCAAGATGGCGCTCACAACCGGCGCGATGATGCTGCAGAGCCCCCGAGTCCCTTCTAGCCCACAAATGTGGGAATGTGGCGATTATGGTGCGGGTGAGACTCCCTTATTTCCCCCTAAGCGGTAGAAAATACAAATTAAAAGCGCGAAGCGCTCGGCGCAATTTACATAAAACAATGCAAGGCAAGTAAAGCTTTAAAATTCTACAGACAGGGAACAATATGCGCGCAGCGCTAGAGCAGCGTTAGCACTAAGCACTAAGTCAAGGGCGATGCAGTGATTTGTGGTACATCATCTTACTAATGATTAATTAGGCCACTCAAAGCCATGCAGGGTGGCTTTGGAGTGGCTTCCTAAATCTTTATGAGAGTCCTTCATCACACACTTACTACTTTACTAGGTGGAACAGGGACTCAGGGCCCTCATAAATAAGCCCTGTAGTGTATAGTAGGACACTTACATGTAAAGAGGCAAGACTTTCCTTCATTATATTACTAAAACAAAGATGTGATCTAGGAATATGTCCACATTATTAATTTCTACATATAAAAAAAAAGCATTAATGTGGTGCAGAATTTACATATTCTATAATGTTAACGCCAATGCTTTCCATCTATCCACCACCACCAACACCTGGATGCAGGTAAAGATTGATAACGATAATTGGCTCACGAGGAAGATCGGAACCAGTGACGGTCTAAAGCAAGGCTGTGTATTGGCCCTTCAACTGTTTAACTTATTCATGGCTGACCTGACATCAAGGCTGGATGAGATCAATGCACACCCCCCCATGACTAGGAATAATGCCTCTTACGCATCTCTCCTATGCTGATGACGTTGTTCTCCTTAGTCAAACTAAAATAGGACTACAACGTCTCATTAATGAACTGGCTGAATATACCAAACAGAACCTCTTGCAAATAAACAACACGAAGACAAAGGCCATGATTATAACTCATCGTCAATAACAACCTGGAAGTAGTGGGAAGTTACAAGTACCTGGGGATACATCTGGATAGACGGTTCACCTTTTCCGCGCATTTCGCCGCCATCGAGAAGAAAGGAACAGTGCTACTCCATGCATTTAGCAGTCTATCTAAGTCGCTTAAGGGTCCCCTGTTCACGCCCCTCTTAACAGTCATCAAAGCCAAACTACTCCCAACAATAGCTTATGGCAGTGTGGTACATTGTCGAAAGAGAGCGCCGCTCTTGGACAAAATTCAATCAAGGGTGTATAAACGCACATTGAGATTGCCATGCGACGCCTCACCTGCCCAGGTTCGGCTCGAATTTGGACTGCAGTGTCAAACGTTGCAAAAAAAATATGACACAGTTAAATTCTGGTATGATTTTGGCTGAACCGTGAGTCACAAATTAACTTTGCTATCTGGGAAACCATGCAAAGCAACCCAAATTCTCAGTACGCGAAGTATTTAAATTCTTTCCTAGAAATCACAGAGCTGGCGTTATTGTGGCAAAAGAAGCTATCAGTATCCTCATTCAAGCAGGTTTTAAAAAAGGTAGCCAATAGGCACATGTTGATTGAAGATAAAACAATCCTGAGACAACGCTCACACGCTTGGATGATAATTCAATCATATAAGAAGCCGACTCCGGCAGCCTATCTAGGGCTAGAATTTCCCTCACATCTCAAATCAAAATACCTAACCCTACGAATGGGCAATTTGCCTACAAATGCCGGCCAACCTGGCTGGAGGACACTAGGCTCAAAGGAGTGTAACTTATGTGGTGCTGCAGTACAAGACATCATCCACCTGATCTGCATTTGCCCGCAATTCGACAGTGAATGTCGGCACCTACTCAAGGCAAAATTTAACGAACTAGGAATTTGCACATGTCGCTCAGCCATTGTCCAAGTGTTGAACTCAGCGGACCCACAATTTATCTGTCGAACAATTAAATATGTTACTAATTTTGAAAAAAAACAGAAACTGTATCAAGAGCTACAACAAATTTGATCTTCTTGAACTTTTTAACTCGCACTTTACAGAACTTGAATTAGCACTTATAATCTTTTGACCTTTATCAACAGCAAGTTCACCTTTTTAAATCTACGGTTATTTTATTATTGCACAAGAAAGTGCTATTTTTGATATATTTTAAATTAATGGTGCATCTCATACCGTAATGGTTTTAATTAACTACATGGCTAAGAGCATTAGCTCGGTAATGCATGAATATCGCTGACTTTTCAGCGATATTCATGCATTTTGGCCGATTTTTATCGCTTAGTAGATAAACCTTGATAATAGCAAGGTTCATAAGCGATAAAAATATTGCCGCTAAGCCAACATAGCGATAATTATCGCTAGTTGTTGGTAATATGCCCCATGGTTTTTAAGGCAAAACAAGTTACACCCAAAAGACAGAAACAAACTATGGGGCATATTACCAAGCAATAGCGATAACTATTGCTATGCATGGTTAGCGGGTAAAATTATATCGCCGAGCACCGAGAATTTTTACTGCTGAGATACCTTATTATCAAGGTTTATCTCAAAACTGTAAAAATCCTGCGAAATGCATGAATATCGCTGAAAAATCAGCAATATTCATGCATTATCGTGACAATGCTCATAGCCATGTTATCCACCTTCCATTGGATAACATGGCTAAGAACTGCTTTTGGCAGGCGTTAGCTTTTGGAGATATTCGCACTTAGCACGAATATTTCTAAAAGTAGATAATAGGAGATAGCGATGTTAGCAACTGTTTCCAGTCGCTAACATCTTGGCATGCCCACTTTGCATGTCATTAGCGATAATTATCGCTGACATGCAAAGTGGGCCCCAGGATGATCGCTATCTCCTTAAATCTGTTGCTAACTGGTGTTAGCGACAGCTAGTTAATAGGGCGATAAAATTATCTCCGCTTTAGCTGGAAAAAATTCCCGCTATAGCGGCGAAAAGGCCGTTGGTAATATGCCCCTATGTTTGTTTATTTTTAAATTAATACATCACTGTTTCCAAAACGTTCATAGTCCCTTTTCTAAAGGTTATCGGTGTATTATCACAAAGTGTTTTTTAAACAGAAATAAAGCTTAGCATAGCAATGTTAGGAACATACGAATGTAAAAAAGACACTTTATGATACAGGAACTTCGATTAAAAAAATCAACTTAACCACATAATAACATTACTTAAAAAGAAAAAAGATAAAGGGAGGTAAGGTTGGCTAATGTGTTGAAAATATATACCTCAGTACAAAAATGAATAAATTCCGATGTTAAGTGCTAATCTCACCTTGTGCTCCAATTCCAACAAACTAGTCAACCAACCTGAACTTCGATCCTAGCATACCAACGACACACGCATTTTCTAAATAAAAGTTACACGCTTCACAACCTCTAACTCCACTTTTTTTTATACATCTATGCAATCAACGCCATATAATCAACATAGATGGATGAATGGATGGATGGATGGATGGATAGATAGATAGATAGATAGATAGATAGATAGATAGATAGATAGATAGATAGATAGATAGATAGATAGATAGATAGATAGATAGATAGATAGATAGATAGATAGATAGATAGATAGATTTATTCTTTGAACCCGATTCTTTGACCACAGAGGAAGGCTTCCAAATAGCCAGGACTCCTGCATTGTATCAAAGAGTCATATTTACAAGCCCCCTGTGCCTCTTTTAGGCCGACGTTGCGTCACTCTTGTGACGCAGCGGCAGCGCAAAAGATGCGCCATGGTGCGGGGTATTTACAAAGTGACGCATCTCTGCGCAGAAGGAGGTGTTCCATCGCAGGAGCGGGGGGCGTTCCGGTGCAGGTACGCCTCACAAAAGTGGCTGAGTGAAATCTACTAGATTTCACTAAGTCACTTTTGGGCCCATGCTGCGTCAAAACCCTGCGCCTGCTTGAAGCAGGCGTAAGCATTGACGCAGCATTGTGGAGTTAGGGCCCCCCAGAGCATTGCTGAAGCTGCGTCGCGCTTGCGATGCAACTCCAGCAATGCGCCACTTTTACGGCACAGATGCATGACGCATCTGTGCCGTTTTTGCCCCATGGTGTGCCGGATTGTAAATGCGGCGCATGCAGGGTGGCGGAGCTGCGGCGCACAATAACTGGTGCATCCCTGCTGATATGCAGGGATGCGCCAGTTATTGTAAATCTGCCCCAAAGTGTCTGGAGAGTAAGCAGCACAAGCAAGCTGAACAGCGTGTGTGCTATTGCCCTTTATTAGTAGGGTATCCTTGTTACAGAGTGAGTTCGGATTTGGGAAATGCTTATCTAGCTCCTCAGACCAGGTGCACACTTAATTGAATATGTCCCATTGCTTTAAAATGCATTCAGCATTTGCCCTTTGGTGCCCTCTCTAAACACCGAACTCCTTATCCTATCCCCTGCCCTTTACCTTTTTATACTCTCAGATGTTTCAAATAAATAATAAGTTAGAGACTTTATTTGCATTTATTCTCAGGTGGAACAGGGTTTTCTCCTGAAGTTTGCTATTCACAACAAACTAACCTATTCTGTGAGAATTCCTTTCGTAGAAGTATGCATTAATATATATTCTGCGAAAGCTTACTCTGTTTCATGCAATTTTTCCATGAACATCCTTTTTATGTATTACTATAATGGGATGGAAACATAGATCACCTGACATCGGCCATTAGAACTGTCAAATAAACACTGGACGTGGACCCCAGGGTGTAAGTCCTGACGTTTATGTTCTGAAAGTCCTTTCTTTGGCTCGGGGAAGGTGAATAGAGCCTCTGCGCTGTATTAAAGAAGCTCCTTCCAAATTGATATAAGAGCCCTCGACACAACACTAGAAACTGCTCTCCAAATATGTGTTTACTGCCAGATGACATTCATTTTCAGTCTTCTATATTCATCACCACAGTGCCATCTAGTGCCATTTGCGTGTACGTTCTAGAGCCCTCGCTTTGAAGGGAAAACATGAGAGTAGCTACACACTGAAAGAAACGTTTAATATGGGATCAATAGGAAATTAAACTATCAAGGAGAACATTTCATAAAAGTGAAATACAGCGTGCCCAGTTTGATAAGGTAGAGCAGAGCAAATTAAACACTGTCCCAATGGGAAATCTATCTAAAATTTATAAAAAAAATAGTTTAGCTCTCTATCCTTGGAATTGTCAATGTGCAATTAATTATTTTGGTGATTGAGTCAGCGCGAAAAAATACTAAATTGCAATAACCGTAAGTAGTCACTTTCAGTACATATTTGCAGTACCCCAGGTTTCGTAATCACAATTTACAAATTTTGAAATTCCGATTCCTTATCCATCGAAAATTGTGAATAGTGTATTGTAAATTGCAAGTGTTAGAGTGGCAGCTATTATTGATATCAGAACCAGGAAATAAAGCCTTAGAAGCATATTAATTGTCCATAAAAAGTCAAGAGGTGCAGGACAGAGAACAGCAAGAAAGGCAAGCCAAAATCCACAAAGAGAGAGGGAGGTGGCATTACGATAAATCACACGTTATCGAGCAATCTTTATCAAGGAATGTGTTGATGTTCCTCATTAGCTGTGCCTGAGGCAACCAAAGCGAAGAACTGTCCCGGAATCCAGGAGAGGATAAATGACGTTAGTGTCACCCAATATATAGATGATAAAATCTGCAAATGTTGGTAAGACCTCAGACCACTTCTAAAAGAAAAACTAACAACTAGGCCCGGGCGATAAACTCCACTGTGCTTGCGGAGTTGCTGAAATTTGGGCACGCAGAGTTCCTGAATTCCGCCTTTCGGGCATGAAGCGGAGTTTTTCACCAGTTAACACACTCAAGTTTTGTTTTGGCACTCGACCGTGAGCGGCGAGAGTCTCAGGCACCCTGTGAACACTTCTCCCACCGCTTAGCGATCTACCACGAAACCTGACTCTCGCTTGAATGTTCTGGCCACAACTGCGCCAACCTAGTGCTGATTGCAAGCGGAGCGGTTGAGCAGCTTTTCTGCTGGCTTTTCTGCTGGAGATGCAACTGAGAAGTTTTTAGAGCTGATTTTCTTCTGAAACAGGCTTTTAGAGTTGTTATTCTTTTGTGCGAGAAGACTTTTTTTTAAACTTTTTTTTTCAAAACAGGAAGAAGTGCCCCAGAAACTCCAACTTCCTGTTCCTGTCCTGCAGGCTCCTCCCAGTGCTTTGTCCCTCTCCTGGTCACTTTTTATTGGGCTTTGGAGCTGGAAGTATTTACTCTTCTTGTCTGCTGCATATATACCATTGGATTTTGTAATTGAGATTTCACAAGTACGTTGAAAAACTGGTATATAAGGGTGTTGTTTGATTCCGGGCATGCACCTAGATTTATCGGTACTTTCATTCGATTTTTAAAATATATTGTGGTAGGTGGCCTGCAGTGTCAGTCGGGGCCTAGTTATTTTTGCATGGAAATTAATTTTTCTTCTTTTGTAAATTAAAAATGTTCCCCAGTTTAGTACATTTTCATCATGTTTTGTAATGAATTTGCAATATTCATTTAGTTTACTATGTGGCCTAGTCTGACAATGGGCCTACCCACCAGTAGACCCAAAACTAATGATTGGTACATGAAACAACAGTTTCTGTGGAGTCCTTTGAATTGAAACATCATTTAGGCCATGGGCGGAATTGGATTGAATTGCAAATTGTGTTTTTTGGGGAGAATTTCAGAGTATGTTTCCACAAACGATGTATAGGTGGGGTAATATATTTGATGCCTTTGGATGATGTGTGTTGAAAAATGTTTTAGTCCAGTTAATTTTCGTTTTTGACACTGTTGAATTAATGCTGTTTTCTCTCTGTGTTACCCTGCCTCCTTGGTCTGACCAGTGTGTGAGTGTGTTTGCCATAGGCCACCATTTGTCATTCTTTCCATGCCATGAGGCCAGGGGTCATTTTGTACAGTCAGTGTTCCTAGACCTGCATGTGTTCTTTCTTTTCCAGCCCTCCTACTTGTAGTTGTGACCATGTGGCTGGCGGTCATTTTGTGTAGCCAGACAGTGTGCTTTTGCCATAGGCCTGCATGTCTTCTCTTTGTTCCACATGCCGTCTTGCTTGTTGTTGTGACCATGTGTCTGGCGGCATTATGTGTAGGACTGCATGCCAAGCCTTCTAGCTGGTTGTTGTTCCTGTGACCCTGTGGCTGGTGGTCATGTTGTGTAGGCATCCAGTGTGCTGATGCCGTATGCCTGCATGTGTTCTTCGTTGTGACAATGCCTCCTTGCTGGTTGTTGTTTTTTTGCATTCAGTTTATCTTCTTTCATGGTTGTAAAACGTTGTACATTCCACCACATTTTCTCCAGGTTTTTAATACACTTGCAATATTGATTTAATTCACTATGTATCCTAGTCTGCCAATGAGCCTTCCAGCAAGTAGGCCCAGTACTAGTCATGGTGTCTGTTGAATTGAAACATCATTTAGGCCAATGATAGCATTAGATTAAAACACAAAATGTGTTTTATTGTGGTATTTCACTTTGTTTTTTTCTCCTGCAAACAGTGTATAGGTGGGGTAATGCCTTTGGAGGATATGTGTTCATGTACACATTTCTAGCCAAGTTAATTTCTGTTTTTGGCATGGCTGAATTAATGCTGTGTTCTCTGTCTGACAATACATCTTTTGACTGGCCATTGTGGGAGTGTGTTTGCCATAGGCCACCATTTGTCTTTGTGCCCCATGCCATATGGCCAGGGGCCATTTTGAATGGTCAGTGTCCATAGGCCTGCAAGTGTTGTTTGTTTCCAGGCCTCCTGCTTGTTATTGTGACCATGTGGCTAGCATCCATTTTGTGTAGCCAGCCTGTGTGCTTTGCCATAGGCCTGCATGTCTTCTTTGTTGTGGCCAGGCCTCCTTGCTCAGTGTTATTGTTGTTGATGACCACGTGGCACTGGCTGGTAGTCATTTTGTGCGTCCAGCCAGTGTGATCCTTTGCCATAGGCATGCATGGATGGTTGAGATAGCAGTTGGATAAATGATATGCTTGAGGATAGTTTCACTTATCTATAATTTATTTATTTCATTTTTTAATGTTAGGCTTTTTAATTGTAACTTTTTTAGTTTATTTAAAATAAATGTAGTAAATAAAATTACATTTGTTATTTACTTTTTTAACATTTGACTTATAGTCTGATATAAGTGCACTGCACAACAGCATTCATTGTCCAACATTCAGCATTCATTGGACAGCATTCATTGTCCATCTTCACCTGCACCTTCCTGAGTGCCACATCCCAACAGGATGCACATAAAGCAAACAGGTACACCTGTGCATGTTGTTATTGCTCTTTCTGATCTCTCCTGAGTGTACTATACAGCATAAAAAGTAACTTTTGGTGTGGTTTTGTGAATGGATAGTTAAATATTTAAAATAACTTGAGTAAACAAACTGACAGTGGTGGCTACTTCACTAAGGCGGAGGGTGGTCACCCCACTGCTTTTTTGCAGTGAAGCAAAGAGAAAATAAAATTATGATAACTTGTGTTATTATTATTTTATTTTCTCCTACTTATGAAGGTCAGCATGAGAGGTGGGGCAGTTGACGAGTGGTAGGCAGCACCCTCCTATTTTTGCAAAGACTCCCTGGCCAGCCCTCTAGGGGCACCCAAAACAGTCTTCAGCACTTTACATGTTCTCCATGCATGCTGCATATCAGCCGACTTGGAGAACATGCCCAGGTCTCCAGTACGCGCCTGAGACCTGAAACACGGCACTCAGACCAATCAAAACGCTGCTAAGGCACCATTGTGATTGGTTGACTGGGAGACTGGGTGGGCTTCCTGTTGCCGAGCGAGTGAGGAATACGAAGGAGAAATGCGGCGAGGAAGCAACGAAAAGGTACGTTTTCATTTTCTTTTATAACCGCTTCCCCCGCATCCTCACCCCCTACTTTCGATCTATGCCAGGCTTCGCTGCACACTAAGTGATATTGTTTGTTTGTACTACTAATTGAACTGCAACAATGCCACATTTTACTGATGTTCTTCTTGCTTGTTTGCATTTAGGTGCACCCACAGTGCTGCCAGACAGAAGGCCTGTGCACAACATGATGAGTGACTGACTATGCAACACAGGCCTCTCTTCAGCTTGCATAGCTAAGTGTCACTGCCAACTGACAGCTTCAAGATGACCCCTAAGACAGGTTTTTCCAAGAAAGTGGCCAGTGGGGATGAGAAGAAAAAGATTCCGCCACTGGAGTGCCAACCACAACCTCTTTGTCTAAGCCCTCAACTATGTCTATCAGTGAGACAGCCAGTGTAATCATGTTGACGCTGATGAGTTGTGACATAGTACACAATTGTTTCAGGAAACAGAGCAAAGTGGACTGTAGCCGCATCCAGCAATAGTACATTTGCCTTATGTTGGAGCAGAACAAGAAGTTGAACTTCCTTCTGAGCAAGAAGTTGAACCTCTTTTAGAATCATTAGCTTCCAGATCTCCAGCAAGGAAAAAGAAGGGTAATACTGCACCGTCTTCTCCAAGCACCACTTGTGATGATGATGATAGGGACATTGACTGGACCCTGGCAGAGTCCAGAAGACAACAGGAGAGGTAAGGGAATTGAAAAGATCCTGAAAGTCTTGGGCATATGGAAGGGGATGATGCAGAGGGTGACGACGATGAGGGAGTCATGGTGAAAGGTTACATAGAGGAGTCTGACATTGCTATTCAACCTGCTTTGAGGGATGTGGCACGGGTAGCAACACCAGTGCCACTAGCTCCCATATTTGCAAAGCCCCAGCTGAGACCTGCACAACCCCTGCCACACAAGAAGCGGAGAGGCAATTGATGACACAACCAACTACCTTCTATTCTTCTTCAGACAATTGCCAGTGGCAGAGTAAATAAGTACTCCTCCCGAGTTTGGGAAATTTTACTGGTTAGCAAAGAGGGGGATCACATTGCAGTATACAACATTTGTAGCACAAGTGTTCATTTAGGTAAGCCTGGTACACGTTATGGTACTGGAGGCCAAATACCCATATGAAAAAACACCACACAATCCAGTGGTAGAAGCACCTTAAAAAATTGCTGAATGTGGTTGAGGTGGTGAGGCAAGCAGGGGAACATCAGCTACAAGTCCAATCACAGTGGAAGGTGATGATGAGGAAGAAGAGGGTGGCATCTCCATGTAAAGCAGCCCTGTCAACAGCAGTGCACCCACATATTCACCAACCTCTGCGACTTCACAATGGCACAAGATTTGTAGTGAGATGAAGACACCACATCATATAGTGACTGCCCCACTACAACACACATTGAGTCTACCACTAGGATCAACTGCTCGAAAGCACCTGTGTCAATGCCCAAAGAAAAGAAGAAAATCCAGGAAACTATTACAGGCATGTTCAGAGAGGAGGGGCCCTATGAGTGAAACCACCCAACCACACATTTGTACAATGGGTAGCTAGCAAAAATGTTAAGGCTTGACCTCCTCCCTTTTTCTTTTGTGAAGCAGCCATCAGCCCGAAATGCAAGGTACGAAGTAGGACCTATTTTGCTAGGCTTGCTGTTCCAGTGCTGCGTCACAGTGTGCTGCAGTTGGTTGGATGAGCTTTGCAGCAAAGTATTGTTTACACCATCCACCGGACTCGCAGACATGTGGACCCATTGTCAGGTAACTGATTAAATGTGCATCACTGCACACTATATCTCTTTTGTGGGGTAAAGCAAAATATATCTTCAGATCTTGGCCCTGAAGAAAGTTTTAAGAGCATTCAGCAGCATGCAACAGGGGCCATGTTCACTATGGAGAAATCACATCCATCTGTAAACATCTTGAAGGAATTTAACAGCAAGGTGTATAAATGGCTGTGACCCAGAGGTCTCAGAATTGGAATTGTTGCCATGAACAATGGTAGTAAAATAGTCAAGGCCATGTCAGACAGAGGATATTTTAGGGTCCTTTGTTTGGTCCATTGCATCAGCCTGGTGGTGCAAGACTTCCTAAAAAACTAAGACATAGTCAGCAACATATTAACTACCTGCAGAAGAATCTGCACTCATTTCAGCCATTCTTTTAAAGCCCAGAAGCCATAGCAGATTATTCAGCGTAATAATAGAGCACTAGTTAAAGCCCTGATACAGGAGGTGCTAACATGCTCTGGGATTCGGCCTTTATATGTTGCAACATCTGTTTGAGCAGTACAAACAGATCAATGACTAAGTCATTCAAAGAGGAGGGGATGCAGTTGGGAAAGCTTTAACCATGGACAAATGGAGCCTAGTCAAATGTCTGACACAAATGCTACTCCCTTTTGAGTTCTTCACACGGGAAGTTAGCAAGGAGGACAGTACGATGTGCCAAGCTAGCCTGTTGTTGCATTTCCTGCAGGACCAGGTAAAGAAGGTGCCTGAAAGGTTTGCCCTGCAGGTGTGAATGAAAACACAGAGGTGCATGTGTTGGTTGAGACCTTAATCCTTCACTTGTAATACAAGGTTGCAACATGATATCATTGAGTCTAAAGAGTACATCTGTGCCACACTACTTGATCAACTGCACTAAAACATTTTTCCCAATTTTATTCCTTTTTCTAAAGGGGATGTTTTAAAATACAAAAGGTGGATTGTAGACCAAGCCGGAGAAATGGAAGAAGAATGGCTGGAACTTTGAGCTCCACACGCAGTTATTGGGTGTCACCTTCAACTTCCAGAGAGGGCAGCCTTGTCTCACAGCAGTCAACAGCACCATCAACCAGAACACCAGAACGGTGTGTTACCGCTACAACGCATCTTTTACAACGTAATGCTGTTACAACGCAGCTATTACATCGCAAATACCATTACAATGCATGCCATTACAACGCATGGCATTACATAGCAGATGGTATTACAACGCATACCATTACATCGTAAGTATTGGTAAGTATTTAATTTTTATTTTTATTTTATTTAATATGTTATTATTGATGTAATTATTATTAATTATAAAAAAATATTTATTTCGTTTTTAAATATTATAAATTAAATATATTAATTTAAGTATTTTTTAAAATAAGTATGAGTATAGGAGTATATGTTTTGGGGTACTGATGTATATGTTTTGGGGTGTTTGGGTATTTTTAGGTTTTAGGGAAGGTTTTGGGTTTTGGGGTACAGGGGTGTTTTTAGGTTTTAGGGCAGGGTTTGGGTTTTGGGGTACAGGGGTGTTTTTAGGTTTTAGGGTTGGGTTTGGGTTTTGGGGTACAGGGGTGTTTTTAGGTTTTAGGGCAGGGTTTGGGTTTTGGGGTACAGGGGTGTTTTTAGGTTTTAGGGCAGGGTTTGGGTTTTGGGGTACAGGGGTGTTTTTAGGTTTTAGGGCAGTGTTTGGGTTTTGGGGTACAGGGGTGTTTTTAGGTTTTAGGGCAGGGTTTGGGTTTTGGGGTACAGGGGTGTTTTTAGGTTTTAGGGCAGGGTTTGGGTTTTGGGGTACAGGGGTGTTTTTAGGTTTTAGGGCAGGGTTTGGGTTTTGGGGTACAGGGGTGTTTTTAGGTTTTAGGGCAGGTTTTGGGTTTTGGGGTACAGGGGTGTTTTTAGGTTTTAGGGCAGGGTTTGGGTTTTGGGGTACAGGGGTGTTTTTAGGTTTTAGGGCAGGGTTTGGGTTTTGGGGTACAGGGGTGTTTTTAGGTTTTAGGGCAGGGTTTGGGTTTTGGGGTACAGGGGTGTTTTTAGGTTTTAGGGAAGGTTTTGGGTTTTGGGGTACAGGGGTGTTTTTAGGTTTTAGGGCAGGGTTTGGGTTTTGGGGTACAGGGGTGTTTTTAGGTTTTAGGGCAGGGTTTGGGTTTTGGGGTACAGGGGTGTTTTTAGGTTTTATGGAAGGTTTTGGGTTTTGGGGTACAGGGGTGTTTTTAGGTTTTAGGGCAGGGTTTGGGTTTTGGGGTACAGGGGTATTACGACTTTATATAAATTAAATTTATTAAATTAAATGTTTAATTAATTAAATTCTTTTAATTTTATTAAATATAATTATATTATGTATTATTTATAACTTAATTAAATTATAATTATATTTATTGTAATTAATTGCATTATTTTATTTTCTATTTATAATTTTTTTAAATATCATTAATTGTATTATTTAAAATATATTAAATTAATATATTATTAATTTAATTATATTAATAAACGATTAAAATTAAATTATATTATTTAAAAATGTTTAATTAATTAAATTCTTTTAATTTTATTAAATATAATTATATTATGTATTATTTATAACTTAATTAAATTATAATTATATTTATTGTAATTAATTACATTATATTTTTTTCTATTTATAAATTTTTTATATATCATTAATTATATTATTTTAAATTACTATAATTAAATTAATTACTGTTTTAAAAATGTTATATTATTTTTTTTATTTTAAATTAATTTAATTAACTTTATTACATTTTTTTAAAAAAAGATATACTTACCTATACTTACGATGTAATGCCATGCGTTGTAAAAGTATCTGCTATGTAATGCCATGCGTTGTAATGGCATGCATTGTAATGGTTTTTGCGATGTAAAAATCGCGTTGTAACGGAACGCGTTGTAATACATCGCGTTGTACCGACACCAATCCCACCAGAACAACAGCAACAGAAGGGCTGGACACAACCTCTTCATTGTATTGCTCTCAAATGGCAGGGCTCAAGTCCAGTGCAAAGGCAATGGCAAAACAGGTTGAGTAAGTGGAAGCACCAATTTTTTTTAAACAATTTTTATTAGTTAGACAACAAAGTAGGACGCCGTACTGGTAAGTATCATAACAGCTATAGTCATCGGCATTCCACATGGAATTCACTAGTTAAGCAATATTTTTCAGCAGGAAAGTCCACTGTCACGTCTGCATTCAGTTTGTTCCACCAGTTTCAGTACACGTCGGGTACTGATGCCGTATAAGTGTCCAATAACAGTTCTCCCCAACCCCATCCAACCTCAGTCATCCCCAACAGTCCCCCCCACATCTTTCACCACCACCCCCCCCCAGGCGTGTCATAGAGGACCTTCCCTGGAACGTAAATGGGCCCAACCCCCTAAACGTGTCAAGCAACGGGATCAATCATGGTAGAAAGCGTCTCACATACGGGCAGTGGCAGCCTTTTGTCGGCAGCTCGCGGTGGAACCCCAGTAAGTGCTGTGACATACTATGGTGGGCGTGCCTCGGGTCTATTTGCTGGGGTATCAGCATCTTCATCTTAAGGGGGTGTAAGTTCCATGACCAGCCTTCCCCAGGCTCTCGCCCTCTCCAACGCGTTTTCATTACCCGTTCTGTGTACAATTTGTAGCCGGACAGCGCCCTCACAGTCAGCCCACTTTCGAAGTTCAACCCTCCATTTATCCAAACTAGGGTCCTTTTTCGCTGGGAGGTTATAGTTCTCTTGGCTAGCAGGAAACCCAGATCCATGAATTTGATAGTGATTTTGTTCTTCAAGGTGTGGGGAAACCAATGGAGGATACAGTGTGCCATGGAGGGTTGTAGGTCTCTTTCCGTTACATCCGTCAACAGGGCCATTACCCCCTCCAAAAAAAGTCAAGAAACGGACAATCCCACAACATGTGTTTGAAATCAGCTTCAACCATGGCGCACCTTGGGCAGGACGCTGACTGGGTTGGGAAATAATTATGCAACTGGCCTGGTGTTAAGTATGCCCTATGTAGGATGTGAAAATGCATTAACTGGAAATGCGTGTTTCACATGCTTTTCCAGGCCTTCTCCACTATCCCATTCCATGCCGCGTCTGGGATATCCTTCCCTATGTCAGTTTCCCACTTCATATTTAGGGCTGTTATTGGGGGTAGGGCTTCTTGTGTCATGCGCCTGTATAAGCATGTTACTGCCTTGACGGTGCCCATAGCAACCACAATGTATTGGCAGCCCATGGAAGTAGGTGGTTCTGTGAGGCCCACCTTCCAGTGCTTTCGAACCGCTGCCATGAGCGCAGTGTGTAGCAAAAAGTCACCCCCGGCAGCTCATAGTGGTCTGGGAGGTCGTCAAAAGGTATCAGGGCACCGTCCTTCTATAGGTCGCCTATCGTCGATAATCCCTGTTGTTCCCAGGCCTCCAGCCTCTGCCAGGTGCCCTCATGTGGAAGAGCCCTACACATCTGCAATGGTATAGCAGGGGCATAAGGGGTCCCTATAGACCCTCTTCACAGGTATCTATTCCAACATTTCTGGACTGTGGCAAATTTCCGAGTAAGGTGTGTGTTCCCGATCAGAAGTTGCAATACTATGCGAGATAGTACCAACAGGGGGCCTGACAGTTCTCCTGGTTCACCCTCTCCCCCAGTGGCCCTCGCCACCCATTGTGTGAGCCACTGGAGCTGGGTTGCTATGTCATAAGTTTCGTAGTCTGGGACCGGTAGTCCTCCCTCCGCTCGGGCCTCATGAGTGTATTGAGAGCCACTCTGCGCCTGCCTGTACCCCACAGAAAAGAGTTTAATAATAATAAACTTTATTGTGTGATTAATAAAAATCTTTGCAATGACTCTTTTAAAAAAAACATTGGAGTAGATACATAATCAAAAGTTTTACAAAAAAAGTTAAAACAGTAAAAGAGGGTAAAAGATATGGACGAAAGATCCGTGCAAACTGATGCAATACATTGTGTTTGTAAAAGAGAAAAGCATTTTGAGATTTACTGAGTCTTTGTTAATCCAAAGAGAGTTTCTTGAGATGCAGAAGCGAGTCTTATTGAGTCAAGTTCAATCACTGGCCTCTGGGTTTTGGATTGTGTTAACTGTTTTCATGAAGCGCACTAGGCTGCAGGCTAATTGAGTATCTTCTCCCTTGAAGCTGATCAGCAAGGCTTGCCTGTGAGTTCGCACACCTTTTTGATTCCAGAGCTGTGTTAATTTGCCGCTTCGAGCACTGTCTAGAGCTTTGCAGCTACATAACAAGTGCAGAACGTCCTCCTTTGGATATTCCCAAAGCCTGCAATTGGAATTCAGTTCCAAGCGTTTCCATGGGGGAAGATGCACTTTTGACGGAATTACCCCCATCCTCAGCCGCAGGAAATCTTCCTTCACCTTCCTTGAGAAGCTGGTGTTGAGGTATGGCTGAGGTAGGGCGCTAGTGTAACCTTGGATCACAACCCACCCATGTGATCTCCTGGTTAGGGCGGCTTTGTCTTCTTCCATGGAAAGAATTTTTACTGACTTGTTGACAAGGCGCTTGAAGCACTTGTGTGAACAGCTCGAGTGCCACAGGTCTTCCAGTGCAAGGGATTTTATAGCTGCTTGAAGGTACACTGTTGCGGGGGATCCCTTGTTTGTCTCCTGCTCTTTCCAAAGGTGGGCGTTCAAGGAGTCAGGTTCAGCATTCTTTATTTTGTGCCAGCATTTAGCATATGCACCTTTACGTGCTATTTGCTGCTTCTGTAAACCAAACTCCAACCTTAACTGTGCTGGGGAGGTGTAGGGGGGGAGTGAGAAGAGTATTCGGAGTGTTTTACTGACCACATTGTCTAGAGTGACCTCATCTCTCCCTCTCATGCATTCACTGCCGTATGTTATTGATGGTAGTAATCTTGCGCGCAGTATATCCAGCAAGGGGATTAAGCTTGGGCCCGCTATTTTGTTCCTAATATTTTTTAAAGCGATGGCCAGTGAAGTCCCTCTGGTTGATATTGTTGTTGCGTGTCGCTGGAATGAGCGGTTGGAATCAAAAGTTATCCCCAGATATTTGTATTCCTTAACTGTTTCCATTTTTAGGTCGTGCAGAGACCATTGAAATGTTTGCTTTTTTGGTTTTTGATTGAAAACCATCACCTTCGATTTTTCCATGTTTATGGTCAGGCCGTTTTTATCCGAGAATGTACTTGTTATATTAATAAGATGTTGCAGGCCTACTGGGGTGTGGCTGATTAGTATCAGGTCATCTGCATATAATAAGTTCGACAGTGTAAGCCCCCCAAGCTTTGGGGAGTGATGGTTGCAGTTGTCCAGATCTTTAGAAAGGTCAGACACAAAAAGGTTGAACAGGGTCGGTGCGAGGACGCAACCCTGTTTCAGTCCTTTTGTGGTCGGAATCTCTTTTGATAAACAATTGCCGGCCCCCAGTTTTATTTGGATCCAAGTATCTGAATGTAGTAAGATCAGTAAGTTGAGCAATTTGTTGTCCACCTCCCACTTTGAAAGTTTTGACCACAATTTCCCTCTATCAATGCTATCAAAAGCCGCTGAGAAGTCGATGTAGCACGCATATAATGGTTTTTTGTGTTTGATGGCAGCATCTATCAGCAGGGAGAGGGCTAAGATGTTTGTCGAGGTCCCTAGATTTTTTTGGAATCCAGTCTGGTTGATGGGGATTAATTTTTTGTTTGACTCCCAGAAAAGAGTTGATAATTGCCCTAAGCCTTTTAATATAGGCTGCCGGGATTCAGATCGGGAGGGCCCGAAGAAGTATAGTAACCGCGGATGGGTCTCCATTTTGAGTAGCACCACGCGCCCCCCTACTGACAACGGTAAGGTACACCAGAAGTCAAAGTTAGCTCTGGCTCCTCTGATCGCCTTCCCGACATTCCCCTTGAGTATATCTTCCTGTTCATGATAGATCACAGTGCCCAAATAGGGCAGACATCTCTCTTCCCAATTCATCCCGTCAATGGTCTGAGGGCGAATTCTGCCTTTGCGCACCGGAAAGAGGCATGATTTCGTCCAATTGATCTTTAAGCCAGCTACTGTGCTCAGGGTCCGTAGCAGGGACTTCGCCCCTTGCAGTACCTGTATCCGCCAGGAACATTAAGAGTTAATCTGCATAAAGTGCAATATGGTGGATCTGTCTATAAACATCTAAGCCCTGGTATGCCCGCCCCAATCGAGCAAGTGCCGCCAGGTGCTCCACCCCCATAGCAAATAACAATGGGGAAGGGGACACCCTTGCTGTGTGCCCCTACCCACCTTGCATGCCTCTGAAATCAACCCTCCTGTTCTAACTCTGGTGGTCGAATCTGCATATAATAGAGTCCTCCATCGCACAAAATCGGGGCCGAGGCCCATCCGTCGCATTACATGAAAGAGGTACTCTCACTCTAGGCTGTTGAAGGCTTTTTTGATATCCACAGAAAATATCGCAGCAGTATCCACCTCATAGGAATCGGCCTCCAAGATGTGTAGGAGCCTTCGTATATTAAGCGCTGTGTTGCGAGCTGGGATGAACCCAGATTGGTCGGCATGTAGTAGGGTGGGCATGTGGGGAAGCAGCAGAGTTGCTAGTATCTTGCTCAGGATTTTGTAGTCTAAGTTGAGCATGGACAGCGGCGATAAGCCGTTCTATCCCAAGGTTGTTTGCCCGGCTATAGTAAAGGAATAATGAGTGCCTCCCTAGTGGACCCCGGCAATCCACCTATCTTCTTGGCTTCATTATGTAAGTGCTTGAGGCGAGGGGCAAGGAGATCAATGTAAGCAAGATAAAATTCTAGTGGGAGGCATTCTGAGCCCGGAGTTTTATTACGGGTCATACTTTCGATGTCTACCCGCACTTTCTGCATCACAATATTCTGCCCCAGCAGTTTTGCATCCTCATCATCCAGCTCTGGCAGATTCAGCCCCACCGTGAAGTTCTGTAATTCTTCCTCTGAAGGGAGTACACAGCTGCGATAAAGCTCCGTGTAGTAATCAAAGAACAAATTGTTTATCCCCTGCTGATCAAAGCGGGCTATCCCCATCTGGTCTCGCAGCTCCAGTATGACTGAGCCACGATGGGCCCGATTGGGCAACCAGGCCAGGAGGGCCCCTGATTTATCCAGCTCCGAGTGGGCCCCTGTGACATATTTGTAATTGAAGCACCGCAGACGCTGTACATTCGCAGCCACCGCATCTTTGGCTTCTAATAATTCATCCTACTTTGCCGGATTTTCAGGGCGCTCTCTCTCCAGGGTGCGCAAGCGATCATCATCCCTTTGTATATCTTGAAAGAGGACCTTCCGAGTTCCAGCCACCGCCGAAATACATCTCCTACTAATGACCGTTTTACAAGCGGCCCACTCCACAGTTACAGCCCCGGCAGTCCCTTCATTAAACTGGAAATATTCTGCAATAGCCGTAGCAATTCTGGTGTGGAAGACTTGATCGTCAAACGCTTCTGGTCGCAATCTCCAGGTAGAGATTCTGGGGCGCAGTCGCGACCACCCCAACTGGACCCACAACGGATTATGGTCAGAGATAGTTTTAGTGAGATATTCACTACTGCAAATCTCCCCATGTACATCTGAGGAGCATAAAAAGGCGTCCAGGCGACGTGTAATGCTTGCAAGGTGAAGAAAAAGGAGTAATCCTTAATCAATGGGTGTTGGGCTCGCCAAGTGTCTACTAATCCCCAGGTCTGTTGCCCGGTACAATGCACCTCTGCTAGTTTATATGCTGGTGCATTCGGGAGGGGGGTGTGAGTGATCTAGGTTAATATCCGTGACACAATTAAATTCACCCCCAGGTAACAGCGGCCCTGCAAGGACTGTCGCTAGCTTGTGTGATGGAAGAGAGAAAAGGGCAGGTTGGTCCACATTAGGTGCATATAAACATCCCAGCGTAAGGTCCCTCCCATCTAGTTTCCCCTGCATCACCACATATCTGCCCTCTGGGTCAATCAATTGTATCGTGCATTGGAATGGAACCCCAGCTCTAATCCAAATTAGTACCCCCCCTCGCATATGCAGAGTATGTAGTGTAATAAACCTGACCCCTCCAACGACTTTTCAGTGCTTTCCCTTCTTTCGCAAAGTGGTGGGTTTCCTGGAGGAACGCGACGTGTATGCCTCTACGAGTTAAGAATGAATGAATCTTGTGATGCCGATTCATAGTGTGCACGCCCCGTACATTCCATGTGAGACATGTGTAGCCTAATGCGGGTCCCATTGCTTACAATGACATTGACAATGTTCCACAGCTCCTAACCACGTGACACGCTTGGTTCCCTAACAAAACCCCATAAGTAAAACATCCCCAACTGCCCCTCCCCAGGACAGGCACCCAACGAGGCAACCCCATCCAAACGATGAAAAGGTGTGTACAAAATCTGCCCAGTTAAGGCTGCTTGGAACTTCAACCCGATGGCCCCAGATACCCCTCCAACCCCCTTCCCCCTGTAGTCTAACACCTCCATCCAGGCCCCCATGTCTCCTGTAGTGCGCCCGGCCAGTCTGCCCCCACACAATTAGGGAGTCTTGAGGACCAATAGGCAGTGCAGACACCTCCTAAATTCAGTCCCACTGTCCGTGCTGCCTCCTCCCCCAAACATCCCATCCGCCGTTTGCGGAGTAACCACTGGTAGATCTGCATCCGAGAGCCCATGGGCGCTGCTTGAACTGGGGCTCTCCGCTCCACTCTTGGCACGCTCCGAGTTGCTACTGGCTAGACTAAGAGCTCCCCGACTGATGGCTGCCTCCGCTAAGACTGCCTTGTCTCGCTCCTGGTGCCAGTTTGTGGGAGAGACCGGCCTCTGTGTCGGCAGTATGGTGGGTGAGTGATTTCGAGGCGAGGCCGCAGGTGGAAAAAGCGCACTTTTTCCTCTCGCTGCAGTCCCAGGCGGCCTGCAGCGAGAGGAAAAAGTGTGTACCTCCGTCAGCAGACACCCGCAGCCGGGCCGGGAACAGCATTGCATAAGGGAGACGTAGTTGACGCAATTTTCGTTTAACTGCTAAGAAAGAAGCTCGTTGGCACTGAACCTCTCTGGTATAGTCCAGGGAGATCATTACTTTGCTGTTCCCAATTCGCAAATTCTGTATCTCTCTAGCCCTTTGCAGGATAAAATCCCAGTCTCGGTAGTGTAGCAGTCTCACCACCATCGGTTGGGGTGTGGCCCCAGGTCTTGGTGGGCGAGCCAGAACCCTGTGTTCGCGTTCCAACGCGTAAAATGGGGATAAGCCCTCTGGCGCCACCTCTGCTTTTATCCATGTCTCCAAGAACTGAACTGCATCAGATCCCTCCTCTCGCTCCGGGACTCCCACTATGCAGAGATTGTTGTGCCTGGAGCGCGCTTCGCTGTCCTCTGCTCTCACTTCCAAAACGTTGACACTATGCACCACCTCATTCAGCATCTTTTGCAAGGCAGCGACCGTATCCGGAATGGCTTTCATGGTAGTCTCGTTAGACGCCACTCGCTCCTTGAGTTTCCAGTGGTCATCCTTTTAGCAGGGAACGATCCGAGCCGATGGCATCCATCCTACTCTCCAATGCCTCCCTCAAGGCTATGATGGCCTGCATGATGTCACCCAAGGAAGGGTCCCAGGGTTGTGTGGCTGAGCTACCCCCAGGTGTAGAGTCCCCTTCATCCATGTTATGTCCTGGTTCCTCGATCTGCAGCACCTCAAATCCCTTCTTCCTGGACACTCTGCCCATTCCGAAGACCACAGACGATAATAGTTGACCAGCACAACGGAATCTATGCGCTCACTTCTCCTCGGGCGAGAATCTGGTGTCTCACCACAGGTCCAGGCAGATCCACACGGGGCACTCCACTGGGTGCTTACCACCAGCTCTCAGCGCAGTCAAACCGTAAGCATGCCAGCAGCAGTAGGCCCCAAGTATTTCAGTTCCCGAAGTAGCTACGTCGCTCAAACTCCGCTAGTGCTCCTCAGGTCATGCCCGCCATACAGACCTCACGGTTCTCCCCAGCTAACATCTCTCTCCGGGCAATGGTCTCTTGCACCTGCAATCCCGAGCACCTCTCTGGATTGCCGCTCCCGGTCCCCTCCTTTCACCTTGGTTCCAAGGAGATCACAGTAGTCACCACACTGCTCCTGTCTGGATCTGGAGGCACAACGTGCAGCAACACTAACCCTGAAGTGCGCATTGTGTGGCAGTACTGGCTACCGCTCAACTTGAGGTGACCCGGCTGCTGTTTTTTAATCAGTTGATACACAAAGAACTCCTTTCTACTGGTTGCCCTTGTAACAGAACTAAACTATGCAGTAGGGAGGTGGCAAGTAATAAAATCTCAGATTAGGCAGAGCCACCCCTCTCAGTCCCTGGGTAACATAGGAAATATAAAAGCTCTTCTTGGTTTAGCATAAGCCCAAAAAGACCTGGAGAACAGATCTTCCATTCCCTTCCGCCAATGGGCTGAAGACTGTAATGGGATTGCCCGAAAAAGATATAAAACCTTGGGGAAAAATAGCATTTTAACCACCCACGGACAATTGATATATGAAGATTGTTCAATCTAAACAAATCCTGTTTAGTTTTAATTAAAAGTGGTCCTACAATTTCCTTAACTATATATAGTGTCTATATTTGCAGAAATGTTAATTCCTAGGTAGGTTGCATTTTTTACCACTCTCTCATCATGTATAGTTATATTACCATTAACTAACACCTGTGTTTTTTAATGATTAAGAGCATAACCAGAGAGTTTCCCAAACCTCTCTGCTTCCTCTTCTACTTCTTTAAAATCAGTCAGAGGATCGGTGGTCACAAGGGCGATATAATTGGCATAGGCCAGCAACTTTGTTTCCAATCCTTCTGTTTAAATAGGTAAAATAGTCCTGTTGTTTTCCAACCTACGTATTAAAGTGCCAATATATATAGTAAATAGCAGAGTGGAACTCGGACATCCTTGTCAAGACCCTTTAGTTATTAAAAAAGGTTTGGTGCCTGCAAAAAACTCTCCTTAATTCTCATCCTTGAAGGGCCTCCCATAAAAATTGCCAAGAGACCCTGTCAAAGGCTTTTTCTGCATCAAGCAAAATTAATGCCATCGGATCCTTGCGTTGCTCCCGAGGCGTCTCCGGGAGCAACGCTGCCTTTTTAAAACACTTGGACATTTGTCTGCAAGTTTTTAGCCTGCCTACCTGCTCA
This sequence comes from Lissotriton vulgaris, assembly GCF_964263255.1. Taxonomy (NCBI): domain Eukaryota; kingdom Metazoa; phylum Chordata; class Amphibia; order Caudata; family Salamandridae; genus Lissotriton; species Lissotriton vulgaris. The sequence continues at coordinate 595,111,189 of NC_141693.1, forward strand.
GCTGATTAGCGCTACGGACCCAGCGCTTCAGTTCTTCCTGGCTGCCCCTGTCCTGCACGCGACCCAGACCGCCACCGCTGATCGCCCCCTCCTTACCTGACTCTTGGAGTGGGACGGGCGGCTCCACCATCTTGGGCGGGTCTGGGCTCGGCGCTGCAGTTCTTTGGCCCCTCCCCCCCCCGTCAAGTACTTCAGGCGGTCAGCTGTATGCGCGCCTACCCTGCATCTTTTCAGAACTCCCGAGGCGTCTCCGGGAGCAATGCTGCCTTTTTAAAACACTTGGACATTTGTCTGCAAGTTTTTAGCCTGCCTACCTACTCAGCTGATTAGCGCTACGGACCCAGCGCTTCAGTTCTTCCTGGCTGCCCCTGTCCTGCACGCGACCCAGACCGCCACCGCTGATCGCCCCCTCCTTACCTGACTCTTGGAGTAGGAGGGGCGGCTCCACCATCTTGGGCGGGTCTGGGCTCGGCGCTGCAGTTCTTTGGCCCCTCCCCCCTCGTCAAGTACTTCAGGCGGTCAGCTGTATGCGCGCCTACCCTGCATCTTCTCAGAACTCCCAAGGCGTCTCCAGGAGCAACGCTGCTTTTTAAAACACTTGGACATTTGTCTGCAAGTTTTTAGCCTGCCTACCTGCTCAGCTGATTAGCGCTACGGACCCAGCGCTTCAGTTCTTCCTGGCTGCCCCTGTCCTGCACGCGACCCAGACCACCACAGCTGATCGCCCCCTCCTTACCTGACTCTTGGAGTGGGACGGGCGGCTCCACCATCTTGGGCGGGTCTGGGCTCGGCGCTGCAATTCTTTGGCCCCTCCCCCCTCGTCAAGTACTTCAGGCGGTCAGCTGTATGCGCGCCTACCCTGCATCTTTTCAGAACTCCCGAGGCGTCTCCGGGAGCAACGCTGCCTTTTTAAAACACTTGGACATTTGTCTGCAAGTTTTTAGCCTGCCTACCTGCTCAGCTGATTAGCGCTACGGACCCAGCGCTTCAGTTCTTCCTGGCTGCCCCTGTCCTGCACGCGACCCAGACCGCCACCGCTGATCGCCCCCTCCTTACCTGACTATTGGAGTGGGACGGGCGGCTCCACCATCTTGGGCGGGTCTGGGCTCAGCGCTGCAGTTCTTTGGCCCCTCCACCCTTGCCACACCCCCGGATTCTCCTCCCCATGTGTCCCTACTTAATGGTTACCCAGTCCCGGCCACGCAGCGGACGCGCGCAGCGGGCACGACGAAGGCGCGCCGAAGTTGCGCCGAAGTTAAGCCCGTCTGCGCCCGTCCGCGACGGGCCGGGACCAGGGGCCACACACTCTGCCCCTTTTCCGGTTTACACCTCAGCTCAACTCTTACCTCTCACTGCTGTTTCTCCACCCTCACCTCCACTCTTGCGACACCTTGACACACTTGGTATTCTTGTCTCTCCCCCCCCTCACCCGACCCCAGTTCCTTCCAGTACCACCAGCATCACCCCTCTCGCTGCTGACCACCCTCCTGTCCCTTGTTCCCCCCCCCGTCCCTGTCTCTACCGCAGCTTCTGCTATACTGCTCAACACCCGCTCAGCGGTCAAACATCAGACAGCTCTCTTTAACCTTCTTACTTATGACTCCCCGGATTTCCTCTTTCTGACTGAAACCTGATTCACTGCTGACTCCCTCCCCGACCTCTTAGCCATTCTTCCTGACACCTACTATGCCCTCCGGGCTGATCGTCCGGACGGCAAGGTGGGGGGAGGGGTGGCGATGATCATTCGGTCAACCCTCAAATTTCAACTTCTCAATCACCCCCCTATTTCTAATGTAGACTACCTTGTGGCCCGCTCTCTCAATCTATCTGCTCCCCTCACTGTCGTCCTTGTGTACCGTCCTCCTCAATCTATGCCCTCTTTTGTAGCCTCCCTTCAGGACCTCATGGCCACTCTCGTGGTCAACAATTCCTCCGTTCTCCTGCTCGGCGACTTTAATTATTGGCCGGGCGACCCTAGGGAAGACCTCCCCTCGAAAGATTTTTCTGGCACTCTTCAATGCCTTAACTTCACATCTCATATCTCAGCCCCCACCCACGTCCAGGGTCACATCTTGGATCAAATGTGGTCCTCTCGCCCCATTGTTTCTTCCCTTCTCATTTCCCCATGCGTCTGGTCTGATCATTTTTCCATCTCTTTCGCCATCCACCTGGGAGCGGTTGATAAGCCCCCCCTCCCGAAGAACATCTTAGCCCGCAATTGGAACCGAACCGACCTCGACTCCCTCTCGCTCACTTTGGCTTCCTCTGCTCCCACCCTTACCAATCTTCCTCTTGATTCCCAGGTCAACGCCATTGGCACATGGCTTTCCTCTTCGTGCAACCTTGTCGCTCCGCTCAGAAAGATCAAGGCGATTCGTCCACATGACGCGCACAAATGGTTCTCTCCAGAACTCAAAACTCTCAAACTCGACCTTAGGCGGTCGGAACGTCACTGGAGATGGAACTATTGTCCTTTATTGCACGCCAAATACAAATCACTCCTTACTGAATATAAAAAAGCGATCCTGGTGGCTAAAACCGCCTATTTCTCTGAGAGAATAGCTCTCGCGGCTAATAAACCCCGTGAAATTTTCTCTCTGGTCCACAATCTTGCCACCTCTGATCGCTCTACCCCTAGCCTGGTTCCCTCACAGTCCATCTGTTCCTCACTTAATGATTTTTTTATCGACAAGATCGTAAAGATCAAAGCCAATATTCCTACAGTTCCTCAATCCCGTCCCATCTGTCCTTCCACCTGTCCTTTCTCTTCCTTTTCCTCTTTCCCTCCTCTCTCCACTGAACTATTTCTAAAACTTCTGGTCAAAATCAAGTCTGGCTCCCCCATGGATTGTGCGCCAGCACGCATTCTTAAAACCCTCTTCACCAACTGCTCTGCGCCTCCTCTTGCTCTCCTCAACTCCTCTTTGGCTCTCGGATCTGTCCCCTCTTCTTTCAAATCTGCCATAGTCCTTCCTATTCTAAAGAAAACTGGTCTCGATCCCTCCCTTCCTTCTAATTTCCGTCCCATCTCTCTTCTCCCCTACCTCGGCAAGATCCTCGAAGCTCATGCCACTTCCTGCCTCTCCTCTTATATTGAGGAGAATGGCCTCCTTGCATCCCACCAGGCAGGTTTCCGCCCGGGCCACTCCACGGAGATGGTGGTCCTCGCAGTCCTGGACGAGCTTAAGGGGAAGGCCGATTCTAATCTCCCCCAAGCCCTGGTCCTTCTCAGCTTGTCCGCTGCGTTTGACATGGTTGACCATGCCATCCGTCTCGACCGTGTCAGCGCAGCGGGCATCCGGGGCGTGGCCTTTTCCTGGCTGGCGTCCTTCCTTCAGGATAGGTCCCAGGCAGTTCATCTCCCCGGTTTCTCTGCACCTCCCCGCCTTGTCACTTGTGGTGTTCCCCAAGGCTCTTCTCTCTCTCCTCTCCTTTTCAATCTTTATATTCACCCCCTCATCACTTCTCTTCTTGAGCTGGGGGTCTCTGTGTATAACTACGCAGATGACCTTCAGCTCATTTTCGATCTTTCTTCTACCCCTGATTCTCTTCCCAAGTTCTAATCCACCTTAGTCTTTATTTCTGACTGGATGTGCGCTCACCAACTGAAGCTCAATCCAGATAAGACGGAACTTGTTCTCACTGGTGGCCCCTCCAACCCCTGGACCCCGCACATTGGCCCCTTTCTTTTGCCCCCCCCCTGTCCCCTCTTCCTCTGTCCGCACTCTCGGTATCAAAGTCAGTCATGACTTATCTATGCACAGTCAGATCAGCTCTGCTGTGTCCTCCTGCTTTCTTTCCCTCCGTTTAATTCGGAAAATCTCACGCTTTTTCTCTACCGATGCACTCAAATCCATAGTCATGGCCCTCGTCATCTCCCGCATTGACTATGGGAATGGCCTGTACGTGGGCATACCTGCTTACGAATCCCGCCGCCTACAGGCCATTCAAAATCAAGCTGCTCGCCTCATCCTCTCCCTCCCTAAATCTTCTCATATCACCCCGGCTCTCAAATCACTCCATTGGCTCCCTGTTCGTTTCAGATCCTTTTTCAAACTGGCCTGTCTAGCATTCCTGGCTCACTCCCGATCTGCGCCCTTGTTCATTAACACTCTTGGTTCTTCTCATGCCCCTGTTCGCACTCTTCGCTCTTCCTCTCTTTCACTTCTTCACATCCCTCGCTTCCGCAAATCCAGAATGGGGGGCACCCGATTCTCAGTCCTTGCCCCCCAGTTCTGGAATAGCCTTCCTCTCTCTATTCGCTCCATCCCCATCTACACTCACTTCCGCAAAGCCCTTAAAACTTTCCTTTTTCTTCAGGCATTCCCCTCTTAATTTCCCTGGGTCCCCTCCGCTGAGTTCTTGATCAGGTCCCTAGCGCCAGGAAGCCGCTTGGCCACCGTGCGCTCTATTAAATATTTTATTCTTTCATTCATTTATCCTTAAGTATTGCTGTGGCATCTAAAAGTGAAATCACCCTCCTTATATGATCTATTGTCCCCCTTCCCTGAATAATTCCATGCTGATGGATTGAAACTACCTTATAAATAATTGGCGCTAAGCGGGAAGCAAGCATTTAAGAGTAGATTTTACAATCGCTATTAATCAAGGTTATTGGGTGATATGGGCTAAGATCCGCTGCTGGTTTATTTTGTTTAAGAAACATTTTTAGCAGAGGACCAGGAGCTCTGAGGCCTGCCCCCATTAAACACATGAGCGAACAACTGAGTCATACACTCTTTAAGTCGCTGAGAACATTTTCTATAAAATTCAACAGGTACACTATCAATGCCAGTAGCTTTACCACTAGGGAGACTATTTATGCTTAATAAAATCTCTATCCATTATGGAGAATTATCCAGCTGCTGCTGTTCTCCTAAAGAAAATTGTTCTCCAGGGGTTAAATCCAAATACTTCTTAATCTCTCTAAGATTCTCCTTTAAATCATCAAGATACAAGTTTTGATAGTATTGATGGAATGACTGTCTGATATTATCTGGGTCTGTAAATAGCCCCCTAGTTGGATCCTGTATCTTGCGGATTAGATTTTGCATGCTCCTTTGCCTGGCTCGCATCGCCAAGTGGTGCCCAATCTTCTCCCTGCATTCATTTGATTTCTCTTTCCAAACTGTAAGTTTATCTGCAGGTCTTTTGGCTATAATTTCCAAAATAGAGAATTTGGACAGTGCCACCTTTTCCTGAGCTTCCTCCAAATCCCAACCCTGTTGTAGGACCATGACCAAGTCCTCCTCAGCTTGAACCGGCCCAACTAGTAGGTTGTATACTTGCTGTTGACCTTTCTTATGAAGGTTCAAAGAATATTATAAACAACCCAAGGAGAGGTGCACCGGCGGTGAGAACAGCAGGCGACCCTCGAGTGGGGAGGGGAATGGGACAGCAGTGAGGGGGTCAGTGATGCAATCAGTGCACAGTGTTGCAGGCAGGTGTCAGAGGTGCATCCTGCATGCACCTAGCGCTCTCTGGTGCCACCAGGGAGGTGCTGGTGGGGTGGGTTTTGGAGGTTTGGACTGGAGCATCAGGTTATTTTCTCAGACAGAGGTCAGTAGCGGGGGCAGCGACCTTTGTGTAAGAAGGGCTCCCTGGTGCAGGCGGCAGATGCTGCTGGCGTGTTAAAGTTGGGTGGGCGCTAGGACCTGGGTCGTTCAAGCCTTTGGTGTATCAATAGAACTAGCAGACATAGGGCAGACAGACCAGACCAGACCATAAACCGACACAATGGTTGTGCACACCTGCTCAGAAAATGACTGACTGCAGTGAATTATGGGGAGGACGGGCCACGTGCTGTGCTGGGGGGAAGGGGGGAGTTGTAGGTGTGTTCTCTGAGGGGGTGAGGAGTGCTGTGCAGGGGAACAACATCAGTGTTGTTGGGACTTGAAAGGGCCTGGGGACTGAGTGACCTGCTGCGCAGGTGAGGTGGTCAGTACCTGCCTCCTCAGGCAGGGGCATCCGGCGAGTCGTTTACAGGGGCGAGTGGCAACGGGTTTTAAGAGCAGTGGGGAATTGGGATCTATCATCCGTTGCCTTGTACAGTCACAAGGGCCTATGGCCTCTCTCTCCAACCCCAGGTGCCCAAAAGATATTCTCACACCAAATACTTGATGAGGGAAGCTGACCGTTGACAGCCACCTCACACCGAAGCACTATAGAATGCCCTTTACACCACTGCTCCCCTGGTCAGGGGTCTTAAGAAGTGTTGCAGAATTCCCTCCATCAGAGTACCACCACACCTACCCTCCTCAACAATGGGTATTACGCATGAAGCGGTAAACCAGAGCACTCTCACTCACGTTTGGGAAGATTTCAGGGAGCTAAATGCCACTCACAGGATTAACATCAAGAAGCTGAATGCCAACAAATGCAGGGAAAAGACATGACATCATGTGTGCTCTTCTTACACTAGGATGAGCAAGTCTATCTTCACCCACACCCAGCAAGCTCCCTCCCTCATTGTTGGACCTCAGAAGCAATGAAGATACTGCCCTCTTCAACCAACACCTTACCCACACCCAACCCTCTGGCGATGGAGCCCAGCAGGTAACCCGCTTGTCCAGCCTTGAAAGCCCCCCTCCCCGCTTGTGCTCTTTAGCCCTGCTTTCGAAGATCCGCTCACATGCAGGCAAGCATGCACACAAACACAAACTTGCACACAACACACACACACTCTAAAGACGCCACACTTTCTAATCCAAAGTTGGGGGTATTTTTCTCACATTGGACAGACTGAAGACATATAATTTGATGATGTGGGCATATTGCATACCCTAATGTCTGATACACGTGGGTCATATTAAAGTTATTACATATACGACAGAGGTGGGCGTATTACAAGCCTCATTTTGGCTGAAAGAGGTCCTATTACAGACATCACACTGAAAGATTGTCAGAGGCTATATTGCAGACAGCGTACTGTGTCACGGACGAAACAGTGGAGACAAGATGGCCTGATAGTCAGCGACATATATTACAGACCCCACACGTTTGAAGACATAGGGGCATATTAAAGGTCAAACTGTCTGATACACGGGTGCATATTACGCTTTGCTTGCTGTCTGATGAACCGGGGATATTTCAGACACCTTGTGTACGAGTAACATCGTAGACATCGCATTTTCTGATGTACAGTGACATGCTCGAAAGAGATCTTGAGGGAGAATATCCCAAGTTAACGGAGCTAACAGCCCCAAATAGGCAAACATGCCACAATATGCTGCATAATTTGCCTTTTCTTGCTGCAAAATTTACTCAACCCCCCACATAACTTGACCATCGACTGCTGCATAATTGAAGTGGCTCTGGTCCACTGGTGTCTCATTGAATGAACCAACTTTACCTGGTCCTCTCAAATGGGTAGTCTCATGGACTAGCGAATGGAAGGGAAGGATGTCTCAGGCAAGCACCTGTCCTAAAGTTGGGGTATTATGAGCGGAGGACCTGTCCTCAGACAGCTTAAGAGGTCTCCTGGACCTGTTCTCTGGTGTGCTATAATGTCTCAGGGATCTGGCCTAAGAAGGAGTAGGCTGTATCGACAGAGACGAGTTAAGGAATGGGCAGAGTGGTCAATTGCCCAGGGCCCACACCTCCCAAGGTACCCCAGGGAAAGTAAGTTAATTAAATGACTCCAACCAATGTATTTTACCATCTCAGACTTTAATGTATTATTCGATTGTTTTTTTTTTGTTGCAAGACCTTTATTGTCAGTAAAATAATACACGGCAATAAGCCTACAACCCTGAGGCCGGCTGTGGCACCATAGCATTTTCAAATCATGGCAACTTACACAGCCTTTTAGCCGACAACGTCAGGTCCGGCGGCATCATAACATTAATATACAATCATTGTATTGTGTTCGCGTACTCGAATACAGTGACGTCTTACTTTTACATTTTATATAAACCATAACGAAACAGAAGGACTCAATAGTGATAGGTACATTTTCTTCAATCAAGTATGACAACATGCGTGCTGGGTCGGTACAGACGTTTCCAAAGTAAACGTAGACGCTGTTCGGGCCTCTCGCTCATTGGTCACTCTGGGCGCCCAATCTAGTCATTGAGCTCTCGTGCCGTAATCAATCCCCCCCCCTACGCCTATCAATGTTCGGGATTACCTCAGTCCTCCTCCCCCTCATCGTCAGAACTGCCAATGTCATCTTCTATCATGGGTCACATAAGTCCCCTCGATAGCCATTCCAGGGCATCCAATTTTTGTTCCACTTACGAAGGTTTGCCCGCGCCTTATATACCGCTCTTTCCGTCACCATCAGTGAGTCCATATTCCTGCACCATTGTGTTAAAGTAGGCGAGTCTGCCACCCCCATTTCTGTGCTATGTCCCTCTTTTCTACATTGATGCCTACAGTCGCCCATAGCTGACCCTGGCGCGTAAGGTCATTAGGGTCCCACACATTGAGTGAACATGTACGGGGGCCCGGGGGAAGGGATACCTCCAACGCCTGGGATATGGTGTGCATTACCTACCTCCAGTAATCAATTATAATCGAGCATTCCCAGATTGTATGATAGAAAGTGCCCTCCTCCCCACAGCCCCGGAGACAGAAGGGGTGTTGTGCACTGTGAAGCTTGTGGAGAGTGGTCCTTGTGTAATATATTCGATGTAGTATCTTAAGCTGCACTAGCCTGAACCTGATCGAAATGCCTGCTTCCTTCGGGGACGCCAGTGCTGCATTCCAATCCGTTTCAACCATATCTCCCAATTCATTCACCCATGTCTCTCTCAGTTTGCCCGTGGGGTTCGGAAGGTTGTTTACGAGCTTGCGATATGTAAGGGAGGTGGCGCTCTGTTGCATGAAGTCAGTTAGCAGGCGGTCCTCTAACAGTGAGGCTTCGGGGACCTCTGTGCCCTCTGGTATTGCAGTGAATAATGCGTGTCTAATATGCACATAACGGTAGGTTTCATTGGGTACCAGATCGTAGTGTTGCTGGAGCTGGGAAAAAGGGACCACCTTCCCGTTTGCCCACATGTCCCCCACCGTGGAAATACCGATAGTGTCCCACTGCGTGAAGCACTTACTCTGCCGCAGATGGCCCTGCGCCTTAGTGTCCCATAGAGGTGTGAGCTTCGTGAGGACACCTCCCCATTTCAGTGTCGTCAGTGCCTGATACCACAGTGCCACCATGTGTTTTGTAGGGCCAATGAGTTTCTTCGCCAATCCCTTATGGTACAGTGCCGCCAGCAAGCTATGGGTGCCTAACTGTATTCTATCGGCCTGGGGGACATGTAACCAGTAGTTAATGACTTTAAGTTGCGTCACCCAATAGTACATCTGTAGATTGGGCAGAGCTATTCCCCCCTCGTACCAGCTCCTATTGAGCTTTACATGTGCTATTCGAGCCGGGCGGTCTCCCCAAAGCGGACCTGTCACTAAGGCCGTTACTTGTTGGAAATATCATGGCGGGACTAAGTATGGAGAATTTTCAAGCACATATAGGAAGCGCGGCCGCACCATCATTTTGAATAGCGCTGCTCTCCCTAGTAGCATCAGGGGCAGGAACTTTTAATGGTGCACGTCGCGTCGTAGTCGCTCCAGTGGAGGCTTTAGATTTTGTTCGTAAAAGTCAGTTGCGTTCCGGGTGATATATATCCCTAGATATTTAAATGAGGCATCCGCCATCTCCAGTGGGCAGGCCGGGGGAAGGCTTGGCACCGGGCCGTGCAATACATAAAGTATTGATTTTGTCCAATTAACCGTGTAGCCGGACCCCTTCCCGTGGTTATCGCAGAGCAGCAGGAGTTCCGGAAGTCCCTCTTCTGGTTCTATCAAATACACCAGCATATCGTCTGCATAAAAGGAGACTCTGTCTTCCCAGCCGTCCCCCCAATCTATCCCCCTGACCAGCGGAGTAGACCTAATTAGAGCTGCCAACGGCTCCAGTACCAGGGCAAACAGCAGGGGCGACAACGGGCAGCCCTGGCGCGTCCCCCTGGCCAGAGGCATTGTGCGCGAGATGTGACCTGACAGGACAAATTCAGAACCATCAGGGAGTGGTCGGATATGCCCCTGGGTCGGATCTGTACATCATCAATAGTGAGGTGAGGTGAGTGTCGCCTGGGGTCAGGAAGTAGTCTATGCATGACACACTACTGTGTGTAGCCGAATAGTAGGTGTACTCCTGTGCTGTGGGGTGCATGTGTCTCCATACGTCTGTCAGCCCCTGCGCCTCCAGGAAGTTGTGGAATCACGAGGGCCCAGCTGTCTGCGACCTCACCGGGTACCTATCATGCACTTTGTGTGCCACTGCATTGAAATCTCCCCCAAGGATAAGGTCGCCCTCTGGTAGGTCCAGGAGGAACTTTCCTAGCGCCGGAAGAGCGACAGCGTGGAGTGCTGGGGGAATGTAAACAGATACTATGTTCAGCGGTCTGCCCTCCTACTGTCCCTGAACTGCCGTGAAGCGGCCTTGGTCGTCTATTTTGGTAGCTTTAAGTATGAACAGGGATGATTTCCGCACCAATATACCAGTCCCTCGTGACCCAGAGGTGAACTCAAAGTGCTCCGCCATGTGGTAGCCCCGTCTATCTAATGCCTTACATGCTGTGCCCATGAGATGTGTCTCCTGCAAGAGAACCAGCACCGGACCCAGTCGCTTTATGCTCTGTTGGACGAGCCCCCTTTTAATTTTGGCCCCTAACATCCCATGTCAGTATCTGCAGCATCGCAACCTGTGCCTCTTGGGTTCCCCCTACTAAGTCGTCACCCTGTGTGTCGTGTGCCATCCTGGAGCAAGTTGTAGGTACGTGAGTGTGGCCCTAGCGGTGGCGCATATGGACCATCCCCCCGCCACGTCACCCTTGTATCATTGTAATCATGCCCTATCAATACACCTTGAGTCAACTTTTCAACAAACCATGCCCCTTCCTGTGGAGCGTGCTTAACAAGAACTTCCCCCTCTCGGAACACCCCCCTCCCTGCCTCCCTGCTATACGGACATTGAACCGCCCGCCCCCCCAACTTAGCAGAGTGCTTTACCCAACTTTCATACAAAATACTTGCTTGTTGGGGTGAAAGCCCCCCCGGAGTCGGCGGCCCCTCATTCCGTCTTCGGAGACCTCTAGCCCAGTGCCCAATGGAAGTCCGCAAATCAAGTCCCGCTCGAGTTCGTGCTCTAGTGGGTGCCGGGTGATTATCTCCTTGTTCCAGTGTCGTCGCCAATGTCCCCCCTGCTCCGGTGAGCGTTCTGCCTCTTCTAGGCCTGACAGTTGTGAATCTGAATGTTCTCAGGTCCGCTGACCTTGACGTTGTCTGCTCGAGAGGCGAGGCTGATCGGTCTGTCTCCTGCCATCCAACCATTGTTGGGCCATGTCCGGTGTGTCGAAGAACCAGGTTTTGTTGTCCGCTACCATCCGCAACCTGGCCGGGAACAACATCGAGTATGGTATCTCCCTTGCCCTCAACTCCCTCTTTAGGTCAAGGAAGGTTCTCCGGCGACGGGCGACCTCCGCTGTTTAGTCCGGGAAGAATGCGAGTGATGAGTTCTGAATCTTGATGGGAGGTGACACCCTCGCCGCCTGAAGGATTGCGTCCCTGTCGTGGAAGTTGAAGAGCCTTGCCAAGATAGGTCTCGACGGTGACCCAGGTTTCGGCCGCCCTCCCGGAACTCTGTGCGCCCTCTCGACTGAGAAGAATGTAGAAAGGCCTTTAGGCTGAAGCTTCATTTTGATCAAGTCTTCCACGTACAGGTCAGTCGCTTTTGTGCCTTCGGATTCCGGAACCCCAAGAATTCTGACATTATTCCTGGTCATCCAGCTTTTCTTTCAGCGATTTGTTTTTGGCCACAACACACTCCATTGCTGTCTGTAGCTCTGATACCTCTTCCACCAAAGATTTCATGACCACCTCAATCGCTTGTACATGTTCGTACATTTTGTGGAAGTCTGCACGTATTAACGTGACCTCTGTAGAAATTGACCCTACTGTGGCCTGCACCTGTGTTAGCGCTTTCATCACATCCTCAAGTGTCACTTTTTTGCCCCATCTCCTTCTGCTGGCTTCCCAGTGGATGTCCTGGACTCCGCCTGGGGTGAGTTGCGTTTATCGTAGGCGAATTTGTCCAGGCGATTCTGTGCGGAGCTGCCCTTAGTGCCCTTGCCCGCCATGTTTCCATCCGCAGCGTTTCACGGCTACCCGAGTGGTTCACCGGCTTTGAAGGTGCAGGATCGTGGGCGGGAGGAAACTCCTCATGGGTCTTACGTGGGTATGGCTCAGTCCGTGCTGCTCCAATCTTCACCCCCTGAGTGTCACAGAGTATATTTTTAGCCGCCTCACGCTCCCTGCAGTTTTGCGGTATGCAGCCTCTTGTGTCCTATGGGGCCCTGTAACATCGCGTGTACAGCTCGTACCTCATGGGCGGTGTCGCTGGCTAAAGCCTTCAGTCAAGGAGCCGCCGGTACCACTCCATCTGTCTCAGCTTTGGCGGGGGGCGTATACTGGGATATTTAGAGTCGGTTACCCGTTAGGAGAAGTGAAGCGGGGATTCCTCACCTCCTTGGGGCCGATCCACAGCTTTGCATAAGCCCCTATATTACGCCGGTCCACCGCTCTTTGCAGCCACCGCCTCACCGCCTTATAAGTGTCCCCAGAGCCTCTGTGTATTGTGGCAGCTATTACTATGGAACTCACGCCGCTTCCCGCTGCCGGTGGCGCCGTTCTCTAGCGCACCACAGCGGATGAATTTAATGTCCGAGGTCTGGCCGTGTCTCACGGCGATCGTGCCTTCTCATTTCCCCTACAGGCGCTTGCTCAGCTTGCAGACCCTCCGATAGCTCACCAGACACATATGAGCTCCGCTGCTCTGACTCGTCATTACGGCCCTCCAGCGATGCCGGGAGGGGAGCTTCCGGTATAGTGTCTCTGGGCAGCAAGCACTTCCACCCGGCCTCCCAGGCTAATGGAGCTCAGGGCTTTCCTTTGTCACTCAGGCCTCCACCGGGCGCAGCTTGCGCTGCTATCACCCGGTCTCGGATTCACGCCGGATCTTTTGTCGCTGGGTCTGCCCAGTCCTGGGCCTCGGGATCCTCCCTTTGAGGACTAAATATCGGATTTATGATCGGATTGACGGAAAGGGCCGCTTTTCTCATGGAGCTCTCTTTCTATGCTGCCGCCATGCTCGGCTGCAAGCCACGCCCCAGTATTATTCGATTTTGATTGTCATCATGAGGTATGAATGAGCAGAAAGTGGGCAATATAATGTAAATTTGTTTCTAACAGAGGCACATGAAGTGTGTGTTACTCAGGGCTCCTTCAAACAACACTTGGTCTTGAAGATATGTCCTATTGTGGTTTGGACTGTCTCAAAGGCATGGCCTAAGGTTGTTGGCCAGGGTGTTTCAAAAACCTGTTCTATTCTGGGTCACACTGTTTCAAAGATCTGTTGTGTAGATGGTCAGGATGTCTCAGAAACATGTCGTATGGCAGGTCAGGTTGTCCGAAAGGCTTGTCTGATACGAGTCAGGATATCTTGAACCTGTCCTACTTTTGGTGAGACTGTTTCGGGGATCTGTTATATGGTTGTGAGGTAATCTCAAAGTCCTGTCCAGCAGGTCAGGGAGTCTCAAAGACCCATTTTTAGGTGTCTTGTGATGGTCCAGGGACCAGTGCTCTGGTGGCTGAGTCAAAATGTCTTTGGGTCTGGACATGAGGTGGGTCTCCGTTTCTCAAGTTCCTGTCCTACAGGGGTCCAGACTGTCTTGTAAATGATACCGAGGGATAACAATGTTCAGAAAACGGTCTACCCAATGGGCGTGGTGCTGGCGAAAGAGACCAGCTTGTTTCAATGAAAGGATGAAGCTAAGTGTAAGGCGAGATGAATCTGTAACCTATATCTCTTTTTGTTTGATTGATGAGCGTAGGGAGTGAAGAGAGAGCAGCGTCTTTAAATTAAGTCAGACCTGAGCGAGCAAGTGAACAGACCCAGATGTCTCATAGACTGCTTCGGGAGGGGGGATGGCGGAGTACCGATTGAGCAGACCTTAAAGGGATGGTGCTGACTGATGTGCTGGCACCACTGCCTTAAAATACAATTACATTAGGCTGTCTGAGACCAGTCTAAATTGGGGGCAGTCTAATGAGAAATACGCTGTCACACCATGTGAATGGTGGGCTCTAAAGAGATACGTTAACCGTACTGAAGAGCCGGCGATCTAGAGAGACTGTGCTCAGTCACGGATTGCACTCTGTTCTCGGTGGTGACAGCACTCGGTGACTATGCCTTGGTCATCTCCCTTACATGAGAATGTGAAATATGAGGCGCAAGCGCCTTGTAGTCGCCATCAAACACATACAGCACTGCAGAAAAATACAAGGGAATCAGTCGAGCAAGACCACTGACTCATTGTCAGTGAAATTGCTCCCCCCGCCTCAGCTCCATCATCAAGTGAGGCCTTCCCCGGAGCCCGTGCACTCTCAAGTGCAGACCTTCGAGGCCCTTCTCTACCCACAGGTTTTACCTGCAACTCATCCCTGGTGGTCCAGTTGACCTCTGTCTTCTTTCGCTCGCTTCGCTCTTTCTCCCCGTTTCACTTGTTTTTCACTTATTTAAATCTCCCCCTTTTACTCTCCTTTTGTGTCTTTCCTCCATTTTCTCTCATTTTTTACTGATATCAATCTCCCCCTTTCACTTCCCTCTGTGTCTCTCCTCCGTTTTCACTCATTTTTAACTGATTTGAATCTCCCCCTTTCACTCCCCCTCTGCGTCTTTCCTCTGTTTCATCCGTTTACTGATTTCAATCTCCCCCTTTCACTCTCCCTCTGTGTCTCTCCAACTTTTACACTAGTCTTTTACTGATTTAATCTTCCCCTCTCACTCTCCTTCTGTCTTTCCCCCACTTGTCTTGCATCTTTCACTGCCTCATTTCTACTCATTCCTTTCTTTTGCCTTTTTTGCCTGTTTTCCCTGACATTGCTGCCCCCGCGGCCCCTTCCCCCTCCCGCACGACTAACGCGGCCGGCCCAATCCAGCTCCTCTCCCCGCCTCATGGTTGTCCAGCCCTCCCAGCGCCAAAGGCAAGCCCTCTGCGCCCGTCCATGACCCGACCGTGACCAACGCTAGGAACCCTGGACCTCCTTAATGCCAACACTACGACCCAGCAGCAAACCACGGTTTTAACCAAGGACGCAACAACTATTGCAAACTAGCATCACCAGCCGACACTTATGGACCCTTCAGCTGTCACCGCTGCTGGCACACCTGTAGCACCGCCAAGACCACGGACCCGGCTCAACCCGCCCGCAAGACCACAACCCAACCAAAGACCATGCAATGCATCCTCCTCAACATCCAATCCCTCCACAAACATGCCACTGGAATCTAGGACCTCCTCGACAGCACCACCCCGGACGTAGCGTTCTTCACCGAAACATGGACCAACACCACCTCAGGACCGGACATCGCCATCGCCATTCCCCAAGGATACAAGATCTCCCTGACAAGCCCACAGACCTGATGGAACACCTTCACTGCAAGATACTGGCCAGCCCTAGCACCACCCTCCGAGGAACCCTCATCTACCGACCCTCTGGACCCTGCAGTCTTTTCCCCAACTCCATCACGGATATCATCTCACCGCATGCCATCACGTCCACCAACTACACCCTACTGGGAGACCTTAACTTCCATCTTGACAACCAACTAGACCCCAGCACCACATCCCTCCTGGAAAACCTCCACAACATTGGACTCCGCCAGATAGTGACTGAACCCACGCTCTCAGCAGGACACACCCTTGACCCCCTCTTTACAACAGGTAACTCCATCACCTTTAGTCACACCACTGAACTCCCATGGACTGACCATCGATGAGTCCACTTCACCCTCAGAACAACCACCATCCACAGACACCTGCATCTGCTCCCACGAAGGAACCAGGCCTTAATCACTGATGACCAGCTAACCTCATCACTCAGCAACTCCACCCCAACCATCGTGGAAAATAATGACCCCAACACCACAGCCCGAACCCTGCACAGATGGATCTCCGATAGCACCAACACCATAGCCCCCCTCAAGAAAAACAACAACACCCACGCCAAAAAGCCAAATGGTTTACCACCGAACTTTGAGAGTCCAGACGCACTTGCCGCCACCTCAAAAAGGCCTGGAGGAACACCAAATCCACAGAAGCCTACAACAACCTCAAAGCTGCCACCAATGCCCACCACCAAATCATCAGAAAAACAAGGAAAAAAGCGATTGAAGACAGAATCTCCACTCACGCACACAACAGCAAAGAACTCTTCAACATCATCAAGGAGTTCGCCTAACTCACCAGCAAGTCCACCAACATCCCTCCCTCACAAGACCTCTGCGACAAACTCAGCACTTTTTTCCACCACAAAATTAAGAGCATCTACAACAACTTTGACGAAGACAACCAACACACTGAACCCTCACCAACCACCACCGACACCCTGAAGCCAGCAATCGACAACTGGACAGCCCTCACCACCGAAGACACACTGAAGACGATGAAGTCAATCCACTCTGGGGCTACTTCGACCTTCATTTATTGCAAGGCCGGCCGTTTACCATCTTTATGGTTTAGACGTTGAGGAGATCTCCTTTCCGATACGCTGCGATATGCTGCTGTTTGATCAGAAATTCTGAAATTGACGTAATTCTATCCTCTTGAAATTTTGGAGGACTGTGATGGCCGTATATATCTGAATGATTGGCGCCCTGTTGAAGGAATTTCCCACTGTGGCATTTTTCCGAAACGCGCGTCGGCGCTTCTTTCTGTCTGACTGTTGAGAGTGTATTTTTAGTTGGTTGTATCTAGATGGATGTTTTGATCTATGAGTGTGTCTGTGATTGATTGTATGAGTGAATGATGTATGAAAAATGTTTTTACTGTTCCTTGTAGCTCTGGGCTGACACTATATGAATTATATATGTTGTTCTACTTACTGAAGTAATGATTTTTTATAAATATAAATGACAATAAAATGATTTAAATATACCCAGCTGCTCTGTGGGCAATTGTTAATAATGGAACCTATTGGTCCTTTAGATTATTGGGAACTTCCCTTTCATGTTGTTATACAAATCCACTCTGGGACCCCACGGATCTCTTCCCCCACCACATTTTCAAAAGAGCTGCCGACACCATCGCACCCATGCTCTGCCACACCATCAACCACTCCCTGGCAACCGCCACATTCCCCGATGACTGGAAACACGCCGAGATCAACCCCCTCCTGAAGAAACCCCTGGAGGACCCTACCGACCTCTAAACCTACTGTCCCATCTCCCTGCTCCAGAAAGTCATCGAGGAAGCCATCAACAGCCAACTCGCCACATTCATCGAAGAGCACAAAATCCTTGACTCCTCCCAAAATGGCTTCAGAAAAAACCACAGTATGGAAACCGCCCTCCTCGCTGCAACAGATGACATGCCTGGACAAAGGAGAAACAGCAGCCCTCATCCTCCTCAACCTCTCAGCATTGTTTGACACAGTCTTTCACCGCACCCTAAAACGCAGACTCTACAATGCCGGGATGCAAGACAAGGCCCTCAACTGGATCTGCTCCTTCCTCTCCGGCAGAACGCAGTGGGTCAGACTCCCCCATTTCCTCTCTGACTCTACACCTACCACCTGTGGAGTCCCCCAGGGGTCCTCCCTCAGCCCTGAACTCTTCAATGTCTACATGGCTCCGCTCTCCCCCATCCTCAGAACCTACGCACTCAACATTGTGTCATGCACAGATGACACCCAACTCATCCTCTCCCTATCCAATGAACCCAAAACCACCAGATAAAATTTTAAAAGAAGGCATGGAAGTCATCGCCAAATGGATGAAAAACAGCTGCCTACAACTAAACACCAACAAAACAGAAGTGCTCATCATGGGCCCAAACCCCGATGCATGGAATGAAACCTGGTGGCCCCTCGCCCTCGGAAGCCCACCCAACCCCACGGACCATGCACGCAACCTGGGAATCATCCTTGACTCTGAGCTCAAAATGGACTGCCAGATCAACTCGATTTCACCCTCCTGCTTCCACACCCTCCGCCTCCTATGTAAGACTTTCAAATGGATCCCCCTCGAACACAGAAATACCGTCACGCACACCCTGGTCACCAGCAGACTCGCCTACAGCAACACACTCTACGTGGGAATAAACAAAAACCTCATCCGCAAGTTACAGAACATCCAGAATGCCGCCGCAGACTGGTCCTCGACTGGCAAGAAACTGCCACATCTCCCAACACCTGCGCTCACTCCACTGGCACCCCATCGAAGCTAGAGTCACCTTCAAGATGCTCACCCACATATACAAGGCCCTCCACGACACCGGACCAGCATACCTGAACAGCCGACTCAAATTCCACGCACCCCAGAGGACCCTACGATCTGCCCAGCTCTCCTACGCTGTGGTCCCCCGCACCAGAAAGACCAGATTGAGAGGCCGCTCCTTCTCCTTCCTCGTAGCCTGAACCTGGAACGCCCTGCCGCTCCACCTCAGACAGACAACATCGCTCCTCATCTTCGCAAGAAACCTCAAAACCTAGCACTTTGACAGACCCCCCTTGATGGACTGGAACCTGCCAACCCCCCCATGCCTTGAGACCCTTCTGGGTGAATAGTTGCGCTTAACAAATGCCTGATTGATTGATTGATTGTCGAATGGACCCTCTTGCATTCAATAGCTCCCAGTCCTCACCCGGGCTCTCTCTGCCCGGCCACCAACCCCCCATGCCTCCCATCACCAGACTCCGCCACCTGACCACATCCCCAGATGCCCTCTCCTCTGCTGCACCTTCTATCGTCACTGGTGAAGGCTGTGTACAAGGTTACCTCTCCAACGCAGTATTTTGGTAATGGGCCCTCAGCAAACCGCCCCTTCAAGTACCCCCGAACGGACCCCTTCTGCAAAATAATGCTTCTCAATACAGGCTTTGTGTACTGTCTCTTTGAGCGCCCTCAATATACCAACTTTAGTGTTCCGCCCTCTTGCTGAATGACCCTTTCTATACATCACATGCTCCTTACATTCCAATCCTCCGAGCTCGCCATTGAAGCAGAGCACATTGCCCACCCTGCCCCTTCTTGGTATATCACCAACCTCAGTATGGAACCCATTAATATAGCACCACTGTCACTTTACTACCCTCAGTACCCTGTGCCCCCTCACCTTCTATCCCCCCCAAGCTATTACTGCTGCCCATGCCCATGAAGTAGTGCATATTACCCTATGCCCCCTAGGGGTCTCTGCGTCTTCAACCTGCAACAGAGGCGCAGCCACCACTTAGGGTGAATAATTCACACTGAATCAGTACTCTCTCTCTCATGTTTCTTCATCTGCCTCTCCTTCTTCTTCCTCCGAGTGTTGGGGGTTGGGGTGGGAAGGACAGGAAAGGGGTTGCTAGTTCGAAGTCGAGAAGCCTCCCAGCGCGCTGAGAGCTCCTCGGAAATACTATGAAACCACACAATACTGTTTGCTCCAAGCCAGCCAGCTTTTGAGTGTTACAATAAGGAGGAAAGCATGGGGCCTGGGTGCAGAATCATGACGCACCTCTGGGACTCCCCAGAGCAGAAAAGATGCCTCCACAGAGGTGGGGGACGACCCTGACCCCCAAACACTGACAGACGTGCTGTCCATTACGCTTTGTGCAGAGCGATAAGAAGCACCTCTGGGGTCTGCCAGTGCTGGTCAGTGCTGTGCAGCTCAGGGGTCCTCCGGGCATGACATGGCGCCCCTTTCATGCCCCCCAGATGCTGGTTGCTCCGCTGTGAAGAGCAGCCCGCTCCGGTTGGTCGGGGGTCTCAATGCGGGAGGAGGACAGCCACCTAGTGTTGCCTAGTGGTAGAAACGGCCCTGCCTGCACTCAGATTGGGAAACTACAGCTGACTACATAATGCCTAATGGTAGAAATGGCCCTGGGTAACATGAAGGAGCTAACAGGAACAAGCTAATAGCAGCAGCAAACTAACCCCAACTGCTTCTGTTGGTGGCAGTTACATTGATTTTCACTTGATGCAAGGCACAAGATGGCTGCCAACAATTCCTGGTTTGAAGTGTTGGCAGCCAATTAGAGTTAGGCTCCTGCGCGGTGGTTATGCTCTGCCAACAGATTTATATTTATTTTTACTTTAATAACTCAAAAACTACTGAACGGATTTACACCATTTAAAAAGGGCTCTTTCTGAACCAAGACCTACCTTTTTGCCAAATTTGGTGTAATTTTGTTCAGCAGTTCAGGCTGGAGCGTTGTCTAAAGTTTCCTATGGAAATTAACATGGGGAAAATGCGTTTTGAGACCCCCCCTTTTTTTCCAACCCCCGCTTGACGAATCACCCCTAAACTTTTAAGACAGGAGCTGATCGGAGCGCCCCATTAGTTTTGAAAATTTTGTAAAGATTCGTCAAACAACGCCAAAGTTATTGGGGGAAAAATATGCTTTTTGAATGGAAACAAGGTCCTAATAGGTATTATTTAAATATTTATAACAACATTTTACTATTTCAAAACACTCTATATCAACAGCTATTGGGTGCAGCAATGGGGGCCAGCTTCTCCCCCAGCAATGCCTGTCTACACATGGGGTGGTGGGAGGAGCTGGTCCTACAGAAAACACATGAGAGAGCATTACAAGAACATGTAAAATTGTTGTTAAGATTTATAGACAACCTGGGGGCAAGACTTCGGTGCTGCTAATGATGGCCGCCTAAGAGAGTTGCTCTGCCGTACCGGGACCCGTTTTTGTCCTGCAAGCATGCTCTCCGCTTCAGAAATCGTCAGGAACCATCGGAACTCCCACCGACATGTCAGGACTTCGGTGAGGAACTTTTGAAACTAAAGCGCGCAGCGCTTCAATTCCTTTCGTCGCGGACACGCATACCTCAGCGCATCCGCCATTTTAGACAAGCGCTGAGAAATGCATTTCAACGTACATTGAGGCATATTCTTTTTCAAGTCCCTGAATACTCTGAGCTTTGCAACAATCCTTATGCAGGCAGTATTCCTTTTTTAAAAAGGAACGTTGGACTCAATACAACAAGGTATGCTGGGCACTTTTTCTACTACATTATCCACCTCAGAATGCCCGCCATTTTGTTTTTGTTTCTTATGTCCAACAAACACGTTACTTTACCACCCTCATCCTCTTCATTGCCTTCAAGCTCCTCTCTCATCGCCGAAACGATGACTGGAATACCTTCCAACAAAAATTCTTCATCTCAACCTACTGCAAGTAAGACTTCCCCACCTTTTTCCTCTTCTAAACGCTTGAAGCATGATCCTCCCTCACCTGACAAAACAGCATCTCCCATATCTATGGAGTTGTTATTGAAGGATATTCGGGCACTGTGCCCATTTGTGGAGGAAACAAATAGCAAGATGCAATTCCTTGAGGACAAGTGGTCTATAATGGAGAATAGAGTGTCTTCAATGGCACACCAATTTTCAGAGGTATAAGGTAACTTGTGTAGAATTTCTGCTCTGGAAAAGGAGGTTCATGATCTTCAACTGCACATTGAGGACTTAGAAAATAGGAACAGGAGGAACGATCTTCGATTTATGTTTTTCCTGAGACTTTGGAAGGTAATGACCCTGTTTCCTTTTTTTCCTTGTTTCTGCCAAAATTCTTGGTTATGCCTACTACTACCTCCCTAAGTATTCAGAGAGCTCACAGGCTTGGTCCCCGTCCTTCACGTTCTACATCCCGGTCAAGCCAAGGGGTGTCATCATCCTCTTTTTGAAATTTACTGACCTATTATCAGTTTTATCCGCAGCCAAAGTCAAACGTAAAATCTCCTGGCACGGTCAAAATGTATTCCTTTCTCAAGATGTCTCTAATACCACAGCGACCAGAAGGAAAGAGTTCCTCAATCTTTGTCCACCTCTTCATTCTCTTGGAGCCCGCTATGGCCTTTTTCACCCCTACATTTTCAAGGTGACTTTCCAAAACCAATCTTGGCCCTTTTAAGATCCTGCAGAATTGAAGAACTTCATCCATATGCATACTACCAATGTTATGGACACTGCTAGTTCCTCTAATGGTTAATTTCATGATCCCATTTCTTTACACGGGTCTTGTTATCTTCTTCTCACTCCTCCTGGTTGTTTCAGCAAAGAATTTATCTAAAATGTTCCTAATTTTGGTATAGATTCGGCTGTTCCCACTAAAGTTTCAGCAATGTTTTATTACTGTTGCTTCCTCTCATGGTTGATTTTATACTTTCATTTTCCTACATAGTTTCTTTACCTTTTTCACTTCTTCAGGTTGTTTAGTGAAGAATCTTTCTAAATGTGACTAATTATGGTATATTTTCTGTTGACCCCTCTATAGATTCAGTCATAATTTTTTGTATTGTCCTGATTTGTTAATCATTGATCTATTCTTATTTTTCTTTTACATAGCGTAATATTTTTATTTATAGAATTCACTTGTTGTTGTTGTTTATAAATTAGATTCTTTGTATATATTATGTTTGACAAATATGTAATTCCTTTGCATAACTACATCCCCCAGCATCCTCCTGTGGTGCACAATCACTGTATCAGAGACAAGCACCAGGAGGTGCTTTATATTCATTTGAGGGCTCCAGCAGCGCGGGTCCCACGCATAGCTTTTGTTGCCCTCCATTGGTGCTCACCTTATTTCTGCCTGCCCTGCTGGTCTACCGCTTCCTCAGTCCAAGGGGGACTGCAACGATCCTTCAGCGCCGCCACTCTCGCGCCAGCCGAGGACGGGGACTACATCCCCCAGCATCCTCCTGTGGCACACAATCACACAAGCATCAGTATGTGCTTTATAATCACTCGAGGGCCCCCGCAGTGCTGGACGTGCACGGCGTGCCCGGGCGCTGCACGTCAAAGCCCAGAAGAGGCCGGGCTGGGCCACACCATTGACAGTTGCCATGCTGTACTGTAGGCACTATTTTGCCTAGTTATTAATAGCCAGAGTATTATCTGTTATTTGTGTGGCTCTGATGTCACCTAATCATGAGTAAAAGAAAGATGGGGGTAGGGGTCGTGGGTAAACATGATGCCTTCTTAAGCAGAGCAGAATCCGTGCTGATGCATGAAATCCAGATAATGGAGCGTAGGTTTTCTTGGGAACCAGTTTTTTCCCAGGGCAGTTGTGTGCCCATAGCTCAGTTATCCCAAACATTGGTAGGAAATGATTCTGACCCTGGTAGTCATAGAACATCACCCCACCTGGTATGTAAAAAGATAGTGTCCCCAACCCCAGGATCATCCCAAGATCAGGGTAGTCCACAAAGCCCTGTAATGGTAAAAACTAGGGGAAAGAAAGTCACAGGAACAACAGGGGTGGAACCACCTTAAAAAAAAAGGAAAGGCCGAGGCACAGTAAAGCACAACACATCGGCCCCCAGCAAAGATTCTAGTAGAGCAGCCATCTTGGGAAAGACAGGTGGTACTACCTTGGTTGCTAAATCTGTTGCAAACCCAACTTCGAACCCTATAGGGCTACCCATAGAGCAGGCTGCAGGAAACACCAGTATAGTCCGCCCAAGTATCCAGCTTAATCTGGAGGAACTGTGTTCTCTTTTAAGAGAGCAAATAGCAGCAATTATAGACCCCATATTTAAAAGATTGGACTCAGTTGACGAAAGCCTACATAAGATTGAACAATGTCTTTCCTGCAGTTACCAAAGGAATCCGGTTCATCCTATTGTACATGGGAGTGGGTGTCAGGAACCAAACCGTTGCATCAGTCCTGCACACTGACTTACACAAATCATTAAGGACTCGAGTGACAGTTAAGCCTCAGTTGGTCAACCTTTGGTATAACGTAAGACAGATCACATACACACACACCCAAGATGGCTGCTGCAGTGACCACAGTGGTAGATGAGCACATTGCACAGTCTAGAGGGTTTCTGAAGTGCACGAGATTCTATCTG
The DNA here is from genome assembly GCF_964263255.1 of Lissotriton vulgaris. Lineage (NCBI taxonomy): Eukaryota > Metazoa > Chordata > Amphibia > Caudata > Salamandridae > Lissotriton > Lissotriton vulgaris. Next base: position 595,135,097 of record NC_141693.1, read on the forward strand.
CGTACTTCAACTGAAGTTCAGCTGAGGAAACATTGTTGGTTAGGAGCTCCGCGTTTAGTATTCAGAATGGGAGTAGAAAAGTCTATAGAATTGTAGCATTTCAGTCATAATTAGAGCAGCGCTTCAAAAGACATTTAGTCATAGTTATTTCAGATTCCAGCGTTCTTCGAAATTCCAACTTCATGAGCAGAAGCATTCCAGCTTCTATCGAGCGGAGTCTGACTACGAAGCTGAGGAGTTGTGAATTCGGCGACAGTCTTCTTGAGAACTCGTACAGAGCGAAAGGTTTCAAGGTGCAGTACTGTTGGAACTTAACTCCGCCACAAACCTTGGAGATTGAACTGGTACTGTAAAGCTTCGACTCGTTTCTTCTCAGTCGCACCCTTACCTTGCAGCGCTTTACCTGTTCCTTCCCTTCCCAGTCTTCCCTCCCTGGTACCTTTTTGCGAGTTCTCTTCAGGAACTGGTAAAAGACTATGCAATGGTAGCTACTTGAACATTACCTGAGAATTACGAACTTAACAAGGCTGAGTAAAAGAGAAGTCAAGGTATTCATTCTGAGAGAATAGGTCTAGAGCAGTAAGACTTCCACGAACCCCTTTGTTAATTACATTTCTCTTGTTACAGAAAGCTGAGTTCTCTTCAAGAAACAAATATACAGATATACATAGAAGAGAGGCAATGCTTCGAACACAGCTGGTAGGATAATTGCTGATAAAGTGCATAGAGCTATAGTATGTTGTAGTCTGTTTGCTTATGTCCCTTCTTCTCTGTGCATTAGACATTCACGCAGCAGAGGTTCAAACCCAGAAGAAACTTCATTTCTGCCAGGTGTGGCTGTGACGGAGTGTCTCTTCTCTCTCTTTCCAATTCCCCTTTCCCCCCTACTGGTTACGTAGCCTACAGAGCTGCGGCACCGGCGGGCGGGTGTTGGGAACAGCGTCCATTTTGCTCCTGCAAAGAACTTGGCATCTTGACAGTGGGGGGGTCCCAAGTAATTTATCAAGGGCCGTAAATAATGTACAACATGTTGATCCGGACAATGTCCATCTAAGCTCTGCACCAGCATTACCCGTGACAAGTTCACATGCATTCCTACCTCAAGTCTAAACAATGGTTTTTCTACATCGTCAACGCAACAGCAAGGGGTTGAAGGTAAAAAAGGAGGCAGGCCGAGCCGGGTACTGAAGGTGATGCAAATCCACACCCGAGTCTTCACCTTCTACCAGAGGCCACGTCCTACATGGCGGTTCTAGCCAAAGTGCCCCCGCTCCCCCAGGGCACTCAGGAGCATTGGTCGATGCTTAAAAATAAGGCTTTACACCTTCTGGGCAAAAAGACGGGCATTACAGACCAGTTGTTTAAGGAATTTAAAATGGTGCGACAAATTAACTGAGTAGGTCAATCACGTAAGTTCATGGCTGGAGATTGTGTGGTACTTAGCTTTAGATCACCATTACTAGTACTCCACATTTTGGAAACGGCTGGTTATTATTCCCCTGCAGTAGTTGATATTAAAATACTTCCCTTTGGTTTCTTTTACATTCCATCGATGATGCCTAGGTACAAGGCACAGCGGGTCTCCAATAGGGCACACAATCCGTTTGACAACCCAGTCCAAATCAGTAATCGCTTTGATTTACTTTCATCTCTTGAAGAAATTGACTAACTGGGAGGGAGTGACAACCCATTAGGGTCTGATGGTTTAAGCGTCATAAGGGAGGTTGATGGGAACCTGGAAGTCTACTCTAGAGCTCTGTTGGCTAGTCAGGCTGCTCCCCCATGTAAAACACAGGTTGACAACATAAGGTATATACGCATGGGATGTGAATTGCCGGTAAAACTTAGCAGCCCAGATCTAGGTGTAGTGTCTGAAACTCCCATAAGATCAGGAGTGTGTGCCTTCTCCTCTTTCAGCACTCAGAGTGTAGGCTTGCCAATAATAGATAATACCAACGTTGTGGAGGAATTTATTAGTATAGCGGAAGGTGGTTCTAGTCCCCCAAAACTATGCATGATCCTAGCCTCCTGGAATATTGCGGGAATTTCATCAAAAAGTCCACAGAATGGTCAACGCATATTGAGGCATCTGATGTGTGGGTATTTCAGAAGACGTGGGCGATAGAGAGAGTCTACCATCCGGGCTACCTACATTTTTCAAAAGCCGCGATAAGAGGTCAGAGGGGTAGACCAGTTGGTGGCTGACCTGCTGGGTGAGACAATCTGAGGGGGTAAGGGTGGATGAATTATCTATAGACAGCCCTGATATAATGGCTATACGGGTTAGATTACCAAAAGGCCTAGTCTTAACGTTATTTAATGTCTACTCTCTGGGACAGCCGGGTGGTAGGGGTTCAGGTGTTGTCACAGTCCTTGAAAGTTATCTTGCACATGATGTAGTTTCTAGCAACTTGATTATCGCTGGTGATTTCTACTGTAGTTTTGAACCCCTGGACTTAGAAGACGGTAGGCTCAGCGAAGATGTGTATGTTTTATCGGGTATTCCCCAACTTGATTTACAACCCATAAGAAAATGGTCTGAGGCTGCCTTACAAATGAAGAGCCTCTACCTGGGACGGGGTTTGAGGGCAGCCAATGGGAGTATGCAGTCCAACAGGCTGGGTGCAAATACCTTTGATAATGGTAGTAACAGTAGTCGTATAGACTACATTCTTATTATTGTGGAATTTTGGCCTTCTGTATTAGATATGGAGGTTCAGAGGAGGCCGGAAAGTGATCACAACCCGCTGGATTTATAAATTAATGATAGAAGTTTTTGCGGTTCAAAACAGAGGGACGGTGAATTAGTTACTGAAGCGGTCACTGCCACCATTGATCTGAGAAGGGTTCGGTGGGCAATGATTGCTAACAACGAAGGTGATCTTGTGCACATGAGGGACATGGTCTCGGGGTCTTTGTCCAAACTCTCCGACTGTAAGTCTAAGGAGGTGCTAAAAGCCATCCTACCGGGTGTTCACGAAGAACTCTTTAAGAATCTGATAAAGTTATTCATCAAAAAAAGCTCTTGTAAAAAAAAAAAGACCCATGAAGCCAAGCTTGTGGTATAATAATGCATGTAGGAAGGCCTATAAAGTCCTTGCGAAGGCTATCAGATCTAGGGCTCAGGGTAATATTACACAGTCTAGAGCCAACTATAAAGCAGTACAGAGACAGGCAAAGAGAGAGTGGGATGAAGAAAGATGGCAGAACCTGTTAATGGCATGTAACAGGAGAAATATGACCCAATTCTGGAACCTAGTTAAATGGGGCAATAGTATGCAGTCACAGACAACGAGCAATCACGTTGTCCCAGAAAAGTGGGTGACGTATTTTGAGGCACAGTTCAAGTCCACTTAAAGCAGCGAGGGCCCCCCCAGCTATTTTTAACTAACAAACCACTTAATTTTACTTGCACTGAGGTTGAGTCAGTGTTAAAAATAGCCCCGCGTGGTAGGGCCCCGGGGCCTGACTGTATTCCCGCAGACTTATTTATGCTAGATAAAAATCTATGGGTTCCATACATAAATTTATTAGCAAATGCTATAGCAAATGGGGCCCCGCTTTCAGAAACGTGGTCTGGCACCAAAATTCTGCTGATCTACAGGAAGGGGGATCGTATTGAACGAGCAAATTATAGACCCATTAGTCTTATTGACGCAGTTCAGAAGATCGAAGCCAGACTAGTGCTTGGGAGAATACAGGGTTTCATGACTGAAACTGACATCCTAACACCACTACAGGCAGGGTTTCGGTCGCACACAAGTACTCCTGATCAGGCCTTTAGGTTTGTATTAATCTATTGGAAGGAGGTGGTCATAGGTGGGGGTACGCTCTTTGCGGCCGCTGTGGACTTAAAATCCGCATTCGATCTTGTTCCTCGTACGAAATTGTGGAAGGCAATATTGGAAATGGGGATGCCTGTACGTTTGGTGGCCATTTTGGTTAAACATCACGAATCGACCTATGCGCAGGCTTGTTGGGGCAAACCGGGAGAGAGCACTGAAAGGTTCATGGTGTCCAAAGGCCCCAACTTTGTTTTCTTCATTTATAAACGGGGTAGTCCAGTACTTTGCAAATCACCCAACTGATGCACCAATGTTAGCTGGTATGAAAGTACCACTGCTCATGTTCCCGGACGACACGCTGCTTATATCCAAGACGAGAAAGGGGCTGCAGGCGGCACTGTCTCGTTTGAAGGTACGTTGCCGTGAACATGAGCTAGTGGTTAATGTAGGGAAGTCCATTAAAGCAAGAGTATACATGGATGTCGCCTTATTGGAGCAGACTGACGTGTTTACCTACTTGGGTGTTATGTTTAGTGGTAAATTAAGCTGGAAGCCCCAAGTCGAAATGCTGGCATTAAAACATGCGCAGCTAGCCGGATCCCTGATAAAGGAAGACAGGCTTTCCCAAACTAAGCCTATCGCCCCCATATTAAAGATATACACAACCAAAATTAGCCCAGCCATACTATATAGTGCAGAATTATGGAGCTTTGGAAACCTATCCCCACTTACCACAGCCCAAAATAAGTTTGTGAGATCGTTAGTTGGCAAGTTGGCCTTCCGCAATCTTCTCCTCTACTACCCCTCTTCCTTGATTTGGGTTGTCACACCATAGAAGATGTAGCGCACCTTAGACCGTTGGCATTCTGGAGGCCTCTCTGGATTACACCGGAACTCTCCCTGTATGCCAAGGCCTTATTGGAAGTGAGGAGGTTGGGCCGATCAACACTAAAGGAAGGGAGTCAGAGGGAGGAAAAAAGCTAAGGCTCGCCCTCCAAAAACTATATTCAACATAAGGTCTCTGTTGCCAGATACCTGAGAGCCTTGCTGGTCACTATAAATCCATTCACAACACTCAATGGGGTTGGTCTGGAAGGTATAGTAGATAGAAAAGGAGAAATTGCTCTTTTTCTAGGTGTCCCCTCACTCCCCAGGGTTGCCCCATGGTGACATGCTTCATCATTGGGGCCTTCCCAGTCCTCTACGGGCTGGGGCGTGCTGCGACTTGCGAATTACGTAGGAGCACTTACAAATGACTATGTGTGGTGCAGATGTGATAGTGGAGTGGACTAAGTGATGTGTTAAAAACTACCTGCCCAGTAGGTTTTAATAGACTTTATTCTTGCCTCTAGGTGGTAATATTAAAAATGGGGTGGAAGAATAGGGGTCCCTAAACGTAATGTGTTAAGGTGTACCTATCAACTCCTGTCAACATGTTTCGTGCATACCCCAAGCACTTCTTCGGGACTACACAGGGACCAGCCATGTGTTCGCCACTCCTTAGCTCTGTGATGAGTTATTTTAATTAAATTAAATGCTGCAATTTATAATTAGTGCATGCAGTAATACCTACGTATTTATTCCAAACACGTGGTTCCTGTAAAACAAAAGACAACTTGAGAAGTCAAGGGGTGTTACCCCCGCACATTGTACACATAGCACATATCTTCTGGATTGCACATGGAAAACGTTATTAGATTTCCCGTGGTCCTCAACAGGACGTTTTTTCTATGTAAAAAACGTGATAGTTTTCATGCACAAAAAGTGGTAGTTCTCATGCATCAAAACGTGACAAAACACCTTACTGTGACACAACCAAACATTCATCTTACACACACACTCATACATATTTACATACATGTCGTGGGACCTAACTGTGCCCCATGGACTCGGAAGGGTTCAGTATCCCAGCAAATCTAAGAAAGGTAGGAGAAAGGGCACATCGTAAATTGCATCCACTGGTTTTGTTAGGCTTAGCGATGGTTAGTCAACCTGCACGGTTGAAAAGTAAAGGCTCCACGTTTGCCCGATTTTGTTCAGCAGCTCAGCAGCTCTTCACTGAGCTCGGGCGCGCACGCGGAAGTAACCGGGTATCTGGAGATCTTTAAAAACAAACCCGGCGCCCCCGGTCAAGTATGGAGGGATGCTAGTAGGTGTCTAAAGGAGGGAGGTATTCCTTAAGCAAGTAAGTGTATGCGAACAAAATCGGGCAAACGTGGAGCCTTTACTTTTCAACCGTGCAAGTTGACTAACCATCGCTAAGCCTAACAAAACCAGTGGATGCAATTTACGATGTGCCATTTCTCCTACCTTTCTTAGATTTGCTGGGATACTGAACCCTTCCGAGTCCATGGGGCACAGTTAGGTCCCACGACATGTATGTAAATATGTATGAGTGTGTGTGTAAGATGAATGTTTGGTTGTGTCACAGTAAGGTGTTTTATCACGTTTTGATGCATGAGAACTACCACTTTTTGTGCATGAAAACTATCAAGTTTTTTACATAGAAAAAAGGTCCTGTTGAGGATCACGGGAAATGTAATAACGTTTTCCATGTGCAATCCAGAAGATATGTGCTATGTGTACAATGTGCGGAGGTAACACCCCTTGACTTCTCAAGTTGTCTTTTGTTTTACAGGAACCACGTGTTTGGAATAAATATGTAGGTATTACTGCATGCACTAATTATAGATTGCAGCATTTAATTTAATTAAAATAACTCATCACAGAGCTAAGGAGTGGCGAACACAGGGCTGGTCCCTGTGTAGTCCCGAAGAAGTGCTTGGGGTATGCACAAAACATGTTGACAGGAGTTGATAGGTACACCTTAACACATTACGTTTAGGGACTCCTATTCTTCCACCCCATTTTTAATATTACCACCTAGAGGCAAGAATAAAGTCTATTAAAACCTACTGGGCAGGTAGTTTTTAACACATCACTTAGTCCACTCCACTATCACATCTGCACCACACATAGTCATTTGTAAGTGCTCCTACGTAATTCGCAAGTCGCAGCACGCCCCAGCCCGTAGAGGACTGGGATGGCCCCAATGATGAAGCATGTCACCATGGGGCAACCCTGGTGAGTGAGGGGACACCTAGAAAAAGAGCAATTTCTCCTTTTCTATCTACTATACCTTCCAGACCAACCCCATTGAGTGTTGTGAATGGATTTATAGTGACCAGCAAGGCTCTCATGTATCTGGCAACAGAGACCTTATGTTGAATATAGAGGTTGGGCCGATCACATAAGATCCCATGGCTGAATACAATCAGGTCCTTACTGACCGAAATGGGGATGAGCAATCTATGGGAACATCCTGAGGTTATGGAATTTTCACCGAAGATCTATAGAGTAGCATACTGGGAAATGGTCAAAACCGAAATATACTCTTCCCTCATAAGGCAGTCATTGTCGAGGGACTTCCTCGATATTAAGGACGAAGCCGTTTTGGAAGATTACTGGGATCTTATCACTAAGCCGCATGATCGTAAGCTCTACCGCCAGTTCAGAACTGGTACGCAGCCATTAAGATGCTTCACAAGTAAATGGAATCCTGCTAGTTGTGACAAGTGTATGATCTTTAAAGATCATAGTAAGAACATATATAACTTCCTATTAGCTTGCCCTGCTTACCACCTGCCTAGGATAAATTGGCTTAAACCAGCATGTATGCCCATGAACACAAGATCGGCGATAGTTGCGGGAAGAATCTTAAAGTCTGACACCTCCACCCTCACTGTGATTGGTGTGACAAAGTTTTTGAGTTGGGCATGTGCCATTCGTAACAAAAAAGGGGGGGTAAAGTAGTACATAGAGTAAGATTGGGCCCTACATTGAAGGAGCATGAGTTATGTTTTGTACTACCCGGTTACTGTATGGCAGATAATCTGTTTAGTTTAAAACACTTGTTGTCAAAACCAAGACTGCATGTTGTTTTATATATCAAATCTTCCATTTAAGAACCTGTTTTAATATGTAGATATATTTATTTATTAACCTATGATGATGTGGAGCAGTAATTCTGATTAATATCTTCTATTTATTTGATGTATTTTAAGTGAAGGAGTTTTTGTTTTAACCCTGGATGATCTTGTCTTTTCTGATGAATAATCGCAATAAAGACTTTTTGAATTGAATTGAATTGAATTGTAATTCTTTTGGTGTCTTGATGTTAATGTCTCTTTTTTGTACTCTCATACAGGTTTATCCATTTATTCCCCCTACATTTGGCCCGCTTCCCTCTCCTATTTAATCCCGATGTGGTCGAACTTCTTGCATTTGGATGGTTTGTCTTTTCTTGTGTTGTCCTTGCTCCAGTTGTATTTCTGTGTGTCCCCCCAGTTATGTTTATTCAGTCATCTCTCCAGGATTTGTACTGTCTTCTCTTAAATTTCTTCTCTCTTCACTTTTTCCCTTTTCTTCTTTTTTTTCTATTCTGCATTTACTATGTTTTCTCATTTTTCTTATTTGATGGTCTTTCTTACTTTCTATCCTTAACTTAGTTTTCCTATTTCCTACCACCTTCTATCTCATTCCCGTCCATTGCTTTGACTTTTTTCTCCTCTTCGCTCCTTCTTGCACTCTTTCTTTACTATATCTATTTTTCACATCTTATGGCACTATCTCTTTTATATTTCTTCTCTAATCTCTCTATGTTCAATCCTGTTATAATGTTCTTATGTATTTTCAAATTGTATTATTGTATATATATGATGTTATTCCTTTAGATTCAGAGTTAATACATGGAATGTAAAGGGTTTTAACAATCCTATAAAGAGGCAAGGAATTATCTCACATTTAGCCTCCTATAAACCTGAGTGAGTTCTATTACAAGAAACTCATCTATCTGAGGCTTTCAAACTTAAGATGGTGTTGTTATTTTATGCCATAAAAAATGAAGTGCTCCGTTATAACACAAGATACTGATTCTGAGGGCAGATGGATTCTAGTCAAATTATTAATTGACAATATCCCTCTTACTGTTTTTAACCTTTATGGCCCTACGCAACCCGATTCCACTTTTTGGACCACCATCACAGACATGTTTTTTCAATATAAAGGTGATTTTAATATATTGTGGGGGGACTGTAATCAAATTATGGATCCTTTCATTGATCGTAAAACCCAGGTTCATTTTATTCCTCATAAAACCCACAAACAATTTCTCAATATTATTACACAGACCCATCTTATTGACGCCTGGAGACTATGTAATCCAGACTTATCAGAATTTTCTTTTTTCTCTCCACGATATGGTTCTTTTTCCAGGATTGACTATATATTCTTGTCTAAGTTTTGGCCCAGAATATTGTTTCGTCTTTGATCGAGTCCATTCTTATTTCTGATCATTCTCCATGGTTGTTGATTTCTATTTGCTTCCTCCGTGTTCTAAATCTTCCAGATGGAGATTTAACTATTACCTTTTGCAGGATCCTGTCTTCTCTTCCTCCTTCAAATCGTTCGCTGAAAAATTCTTTTCTATTAATGAGGACGATTTAGTGTCCCCAGTATCGGTATGGGATAGTTTTAGAGCTACTGGTCGGGGTTTCATTATAGATTTTGTCTCTAAGAAAAAGAAACAAGCTTCCACTAAACCTAAAGCCTTACTAGCCTCCATCAAGCATTTAGAACACCGATTTGATACATCTTTATCTGATTCCATCCTTCATGAACCAATTCGAGCAAAAATGAATTTTAATAAACTTTCAACAGATAATGCATCCTTTACTCTACTCCGCAGCAGCGCTAAATATTGTGGGGGTCGAAACAAAGCTGGAACACTTCTTGCCAATTACCTAAAATCTAGAAAAGAAAGAACACTCATCGACTCTATTCAATCTGCAGATGGTAAGCACCATTTTAGATGAATTTACTAAGTTTTACAGTGATTTATACACTCCTGAGACATCCCCAACCATCGCACACATTGATGAATATCTAAATACTATTCCTCCTCCTTCTTCTTCAGATTTAAATTTTTCCTCTTTGGATACTGATCTTTCACTCCAAGAAATCTCTTAATCTTTGAACTCATTAAAGAAATGCAAATCTCCTGGTCGGTATGGCTTTTCGGTAGAATTTTATCTTCACTTTTCCAATTTGTCCCTCCCAAAACTTTTTAATCTCTTTCAACACTTCTGTTCTACTGGTTCAGCTAATGGTACTTTTTTTGAGGCTTCTATTTGTCGTATTCATAAAGATGGTAAAGATCCAAAATGTTGTAAAAATTATCGTACCATCTGCTTGGTAAATGTTGATTATAATATCTTTGCTAAATTATTAGCTTTACACCTTGAATCTATTTGGCCTCATTTAATAGCTCCGGAACAATGCGGTTTTGTCAAAGGTAGATTAACCTCTGATAACTCTCGCTTATTTTTTAATGTTTTAAATAAAGCTTCCTCCTTACCTTTTCCTTTGCGGCTATCTCTATTGATGCTGAAAAAGCTTTTGACAGGGTAGACTAGTCTTTCCTATTTAACCCCTTGCATGCTCATGACGAGCTCAGCTCGTCATGAGCTACAGTGCTCTGGTGCTCATGACGAGCTGAGCTCGTCATGGCCTTTAGAACGCTTGCACGCTGGGATAATTCCCCTGCTGTGCTGAACGTTCTAAAGAAACTGGTGTGGCTGTGATGAGCTCAGCTCGTCATGAGACCAGGAACACTGTAGCTCATGACGAGCTGAGCTCGTCATGAGCATGCGGGCGCTGTGCGCGCCCCCTCTCCCCCCAGCACAGCGGGGGAATGTACCCAGCAGGGAAGGGGTTAAGTCCCTTCAATGGCAAGGTTTTGGTGATAAATTCATTTCTTTTGTTTCTCTTCTATATTCTGCTCCCTATGCTTCCACCATCGTTAATGGTCAAGCCTCATGACACTTTTCTCTACATCTTCGTGTACGTCAGGGTTGTCCACTATCACCCCTTTTATTTGTCCTTTCTCTTGAGCCCTTTCTCTCCCGTATTCATCATAACTCCTCTATCTTTGGCTTCCCATATGGGGATCAACATCTTAAATTACCTATATATGTCGATGATATTTTACTTTTCATTTCTAATCCATATTCCTCTATCCCTTCACTTTTACAAGAACTCTCTGATTTTTCTGCAGTCTCCCATATAAAATTAATTCTGACAACACAGAGGTGTTACCAATTACTAAATGATGTCTCAAACAACAATTTGATTCTACTGGCTTTCGTTGGAACAGTTCTAAAATCAAGTATCTCGGAATCTGGTTTTTGAACTCTATTACAGATTCTGTTAAAATAAACATGACAGTTGCTCTGGATCGTATTTCCAAACTCTGATCTTCATGGAATCCTCTCTTTCTCTCTTGGTGGGGCCGTCTTGATTCCATTAAAATGATGATTACTCCAAATCTTCTATATTTTCTTTCATTGATTCCAGTTCATATTCCTCTTACCTTCTTTAAAAAAATAGATTCTCTTCTTTCCAAAGTTTTATGGAAAAACAAAAAGTCCAGAATTTCTCTACTTCATCTCAGGAAACCGAGGCTTGTAGGTGGGGCAAATTTTCCAGACTTTCGGCTGTATTACAAAGCTTTTTGTTTAAAAGAAGCTTCTCATTGGCTATGTACGAAACTCTCTCCTTTGACTCCTTTATGGGTTAGTATTGAACGCTGTCTATTTACTCCTTTCTAGACCACTGAAGTTCTTTCTTTTACTGCTAAAAGTACCCTTACGTCTCTCCCACTTTTTAAACATACCTAGTCATTGTTAAAACATCACTTTCAACCAAAATATCTCTCCAGAAATGATTGTCTACACTCTCCTCATTGGCATAACAAACTCATTATCATCAACAGCAGGCCTATATTTTGGTCTTTGTGGAGAACTAAGGGAATTATGTGGGTCAAAGAATTGTTTGATGGTACCTCTCCCTGATCTTTTCCTACTTTTCAAAATACATTCAAGTGTCCCCGTTCTTTTTTACTCAAATTTTCAATTCTTATGGAAATAATTCTTCATATCTTTTATTCACTTCCTTCTGATATGTCTCCACATACACAAGACCCATTTCTCAAAATGTTGGCTTTATGTCCTGAAGCTTCCTTAATTTATACAGTCTTTTATTTCACGTCCTCAAAGCGTGTTAAATCTAAAATAGAACTGACCTGGGAATCAGATTTAATATTTCAATGTACTATTGATGAATGGAATTAGATGTGGGCTTGGTTGTTGAAGATTTTGAGGTCTGCATCGACTACTCAAGCAATGTTTTTCTCTATCATAGACTATATTTCACTCCTACTTCAATAGCTAATTTCCCCCGCACTGAAGATCAGAAATGTTGGTCTTGCGACTTTTCACCTGCAGACCTCTCACATATCCTCTTTTTATGTCCCCATGTAGTTTCTATTTGGTCACAAATATGGGCTTGTTTATCCAGCATTTTTAAGCTCACCATTCCCTTGTTTAACCTCCTTCTCTTTATGGGAAGTTTATCAGAATCCACCATTCTACTCCCCTGTGAAAGAGGACTGTTTGATATTATGTTAGCTTTAGCATTTCAACAAATTGCGTTAACATGAAAATGTTTGTCAAAATTTTCAATTAAATCCTGGTGGAATAATGTCTGCCAATATCATAGAATTTGCTTATGCCTCCCAATGTAATCCACATGTTAATAGAGATGTTTTGTGGTTACCGTTATCTAATCATTTAAATAAGGTTTCAATTAATGCTGTTTCTCATCACCGTTCTGAAAATTTCCAACCCCCTTCATTTCTTTCCTCTTTATTCTATTCTCCTTCTCTTCGTTATGATCAATTTTATTTTAAAACATTAATACTGGTATATTATTTCTTATGTTTTTCTGTTTCCTGGAGCACAAATGTACTTCATATTTTATAAATGTTATCTTCTTCCCCTTCTTTACCCTCCTTTCTCTCCCTCCTTTGTTTCCTCTCTTTTTTCTTTTTCCCATAATATCCCTAAAAACGTAAACAGCCTACTTTACTTTGCTTATTCATTATTTTGTACATAATTATGCTTTTGGCCTTTATTCACTGTATCAACTTTGCTTATTCATTATTTCGAACATAATTATGCTTTTGGCCTTTATTCACTGTATCAATCTTTTGGTTTCAATAAAGCTTATTAAACACGAGCAAGATTTATAGACGACCTATTTGTGATATGGCACGGGACCGTACCAGAAGCACAAAAGTTTGTAGGGGGCCTAAACAATAATGATATTAATCTTGAGTTTACAGCATCTATCAGTTCAGAGACAGTAACATTTCTAGAAGTGCAAGTTTACATAAGGGACCGCAAAATTGAAACCAAAGTATACCGAAAACCTACTGCTGGCAACTCTGTGCTACACATAGCCAGTGCCCACCCCCCTCATCTTATACAAAGTATCCTCTATGGAGAAATGATAAGATTGATATGAATCTGCAGCAACAATGAAGACTTGCAAGACTGAGTATGTTGTGTATGTGCTCGAGTGCCCCTGTGGTCTGAGGTACGTGGGAAGTACCAGACTACAGGGGCACAAAAGGATATTACAACATATCAGAGCCATAAAAAACGAAGACCACACGTATCTGGCAGCACCCCATTTTAGCGAACATCAGGATTCAGATCCAACCAAGTTAAAATACTTCTTAATTGATGCTGTACAAATAAGTAAAAGAGGCGGCAACAGAGAAAAAGCTTTGCGCAAGCTGGAGACAAGATATATTCTAGAGTTAGACTCTAAGCACCCTGGGGGGCTAAACATTACGGAAGATTTATGCACATGCCTGTAATGGAATTTAAACTGAAATCACAACAACCTTTAGTCAAAACAGAAAATCTGGACTATCTTTTACCCAAAATGTAAACAGGAAAAAACTGCTAGTCTACTAGACAAATCAGTTACAGAAACAATAGGTTTTTTAGAATATCAATTATTATTTTTAGCTCTTTTAGCTTTCACAAACACTAATTTGAATTTTAACACTTGCACTTGATCTAATTAGGAAAACACTTCAGCAGTTTTCGTAGTTATGTTTACAATGGACAATAAGCAGACTAAACTATAGACACTCACAAAGGCTCCATACAAAACCTGGATAGCAACATTTAGAAATATCTTTAATTTCAGTACTGTAATTTGCTCAGAACGTATTTTAAAACTAATTTTGCATTTAGTTTTTATGACAGATTTTAGCGGGCTTTTATAATCCTAATAGAATTGTTTTATTATAAAAGCAGCTATCCTGTTAAGAGGGCGCCAAAACAGCCATTGGTGGTATTTAAACCATGATGTGACCTTGTAACTATGTTAATCATAAAATTACATGGCTTAATCCAGAGTGAGCAAAACATGAAAACCAGTACTGTAATTTAGCCTAAAATTTGTGCACATGATATAGATCAAGAGACATTTTTAATTACAGATTTTATTGGTATTTATTTATGAAATTGGTTTTATTGTAAAACATAGAAATCTGATAATGAGTAAAAATGCTTGATTTTAAATACTGTGCACTGATGATTGATCTATATATGTAGTCATGATGTTGATCCAATGACAATGCCAAAAGATGATTATTTTTGAATAACACAAAGGACATGGTTGAAGTTGTATAATGGTGAAAACCAGTGTCAAAAACATAGTGAACAAGTAGTCTTTTCTCCATGTTTATAGATGCAATACATTGTATATAGCACTTGTCACTTTAAATGAGGGTGAAAAAAACTAGATAAAATCCTTTGTAACTGGTTGTGCGCGTCATGTGATCAAGACCCTCCGGGGCTGAAACGCGTAATGGCTGTGATGTTCTTTGCGGAATAAAGACAACTTTATAGCACTTACTTGGTGGTCCGTGCTCCATTTTCTTCAAGCAGATAGAAGCGCCTTTGGAGGGTGGAGAACTCCATATATATATATATATATCTATATATATATATATATAGATATATATATATATGGCCGCTGGCAGCGGCGAAATAAAGAAATTTTGAAATCTCACACGGCGTGGTCGTTTAAATGATGGAGTAGCAAGACTCGATCCAAGGAGTCTTATGGAGACGACGCAACTCTCGGTTTGGTGGAGGCAGTGAATGCTTGGATAATTTCTGCATATATATATATATATATATATATATATATATATATATATATATTCACAGAAAAAACCATAGGTTATACTCCATATATAGTTAGGAATTTGCATTTACAAAACCTTGAAAATTCAATGAAAAAACCATTGGTTTTAGGCCATATATAGTTAGGGATTTGCATTTAGAAAACCTTATTTTACTCGCATAAAACCATTGAAATTCCATATATAGTTATAAGCGCTAACTATATATCGCGCACCCGCAATCCACTGCTGATGATGTCACATATTACATCATTCATGACATGGTTAGTGACATCACTGATGACATCACTGATGACATCTCAAATGACATCACTGATGACATCACTGATGACAACATCCAGTGACTGTATGTTTCTGTAAAGTTAAAATATGTCTTACATATTGAAGAATGAGTGGATGTATAAGTGTCTGGATGAAGGATTTACTAGGTGCATGACTGACTGATTGAGTGAGTGATTAAATGTGTCTCACTGAGTGCATGGGTTAGTGACTAAACTGTTTTAATTTGTGCATCATTATATCTGTTGTTCTACAAACTGCTGCATATGTTGTTCAGTAGCTATATGAGTAACTGTATGGGTTATTGATTGGTTGTCCAAGTATTTGTATGGGAAACTGAGTGTGTGTGTATGGGTGGCTGGGAGGTGTGTGACTCTGTACATAGATGTGTGAGTAGTTGATTCACTATATGTATAGATTCACAACTGCATGTGGAAACAGCTGTATGGGCGGTTGACTGTGCATGAGTGTATTAGTGAGTGAATGGATATCTCAGTGCTACATGTCAAATTAAGTACATATGTAAAACACAGTACATGTGAGAGTTGACATCTATAAATAACTGTGCATAAGAGCTAGTGAATGTGTGAGTGGCTGTATGGATCATTGTGAACATGTATCAGAGATTGTATAAGAGAGTAAAGTAAATATGTGTTAGTATATGTTTGAATAACTAAGGTGTGTATAACTGTATAGTTCAGAAAATGGAGGTGTGATTGATTTTTGGCATAACTGACTAGGTGTGTGAGTAACTCCATGGATGAGTGACTGTCTGTTTACACTGATTGTATCTAAGGTTATATTAGAGTCTGAAGATGTTCATGGTATTATCACATGAATGATATCATCAGTGATGTGATCAGTCATGTCAAATGAGATGTTATCAGTGATGTCATTTGAGATGTCATCAGTGATGTTATCAGTGATGTCACTAACCATGTCATGAATGATGTAATATGTGACATCATCAGCAGTGGATTGCGGGTGCGCGATATATAGTTAGCGCTTATAACTATATATGGAATTTCAATGGTTTTATGCGAGTAAAATAAGGTTTTCTAAATGCAAATCCCTAACTATATATGGCCTAAAACCAATGGTTTTTTCATTGAATTTTCAAGGTTTTGTAAATGCAAATTCCTAACTATATATGGAGTATAACCTATGGTTTTTTCTGTGAATTTCAATGGTTTTTTAATAGCAAGTATCAAAAGCTGTCAAATGTCAAGTACGTGATAGGTAAAAACGTTTTCGTGTTTATGCACGCTGATGTGCTTTGAACGCTGCCCCCCCCCACTCCCCTCTTTTCTCTTAGTAGTACTCTCTCTTTGCAGATAGTGAACGGTAGTTAACTCAGACCTTTACCCCTGTTGTAATCCGTCGTACCTGCTTGTCTCTCCATTTGATTGATTATTATCCAAGCATTTACTGTTTTACAATTGGTTCTCTTTGGATCATTCTCTATTTACAAACAAGCACAAAGTCGCAATACTCTGTTTAGTCTTTGCAGATAGTGAAAAATCGTGTAAAAAAATAAAAGTAATCGAGCAAAATCAGTAGACCACTAATTCGATCTCTTTTTGACCTCGGTAAAATACAAACATTAGGAATAACCCTTCATGAGAAATACGAAAATAGTGAAATGAACTGAGCTCCACACCATGAGGGCTGCAAAACAGCTCGACTCCGCCACCCACACCGCCCAAAATAACGGCAAACCCTATGCAAATATTATAAATATACACAACACACCACCAAAGAAACAGAGTAAAACATTTTATTAAATAACTATTTACATAACTATTTTATACTTTTTATTGCCCGATCCGGCTAGCTCAATCGATCGAGCATGAAACTCATGCACTGATAACAAGCGTTGAGAGTTTGTAGAATGATGGCTTCAGATTTTCCACATACGGTATAGTGGCGCGAACTGGCAGGGGGCGTTTGGATTCTACCCCTTCTCCAAATAAGATTTTCATACGTGAATGTTCGTTCATGCTTTTTGTCCCTGAGTTGCTTCCATGTCACTGCCTTACATAAATGGCATAAGTCCTGGTTGTTGAGTGCCATACTTCAGAGTTCTAAGCAGCTCTTGTAACACTGTTTAAACCTTATTTGCACCTGCTGCAGCTTCACTATTCAAAGTAAGTGGGGTCCATTTGTGGACCTGACTGCATTGGAAAACAATGTGATACGGTGCCTCCCTAAACCGCTTGACGGAGGCCCCCGAGGGGCGGTGAGATGGCGCGGACTGAGAGGGGGCGCTTGGCTCCTGCCCCCTCCCCAAGTCGTGTTGCCCTGGTGAGGCCTGAGATCGCCCCCGGCATAGGCGGCCGGCTCCCGGGGTCCAGCGGAATTTTTTCCCTTTTGAAGAATCTTTCATTCTGGACCTTGTCCCACAATCCGTTTCACCTAAAGACACGCTGTCGTAGGGCGCTTCTTTACCGTTTTAGTTGCCATTCCGCCCGCTTTTGGTACTCTGTGCCTCTTCCGCCATTCAGCTGTTTACCGCTCGCTCTTGCGACTACAACGTCTCGCTCACCATGTAGTTGAGTTGCTCCCGCTCTTAAGATTTTACCGAACTTTTTGGACTGCTGAAAGCGGTTGTATTCCGACCGCTGGTTGGTGGAGACATTTTGACTATATTCTGCACCTGCATTGTCGCGTAATGCGTCATATGACGCGACGCGTTAGCGCACCCGGAAGTGCTCCGGTGCGCAAGGCGCAGCTTCCCGGAAACGATCCAGAGCGCGCCGCGCAGCGCGTAACGTAAGCATAACAGGTCATGTGACTTGTTAATAAAACTTTTCATTGGTTCATTTTACTTTTCTTTTCCTAATTATGTAAGACTAGGTCATGTGACCTAAAAATAACACTTTTCATTGGATTAAAACATTTTTTTTCCCCAAACGATGAAAGCCCCACCTTGTTTCTGGATGTTTCAGACTGAAGCTGGCGTCACCATGAGAGCACCACCATCTCGTAGCTCCGTCGTGGCCATTCCGCAAGCAATCATGGCAGCCGCTCCCCACCGGAAGCCTGCGGGAGTCGAGGGCCCCCAAGACTTTTGTACAATCTTCAAGGCTGAGGGGACGCTTTCGAGAATGGAACCCAAGCCCTGGCAGACAAGCGTCCGAGTTCCAAGGTGTCCCAGGGCCATTTTACTGGACCAGGCCCAAATCCGAAGAGCCGGCCGCCATTTTAAGAGTCCTGTGGCAGCCGCCTATCGCTGCACCGCAAGAGTGGGAACAACTCAACTACATGGTGAGCGAGATGCTGTAGCCGTAAGAGCGGGCGCTAAACAGCTGCATGGCGGAAAAGGCACAGTGTAGCAAAAGCGGGCGGAATGGCGACTGAAACGATAAAGGGGCGCCACACTACAGCAGACAAGCCTCCGCCATGTGCTTCAAAACTGCATATGTATCTCGTGATATCAAGGTTGGGCAACCAGTACAGAACAAGCAGTTACGAGTCCCATTTACACCGGCGCCATTTTGGGCGCGGCCGGGCAGGTCCAGGATCTACTGAAACATAAAAAATGAGGCAGACGTCTCTGAAGCAGTTGACGAACAGCAGGACATAGCAAATAAACATGAAGTCTCTAAAGCTGTTAACTCACTGCAGGACAAAACAAGTGAACCTGAAACCTCTGGAATAATTGTCGCTCAAAAGAACAACACACAAAACTCTGTAGAGCCTGAAGAAAAAAAAACAGAAGGGCACTGTAGTTTCAGACACACTTAACAATAATGACTAAACAAAGATATCGTCTGTTTATAAAGCAGTTATCATCTTGACAGAATTGACAAAGAAGTGTACAGACACCAATGCATCAGCATTCTCGGAGATAACATCTTAAGGAACAAAGAAAGACCTGTTCACTCTTGACACCCCAGGTGCTGTGTATATTGCACTATAGTGCTGCATCGAGAAAACGGGCAACCCTATTGATGTGGATTTTTCATTATTGATTATTGTAAAGAAATGGCGACTCCCCCCTTTAGCAGATTAGCTAAATGTTTGCGTAATTTAGGCATAAAAGTTATATTATTGTTGTTGTTGTTGTTATCGTTATAGTTCTGGTTAATTTCAAAAAATGGTTAAATATATTTACAGTTTTTGTTGCGTTCGTTATATTTAAATGTTAATAAAATTTTAAAATGTAACTGTCTTGGAGTACTATATTTTTTTTAAAAATCGGGTGAATGGGGCCTTGAATCGGGTTATTGTCATGTGTGGGCTTTGCAAGTGTACTGCTACAAGATCGGACATTTCAAACTCAAATGCACGTTCTTTTTCTTACCTTTCCGAAGCATGGGGCGCAATAGCAGGCAGAGAAAGGGTGATGCACGTGTTGAACACTGCCTGGCCTGCAAATTGCTGGCAGTGCCCCCCCGCCCGCTCCTGAAAGAGGGCACACACACACCGCCGCCCCGAGTACTTCACAAATCTTTAAAAGACCATGCGCTTGTTCAATGGGAAGTGGATAACATGGCTAAGAGCATTTGCTGGATAATGCATGAATATCGCTGACTTTTCAACGATATTCATGCATTGCGGCCGTTTTTTATCGCATTTGCGATAAACCTTGCTAATAGCAAGGTTTATGTGCGATAAAATTCGCCGAAGTGCGGCGATAATTTTTGTCTCTAAACAAGTTAGAGACAAAAATTACCGCTAGTTTTTGGTAATATGCCCCCGGGTTTTTCCTTGCAGGAAACGGGAAGCGAAAGACTACCACTGAAATAAGTAGTCTCACGCCTGAATCGGGAGGGTTGGCATGTCTGGATACTCTACAGCTGGGGCCATAAACTACATCCGCAGGGCTAGGTGATAGCCTAGGTCCGGCCTGGACAATCGGACACAGAGGAAGAGGAGTGTCAGAGGGTGCGGTAGTGAATAGGGTGAAAGGGAGGTGTCGAGCGGGCACAGGGTGTGATTCTCAGAGAAGAGCAGCGCAGATGGGGGAAGTATATGTCCCATGCATGAGAGAGAGAGCGGGGGTGACCATTGCGTGGGGGAGATGCGTGCGAGGGTGGGGAGCCATGCTGAGAATCGGCGGCGTGCAGAGAGTGGCCCTGGTCAAGGCATCTAAAATGGCTGCCGTGCACGACAAAATTGTGGCATTGGACAAAAACGCAAGATGGCGCAGACAATGTTTATCAATAAGGATTCATTTATAACAAAATATTTACTCGCAGTGACAAAATGGTGTTCAACACTTCCTGATTTCCATCGAATCGAACGATAACAAACGTCACGCACAGAGCAGTTTTTAGCCATGTTATCCAATGGAAGGTGGATAACATGGCTAAGAGCATTTGCTGGATAATGCATGAATATCGCTGACTTTTCAACGATATTCAGCGGGGCTAGGTGATAGCCTAGGTCCGGCCTGGACAATCGGACACAGAGGAAGAGGAGTGTCAGAGGGTGCGGTAGTGAATAGGGTGAAAGGGAGGTGTCGAGCGGGCACAGGGTGTGATTCTCAGAGAAGAGCAGCGCAGATGGGGGAAGTATATGTCCCATGCATGAGAGAGAGAGCGGGGGTGACCATTGCGTGGGGGAGATGCGTGCGAGGGTGGGGAGCCATGCTGAGAATCGGCGGCGTGCAGAGAGTGGCCCTGGTCAAGGCATCTAAAATGGCTGCCGTGCACGACAAAATTGTGGCATTGGACAAAAACGCAAGATGGCGCAGACAATGTTTATCAATAAGGATTCATTTATAACAAAATATTTACTCGCAGTGACAAAATGGTGTTCAACACTTCCTGATTTCCATCGAATCGAACGTTAACAAACGTCACGCACAGAGCAGTTTTTAGCCATGTTATCCAATGGAAGGTGGATAACATGGCTAAGAGCATTTGCTGGATAATGCATGAATATCGCTGACTTTTCAACGATATTCATGCATTGTGACCGATGTGCGGCGATAATTTTTGTCTCAAAACAATTAAAACGAAGCACAAAATGGCGAATTCCCGTTTCGCTACCAGTTTGCGGCCCAGTTCGCGGCCCGTGAAACGCTTCTACCGTGAAAAATCATTTTTTTTTTCTTTTCCCCACGGGACCCTTTAATAACCCCAACAACATTCCTAGGGGGTCAAGAGGGGGATACCTTGCCCCCTTTCATTAAATTCCCCTTTCGTTTTTCACCTCTTCTTCTCTCTCGATCCTACCGAGAGACAAGATGGCGGCCGCTCCGGACTGTTTAGAATGTTGACAGACACCGGAGAGCCAATCAGCTTTCTGCACGCAAAGTTCCGAAACGCGAAAAGTAAGCGGACCGGATCGCTGCCCGGAGCGCTGTTACAGATATATATCTTGATTTAAACGTTAATTTCTCAAAATCCACTGAAGCACATATATTGAGACCTAGCAAAGGCACATCGGGCTAACAGTCCCTACAATTTTGCCAAGTTTCGTGCAAATCCATTCAGCCGTTCGAGCTAAAAGTGAGTCCAACCGCCCATGGAAAACTCAATGCAAAAAACGCGTTTTGGGACCCCCCTTTTTTCTCAGCCCCCCCTTGACGAAACCCCACCAAATTTTCAGGGGCTGCTCAGAAACAAAATGTGCCATTTTCCTGAAAATTTCAGCCGATTCCGTCCACAAACGCAAAAGTTATTAGACATAGAATTTTCAGAAATCCCATAGGGAATTAATCCTAACTATATATACCTACTGGCGATAGCCAGTAGGTAATATATATATTCACAGAAAAAACCATAGGTTTTACACACGTTATAGTTAGGAAGTAGCATTTAAAAAACCTATGAAATTCACTGAAAAACCATAGGTTTGACACATGTTATAGTTAGCTGGAAATTTTACTGATATAAAACCAATGAAATTCCACGTTATAGTTAGTTGGACTCACTATAACTTGCGCGTGCAATGCACTGCTGATGACGTCACATATTACATCACTCATGACATGGTCAGTGACATCACTCATGACATCACTGATGACACCATCCTTGTGACAGAGTAACAGACCTAATTTCAGTGTAATGTAACCCTTGAAACACATATTCAAAAATAGAAACTGAAATTTTAAAAAAATGGAGATACCCATATCAGTTACAACAAGTAATTCAGTAATTCCACCATCTATATACACATCCACTCATTCACCAACAGTTCTATATAGTCACTCATACATATACTCACTCATCATATGAAGTGATACACCTATACATCCTGTTACACACAGACAGTCATCCAAAAGTTACTCACACACATACTCACACGTGCAAATAAACTATTGAACATCCATTTATTTGAATATAGAGTTATACACACACTTCCACCTTACTTCTATTGAAAATTACACATATTTATTCTCTTAAACAATCACTTATAGAAACACATACTTATTTAAACAGGAACTCTTACAATCTCTTACTCTCACATATACTCACTTATATACATCAATATTCACATATACTAGATTAAAACATATGTTGTTACTGATAAAGACACTAGTGAGACAGTCATTCACTCACTAACAAACACATATACACACTCATCCACCCATACAGTCCTGCACATATGCTGTCTTCAAAACACATACAAACAGAGAGTCAGTCACTCATGCATCTATGTGCTAAGTAATACCCCCACCAAACCATATAGACACTCATACAGATACTAAGAGAAACATCTAATAACCCATATACATACGCATGTAGCTACTTACCAACACATGTAGCCACTTATACACAAAGTGAAACACTAATATATATATTTAAATATTTAAACATTACTCACTAATATTTATTTTTCAGAAAGACACATATTCACTGGATGGTGTCATCAGTGATGTCATGAGTGATGTCACTGACCATGTCATGAGTGATGTAATATGTGACGTCATCAGCAGTGCATTGCACGCGCAAGTTATAGTGAGTCCAACTAACTATAACGTGGAATTTCATTGGTTTTATATCAGTAAAATTTCCAGCTAACTATAACATGTGTCAAACCTATGGTTTTTTCAGTGAATTTCATAGGTTTTTAAAATGCTAATTCAGAAAAATGTCGTGTATGCAACCTATACTTTTGTCAATAAAGTTCTGGCAATATTTTTTTCGAAAACAAGCCGTTTTCTTCACTGTTCAAGTTGCATAGAGACTCCTTGTAAAGCGATACAGAATTCGAAAGTCTGTACCTTGCCTTTTTTTAAACACATTAAAATTTGTCTGTAAATAAAAATAGCCTTACTAAACTTTCGTGCGCGACCCGGTGTGCGCACTCTCGGCAACAGTTGTCAATAAAATGTATATCGCATTTCCAGGCTTTCGTGCGCGACCGAGTGCGCGCACCTGCCTATATATTTTGTGAAAACTTTGCAATTTGAACTTCTTGAATTTCTTCATACACCCCTCAAAGAACTTATAGTACGTCAAAGAGACTGTACCTAGACTTTTTTTTTATTCTTATGAAACTTTTCAGTAAATGGAGCCGAATGTCTTTTTAAACTTTCGTGCGTTACCGGATGTACACACCTTGGTATTTTTTTCAGAAATATAAAACGTTTCATACTTTAACAATTGTGTGCTTAAATCCAGCTCAGAAGATATACAAAATCAGGATGATAGTTGGTTCAACCCGGACCGTTTATTAAAGGTAGATCGTCCGACTCCACCGGAGGACACCCCTAATAAAAAGGACATATATATAAAATGCGGACTAGCCGTTGTATCGTGCTAGCAAACTATAACATATAAATCGTTAGAAAAAACTAAAGGAATCGAGCAAAATCAGTAGGCCACTGATGGGATCTTTTTTTGACCTCGCTAAAATAGAAAAATTAGGAACAACCCCTCATGAGAAATATGAAACTAGTGAGAGGAACCGAGCTCGACGCCATGATGGCTGCAAGACAGCTCGGCTCCTCCGCCCACCCCACCCAAAATAACGACAAATATTATAAAGATATACAACACACCAGCAAAGTAACAGGGTAAAACGTTTTATTAAATAACTATTTACATGGCAGCCTGCTGCAACATGAAAACACTTTCAATTGGTTCTTAAAAGTTTCAATTCTGGAATTTACACGCAGCACTCCACCCACTTCCCTCACTATCTTTTCTACTCTCAAGAGAGAACAACGTCCTACATCTTTCGGAAGACTTTGGTGAAATGTCTACCGTATCTCATTCATCTTCCGAATCTGACCAAAATGATCGACTACCTTTAATAAGAAAAAATAAATCTTTCATCTGGCAATTTTTCACTTATTCTGAAGATCAAAAGAGAGTGAATGCACCAAAAGTAACCTGCACGATATGTGACTTGGTTCTCTCAAGAAGAAATCCAGCAAAAAAATAATCCTTTTCCATACATACCATGGTGCGGCATGTCAAACAAGTGCACCCTCTGCAATTTGCAGAGGCAACGACAAGAGCCCTGGCCACGCTATTACCATTAGAGGTGGCCAGCACAT
The DNA here is from genome assembly GCF_964263255.1 of Lissotriton vulgaris. Taxonomy (NCBI): domain Eukaryota; kingdom Metazoa; phylum Chordata; class Amphibia; order Caudata; family Salamandridae; genus Lissotriton; species Lissotriton vulgaris. The sequence continues at coordinate 595,159,746 of NC_141693.1, forward strand.
CTTCTGATCGACGACCTGTATCTCCATCGAGCGCAGAGATGGACTTCAAATATTTAACTATATATGGTCTATAACCTATGGTTTTTTCAGTGATTTTCTTTGGTTTTTTAATAGCAAATATCAAAAGCTTTTTTGTGGAAAATGACTAAAATTAGGTATACATAAGCGGCGTTCATTTATGTTCACCACAGCCATTGTTAAAAGTAAAGTGAAAGTCGCGAAACAGTGGCCACGCCATCTAGTCCCTTTTAGGCCCCATCATGCACGTAAGTAACAGCCATTTTCTGTGTCATGGCCTCTCTGCCCAATGCCAATAGCCTCAGATTGTTCGAAATTGGTTCTCTTTGGGTCATTCTCTGTTCACAAATAAGCACAGAGTCGCAATACTCTGTTTAGTTTTTGCAGATAGTGAAGGATAGATAGTGCACACTTTTGTCCCCTTTGTAACCCGTCATGCCTATCTCTGCCCCGTTTGTTGGTAGTTGGTTCAACCCGGACCGTTTATTAAAGGTAGATCGTCCGACTCCACCGGAGGACCCCCCTAATAAAAAGGACATATATATAAAATGCGGACTATCCGCTGTATCGTGCTAGCAAACTATAACATATAAATCGTTAGAAAAAACATGAAACTAGAGAGAGGAACCGAGCTCGACGCCATGATGGCTGCAACACAGCTCGGCTCCGCCGCCCACCCCGCCCAAAATAACGACAAACACTATGCAAATATTATAAATATATACAACACACCAGCAAAGTAACAGGATAAAACGTTTTATTAAATAACTATTTACATGGCATCCTGCTGCAACATGAAAACAACACTTCTAATTGCTTCTTAGTAGTTTCAATTCTGAAATTGAACACCCAGTACATCCTGAGGTGATGTCCGACAAGTTGTGTGGGGGGATGCCTTGCTAATGCCGCCACCCCCACCACCTTCTGTAGGAAGGACTCTGGATATGCTTGGTCCCTGAGAGGCTTCGATGTCCCTACCTTGCACAAATGTCATAAGTTCTGGATGTTGAGTGCCATACTTCAGGGTCCGACAAGTTGTGTGGGGGGATGCCTTGCTAATGCCGCCACCCCCACCACCTTCTGTAGGAAGGACTCTGGATATGCTTGGTCCCTGAGAGGCTTCGATGTCCCTGCCTTGCACAAATGTCATAAGTTCTGGATGTTGAGTGCCATACTTCAGGGTCCGACAAGTTGTGTGGGGGTATGCCTTGCTAATGCCGCCACCCACACCACCTTCTGTAGGAAGGACTCTGGATATGCTTGGTCCCTGAGAGGCTTCGATGTCCCTGCCTTGCACAAATGTCATAAGTTCTGGATGTTGAGTGCCATACTTCAGGGTCCAAGAAACGCGGACTCGGAGGGGGCGCTTGGCTCCTGCCCCCTCCCCAAGTCTTGTTCCCCTGGTATGGCCTGAGATCGCCCCCGACATAGGCGGCCGGCTCCCGGGGTCAGGCGGAACTTCTTGCCTTTTGATGCCTTTACCATTCTGGACCTTGTCCCACAATCCGTTTGACCTGAAGACACGTCCTGCGGTGCCCTGGTCCGACCATCACATATACCTGCGCCAGGAGACGGCGTGGGGTGCACTGGAAGGGAAAGGCGGCGCGAACGAGCCTCTCCCACCTCACCAGGTGGAGGTTTCTTAGCTACACCCCAGCGCTTCACTCGGCCAGCTGAGTTGCACCTGCTCCTGCGGCACAGTGCCTCGCTCGGCCAGCTGAATTACGCCTGCTCTTGCTATTACACCGTCTCACCCGCCATCCGGCTGAATTGCACCCACTCTTCCGATACAGCGACAGGCGGTTGCCACGGAGCTCAGGAAATGGCGGTCGACTCCACAGACTTGGGCCTGGCCTGCAAGGATGGCTCTGGGCAACCCTGGAACTCGGACGCTTGACTGCTAGGGCATGAGCCCCATTCCCAAAAGCGTCCCCTCAGCCTTGAAGATTCTACAAGAGTCACGAGGCCCCCGACTCCTGCAGACTTCCGGTGGGGAGCGACTGCCATGATTGCTCGCGGAATGGCCACGACGTAGCCACGGGGTGCTCTCATGCTGACGCCAGCTTCAGTCTGAAACATCCAGAAACACTGTAGACTACCAATTCGATCAGTTCCGGTGGAGCCCCAATGACGTATCGCGTTGTTGCGTAATCCGTCATATGACGCGCCGCGTTAGCGCACCCGGAAGTGCTCCGGTGCGCGAGGCGCGAAGTGCAGCTTCCCGGAAGCAATCCACGGCGCGGAGCGCGTAACGTATGCATTTACATTTCAGTTGGTTCTCCCTCACAATATTTTCAATGTCACATAAAAGTCACCCATCACCCACTGCCATCTCTGGCTGTTTCCATGGTAACACCTCATTCTGCACCTGGCTGAAGGCAGAGGTCAAAAGTTCATGTCTCAACGTTCTACAGCAAAGTAACAACACTGTTTTCCCTCCAGAAACACCTGCCAATCCATAGCTCTGTTACATGTCTTTTTTTTTCACACCCAATAGTACTTTTCGTTTAACATAAACATTAACATGCAACGTACTGTTCAATCTCCACTTCTTACAATCAACCAATCATTTTTATTTTTTAAACCACACCCAGCCTCTTCCTTTTTCTTTATTTAGAATTTCAACTTCTAACTACCATTCCACTTCCAGAACCGATCGGAGGACGACTACAAATCCCTTGAAAATGAAGGTCTGGCTAATAGGACACAGTTATATTCACTGGAGTGAAAAATATGCAGTAAGCAGACGAATTTGCAACCTCAGCTTACCAAATGTACACATAACATGGATTTCCAAAAGAGGATTGAAATGTCACCAATTGATTCCATTGGCGTAAACTTTTATGCATCTCCCAGAACCAGACCTTATAATTGTGCACTGTGGTGGGAACGATCTAGGCACAATCACTGGGGTAGGTCTGGAAATGCTTCTAAAAGACACCTTTCGACAATTGATGACACTTTTTCCTCGATCTGCCTTGGTATATTCCAATATATGCCAAAGACAGAAATGGAATTGGTCCAATCAACATTGTGCACAATTTGAGAAAGCAAGGAGACATGTAAATAAATCTGTTTCTGCGTTCCTCAGAGATTATAGCATGGGTTCTATTTACCACAACAACTTGCGATACCACATGCAAGACGTCTATAGGAGAGACGGTGTTCATTTCACCAATGAGGGAAACAGAATCTTCCTCTGCAACATCAGGCTCTGCATCGGTACTTACTTATAAATGCAGAAAACACTCAATTAACACAAGGGCTCTTTTCAGAGCCACCTTATATCTAAGCACTCAAACTTCTGATTTATCTCCATTTTCACACTCTTGTAAAAAGGTGTGCGCAACCGAGTGCGCGCACCACGCAACTTTAATAAAAAATATATATATATATATTTTCGCCTTTAAGGGCCTTACTGCACACCCTGAGAAAACCTATGCAGCAAAACAATCTCTACCTTCTCCCCTTTCCATGTTCCAACGCTTTGAAATCAACAATATATTTACTCGCAATGACAAAATGGCGGTCAACACTTCCTGATTTCCTTCGAATCGAACGTTAACAGACGTCACGCAGCAAAATTCCGCTCGCGCGCGCAGCCGCTTTAGTGCGCGCACCCATGCGCGCGTATAGATATATAATTGACTTTAACTTTAATTTCCTCAGCAACTACTGAACGGATTTACACCATTCCAAAAAAAGAGTAATCTGCAAGCCGGACTGTACAGTTTTGCCAAATTTCTTATAAATCCATTCACCCGTTCGACCTGTAGCCGAGTCTAAAGGTCCTATGGAAAATAACATGGAGAAAACACGTTTTGGGACCCCCCTTTTATCTCAGCCCCCACTTGACCAATCCCCCCCAAACTTTTAGGGAAGGAGCGCAGCGGACCGAGCCATCTTCTTTGAGAAATTCGCTGAGATTCTTCAACCAGGGCCAAAGTTATTCCAAATAGAATGTTGAGGATTTCCTATGGAAACTAGGTCCTAACTATAACTACCTACTGGCGACCGTACGTACGTACGTATATGTATATATATATATATATATATATATTCAATGAAAAAACCATTGGTTTTAGGCCATATATAGTTAGGGATTTGCATTTACAAAACCTTATTTTACTCGCATAAAACCATTGAAATTCCATATATAGTTATAAGCGCTAACTATATATCGCGCACCCGCAATCCACTGCTGATGATGTCACATATTACATCATTCATGACATGGTTAGTGACATCACTGATGACATCACTGATGACAACATCCAGTGACTGTATGTTTCTGTAAAGTTAAAATATGTTTTACATATTGAAGAATGAGTGGATGTATAAGTGTCTGGATGAAGGATTTACTAGGTGCATGACTGACTGATTGAGTGAGTGATTAAATGTGTCTCACTGAGTGCATGGGTTAGTGACTAAACTGTTTTAATTTGTGCATCATTATATCTGTTGTTCTACAAACTGCTGCATATGTTGATCAGTAGCTATATGAGTAACTGTATGGGTTATTGATTGGTTGTCCAAGTATTTGTATGGGAGACTGAGTGTGTGTGTATGGGTGGCTGGGAGGTGTGTGACTCTGTACATAGATGTGTGAGTAGTTAATTCACTATATGTATAGATTCAAAAGTGCATGTGCAAACAGCTGTATGGGCGGTTGACTGTGTGCATGAGTGTATTGGTGAGTGAATGGATATCTCAGTGCTACATGTCAAAGTAAGTACATATGTAAAACACAGTACATGTGAGAGTTGACATATATAAATAACTGTGCATAAGAGCCAGTGAATGTGTGAGTGGCTGTATGGATCATTGTGAACTTGTATCAGGGATTGTATAATAGAGTAAATATGTGTTAGTATATGTTTGAATAAGTAAAGTTTGTATAACTGTATAGTTGAGGAAATGGAGGTGTGATTGATTCTTTGCATGACTGACTAGGTGTGTGAGTAACTCCATGGATGAGTGACAGTCTGTGAGTGTCTGTTTACACTGATTGTATCTAAGGTTATATTAGAGTCTGAAGAGGTTCATCGTATTATCACATGAATGATATCATCAGTGATGTTATCAGTCATGTCAAATTAGATGTTTTCAGTGATGTCATCAGTGATGTCATTTGAGATGTCATCAGTGATGTCATCAGTGATGTCACTAACCATGTCATGAATGATGTAATATGTGACATCATCAGCAGTGGATTGCGGGTGCGCGATATATAGTTAGCGCTTATAACTATATATGGAATTTCAATGGTTTTATGCGAGTAAAATAAGGTTTTGTAAATGCAAATCCCTAACTATATATGGCCTAAAACCAATGGTTTTTTCATTGAATTTTCAAGGTTTTGTAAATGCAAATTCCTAACTATATATCCACTATAACCTATGGTTTTTTCTATGAATTTCATTGGTTTTTTAATAGCAAATATGAAAAGCTTTAAAATGTCAAGTACGTGATAGATAAAAACATTTTGGTATTTATGCACGCTGATGTGCTTTGAACGCTGCACCCCCCCCCTCCCCTCTTTTGTCTTAGTAGTACTCTCTCTTTGCAGATAGTGAACGGTAGTTAACGCAAGCCTTTGCCCCCGTTGTAATCCGTCGTCGTGCCTGCTTGTCTCTCCATTTGATTGATTGTTGTCCAAGCATTTACTGTTTTAGAATTGGTTCTCTTTGGATCATTCTCTATTTACAAACAAGCACAAAGTCGCAATACTCTGTTTAGTCTTTGCAGATAGTGAAAAATCGTGTAAAAAAATACAAGTAATCGAGCAAAATCAGTAGGCCACTAATTGGATCTCTTTTTGACCTCGCTAAAATAGAAATATTAGGAACAACCCTTCATGAGAAATACGAAAATAGTGAGATAAACTGAGCTCCACACCATGAGGGCTGCAAGACAGCTCGACTCCGTCACCCACCCCGCCCAAAATAACGACAAACCCTATGCAAATATTATAAATATAGACAACACACCAGCAAAGAAACAGGGTAAAACATTTTATTAAAAAACTATTTACATAACGTTGGTTTATAAGATGATGTCAGTAGTGGACCGATGTGTGAATAGATCGAAAGCAGCACAAGGCTCCAAGATCCGGATGGCAAGCTCCTGGATGTTGGGTGCCATAGTTTAGAGTTCTGAATTTGAACCTTTTTCAATGCCTGTGCTTTGTTGAATCAAAATGGCGGCTTGACACAAAGCTGACTCAAGCGTTGCTACTGATGCTATGCAGACCAAAACTGGTTTTCAGTTTGTACATTTTTCTAGATTTTTCAATCCAAGTTTGGTTGACTTTGTAGAACGATGGCTTCAAATTTTCAACATACGGTGTGGTGGCGCTGACTGGGAGGGGGCGCTTCGCTCCTGCCCCCTCCCCAAGTAAGATTTTCATACGTGAAAGTACGTTAATGGTTTTGGTCCCTGAGATGCTTCGATGTCACTGCCATTCTCAAATAGCATAAGTTCTGGATGTTGGGTGCCATAGTTAAGAGTTCTGAGCAGTGCTTGTAACACTGTCTGAAGCTTATTTCCACCTACTGCAGCTTCACTATTCTCAAAGTAAGTGTGTGTCGTTTGTGGACCTGACTGCATTAGAAAACAATGTGATATGTTAGCTTCCTAAACAGCTTGACGGAGGCCCCTGAGGGGCGGTGTGATGGCCATGGACTCGGAGAAGACGCTTGGCTCCGACACCCTCCCCAAGTCTTATAGCACTGGTGTAGCCTGAGATCGCCCCCGACATAGGCGGCCGGCTCCCGGGGTCCGGCGGAACTTTTTGCCTTTTGATGACTCTTCAATTCTGGACCTTGTCCCACAATCCGTTTGACCTGAAGACAAGCTGTAGTGGGGCGCCCCTTTACCGTTTTAGTTGCCATTCCGCCCGCTTCTGCTACACTGTGCCTCTTCCGCCATTCAGCTGTTTACCGCCCGCTCTTGCGACTACAGCGTCTCGCTCACCATGTAGTTGAGTTGCTCCCGCTCTTGTGGTGCAGCGATAGGCGGCTGCCACAGGACTCTCAAAATGGCGGCCGGCTCTTCGGTTTTGGGCCTGGTCCACTAAAATGGCCCTGGGACACCTTGGAACTCGGACGCTTCCCTGATAGGGCTTGGGTCCCATTCTCGAAAAGCGTCCCCTCAGCCGTGAAGATTCTACAAAAGTCTTGGGGGCCTCCGACTCCCGCAGGCTTCTGGTGGGGAGCGGCTGCCATGATTGCTCGTGGAATGGCCACGACGGAGCTACGAGATGGTAGTGGTCTCATGCTGACGCCAGCTTTAGTCTGAAACATCCAGAAACACTGTAGACTACCAATTCGATCAGTTCCGGTAGCGCCCCAACATGACCCGGAAGAGAAGAACTTGCCCTCCCCTCTTTGACTGATGGTTCTTGTTGCCTGTCCCCTCTGTTGTCATTTAACAGAACTTTTTGGACTGCTGAAAGGGGTTGTGTTCTGAACGCTGGTTGGTGGAGACATTTTGACTATATTCTTGACCTACGTTGTCGCGTAATGCGTTATATGACACGCCGCGTTAGCGCACCCGGAAGTGATCCGAGGCGCGGCGCGCAGCGCGTAACGTAAGCATAACAGGTCATGTGACTTGTTAATAAAACTTTTCATTGGTTCATTTTACTTTTGTTAATTTAATGATGAAAAGCTTGGTCATATGACCTAAAAATTACGCTTTTTATTGTTTTCGAACAATATTTTTTTTTCAAACATATGTTATAATATTCCAGGCTAATGTACTTTCCCGGAAAATTTACAACTGTCTTGCAAGTAAAATATATTCCTTTTTCGAGAAAAAGGGCGTTTCTTCCTTCCATGACGGAGCCGTTGAGTAAAAGAGATTCGGCCTGCTGTCTTAGTCGCCGATACGCCTGATTATCAGATTCTTATCGATCACTTTATGTTGCAGCAGTGAAAAACACAACTGCCCTTGACCATTTATCTTTACTGCGTTCCTACATATTATACCTTTTATCCGTCATGTAATTGGACTGCTTTATTTCACTTGCCTTTTACTGATTCGAAAACAGTGACTAAAAGTAAAAACTTTACCAATGTAAATACTACTACCGTGTTTTGTTTTAAAAACCTTTATTGTGAAAATGTCAGTATACAAATACGGGCCTATAACCACGTGGGCCGGCCACGGAGCAAACTGAAATCCTATATGATGAGGAGACATTTACACTGTAGAGGAACGTAACGAGCGGGCCATTAGGTTGCAAGAACTAAGGTGTCTAACAGTTGCGGAATCGGTGGACATACATTTTGTAATTAAAATAGGACAGGGCCACTTACAATAACATTTTCTAGATATACATTTGCGGGCAAGGAGTTACGAGTCCCATTTATACCGGCGCCATTTTGGGCGAGGCCGGGCAGGTCCAAGATATAGTCAAAATGTCTCCACCAACCATCGGCCAGACCAGAACCCCTTTCGGCCCTTTATGCTACAAGATGGTGTCTTCCATTCAGAAAATATTGTTGGCAGCATTTTGAAAGGAAACAGAAACAGCCGTTCTCCTAGTGAGTTTCACATTGTTACATTTAGGAAGAATGTTGAAGAGTAGTATGTGGAAAATCTGAAGCCATTTTTCTACAAACTCTCAATCAGACTTGGATGGAAAAAAAAAACATGAAGAATGTACAAACTGAAAACCAATTTTTGTCTGTATAGCATCAACAGTAACGCTTGAGTCAGCTTTGTGTCAAGCCGCCATTTTCATTCAATCAATAGCGTCCCCCTGCACACATTTAGGGACCTGGTCGTGTCTTCAGATGAAACGGATTGTAGGAAAAGAAGCAGAAAGGAAAAGGAAAAAAGTTCCGCCGGACCTCGGGAGCCGGCCGCCCATCTCATGTGCGACCTTTGGCCACACCAGGGCAATAGTGAAGCTGCAGCAGGTGCAAATAAGCTTCAGACAGTCTTACAAGCACTGCTCAGAACTCTCAACTGAGGCACTCAACATCCAGGACTTGCCATTCGGATCTTGGCGCCTTGTGCTAGTTCCGACCTATTCACACATCGGTCCACTACTGACATCACCTCATAAGCCAACGGGGCACCCCACGCCGACTTTCGGCGCAGCATTGTAGGATGGCCACACCAGTGCGGCAACTTGCTGGACACAACATCGGGGCCATCCAGATCTCGGCGCGTTTGACTCACTGTACCGCAACAGTGACCGCAACTCAGCTGGACACGCCGTCTTTCGGCGCAGCATTGTAGGATGGCCACACCAGTGCGGCAATTTGCTGGACACGACCTCGGTGCCATCCGGATCTCGGCGCGTTCGAGTCACTGTACCGCAACAGTGACCGCAACTCAGCTGGACACGCCGTCTTTCGGCGCAGCATTGTAGGATGACCACACCAGTGCGGCAATTTGCTGGACACCACCTCGGTGCCATCCGGATCTCGGCGCGTTCGAGTCACTGTACCGCAACAGTGACCGCAACTCAGCTGGACACGCAGTCTTTCGGCGCAGCATTGTAGGATGGCCACACCAGTGCGGCAATTTGCTGGACACCACCTCGGTACCATCCGGATCTCGGCCCGTTGTGCTACCTTCGGCCTATTCGCACATCGGTCCGCTACTGACGCCGCCTCACGTGCCAACGGATTTTCTACGCTTTTTGTAGCCCTATGCCGCATAACAGGTCATGTGACTTGTTTATAAAACTTTTCATTGGTTCATTTTACTTTTGGTTTCCTAAAGATGGAAGGCTTGGTCATATGACCTAAAAATAACACTTTTCATTGGTTTAGAAAAAAATTTTTTCCCAAACGATGAAAGCCCCACCTTGTTTCTGGATCATTCAGACTGAAGCTGGCGTCAGCATGAGAGCACCACCATCTCGTGGCTCCGTCGTGGTCATTCCACGAGCAATCATGGCAGCCGCTCCCCACCGGAAGCCTGCGGGAGTCGGGGGCCCCCAAGACTTTTGTAGAATCTTCACGGCTGAGGGGACGCTTTTCGAGAATGGAGCCCAAGCCCTAGCAGGCAAGCGTCCGAGTTCCAAGGTGTCCCAGGGTCATTTCAGTGGACCAGGCCCAAAACCGAGGAGCCGTCCGCCATTTTGAGAGCCATGTGGCGGCCGCCTATCGCTGCACTGCAAGAGTGGGAGCAACTCAACAACATGGTGAGCGAGACGCTGTAGCCGCAAGAGCGGGCGCAACTCAGCTAGATGGCCGCCACCTGGGGAGGCCCGTTCACGCCGCCTCCCCCACCCCCGGGCCGCCGCACGCCAATTTTCGGAGCAGCATTGTAGGATACCAAAACCAGTGCGGCAGTTTACTGGACATCACCTGGGTGCCTGTCGTACATGTTGTGTCAGCCATGTGACACTGGACACAGACCGCTACTGACGAGGCCTCCCCCCGCACCACCCGGGACGCCCCACGCTGTTTTTCTGTGCTGCATTGTAGGATCCCAAAACCAGTGCGGCACCCAGGCGACATCACCTGGGTGCCGTCCAGAACTCTGCACGTTGTGCTGCCTTGGGACTATTCGCACAAAAGACAGCTTCTAACCATTGTTGCTTCTTTTTGGGCTGAAAAATGTTTAAATGTTTTTACAGTTTTTGTTCCGTTCGTTATAGTTAATAGTTAATAAAGTTTTATAATCTTACTTTGTTGGAGTGTTATCTATTTTTTTTAAAATGGGTGAATGGGGCCTTGAATCGGGTTATTGTCATGTGTGGGCTTTGGAAGTGTGCTGCTGCAGGATCGGACATTTCAAACTCAAATGCACGTTCTTTTTCTTACCTTTCCGAAGCATGGAGCGCAATAGCAGGCAGAGAAAGGGTGATGCACGTGTTGAACACTACCTGACCTGGCAAGTTGCTGGCAGTGCCCCCCCGCCCGCTCCTGAAAGAGGGCACACACACACCGCCGCCCCGAGTACTTCACAAATCTTTAAAAGACCATGCGCTTGTTCATGAGGCTTAAATGGTTTATCACCTCTTCTAGAACCCCTGCATCGACCCTCTGACGTTTCCTGGAAAAATTACCATGTAACACAATACCAAGCCCTGTCAGCTGAAACCCCCAAGGAATCGTGGGGCATATTATCAAGGGGGTTTATCTCCGCTTTTTTGGCTTTAAAAGCCATGAAAGCGGAGATAAAATTATCTCCCTATTACCAAGCTGTCGCTAACACCAGTTAGTGACAGCTAAAAGGAGATAGCGACCATCTTGGGCCCCGCTTTGCATGTCAGTGATACTTATCACTAATGACATGCAAAGTGGCGTGCCAAGATGTTAGCGACTGGAAACAGTCCCTAACATCGCTATCTTCTATTACCAACTTTTGGAGATATTCGCGCTAAGCGCGAATATCTCCAAAATTTAACACCTGCCCTGAGCAGTTCTTAGCCATGTTATCCAATGGGAGGTGGATAACATGGCTAAGAGCATTTGCTCGATAATACATACCTCTTCTAGAACCCCTGCATCGACCCTCTGACGTTTCCTGGAAAAATTACCATGTAACACAATACCAAGCCCTGTCAGCTGAAACCCCCAAGGAATCGTGGGGCATATTATCAAGGGGGTTTATCTCCGCTTTTTTGGCTTTAAAAGCCATGAAAGCGGAGATAAAATTATCTCCCTATTACCAAGCTGTCGCTAACACCAGTTAGTGACAGCTAAAAGGAGATAGCGACCATCTTGGGCCCCGCTTTGCATGTCAGTGATACTTATCACTAATGACATGCAAAGTGGCATGCCAAGATGTTAGCGACTGGAAACAGTCCCTAACATCGCTATCTTCTATTACCAACTTTTGGAGATATTCGCGCTAAGCGCGAATATCTCCAAAATCTAACACCTGCCCTGAGCAGTTCTTAGCCATGTTATCCAATGGGAGGTGGATAACATGGCTAAGAGCATTTGCTCGATAATACATGAATATCGCTGACTTTTCTGCGATAATAGCAAGGTTTATCTGCGATAAAAATCGCCGATGTGCGGCGATAATTTTTGTCTCTAAACAAGTTAGAGACAAAAATTATCGCTAGTTGTTCGTAATATGCCCCCGGGTTTTTGCTTGCAGAAATCGGGAGGCGGGAGACTAGCACTGAAATCAGTAGTCACACGCCTGAATCGGGAGGGTTGGCATGTCTGAATTCTCTACAGCTGGGGCCATAAACTACATCCGCAGGGGTAGGTGATAGCCTGGAACCAGCCTGGCATCTAAAATGGCTGCCGTGCACGACAAAATTGTGGCATTGGAAAAAAGGCAAGATGGCGCAGCCGCTGGAAGAGATGTATCAACATATATCAGCCTCCTCAGCCACCCTCAGGAAACATAGGGGATTAGGATACGTCTCCCGCACCCCCTTATACCTAGTAATGTAATTAACGAAGCACAAAATGGCGAATTCCCGTTTCGCTACCAGTTTGCGGCCCAGTTCGCGGCCCGTGAAGCGCTTCTACCGTGAAAAATCATATTTTTTTCTTTTCCCCACGGGACCCTTTAATAACCCCAACAACATTCCTAGGGGGTCAAGAGGGGGATACCTTGCCCCCTTTCATTAAATTCCCCTTTCGTTTTTCACCTCTTCTTCTCTCTCGATCCTACCGAGAGACAAGATGGCGGCCGCTCCGGACTGTCACGCAGCAAAAAAAAAAAAAGCTCACGCACAGCCGCTGGAAGAGATGTATCAACATATATCAGCCTCCTCAGCCACCCTCAGGAAACATAGGGGATTAGGATACGTCTCCCGCACCCCCTTATACCTAGTAATTTAATTAACGAAGCACAAAATGGCGAATTCCCGTTTCGCTACCAGTTTGCGGCCCAGTTCGCGGCCCGTGAAGCGCTTCTACCGTGAAAAATCATTTTTTTTTTCTTTTCCCCACGGGACCCTTTAATAACCCCAACAACATTCCTAGGGGGTCAAGAGGGGGATACCTTGCCCCCTTTCATTAAATTCCCCTTTCGTTTTTCACCTCTTCTTCTCTCTCGATCCTACCGAGAGACAAGATGGCGGCCGCTCCGGACTGTTTAGAATGTTGACAGACACCGGAGAGCCAATCAGCTTTCTGCGCGCAAAGTTCCGAAACGCGAAAAGTAAGCGGACCGGATCGCTGCCCGGAGCGCTGTTACAGATATATATCTTGATTTAAACGTTAATTTCTCAAAATCCACTGAAGCACATATATTGAGACCTAGCAAAGGCACATCGGGCTAACAGTCCCTACAATTTTGCCAAGTTTCGTGCAAATCCATTCAGCCGTTCGAGCTAAAAGTGAGGCCAAACGCCCTATGGAAAACTCAATGCAAAAAACGCGTTTTGGGACCCCCCTTTTTTCTCAGCCCCCCCTTGACGAAACCCCACCAAATTTTCAGGGGCTGCTCAGAAACAAAATGTGCCATTTTCCTGAAAATTTCAGCCGATTCCGTCCACAAACGCCAAAGTTATTAGACATAGAATTTTCAGAAATCCCATAGGGAAAAAATCCTAACTATATATACCTACTGGCGATAGCCAGTAGGTAATATATATATATATATATATATATATATATATATTCACTGAAAAAACCATAGGTTATAGACCATATATAGTTAGGGATTAGCATTTACAAAACCTTGAAAATTCACTGAAAAAACCATAGGTTATAGACCATATATAGTTAGGGATTAGCATTTACAAAACCTTAATTTGCTCGCACAAAACCATTGAAATTTGCATATATAGTTAGTTGCACTAACTATATATCGCGCACCCGCAATCCACTGCTGATGATGTCACATATTACATCATTCATGACATGGTCAGTGACATCACTGATGACATCTTTTTTTTTTTAAATATTTTTATTAATGAGATGGATTAGAATACAAAAAGAAAAAACAGAAAGCATACATTCACAGGTATAGATTAACAACTGGGTAAAAACATAGAAATATGCACAGAGATTTAAAAGAATCGACATGCCTGGAGGGTTAAAAAAGGGTCAAAGTCTAGCTACACACTAACTTCTTATTATTAAGCTTACATATACTCCATATCATCCACTTGATTCCCTCCATTTCTTAAGGGGTGCCCAAATTTTTTCCCCAAGATTTTTCTTCTTTGGTCCCTTAAAATTATATAAGCAATCCTCAATATTATGAATCCCTAACAATCTAGTTAGCCATATCTGGAATGTAGGTGCTATTGGATCTTTCCAGGCTGCCGCTATTAAAATTCTTAATACTGCAACACACAAGAATACAAAGGCTTCCGCATCCTGAGTAATATTGGAGTTTTCATCCCTGCCAATTAAAACAGTCGTTGGGGATAGAAGGATTTGGCCCTCTAGCAGCCCCGATAAAAACTTCTCCATTTCAGTTAAAACCGGTTTTAAATTTGAACAGGAATAAAACATATGGATTAAATCTGCTGGGCCTTGATCGCATCTCGGACATCTGTCCGTGTCCCTTTTTCCCCATTGATATAATTTCGCAGGTGTGTAATATAAATTAAAAATCATCTTATAATGTTGGGCTTTAAGGTTAGTTGCTCTTAAAATTTTCTTATTCCATGCTAATACATAATCCATATCCACATTTGGATCCCCAATTTTAGTAGCCCAAGCAGTTTCCACATATACAACATCATCTTCCATGGCCTGTAGCATGAAGCTATAACCTATTTTAATCTTCCTACCCCCATTTCTTACATACTGAACAATCGGATTCACCTCCTGAATAGAGATCTTGGGTCTAATGGATTTCACCGATTGTTCTACTTGGTTGTACAGCATCCAATGATTCGCTGAGATACCATACCTTTGTTGTAGGGTCTCAAATCCCAACATCTCTTCCTTATTCATAACATCCCCCAAATACTGAATGCCCAACCTTTTCCAGAGAGCACTATTTCTATTCTGTCCCAAATGTATGAATGGGGTTGACTCCCACAGGTCTATAGTTCCATTGATTTTAGGGATTTTAAGAAATTTCAAAATTAAATTCCAAACCCCCCATACACCTAGCATCACCTTACTTTTACTCCTCTTAAAGAATTTAGCACTCACTTCCCGGGTTAAAATTCCATTGGCTTTTTCACCAGCTACCAATTCGTATATTATGGGGACCCTAGAAGGATCATCAGTTGTATTAAAACATAGAAGATGTTTCATATGTAACAATAAACATACCCAATGATATAATCTTAGATTAGGAGCTGCTAGGCCTCCTCTCTCTATTGGTAATGACAATTTAGCCAGTGATCTTCTAACTTTCCCGTATTGCCACAAAAATCTTGAAAAAACTGAGTCCATTTTTTTCATCAGGGATTCATCAATTAGCAGCGGGATAGCCCGGAATAAATACAACAATTTTGGAAACATTGTCATCTTGAGCACATTAACTCGTCCAATCAGGGAGAGATGTAAGATGTCAATCCTCTTTAGCTCTTTCTCAATCTCCGCTAAGACTGGCAGATAATTTTCCTGAGTTATTTTACCCACATCAGCATTAATTTTAACTCCTAAATAGATTGCCGCATCCACATATCTTTGATCTTTTTTCGAAATGTTATTTGTACAGATTATTATTGTTTTATCAGTATTAAGTTTATATCCTGAATATATACCAAACTGCTGAGCCAAATTGTTTAATTCTAGTATTGCAGTGTCCGGTTTGTTTGTCACTATTGCTAGGTCATCTGCATATGCTAAAATCTTGGTAGCATGACCGTGAGCTATCACAGGGGAAATTCTCTCCGTCTCCACAATTTTCCTAATCAGAGGGTCTATGTAAAGAGCAAATAAAATAGGTGAGCACGGGCAGCCCTGACGTGTGCCCCTTTTAATCGATATCTCCTCTGATTGCAGCCCCATGGTGGTGATTCTAGCCACCGGATTCTCATACATAGCCCTAATACCCTTCCTACAGTTTTCTCCAAAACCCCTTTTCTCCAACACCTCCCACATAAAATTCCAAACAACCCGATCAAACGCCTTCTCGGCATCCAATAAGATCATGGCCATTTCACTCCCGGCAGCAGTAACTGCATCGAATAACGCAATAGCCCTAGCTGTATGTTCGGTAGTACCTCGCCCTGGGACAAACCCATGCTGCCAGGGTGACACCAGATGACCTATAATTCCTCCTAGTCTCTTAGCCCAAACCTTTGAATATAATTTCGCGTCTGTATTTATCAATGAAATTGGCCTATAAGACCCGGGATTATCCTCTGGCTTCCCCTTTT
The DNA here is from genome assembly GCF_964263255.1 of Lissotriton vulgaris. Taxonomy (NCBI): domain Eukaryota; kingdom Metazoa; phylum Chordata; class Amphibia; order Caudata; family Salamandridae; genus Lissotriton; species Lissotriton vulgaris. The sequence continues at coordinate 595,175,995 of NC_141693.1, forward strand.
TGTGAAATACCACAATGTTAGTCTGCTTCCACGTATCTGGGATAACACCTGAACATATAACTCCGTTAAAAAGATCCACAAGAACTGGGAGAATTTCTTCACTCAGAGCCTTGTAAACCTCAATCGGAATTCCATCCGGGCCAGCTGCTTTGCCCAATGCCAGTTCACTTAAAGCATTCATTATCTCCTCGCTTGTTATGCTTGCTTCCAATCGATCTCTATCATCCTCCCCAACCCTAGGTGTTATAGGGAATTGATCTTGTCTATGGGACACCCCCCCTGGCTCATGATCGTAAAGCTTTTGATAAAACTCTTGAAACACCTGTACTATGGCTTTTGGGTCATTGTACTCTCTCCCATTAAATTTCATCTTACTGATTTTATTTCTATTCTGATCTTGTCTTATGCGCAGTGCTAATGCTCTCCCAGCTTGCTCCCCTGTCTCATAGCGCCTCGCTCTTTGTGTCTGATATTCACATATCTCCTTTTGGGTAATTAATTTTAAGAGGTCCCCCTTAATCCTGGCCATATTTCTCATGGTCTCACTACTATCCTTACCAGTTATTATTTCATCGATGTGGAATCTCTCTTTCACTGCCAGATCTGCTGTCAATTTATCTATCTTAATTTTATCCTCTTTTCTAATTCTCGATGAACAACTGATTGTCTCCCCCCTTAATGCTGCTTTAAACGACTCCCAGACACCATTCCTGGAGGCACTATATCTGTTACAGTCAAAGAATTCTTTTGTCCAACTTTTCATATGTTTTAGGTATCTTTCATCATTTAGTAACTTTCTCTCAAAAGTCCATCTGGATATTTTCCTACCTATACTGGGAGCTTTATATTCAAGTATCAAAGGATTGTGATCAGAGATTACCCTCGGTAATTTCTGAATATTTACCTTGCCTATCTCCTCTTGTGAAATAAAAAAATAATCCAGCTTGGAGTACTTTTGTGCTGGATGAGAGAAATACGTGTAGCCACGATCGCCTGGCATCTTTTCTCCCCATACATCAAGCAAACCGTGGGATTGTAACATGGAGCTGATCGCTGTATTAACTTTACGTTTGCGCCCTGTATAAGTAGTCCCCAATTGCCAATCCCCAGAGATATTCATATCCCCACATACTATCATTGGGGCTGTCCAGTTAGCCAATTCCTCCTCCAACTTATCAAACATCGTAGGATCATCCTCATTTGGGCCGTATATTACACATAATGTAAACCCCTTACTCATTTCCGCTATCATCCATCTACCCGAGCCATCCGTTTTTATGCGTTTAGCACCACCCAGATATTTCTTAGCTAATATAGCCACTCCTCTTGTCATTGTTGTCTGGGTGGAGCACCCAATCAATGTAAACCCATACGTTTCTAAGACCTTCCTATTATTCCAAGGGATATGGGTTTCCTGGACACAAACTATATCCATATTATTCGATCTCACCAGATGGCTCATTCTCTGCCGTTTCTTCCAGTCATTTAACCCCCCAGCATTTATACTACATATTCTAATGTCTGGCATATTTCACAAATTTACCTTTCCCACAGCAATTCATACCCAGATACCTGATATCAACTTGAAAACTATTCCTTTCCATCTCAAAATTTTTTTTCATTATTTTCACCCCCCCTTCCCTCCCCACCCCCACCCACTCCTCCCTCTGCACTCTCACCCTCCCCTTCCGAGGCTCCAAATTAGGGCCTCCCCTCACCCCCCCCCGCTAGACTAGAGGCGCTCAGACCGTAGGTCTGTGCATGTGATGGTTGCAGCTTTGTGCGAGGAGAAGAGATCACACTTCACCCTTTTATACTTTGACTTGACCCCTTCCCCTTTATTTTTTTATTTCACCATTTTTCTTTTTTCCCCCTTTCACCACTCAGTGAAAACATCTCACCCAAAAGTTGAACACCCCCCCTAAGAATATCTCCATAATTCATTAGGCAAATTTCCTAGTACAGTTTGTCATTTCTTATACTCCACTTATGACTGCAAGAACTCTTTGGCTTTAATCTCTGAGGAGAAATAAAATACTTTCCCACCCTGGATTACTTTCAGCTGGGCTGGATTAATCAGATAGGCCTGCATACCCTTGTCCTGAAAAGGTTTTATCATTTGTCGCAACCTCCACCGCCTCTCAACTGTTATGTGACAAAAATCCGGACGGACAAAAAAAGTATACTCATCTACTGTTCTTTTTTTGTCGGGTCTTGCCCTCTCAGAGATTGCTTGTCTAAGGTTGAAGTTACCCAAAAAAATTAATATCGCCCTAGGTTTATCCCCCTCTTTAGCCCTTTTGTAGATATTGGACGGGGTGCGATGCGCTCTCTGGATTTCTCTATCGAAATCCCAATCTTTCAGTTCTATGAAGGCAGACGAAAACAGTTTAACAATAAAACCTCTCATGTCAGTCCCCTCAGCCCCTTCCGGAATTCCCAGGACACGCAAATTATTTTGCCTTGATCTATTCTCTAACGACTCCAATTTCCATTGGATGTCCGTAAGATTTTTTTCTTGAGTGTCAACTTTATCCACTGCTGCTGCAGCATCCGCTTCTGTAGACACCACCCTCTCTTCTAAATTAGTGACTCGTTCACCCAAGTTCACACAGGCCTTGGTAAGTTTCCTCACCACCCCTTGCATTTTTCTAACCGCCGCCTGTGATCTCCGGCTTTCTTGCCGTGCTTCTTCCCTGTGGGCCAGTATCTCCTGATGAATGACCTCCAAGAGTGACATTTGTGCTGAGTCTCCTTCTGGGTTTTCTGCTGAGGCATTCGGTTGTAATACGTCTTTGCTTTGATTAGAGGCTTTCGCTCTCCCCACCACTTTTACTGCTGTATTAGGGGGGCTACTTTCATCAGGATCTGAATCGCTACCAGTCTCTATGTCACTGGTTTCCTGTCCCGAACTGTCTTCTCCCTCCTCCGACCATTCACCGCCTTCAGAAACTGAGAAAAATGCCTCGCTCAATGCCTCTTTTTTACTGCAGCTACTTCCTCCAGTATTGTCTTCCAGAATTTTTTCTACGCCAGGGAGAAGTGTATTGCTATCCCCCGGCTGAGCTCCTACTGTCAACCCCACTTGATGATCAACTTCACCTTCACCCGTTATTACTGTGTTTATGTTTGGTTGATCGGCAAGTTCTTCCACTGCAGTACCTGGTGATTCCTCCTCATTACCAACAACAACCAGGGGCACTGAGGTAGCCGGGTCAGCCTGTATGTTATCTTCCTTTTCTTCCCTTTGCTCTTTTAAGTCCTTGGTCTTATTCAGTTTTTGAAAAATATCCGAAATTGGGATAGTACCCGCATTATCCGGATTTCCTTTACCAACGCCCTGCTGTACTGCTTTTTTAACTTGAGGGGATCCTTGCTTTTTTTTCCCCTTACTACCATCCATGTCTGATGCCTCCGCTAACTCCGCTGCTGCCTTCCTCCTGGCAGCCGCTTTCGCACTGGCGCTCTGCTTTGGAGCCATTATTTCCCTCCGCCTCTCCTCTGGCCCAAATGCCTCCTTACCGGTTGGGAAATCTCCGCTTTCAGCTGTCTCCGTCTCCGCCTCAAACTGCAGAGCTCCGATGCCCTCCAGAGTGCTCTTTGTCCGCCCCCTTTTGCCACTCGGTAGACTCGAAACTACCTTCCCTCGTTTCTCACAGAGCTTCCTTCTCTGCTGGGTTCGCCGCCTCCAAGCCAAACTCCGCGAGGCTTCCAGGCTGAAAACAAACTCCGTGATCTCCGCCGCCTCCGCTTGTGGTCCGATGCCAGCACCGCCTCTGAGCCTCCGTGTCAGCTGCGTGATCTCCAGGAGCAGCCGCTTCAGCGGCAAACTGCAGGTCAGTTTCATCCAGCCACGCTTCTGCTAAAAATCCTTCTTTTCCACCGATCACCTCTATCAGAGCGTTTTCGGTGACTCGAGCTTCAGCTATCCCATCCAATTCCGATTTGATGAGGAAACACGGGGCCTTACTCCTCCATATCGCTCCTCCTCACACGAGCTGCATCCCGACCGTCTCACACGGTCGCCATCTTGCCTCCCTGATGACATCACTGATGACATCTCAAATGACATCACTGATGACATCACTGATGACAACACCCACTGACTGTATGTTTCTGTAAAGTTAAAATATGTCTTACATATTGAAGAATGAGTGGATGTATAAGTGTCTGGATGAAGGATTTAGTAGGTGCATGACTGACTGTATGAATGAGTGATTAAATGTGTCTCACTGAGTGCATGGGTTAGTGACTAAACTGTCTTAATTTGTGCATCATTATGTCTGTTGTTCTGTGAACTGCCGCATGTGTTTATCAGTAGCTATATGAGTAACTATATGGGTTATTGATTGGTTGCCCAAGTATTTGTATGGGAGACTGAGTGTGTGTGTGGGTGACTGGGAGGTGTGTGACTCTGTGCATAGATGTGTGAGCAGTTGATTCACTATATGTATGGGTTTAAAAGTGCATGTGGAAACAGCTGTATGGGCGGTTGACTGTCTGCATGAGTGTATTGGTGAGTGAATGGATTTGTAAAACACAGTCCATGTGAGAGTTGACATATATAAATAACTGTGCATAAGAGCCAGTGAATGTGTGAGTGGCTGTATGGATCATTGTGAACTTGTATCAGGGATTGTATAAGACAGTAAATATGTGTTAGTATATGTTTGAATAAGTAAGGTGTGTATAACTGTATAGTTGAGGAAATGGAGGTGTGATTGATTCTTTGCATGACTGACTAGGTGTGTGAGTAACTCCATGGATGAGTGACAGTCTGTGAGTGTCTGTGTACACTGATTGTATCTAAGGTTATATGAGAGTCTGAAGAGGTTCATCGTATTATCACATGAATGATATCATCAGTGATGTGATCAGTAATGTCAAATGAGATGTTATCAGTGATGTGATCAGTAATGTCAAATGAAATGTCATCAGTGATGTCATCAGTGATGTCATCAGTGATGTCATCAGTGATGTCATCAGTGATGTCATTTGAGATGTCATCAGTGATGTCATCAGTGATGTCACTGACCATGTCATGAATGATGTAATATGTGACATCATCAGCAGTGGATTGCGGGTGCGCGATATATAGTTAGTGCAACTAACTATATATGCAAATTTCAATGGTTTTGTGCGAGTAAATTAAGGTTTTGTAAATGCTAATCCCTAACTATATATGGTCTATAACCTATGGTTTTTTCAGTGAATTTTCAAGGTTTTGTAAATGCTAATCCCTAACTATATATGTCTATAACCTATGGGTTTTTCAGTGAATTTCAATGGTTTTTTAATAGCAAATATCAAAAGCTGTAAAATGTCAAGTACGTGGTAGGTAAAAACATTTTCGTGTTTATGCACGCTGATGTGCTTTTAACGCTGCCCCCCCCCTCCTCCTCTTTTCTTTTAGGAGTATTCTCTCTTTGCAGATAGTGAATGGTAGGTAACACAGGACTTTGCCCCCGTTGTAATCCGTCGTGCCTGCTTCTCTCTCCATTTCATTGATTATTATCCTAGCATTTATTGTTTTGGAATTGGTTCTTTTTGGTTCATTCTCTATTTACAAACAAGCACAGAGTCGCAATACTCTGTTTAGTCTTTGCAGATAGTGAAAAATCGTTAAAAAAACAAAAGGAATCAAGCAAAATCAGTAGGCCACTAATGGGATCTCTTTTTGACCTCGCTAAAATAGAAACATTATGAACAACCCCTCATGACAAATACGAAACTAGTGAGAGGAACTGAGCTCGACACCATGATGGCTGCAAGACAGCTCGGCTCCGCCGCCCACCCCACCCAAAATAACGACAAACACTATGCAAATATTATAAATATATACACCACACCAGCAAAGTAACAGGCTAAAACGTTTTATTAAATAACTATTTACATGGCAGCCTGGTTGTGTTCCGATCGCTGGTTGGTGGAGACATTTTGACTATATTCTGGACCTGCATTGTCGCGTAATGCGTCATATGACGTGCCGCTTTAGCGCACCCGGAAGTGCTCCGGTGCGCGAGGCGCAGCTTCCCGGAAACGATCCAGAGCGCGGCGCGCAGCGCGTAACTTAAGCATAACAGGTCATGTGACTTGTTAATAAAACTTTTCATTGGTTCATTTTACTTTTGTTATTCTAATGATGAAAGGCTTGGTCATTTGATCTAAAAATAACACTTTTCATTGCTTTCGAACATTTTTTTTTCCCAAATGATGAAAGCCCCACCTTTTTTTTTCTCGCTCTGACTTGTAAAGCAAAGGACCCAGATGCATTTACAGTTTATCACTAACAATGTTCCAGGCTAATGTATTTTCCCAGGAAATTTACAACCGTCCTGCAAGTAAAATATTCCTATTTCGAGAAAAGGGGCGTTTCTTCGTCCCATGAGGGAGCCGTTGAGCAAAAGAGGCTCAGCCTGCTGTCTTAGTCGCTGATAGGCATGAATATCGGATTCTTATCGATCACTTTATGTTACAGGAGGAAAACACAACAGCCCTTGACCATTTATCTTTACTGCGTTCCTGCGTATTATACCTTTTAACCGTCATGTAATCGGGCTGCTTTATTTCACTTGCCTTTTACTGATTAGAAAACAGTGGCTATTATTTAAAACTTTACCAAAAAAGGTACTACTACCATGTTTTGTTTTAAAAATCTTTATTGTGAAAATGTCAGTATACAAATACGGGCCTATAACCATGTGGGCCGGCCATGGAGCAAACTGGAATCGTATATGATGAGGGGACATTTACACTGTAGAAGAACGTAACGGGCGGGCCGTTAGGTTGCAAGAAGTAAGGTGTCTAACAGTTGCGGAATCGATGGACGTACATTTTATAATTAAAGTACGACAGGGCCAGTTACAATAAAATTATCTAGATATACATTTGCGGGCAAGTACCATGGGTGACGTTAATTCGAACTTTCAATAATACAGTAATCAATAACACATCAGAACTTAATATCAATAGGGATGTCCAAATGTTCAATCAGTACTCGTCCCCGCCCGCCATGTGCTTCAAAACTGCATATGTATCTCGTGATATCAAGGTTGGGCAACCAGTACACAACAAGGAGTTACGAGTCTCATTTATACCGGCGCCATTTTGGGCGAGGCCGGGCAGGTCCAGGATATAGTCAAAATGTCTCCACCAAACAGCGGTCGGACCAGAACCCCTTTCGGCAGTCCAAAAAGGTTCCGTTAAATGACAACAGAAGAGATAGGCAACAAGAACAATCAGTCAAAAGAGGGGACGCTTTCGTGAATGGGGCCCATGCCCTAGCAGGCAAGCGTCCGAGTTCCAAGGTGTCCCAGGGCCATTTTAGTGGACCAGGCCCAAATCCAAAGAGCCGGCCGCCATTTTGAAAGTCTTGTTACAGCCGCCTTTCGCTGCACCGCAAAAGTAAACGCAACTCAGCTGGATGGGGGGTGAGGCACTGTGCCGCAAGAGCGGGCGCAATGCAGCTGGAAGGCGAGTGAAACGCTAAGGGGCGCCCCACTGCAGATGAGGTTCCTCCACCAGGGGAGGCGGGAGAGGGCCGTTTGCGCCGCCTCCCCCCCCCCGGGCACCCCACGCCGTCTTTCGGCGCAGCATTGTAGGATAGCCACAACAGTGCGGCAACTTGCTGGACACCACCTCGGTGCCATCCGGATCTCGGCGCGTTTGAGTCGCTGTACCGCAAGAGTGGGCGAAATTCAGCTGGATGGCGGGTGAGTCGCTGTACAGCAAGAGCGGGCGGAACTCAGCTGGATGGCGGGTGAGTCACTGTACCGCAAGAGTGGCCGAAACTCAGCTGGATGGCGGGTGAGTCGCTGTATAGCAAGAGTGGGAGGAAAACAGCTGGATGGCGGGTGAGTCACTGTACCGGAAGTGCGGCCGCAACTCTGCTGAACGGTGAGTGAAACGGCAAAGGGCGCTGCACTGCACATGAGGTGCCTCCACCTGGGGAGGTGGGAGAGGGCCGTTTGCGCTGCCTCCCCCCCCCGGGCACCCCACGCCGTATTTCGGCGCAGCATTGTAGGATAGCCACACCAGTGCGGCAACTTGCTGGACACCACCTCGGTGCCATCCGGATCTCGACGCGTTGTGCTGCCTTCGGCCTATTCGCACATCAGTTCGCTACTGACGCCGCCTCACAGGCCAACGGATTTTGTAGGCTTTTTATAGCCCAAAGCCGCATAACAGGTCATGTGACTTGTTTATAAAACTTTTCATTGGTTCATTTTACTTTTGGTTTCCTAATGATGAAATGCTTGATCATATGACCTAAAAATAACACTTTTCATTGGATTGAAACATTTTTTTTCCCAAACGATGAAAGCCCCACCTTTTTTTTTCTCACTCGGCAATCCAAAAAGGTTCCGTTAGATGACAACAGAGGGGACAGGCAACAAGAACCATCACTCAAAAAAGGGGAGGGCAATATATTCCCTACCGGGTCACGTTGAGGCTCCACCGGAAGTCATCAAATTGATAGTCTACAGTGTTTCTGGATGTTTTAGACTGAAGCTGGCGTCAGCATGAGAGCACCACCATCCCGTAGCTCCGTCGTGGCCATTCCGCAAGCAATCATGGCAGCCGCTCCCCACTGGAAGCCTGCGGGAGTCGGGGGCCCCCAAGACTTTTGTTGAATCTTCAAGGCTGAGGGGACGCTTTCGAGAATGGGGCCCAAGCCCTACCAGACAAGCGTCCGAGTTCCAAGGTGTCCCAGGGCCATTTTTGTGGACCAGGCCCAAATCCGAAGAGCCGGCTGCCATTTTAAGAGTCCTGTGGCAGCCGCCTATCGCTGCACCGCAAGAGTGGTTGCAATTCAACTACCTGGTGAGCAAGACACTGTAGCCGCAAGAGCGGGCGGTAAATCGCTAAATGGCGGATGAGGCACAGTGCAGCAAAAGCGGGCGAAAAACTGCTGATTGGTGACTGAAACAGTAAAAGGGCGCCCCACTACAGCAGACGAGTCTCCACCTGGAGAGGCCCGTTCACGCCGCCTCCCCCCCCCCCCCCCCCGGGGCGCCCCACGCCGTTTTTCGGTGCAGCATTGTAGGATGCCAAAACCAGTGCGGCTAGTAAAAGACAACACCTGGGTGCCGTCCAGATCTTGCCGCGTTGTGCTGCCTTGGGACTATTCGCACAACAGACCGCTACTGACAAGACAGTGCAGGAAAAGCGGGCGGAAAACCGCTGAATGGCAAGGGGATGCTGTCCAGATCTCGGTGCGTTGTGCTGCCTTCGGACTATTCGCACAACAGACCGCTACTGACCATTGTTGCTGTGTTTAATTTTATTTTTTTTAACGTGTTTACTGTTTTTGGTGCTTTGTATATATTTATAAGTTATTAAAGTGTTATAATCCTACTACTTTGTTGGAGTGCTATATATTTTTAATGTGACACATAATTATGAAGACTTTGATGTACAAAAAGGCATCCCTGGAATCTTCCTTTTCAGTCTCGGTCCCACACACCCTCACAGTGAGAATTCCCTCCCCAATCACAATACAAGATCGTTATCAGATAGTAGGAACGCGTGTGGTGTGACGGATCTCATAGGGTGGGGGCCTTGATCTACTGTAACTCCTTTGAAGAGGGGTGATTCTTTACAGTTGAGGCCATAAACTACATCCGCAGGGCTAGGTGATAGCCTGAGACCGGCCTGGACAATCAGACATAAAGGAAGAGGAGTGTCAGAGGGTGCAGTAGTGAATAGGGTGAAAGGGAGGTGTCGGGCGGGCACAGGGTGTGATTCTCAGGGAAGAGCAGCGCAGATGGGGGGAGGTTTATGTCCCATGCATAAGAGAGAGAGCGGGGGTGACCAATGCGTGGGGGAGATGCTTGCGAGGGTGGGGAGCCATGCTGAGGATCGGCGGCGTGCAGAGAGTGGGTCTGGTCAAGGCATCTAAAATGACTGCCGTGCACGACAAAAGTGTGGAATTGGAAAAAAAGCAAGATGGCGCAAACAATGTTTATCAATACGGATTAATTTATAACAATTATTTTTAACAATATATTTACTCGCAGTGTCAAAATGGCGGTCAACACTTCCTGATTTCTTTCTAATCGAACGTTAACAGACGTCACGATCGGCGTCATGCAGACAGTGGGTCTGGTCAAGGCATCTAAAATGGCTGCCGTGCACGACAAAAGTGTGGCATTGGAAAAAAAGCAAGATGGCGCAGACAATGTTTATCATTACGGATTAATTTATAACAATTATTTTTTAACAATATATTTACTCGCAGTGTCAAAATGGCGGTCAACACTTCCTGATTTCCTTCGAATCGAACGTTATCAGACGTCACGCAGCAAAAGCAAAAAAAAAAACGCTCACGCGCAGCCGCTGGAAGACAAGTATCAACATATATGAGCATCCTCAGCCACCCTCAGAAAACATAGGGGGTCAGGATACGTCTCCCGTACCCCCTTATACCCATTTCTCACATTGTTTTTCCTCCATCTTGTAATTTAATTAAAACGAAACACAAAATGGTGAATTCCCGTTTCGCGTCCCGATTCGCTACCCGGTTCGCGAACCGGAAAGCTCTTCTTCCGCAAAAAATCGAATTTTTTTTATTTGCCCCACGGGACCCTTTAATAACCCCAACATCATTCCTAGGGGGTCAAGAAGGGTTTACCTTGCCCCCTTTCATTAAATTCCCCCTTCGTTTTTCTCCTCTTGATCCTACTGATTGGCTCTCCTCGATCCTACCGAGAGACAAGATGGCGGTCGCACCAGACTGTTTAGATAATATATATATATTAGGACATATATATATATATATATATATATGTATATATATATATATATATATATATATATATTTATATATATATTACCTACTGGCGGTCGCCAATAGGTATATATAGTTAGGATTTTTTCCCTATGGGATTTCTGAAAATTCTATGTCTAATAACTTTGGCGTTTGTGGACGGAATTGGCTGAAATATTCTGGAAAATGGCACATTTTGTTCCTGAGCAGCTCCTGGAAATTTGGGGGGGTTTCGGCAAGGGGAGGCTGAGATAAAAGGGGGGTCCCAAAACGCGTTTTTCCCATGTTAATTTCCATAGGGCGGTTGGCCTCACTTTTAGCCCGAACGGCTGAATGGATTTGCACGAAACTTGGCAAAATTGTAGGGACTGTTAGCCCGATGTGCCTTTGCTAGGTCTCAATATATGTGCTTCGGTGGATTTTGAGAAATTAACATTTAAAACAAGATATATATCTGTAACAGCGCTCCGGGCTGCGCTCCGGTTCGCGAACTTTTCGCGTAACGGAACTTCGCGAAGTGAAGCTGATTGGCTCTCCGGTGTCTGTCAACATTCTAAACAGTCCGGAGCGGCCGCCATCTTATCTCTCGGTAGGATCGAGAGACAAGAGGAGGCCAAAACAAAGGGGGAAATTACCATAAGGGGGCATAGTAGATCCTCCTTGACCCCCTACGTTTTATGTGGAGGTTTTAAAAGGGCCCAGGAGGGTCAAAAAAAAAATTTTTTTTTTTTTTGCGTGGTGAGCGCCAGGTTCGCGAACCGGAAAGCGTTCTGGGCAGCGTACTATAAGGAAAAACGAATTATAGACTTTTCTAATACTGTATGTTAATTGTTTGTTGTTTTTGTTGTTTTTTTTTGTTTTCTTTATTTTTAAAGTATTTTTTTTTATTTTGATTGTGTTTCATAATTCGTTAAACTTTCTAACATTTCAGTGTCAGAAATTTCAAAATTGAATATAGGGTGTAACATGTCCTCATTTTGAAGCAGGTTATCCACTGCTTCAACACATTGTAGTAGTTCCTGGTCTCTACTTTGATCCATAAAATCATCAATTTTGTCTTGGCTGCTCTCCTCCAGTACAATTGTAAATTGAACTTGCTGCTCGCCTTCCATTTTGCCTGAAATTTTGATTAAAAAAATATATATTAGTAGAGATAGGGCACTGTTGGGATTAATTTTAGATAGGCAGTTTGTATCAGTGAATTTTTCTTTTGGCAGTGTATAGTATCAGAGTGGAAATAGGACTATAAAAAAGTGTATGTGATTTAACCAAGACAAGCCTAATTCCATTCATAACTATAACAGAGAAGTCTATCTAAATCCATAACTACTACAGAGGGATAGTGCATATCTATCAGAAAAAGTCTACCATATTAAGTTATAGTGCACAATATACTTCAGTTTTAAAAATAACAACTTACCTTCACAAACAAGTTGAAGTGTTTGGTAGCTATTCAAATGTGATGTACAACAAGAAGTAGCAGTCAAAATGGCTGTGTTTCCTTCTCTTCCTTTATATATATTCAGGTATATAACCAATCAAATGTCAGGTAATAAAAGTTGAAATTGAAAGTAACATTTTCATTGGTTGTCAATTCCAACACTTCAGATGTGTTTTGTGAAGTAATTTACCTCACGGTACTTAGAGAGGTCTACAGGCTAAATGGCTAAATGAAATTTCAATCAAATTTGTGAAAATGAAAGGGATTGTTATGTAGTATGAGCTAATCTATGTTTGGTGAGAGTGTCTCTAGTCGTTTTTCTGTAAATTACTTTCCCACCTTTTTTTAGGACCGCTTCCCGGGAAACGGTCAGGTCCGCGAACCTTAAGCGTCACGGGAGTCCACCATTTTGTGTTTCGGTCGCATTAAGATACAAGATGGAGGGCAAATAATGTTTAGAATGGGTAGAAGGGGTCATGGTAGACTTATGTTGACCCCCTAGGTTTTCTGAGGGTGGCTGAGGAGGCTTATATGTGAGGAAAAAAAACATTTTTAAAAAAGATTCTGCGAGGTTAGCTTTCAGTTAGCGAACCGGGTAGCGGCCCGGGGAGCGTATTTTGTGGAAAATTAGTGAAAAAAGTTAGAAAAAAATAATATTTGTGAGTGATCAGATGAAGGGTAGCTCTGAGAAGAGCTTTTGGGTTTATGGTACATTTAGGTACTTATAAGTAGGTACCAATGCACAGTCTTAAATTCAGAATGAAAATTCTGTTGCCCTCATCTGAGAAGTGAACTCCATCTCCTCTGTAGATATCTTGCATGTAGTAACGCAAGTTATTGTTGTACAAGGAGCCCATTCCATGGTCTCTCATGAAAGCTGAAACAGATTTGTTTACATGCTTCCTCGCTTTCTCAATTTGTGGACAAAATTGGTTGGACCACCTCCATTTCTGTCTTTGGCATATATTGGAATATACCAAGGCAGTTTGAGGAAAAAGTGCCATTAATTGCTCAAAGGTGTCCTTTAAAAGCATTTCCAGACCTACCCCAGTCAAAGTGCCTAAATCATTACCTCCACAGTGCACAATTAACAGGTCAGTTTTTGGCAAATGCATAAAGGTTTTCCCCAATGGTATCAATTGGTGACATTTTAATCCTCTTTGGCCCAACCACTTAATTTCCACATCTTGTAAATTGAGGTTAGGTAAATTTCTGTTCTCAGCATACCTTTGAGCCCAGTGGATGTAACTATGTCCAACAATCCAGACATTAAACATGGTGGGAGAAGGTTGTGCTGCAGTCAGATGAAGTGTGGTAATGAAAGGGCAGTTGAAACAGTAGGAGTTTGTAAAGAAAAAAAAACTGTGGATTTCCAATGCTAATGATTCATTAGCAGTGATTGGTGCATTTCCATTTCTGAAAACAGAAAGTTAGGGTGCATGGATGTGTTCTTTGAAAGATGTAATTTGAATGGTCAAGGAAGAAACATTTAATAAAAGATTGCACTGGATACGCAGGTGCACTGAGAGTTCAGAGTTCAATTGAAACATTGTTGTGTGAATTTGCAAACATGAGAGGTCTTCCATAGGTGGTTGCTATGGAAAAAAGGCAGAGAGGGCAGAGGGGGGAAGGGTTTTGATTTGAAAAAAGTGAGGGAAGAGTTATGATTGGCTAATATGAGAGATATGTGAAATGAATATCTGTATTTCTGTGCTTTCAATAGCTGCAGCCTCTGGAGTGCATCCTTTTTCTTCTGCTGAAGACAATTTGGTGTATTTCTGAGACTGTTTTCAAAACTCAAAAAGTATTTGCTAAGGTGAGAAAAGATTTATTTAATTTAGATAGAGAATAGTATGATTTAAGGAGAAAATGATGAAGAAAGCTGTGTTTTTAAAATGTGGCTTTGTCTCTAGTGATATACAAATAGATTGTGTTTCTTTGAGAAACTGTAATTGCATATTCGGTGTAGCATTCTGGCATGCAGTAACACAAGTTATTGTTGTACATGGAGCCCATTCCATGGTCTCTTATGTAAGCTGAAACAGATATGGTGTTTTTAAAAACGATTTTTGAAATCAATTACATTTCTGGATATGTACTGCTAGAGCTTCATAGGTTGTTTTGGGTCATATTTGTAAGGCATTTGAGTGTCTTTGATGTTATTTTTTCCTTTTTAAATGGAAAGCATTCCTCATGGGGCAAGTGTCTTGTAAATACGCTCCCACCTGTGCTTGGCAAATTTAGATTTTGATTATGGGAGTTACATAGCCATGTTAAAAATATCCCAAAAATGGTGCAAGGGCATTCAAAAAAACGCTTTCATGTGTCTCATTGACATTTTTAGTCATTTCCTCTTGAATGTGGGTATACAATTGATTTATATGCTGTGTTTAAAATCGATTTTTTGAAATCAATTACATTTCTGGATATGTACTGCTAGAGCTTCATATTTTTAAATACATGTTTTAATATTTTTGAAATGTTTGTTCTCTCTTTTACAGATTGAAAGTATGAAAAAATATTTTAAAAAGGTAACAAGAATTATAAGGTAAATGTTTTCTACTCTTTTTACCCGCAATGCACTGCTGATGATGTCACTGACCATGTCATGAATGATGTAATAAGAGGACATGACTTACTTCATTGGTAGGCCTTCACATGCATTATCTGCTCTGTATTCTTCAACAAGTGTAAAATTGATCTGTAACCCTGAGTAGGTCTCACCTTAAACAAACCTCAGGAGAGATCACACCTTATCGTCATCCTGAATTAATAAATAGATCTATTAAACAGTATCTCTGGTTTACTCCCTATAGCTGTCTTTCTTTTAACATTACTCTCTGTTTACTTCCCTTATACTAACTCTTCTTTTTTTTAAAAAAATATTTTTTTGGTTCGCTTCAAGTTCGCGAACCGGGCAGCGAACCGGAAAGCGAACCAAAAGAAATAGAGCTTGCCAGAGTGCTAAACATTCTAGCAATTTTATTTGAAAGGGGAGGTAGTTCTGAAAAGAACTTTTTTTTTTTTTTTTTTTTTTCTGAACATTTTTTTTTTTTTTGTATTTTTAGAACAGTTTTATGTTTTTTTGTGTTTTTCATGGAGGGGAAACAACAAAAAACAGGCATTGAAAAGGGCTCAACAGGAGCAAAAAAAAAATTACTGTTTGGGTGGGTTCGGGCACTTGTGGTTTTCGAACGCAATGTTGATTAATTTCACGCTCATGTTTCCACATGAGAGCATAGCACCACAATATAAGCAGGTAAACTTCATGTGTTTGAAGTGTTGCTGTATATTTGGCACAGTTTCCTGTGCCTCTCTTCCTGTCAAAGAAATAGTTGACGTTGATCTGGCCACAGGAGTTGTCGGGGGATTATCTTGCAGGTCCCTTAACTCTGCCCGGCTGTAGTTTAATGGATGCCACCTGGCCATATGGCGATGCATAGTATAGTTGCCCATACTATACTTTTTATCTGTGCCTCTAGATAATCAGTATTTGCAGATGAGGCAGGTGGCATATTTCGCATTGACCTTCTTCTCCCCTTGAGGGATGGAAAACAACTGCCATATAAAACTTGTTTTCCTTCGGGAAACACGGGGCAACTCCTGTATAAATTCAGGTTCATCTGTGTCCTCTTCTTCTAGGTCCTCCTCTTCCTCCTCTCTGTTGGAGATGAATTGACTTGGTGGTCCTCTCTTCTCATGAGGAGGTTGAGGTGGTGGTGGGGGTCCACCAGCAGAAGCAAGGATAGATGCCATTGCTGAATGACTGGAAAATGGTCTTTCTCTCACCAAGATGAAAGTCAGAGTGAGGAAAGAAGGAGGGGTTTTCATGATTTGGGAAAAGCAAAAGTTCTGAACCAATGAAAAGTGTTATTTTTAGGTCACATGACCTAGTCATACATCATTTGGAAACCAAAAGTGAAATGAACCAATGAAAAGTTTGATAAACAAGTCACATGACCTGTTCCGCTTACGTTACGCGGTGCGCGCCACGTCCCGGATCGTTTCCGGTTCGCGGTCCGGAGCACTTCCTGGAGCGCTAACGCGGCGCGTCATAAGACGCATTACGCGACAACGTGATACGTCGCGTTTCCGCGACGCGTCACAGTTGCGCTAACGAAACGTTTACCGGTTCGCGGACTAGGTCGCGGCATCAAGATGAGCTAACGGAAAGCTTCCCGGTTCGCTTACCGGAAGCGAAGAAAAAAAATATTAAAAAAAAAAATTATCAATAAACATCTAAAATATATTTTGGGATTTAAAGAAGAATACATTTTACAGCTACAGATGTTAGCTTTTAAAAAACCAATGAAATTCACAGAAAAAACCATAGGTTATAGAACATATATAGTTAGGAATTTGCATTTACAAAACCTTGAAAATTCACTGAAAAAACCATAGGTTATAGACCATATTTAGTTAGGGATTAGCATTTACAAAACCTTATTTTACTCGCATAAAACCATTGAAATTCCATATATAGTTAGTTGCGCTAACTATATATCGCGCACCCGCAATCCACTGCTGATGATGTCACATATTACATCATTCATGACATGGTCAGTGACATCACTGATGACATCACTGATGACATCTCAAATGACGTCACTGATGACATCACTGATGACATCTCAAATGACATCACTGATGACATCTCAAATGACATTACTTATCACATCACTGATGACATCATTCATATGATAATACAATGAACCTCTTCCGACTCTAATATAACCTTAGATACAATCAGTGTAAACAGACACTCACAGACTGTCACTCATCCATGGAGTTACTCACACACCTAGTCAGTCATGCAAAGAATCAATCACACCTCCATTTCCTCAACTATACAGTTATACCCACCTTACATATTCAAACATATACTAACACATATTTACTCTCTTATACAATTCCTGATACAAGTTTACAATGATCCAAACAGCCACTCACACATTCACTGGCTCTTATACACAGTTATTTATATATGTCAACTCTCACATGTACTGTGTTTTACATATGAACTTACTTTGACATGTAGCACTGAGATATCCATTCACTCACCAATACACTCATGCACACAGTCAACCGCCCATACAGCTGTTTCCACATGCACTTTTGAACCCATACATCTAGTGAATCAACTGCTCACACATCTATGCACAGAGTCACACACCTCCCAGTCACCCACACACACACACTCAATCTCCCATACAAATACGCGGGCAACCAATCAATAACCCAAATAGTTACTTATATAGCTACTGTTCAACACAAGCAGCAGTTTACAGAACAACAGACATAATGATGCACAAATTAAGACAGTTTAGTCCCTAACCCATGCACTCAGTGAGACACATTTAATCACTCACTCATACAGTCAGTCATGCACCTACTAAATCCTTCATCCAGACACTTATACATCCACTCATTCTTCAATATGTAAGACATATTTTAACTTTACAGAAACATACAGTCACTGGATGTTGTCATCAGTGATGTCATCAGTGATGTCACTGACCATGTCATGAATGATGTAATATGTGACATCATCAGCAGTGGATTGCGGGTGCGCGATATATAGTTAGCGCAACTAACTATATATGGAATTTCAATGGTTTTATGCGAGTAAAATAAGGTTTTGTAAATGCTAATCCCTAACTATATATGGTCTATAACCTATGGTTTTTTCAGTGAATATATATATATATATATATATATATATATATATATATATATATATATATATATATATATATATATATATATATATATATATATATATATATATATATATATATATATATATATATATATATATATGTGTGTGTGTGTGTGTATGTATTACCTACTGGCGGTCGCCAGTAGGTATATATAGTTAGGATTTTTTCTCTATGGAACTTTTGAAAATTCTATGTCTAATAACTTTGGCGTTTGTGGACGGAATCGGCTGAAATTTTCAGGAAAATGGCACATTTTGTTTCTGAGCAGCCCCTGGAAAATTTGGGGGGGTTTCGTCAAGGGGGGACGAGAAAAAAGGGGGGTCCCAAAACGTGTTTTTAACATTGAGTTTTCCATAGGGCGTTTGGCCTAACTTTTTAACTTTTAGCTCGAACGGCTGAATGGATTTGCACAAAACTTGGCAAAATTGTAGGGACTGTTAGCCCGATGTGCCTTTGCTGGGGCTCAATATATGTGCTCCAGTGGATTTTGAGAAATTAATGTTTAAAAAAACAGATATATCTGTGACAGCGTCCCGGGTAGCTCACCAGTTCGCGTACTTTTCGCGTAACGGAGCTTTGCGAAGCGAAGCTGATTGGCTCTCCGGTGTCTGTCAACATTCTAAACAGTCCGGAGCAGCCGCCATCTTGTCTCTCGGTAGGATAGAAAGAAAAGAGGAGGCCAAAACGAAGGGGGAAATGAAGGAAAGGGGGCAAGGTAGACCTCTTCGGACCCCCTTGGATTGATGAGGGGGATATTAAAGTGGCCCGCGGGGCCCAAAAAAAAAATTTGCGATTTTTCGTCGTAGAGGCGCGTCTCGGTACGCGAACCGGGCAGCTAACCGGGCAGCTAACTGGCAGCGTAACGGGAGTCTGAGGAGAAGCTGATTGGCTGTCAACATTGTAAACAGTCCGGAGCGGCCGCCATCTTGTCTCTCGGTAGGATCGAGAGACAAGAGGTGGTGAAAAACGAAGGGGGAAATGAAGGAAAGGGGGCAAGGTAGACCCCTCCTGACCCCCTAGGATTGATGAGGGGGATATTAAAGTGCCCCGCGGGGCAAAAAAAAAAAAAAATGCGATTTTTCGCCGTAGAGGCAAGTCCCGGTACCCGAACCAGGCAGCTAACTGGGCAGCTAACCGGCAGCGTAACGGGCGGGAGTCTGAGGAGAAGCTGATCGGCTGTCAACATTGTAAACAGTCCGGAGCGGCCGCCATCTTGTCTCTCGGTAGGATCGAGAGACAAGAGGTGGAAAACAAAAGGTGTAAATGAAGGAAAGGGGTAAGGTAGACCCCTCCTGACCCCCTAGGATTGATGAGGGGGCTATTAAAGTTCCCCGCGGGGCAAAAGAAAAAAAAATTCAATTTTTCGCAGTAGAGGCGCTTCCCAGCTAACCGGCAGCGTAACGGGAGTCCGACATCTTGTGTTTTTGGAGCGTCCGGTTTGCGTACCTGTTAGCGTTCCGATAAACGTAACAAGGGGAAAACCAAGAGAAACAGTAAAATAAAATTTAAAGGAATAGATTTCCACCAAACTTGGCAAAATTGTAGGGACTGTTTGTTTGATGTGCCTTTGCAAGGCCTCAAGATATGTGCACGTGTGGATTTTGTCTAATTAAGGTTAAAAAAATATATATATATCTGTAAGCGTGCTCCGGCGCGCTTACGTTACGGGTTTTGTTTGCGCTGCAGAGACGATACGTCACGTTTATGCGACGCGTCATGAGGCGTCTCACGTGGCTACGTGATACGTCACGTAATAAAGAATATATTTTACAGCTATAGATATTAGCTTTTAAAAAAACAATGAAAATCACTGAAAAAACCATAGGTTATAGACCATATATAGTTAGGAATTTGCATTTACCAAACCTTGAAAATTCACTGAAAAAACCATAGGTTATAGACCATATATAGTTAGGGATTAGCATTTACAAAACCTTATTTTACTCGCACAAAACCATTGAAATTCCCATATATAGTTAGTTGCACTAACTATATATCGCGCACCCGCAATCCACTGCTGATGATGTCACATATTACATCATTCATGACATGGTCAGTGACATCACTGATGACATCACTGATGACATCTCAAATGACATCACTGATGACATCTCAAATGACTTCACTGATGACATCTCAAATGACATCACTGATGACATCACTGATGACATCTCATTTGACATTACTGATCACATCACTGATGACATCATTCATGTGATTATACGATGAACCTCTCAGACTCTAATATAACCTTAGATACACTCAGTGTAAACAGACACTCACAGACTGTCACTCATCCATGGAGTTACTCACACACCTAGTTAGTCATGCAAAGAATCAATCACACCTCCATTTCCTCAACTATACAGTTATACACACCTTACTTATTCAAACATATACTAACACATATTTACTCTCTAATACAATCCCTGATACAAGTTCACAATGATCCATACAGCCACTCACACATTCACTGCCTCTTATGCACAGTTATTTATATATGTCAACTCTCACATGTACTGTGTTTTACATATGTACTTACTTTGACATGTAGCACTGAGATATCCATTCACTCACCAATACACTCATGCACACAGTCAACCGCCCATACAGCTGTTTCCACATGCACTTTTGAACCCATACATCTAGTGAATCAACTGCTCACACATCTATGCACAGAGTCATACACCTCCCAGCCACCCACACACACACTCAGTCTTCCATACAAATACTTGGGCAACCAATCAATAACCCATATAGTTACTCATATAGCTACTGATCAACACATGCAGCAGTTTACAGAACAACAGACATAATGATGCACAAATTAGGACAGTTTAGTCACTAACCCATGCACTCAGTGAGACACATTTAATCACTCACTCATACAGTCAGTCATGCACCTACTAAATCCTTCATCCAGACACTTATACATCCACTCATTCTTCAATATGTAAGACATATTTTAACTTTACAGAAACATACAGTCACTGGATGTTGTCATCAGTGATGTCATCAGTGATGTCATTTGAGATGTCATCAGTGATGTCATCAGTGATGTCACTGACCATGTCATGAATGATGTAATATGTGACATCATCAGCAGTGGATTGCAGGTGCGCGATATATAGTTAGTGCAACTAACTATATATGGGAATTTCAATGGTTGTGTGCGAGTAAAATAAGGTTTTGTAAATGCTAATGCCTAACTATATATGGTCTATAACCTATGGTTTTTTCAGTGAATATATATATATATAAATATTTATATTTATATAAAAACCACAGGTTTCAGGCACGTTGTAGTTAGTTGAACATTTCAAAATAAAAAAAACAGAGAAATGTGGCCGTTATATATAGTTGAGCTAACTATAACTCGTGCCCCCACAATGCAATGCTGATGATGTCACATATTACATCATTCATGACATGCTCAGTGACATCACTAATGACATCACTGATGACATCTCAAATGACATCACAGATGACATCATCCAGTGACTATGTGTTTCTATAAAGTTTAATATAAATGTTTTATATATATATATGTATATGCCAAGGTGTATTGAAGAATGAGTGGGTGTATAAGTGTCTGAATGGATGATTTAGTAGATGCGTGACTGACTGTACAAGTGAGTGATTAAACATGTGTTATTGAAAGCATTGGTTAGTGACTAAACTGTGTGAATGTCTCTATCAGTCTGACAGTTGGTGTGTAAGCGGCTGCATGGGTTGGTGAGTAGCTACATGAGTGTCTATATGGGGTATTGATTGGTTGTCTGGGCATCTCTATGGGTGCCTGAGTATCTGTGTGGGTGAGTGGGGGGGGTGTGACTCTGTGCAAAGATGTGTGAGTGGGTAATTCACTGTGTGTATGGGTTCAAGAGTGCATCTGTGAAGGGCTGTATGGGTGGGTAAGTGTGTATATGGGTGTGTTGGTGAGCGAATGGATGTCTCAGTGGTATATGTGTGAATAACTACATGTGTGAAAGGCAGAATATGTCAGCATTGGAGTATATAAATGACTATATGTGAAAGTGAGTGATTGTGACTATGGCTGTAAGGATGAGTGTGTGCTCGTATCAGTGATTGTACAAGAGAGTAAGTATGTGATAGTATCTGTAGGAATAAGTGAGGTAGTGTGTGTATAACTGTATAGGTGAGTAAATGGGAGTGTGATTGATTCTTTGCATGACTGACTACCTGTGTGACCACCTCTATGAGCGAGTGATGGTGTGTAAGTGCCTGTATAGGTGTATGAGTGCATATTATAGTGCTGTATTGATCAGTGACTGCATGTATGAGTGACTGTATGGGTTAATTAGTGGATCTGTGTTTAGACCTAGGAATCAGTGAGTGGGTATGTAGTAACTGGTATTGGTGTGTCTATGGTTTCAAAAATGGTAGTCTCTATTTTAGAGTGGGTGTATCAAAGTTTACATTAGGGTGTGATGAGGTACATCCGATTATCACGTGGATGATGTCATCACTGATGTCATCAGTGATGTCAATGACCATGTCTGAATGGTGGTTCCTCCCAGGACGTTTGACACGCGATTCAAACAGGTCCCGGATGGAAAGGCAGTTTGTTGCTTGGGCGTATATAGCCGAGCTGCAGTGGTAAGCGTTCGAATACATTTTCTTTGAGTGGTTACACCGTTGTAGAAACGCAAGCGTTATTACCCTTTTTAGAATCACTTTTCTTGGGCTCTACTTGGGTTTTGAGCTTTGCGGGAGGGTATTCGTGAGTTTTAATTGCCGTTTGGCCGGGTTCCTTTTTGAATTAACATGGTGCCCTTTGGTTTAATAGTTCCATTACGGTCGCTATTTCTTCTGAGATATTTGTGGCTCGATTGTATACCTCTAGCCTATGTGTATTAATATCGGGTTTCCCTCTCTCTTATAATTTTTGGTATTATGTTTAGGTAGTGATTGTTATCACGAACTCGATTAGCATTACGGTTTTGGATTATACTTTGTTGGATTATCCATTGGAATACCAAGGAGAATATATATATAAGAACTTTAATAAGGTATGACTGTTTCTGTTTCTAGTCTATCATTGCGCTAGTTCTAGGTGTTCAATCCAAATAACATGCAACTATGCCAAGTGTCTCATACGATTTTGAAATGGCCTATTTTGGTTACTTATAGGCTTTCTAGTGGGATAACAATATTTGACGTTGGACTATCATATTCTTTAACCCAAACTCGTGATAAATTGTTTGAGAAATACTCACTCAGGTAGGAAAGCTCTTTAACATTATTATGTGATATTTAGCTACTTAGTTGTTTGAACTTTGCTATTGCTTATATGCATGCATTATGTCTAGGGTCAGGACCATATGGTAACCTATATATATGTTTTCGTTCTTCTTACTAGTTAATTTTGATATTCTCTTCGACCTTGCACCAGATATAGGTTCACACTGGTTTTTGGAACCCTTCATATTATATGGATTATTACTATATTTGGAAATATATTCACTTCTTAATCCCCTTCTTTGGGATCAACAATGAATTCCACTCATGGGGATCACACTATGTTTTTTTTATATCTACCCCCAACCAAATGTGATCAGTGGAGAGCTTATTCTGTATCAACATTTATGGCCATTGGTACTATGTCCTTTGTGATTTGTTTTACATATTTCCTCTTTTCAGTTACGCCAATCCAGATACTTTAATCTGAATAATTCTGTTGTTTGGAAGGATCCAATACACATCTGTGGAAATCACTGTATATGTTGCCTACAATTACACACGGTATGCAGAGACTCCTCTTTCCCATTCCTCATCTTTTAGTGTTTCATTTTTTTGCTTTGTTATCTTTATAGTAATAGTTAGAGCTTTAATTGTCAATTCAGGTTGTTAGAGTCCGTTGTCTTATGAACAAATATTGAGAGTTTTCTATGACAAATGAGAAATGAGGTTGTAGTCCTCTAAAAACTACACACACAGCAAATTTCTTGTCATGTAACGTCATGGTTGTGTGCTTTAAATATACACACATGTTATATGTTTTATATGTATTTATATGGTTGTATGTACATTTTTATATGTGTTTTTATATATATCCATGTGACATTTTGTCTTTATGTATGTTTGATTATTCCAGCCCTGAAGAAGTTCTGATGTTCAGAACAAAACGCGTTTTCTGTTGTTTGGAAGGATCCAATACACATCTGTGGAAATCACTGTATATTTTGCCTACAATTACACATGCCCTGAAGAAGTTCTGATGTTCAGAACGAAACGCGTTGGCTGATGATTCTTTTGACAAATTGGTAAAAGAAAAAAAACACGAATTGAGCAAGTATCAAGACTCCTTAATTGGATGAGGACTCTGAAAAACGGGAATTGACTGTATTTTATTGGAGTGGTGCCCTGAAACTTGATGATAACCATGTCTGAATGATGTAATATGTGACGTCATCAACAGCGCATTGCCAGGGCATGAGTTATAGTTAGCTCAACTAACTATAACGTCCACATTTCTCTGGTCTTGTACGAATAAAATGTCAAACTAACTATAACGTCCCTGAAACCTGTGTTTTTTTCAGTGAATTTCTAAGGTTTTTTAAATGCTAATTACTAAGTATAACATCCGTGAAACCTACGGTGCCTGACTAATTGAAGGAGTTATGGCATAATGGCTGAGTGATTGTATAACTGCAATGGTAGTTTCTGGGTGAAATGGAGGAGTATTGGGTAGTGCCTGGCTGATTTTGTAAGTGCTTGGTTACTGCCTGGGTGATTGCATGAGTGCACAGGTAATAAAGATGTTGATTAATTATTTAACTTGAAAAAAAAGCTTACACATAATACACCTTCCAAATTGATTTGTAGAATATAAAATATCAGAAAGTCAGAAAAGATTTTCTTAGGCACACAATAGATGTAATGCACTGCTCTCAACAAGGCAAAACCATCAATGGCAAAGTTCCCTCTCTTTCTCCACACAAATACATGTAAGTAACAAATCACATTCCTTCCTAAAATATTTTAAATTATAAAACACATTTCTATTGGTTAGATATATTAACCCTTACCAATTGACTTCTAAAAGTGCCCTAACTGGTTCTGGAATTTTCCACACTTCTGTGATTGAGCTATACGTGGGCTACGTCTAGGTGATATTTGTGCTACTTTTGGGCTCCTTTTTCAGTGGTGGCCATCTTGGGAGACTTCAATTCAATTCAATAAACATTTTTCGATATGATTTAGAAACATAGCTCATAAAAGTGTTCTTAAAAACATTACAATGAGAATTAATTAAAACCAGGATGTAAAAACAGGAGTTACAAAGCCCAGCTCAGAGCAACTTCAGGTTTACAGAATAGTAACGTTTAATGTTTCGCAAGATCTATCTCAAGTGCTTTGTGCAAAATACGCAATACGGGGGTCCAAGTAAGATGAAACACTCTAATACTTGACCAGTCTGCACTATATAAAACTGCAACAACAACAAAAAAGTGCTTTGCACACTTCTGTCATTGGGCTATATGTGGGCTACATCTGGGTACATTTGGGCTACATTTGGACTCTTTTTTCTTCAGTGGCCATCTTGGGAGACTTATTGGTTATGAAGTTCCCTAATTTCCTCATTTATTACAGTCTCGTCAGTAGGAAATGCTTACGTTTTTTACTTTGAATCCATCAAGAAGACATTCAGATGTGTCACACATTTGCCATAAATTCAGAATGTTAGCACTCTAGTTGCTTATTAGATCACTGCAGTAAAGCTGCTGCTCACCAGGGAGTTAACTGGAAGTCTACTGCTGGTATTGAAAGTGCATGTTTCAGTCTGCATGTCAGAATGTTTTAATGAAATGGAAGAGGATTTGATAACTCACTCAAAATGTTCCCTAATTGTTCTTTCTGTAGCACAAACCATAATTTCTATTGCAAAATGAACCCTCTCATTTTGTTCCTTTTTAAATTTACATCTTTTAAGTGTTACCAGTTTATTCCAATCAATATGGCTTCAGGTGTGCTATAATTGTATAATAAGTAAGACTGTTAGCGCTCTAGTTGTTCTTTAGAACACTCTGGGAAGCTGCAGCAGAACACAAAGGTATCAACTGACAGGCTGCTTCTGTTGAAGTATAACGGTGAGATATTTGACATTTCACTCAGAACATGTCCTAATTTTCTGTTTTACCGCACTAACTACAATTTCTATGACAAAATGTACCCCCTCATTTTGTTCCTTTTTTAATTAAATGTTTTAAGTGTATCTGTGTATTTCAACCAAGATGGCTCCAGATGTGCCATACTTTTGTCATAAGTAAGAATGTTATCTCTCTAGTTATTCTTTAAAACACTCTGGGAAGATGCAGTAGAACACAAAGGAATCAACTGACACTATACGCCCTTGTTGGATGTACATGTTTTACTGAGAATGTCAGACTTCATTCTCACATGACTGAGAAAGATAATGTGAATTTACAGAAAATAAGCTCTTATTTTAGCTTCTGGAGCACCTTTCAAGCCTCTATGGGACAAGCATTAGAAAATAGTTTCAAAAATGATTCATGATTTCCCAGCAGAAGGGTTTTCACAGGTTAAAATCACCTTAGAACACACCACAATTCCTAAAATTAGTGTGGTACCATCAACAAATGAATTCTAATGTAACTAAAGTCTGTTAACACCCTTTATAGTTCTCCTTTTGGTGACCCTCAAAACCTTCTATTGACTACAATGCATTTCAATGGGTTGCTATCATGTATATTGGTCTCAAGATGGCTGCCAGCAATTCCAGGATGAAGTGCTGATCGTCAATCAGATCTCATGATGGGATGTGTGGTTAGGCTCAGCCCAGATATCGATATTTTTACATTTTTAAATTTCTTAGAAACTACTGAACAGATTTATACCATTTTAAAAAAAGCAAGCTTTCTAGATCATGACCTACCTTTTTGCCAAATTTGGTGTAATTCCGTTCAGCAGTTCGGGCTGTCACATGTTTCAAAAAAGATTCTGGCCCCCGAAACTTTCAACAAAGGAGCTGACCGTTCTGCCCCATTCGTTTTGAAAATTGTGAATGGGTATGTAAGTGGCTATGTGGGTGTGTGAGGGAGTGTGTGAGTGCTTGTATTTGTGAGTGAGTGACTATACTGAGAGGCTGTATGGGTGAGTGTGTGGGTGAGTGTGTGTGTGGGTATGTGAGAGGCTGTATAGGTGAAAAAGTAAGTGTGTGAGTAGCTGTTTGAGTGAGTGTGTCACTGTGACTGCCTGCATGAGTAAGTGACTGGTTATATAAGTACTTCATGTGTGAGCGAGCAGTTGTGTGAGTACCTTTATGGGTCTGTTAATGGGTATGTGAGATGCCGTTGGTGCATAACTTATCTCTGCCAGCTTTGTGCCGCCAGCCAAGCCTGACCGGGGGCCACAGAGGAGAGCCAACAGCCGGGGAACTACTGCTCCCATCGCCCCCTGCGGCATTCCACGCAGCACCGCACAGTCACTAGCATGCCAGGAGGCGCTAAAGGGAGGCCAGGGCTCCTGCAGCGTGGGACGAGTGTGGGCATGCCCGGGCCGAGCCCAGGCTAAAGGCGGGCCCATCCGAGCCTGTCAGAGACTGGAAGAGACTGGGCTGGGCCACCCCTCTTTCTTCAGCCCCATCAAAGACTGGTCAGCATTTCATATTTTTTTTACTGTAAATTTATTTTTGTAGCGTCTTGTGTTCTTGTACCCTGCTACCTTGATAGTATGAGCAAGGTGAAGGGTAAGGGGTAGGGGGGCCAGGAGTTGCAAGGACTCTTGATGCGTTCTTAACACAGGCTAAGTCAGTTTTAATCCATGAAATAGAGCTAACTGAAAGGAGACTCTCATTAGATCCACATAGAGTCCTCCTTCTGAAGCCACCACACCACCTCCTTAGTGCTCAGCAGAACTGGGTATAGCAATGGACAGTACGTACCCAGTGAGTTCAAATAATCAAGAGCTTCAGACAAATGGGTCTTCTGTTGCAGCCAGCTCACCATCATTACCACCCACACCTCCTGTAAAAGTACTCACCCGCCAACAGAGGTCTTTGCATGTTTCAGGAGGGGAAGTCGCTACCAAAAATAGAAAGGTGCATGGCATGCCAAAAACCACACACCAGGCATGAAAAATGGTGAATAGTAAAGTGGCAGCCCAGGGTAGCGACGGTGGCTCTAAGGTCGTTTTAGCCCCATGTATTACGGGTGATGGTGATGCTAGAACCAAGGCCACTGATATTCAGTCGCCAAGTATGTTCGAGGCTGCTCTCTTAATAAAGTTTGAAGAAAAACGTAAGGCCAAGATTGATCCACTATTATTCAAACTGTCTGGTATAGACATGAGACTGGACAAAATTGAGCAGCATTTTTTTCCTCGTCCCATTTAGCGAGTGTGAGTGGACCCGTGAGTCCACCGTACCCAGCCAAGGAAGCATGACTGAAACTAGAAAATCTATTACGGTGGCTGGTTGTCCCCCCACCACAAAGAGAGTGCTCCCATGTCAAACCTACAGAACACACAATTCACCATTGATAATGTATCACAGCGAGGGGAACCATCAGGCCGCCAAGCTCCAGTATTGCTACAGGGAGGGACTGAGAGTAGTAGTATGTCTCTCCATCTCCCTCCCAAAGCTACACCATATTCAGTTACCTATCTAATGTGCCAGTGCTCCCTTTAGGTGGGGACGAATATTGGTCATCACATAAGAACAAAACACTTCACTTGTTGAACACTAGAACTGGGATGGGGAAGGTTTTATTTAGTGAATTTAAAAGGATACGCAGAATTCCATGGGTTAGGAAACCTCCTAAAGCTTTCAGCAGAGACTGCATGGTTGTAAGTTTTGGGTCCCCTTGCCTAGTCCAAAC
Organism: Lissotriton vulgaris; assembly: GCF_964263255.1. Classification (NCBI taxonomy): domain Eukaryota; kingdom Metazoa; phylum Chordata; class Amphibia; order Caudata; family Salamandridae; genus Lissotriton; species Lissotriton vulgaris. The sequence goes on from NC_141693.1 coordinate 595,204,786, forward strand.
CATTTTGGATAGGGCAGGGTCTGGGCACCTAAACAAGGACAGTATTAACATCTTGCCGCCAGGTTTCTTCTATCGTAATTTCACAGCCCGTACTAGAGGGAGGGTGGGTTTAAGGGATGTAGACCAGGTTCAAGGCCCCTATGATTATGTGGTCCCCACACAAAACAGATTCGAAATATTTTCTAAACTGGAGGACAAAGATTGACTCGAATTAAATAATACAGTCTTTCACCCACACAATGTGTTGGATTAGGGAGGATGCGTAACAGGCTCTAATATTTTAGGAGGCCCCTACTAGTTTATCCAGCCCCACATGTGATAATGTACAGGCTGTAATTAGGCCGGGTGAAGGGGAAGGTGGTTTAATATCTCCTGGTACTCTCCCCATATAAAGGGGCTACTGGTTCAGCTGAATTAACTAGTGTATGTCACCTCCTGTGTTTTAGCCATAATTTAGGCCCCACTGCAGAACTCAAATTAGCTTCCTGGAACATAGCAGGGCTCTTATCAAAAACTACATCAGCAGTCTGGTCCCTCTTCATTGAGGGTCACGAAATACTGTTTTTCCAAGAAACCTGGGCTAAATGATCATGTACATCATCAAGGCTATTTAAACTTTTCAAAGAGAGCGGAGGGGGGCCAAAGAGGAAGACTAAGGGGGGGCTCACTACTTGGGCTAGATAGTCTAACTACTATAGGGTGGAAGAGTTGCACATTGCTAGCAGGGACATTCTAATAATTAGGATGCAGCAGGTAAACATACCTGATTTGTTACTCATTAATGTCTATGCAAGGGGCGTGCAAGGAGGGAAAGCATCTCCCACTGTTGATCTTTTAGATGCATGTTTAACAGAACATAGAGGAACTAATAATTTTATAATAGCTGATGATTTTAAGTGTACTTTTGAACCAATGCACCTCAATGATGGAAATCTCTGTGCAGAGGAGGATGCTGAGTGGTCTATTCCATTTCTTCCTCCAATTAAAAAACGGACCGCCCTCCAATTAAAGGTGTTTTGTATGGAACAGGGAGTTAGGGCCCTACTTAATTGATATGGTGGTCAGCGAACGTATTGAGAGTGACCACAACCCTTTGGTGCTATCATTCCACCCTGCAGGCACTCCCCTTGGTGTTAGTCGGGCACCATGATTTGATCATGTGGAGGCTAATTTGACCAACGATATTAGGAGAGTCAAATGGTCAAATGTGATCAAAAAAGAAGAGCACTTAAAGCAAATGACCAATCTGGCGGTTTGCGCACTGGGTACGCTCCAGTCATGTGCCACCCAAGCAGAGATCAAGTCTATCCTTATACAGGTCCATGGGGAATTGTTTAACCAGCTTAAAGGTTTTTTTATTACTAAAACTAAATAACATTTGAAACACTCTGGGATCAAGGCAGCCGCCTTGTATGACCAATTATGCCAAACGGCCTACAGAACCTCGTTAGGGCAATCAGGTCAAAGAATAGGGACGATATAAGTAGGGCAAGGGCAGCATATAGGACAACCCAATATTGAGGCAAAAGGAACTGGGAAGAGCAGCACTGGGTTGAGCTGCTTAAGGCATGCTCGGGGAGAAGTATGACTACCTTCTGGCCTCTGGTGAAATGGGGCAGTGGGGCACCTAGTAGAGTGCTGGTGAACCAAGTAGCCACAGACCAGTGTGTATTGCACTTATAAAGCCCAGTTTGCATTTCCTGTGGAGGCTCAAGTTTTATTTGATATTTCAATTCCTACTTCCATCCTGCATTTCACCCAGAAAGAGGTTGAAACCGCATTACTTTCGGTCGCAAGAGGTAGGGCGCCAGGGTCGGATTGTATCTCTATGGACTTGTTCCTTCAGGACATACCAAATTGGGCAACCTATATTCAGCTACTTGTGAATTCTATAACCAGTGGAGCACCCATGCAAGGTACATGGGCAGGTGCAGAAATACTCCCCATCTATAAGAAAGGAGACAGTTCTCTACCAGGCAACTATAGGCCGATAAGCCTTATTGATTGCATACAAAAGGTTTCTGCTAGGCTGGTTTTGAGCTGAATCCAGGCATAGATTGAGGAGTATGACATCCTCTCTCCACTCCAGGCGGGTTTCCGCTCTTGTACCAGTACTATTGACCAGGTGTTCAGGTTTACTTTGATTTACTGGCGTACCGTAGTGTTATGGGGGGTACTATATATGCAGTTTTTGTCGACCTCGTCGGCTTTTGATCTTGTACCCCGCCCTAAAATGTGGAAGAATTTTTTTAAACTAGGTATGCCACTAGAAATTCTGGCCTTCCTGGTCATATTACATGATGCCAACTATGCATAGGTACGCTTTGATGCGCTGGGGAGTACTACCCAAAGGTTTCCTGTTGAGAAGGGGGTCCGACAGGGGTGGTTTTGGCACCAATCCTCTTCTCTCTGTACATCAATGGGGTTTGTCCAGTACTTCCAGAATTACCCCACGGATGCGCCCACTCTTGCAGGAATGAGGATCCTGCTGCTTATGTTTGCAGATGACACCCTTGTACACTCCAAGACTCGAAAGAAGCTACAGTGCGCCTTTGAGAGATTTGAGGAGTTCTGTCAGCACCATGATCTTGTAGTGAATGTAGATAAAACAAAATATATGTTCCTACACAAACACAGGTGCATCAGGGGTAGAGTGGAAATGAAGGAAGGTACTCTGGAACAGGCACAGATTTTTACTTATTTGGGAGTAACTATTGGCAGCAAACTTAGTTGAAAACCACAGACTGATTTACTCTCTGTCAAGCATGCCCAACTTTCGGGTGCCCTGTTGAGGGAGCAGAGATCTTCACACACCAAGCCTATTGCTCCCGCTTTACAAATATATTCTCTAAAATTTAAAGCCTCGATCTTGTCCGGGGCTGAACTGTGGGGCTTTGCCAATTTAGATCCTTTAGTGAAAGCTGAAAATACATTTTTGAGGTCCACCCCATTATTACCCTAATTCTTAGATTTGGGCTGGTATTCAATTGAGGATGCGGCACGTTTCAGGCCAGTGGCATACTGGAGAAGGCTCTTGGTCACACCAGAGCTTTGCCACTATGCTCAGACCCTTTTAGAAGTTAGGGAGGTTGACAGTGTGGGCAAAATTCTGTGGCTAAGGCGAGAAAAAGCCACTCTTTGTGAGATGGGGATGAGCAGCTTATGGGCATCCCCTGTTGATAGTGTTTTTCCAGCATAGAGTAAATTTAAAGCAGCATCCTGGAACTCACTTGTTATAAAGCGGTTTGCTGCCTTAACTGATCCTTCATTATCAAGAGACTTCCTTGAGATAAAGCACAAAGTGGAATTTGAAGTGTACTGGGATTTAATCACCTCCCCCAAAGATAAGAAACTGTACCATCAGTTTAGGGTGGGCTCTCTCCCTACTAATGTATTTACTAGTAAATGGTGTACTGCGAATAGTAGCAAATGTTCATTTTGCCCTAATTATAACGAATCACTGGCTCATATTTTGTTTGTCTGCCCGGCCTATAAAACTCACTGGACCAGATGGTTGAAACCTTTATGTTCAAATCTGGGCATCAGGTCCAGCAGCGAGGCACTTAGGATCTTAAAACTTCTACTAATGAGCCTGTTGTGATCGCTGTTGCAAAGTATTTAGGCTGGGTGTGGGTGATTCGTTCCAAAGAGAGGAGCTTTAGTTAATCGCTTTCTACTTCCTCGTAGGGCAATGGTACATTGTACTTTGTACATCATTGTATTAACATCGAATTTAATAAATTGTTTATAGGTAGAATCATGGAGCCTTGGTTGTGTTAGGTGGCAATTCTCGCAGGAGTGTATTTTATCAGTTTTAAGTTATTTATTATATATTATGAACTATTGAGGAGTATCAACTATAACATTGTATAATGTATTCTTATGTTTAAATATGTCAAATTTTTTACCATTTTACCTCTATGTGTTTGCATTGTCTTTTGTGATTTTTTAAATCGAAATAAAGACTGTATTGATTGATTGAGTGGTTGTGTGGGTATGTGTGTGGGGGTATGAGAGGTAGCATAAAGGTGTTTGTGAGTGGTACTGCGGATGATGTAATCAGTGATGTCATTTGAGATGTTGTCAGTGATATCATGAGTGATGTCAGTGACCATGTCATGAGTGATGTAATGTGTGAGTTCATAAGCAGGTAATTGTGGAGGCGTAACTGTAACTGCTGAATGCTATAATGTCCCTGTAACCTTTGGCTTTATCAGGAAATTTCTACTTTAAAAAAAAATGTTGCTTCCTAGCTTCAACGTCCCTGTAACCTTTGTTTTTTAAGTGAATTTCTAAGGTTTCATGTATTTTATTTCCTGACTATAACCACTAACTTTTGACAGTGAGTGTGTGAGTGACAATATGACTTTCTCAGTAGGTCTGTGAATGAGTGTGAGTGTCTGAGTGGGTCTGTCAGTGTGTGTGTGAATATTAGAGAAGGCCTGGGAGTGAGTGTGTGAGTCCCTGAGTGGGTTTATGAATGGGTGTGTGAGTGTCCGAGTAGATCTGTGAGTGAGCCTATGAGTGCATGAGTGGTTCTGTGAGTAGGTGTATGAATAGATGTGTGAGTGCATGTGTGGGTCTGCGAGTGGATATGTGAGCTCCTGTGTGCGTCTGTGAGAACTTTTGTGGGTCTCGGAATGGTTGTGTGAGCACCTTTGTGGGTCTGTGCCTGGGTCTGTGAGTGGCCGTGGGAGTTGCTGTGTGCGTCTGTGAGTGGGTGTGTGAGTGGTGCTATGGATTTTGGGCATTACTTAAGGTATTTAAAAGAGAGAACCATGGTGTTTGCTTCCAGAAGCATATGACGTCACTAAATGAGATATTGCTATTTAAAATAGCAAGGATGCAAACATTTCCATCGCGGATTACAGATAGCTTGTCACAGTGGAAAGGCACAGAAAACACACTTGGGTTGCCTTGGCCATGCGCAAGCAGTTAGGATGCTTAGTACTTTACAGAAGTGGAGCTTCAACTCAGGCACCTGCTTTGCTTCTATCTTTATTTCCTGTTGAGGTTTGATTTCTGCAGAAAGAGCATTGTGCACAATCAATCCTGCCCTGTGTAATTATCCAAGAAGAGCTCACTGTTTTGTACAACACCTCTATCCAAGTGGAGTTCTTTCTCCTGGCTAATTAGTAAGTCCTACCTCATTGGGTAAATGTATAGTGAGTGAGTCTCCTACACTACAGCTGTGTAAAGGATGCCAAGGTAATATCTCCAGTTACATTGTGTGTCTGTAACTTTGTCAATGTGATCGTTCCTCAAGCGTCTTTACCAGATAACTTTCCAAAGTGAAACTGCAAAGAAAGCATACTTGGATGATTTGTACTTGACAGAAGTAAGTGCTTCTTTGTTTGGATAAACACAGACTTCATTTGTGGTCAATCAATTTTATTTTATTCAAATTTTTGAGTGAAATAAGAGAATTTATAGCATTTTCAAAAAAATCTTCTTTGTTTGGTACAAATGTTATTGTATTCCTAGGTATCAAAACCCTGTCTCCAAAATCATCAGAACACGCTCTGGGAAGCCTTTTAGTTGGCTGTACTTCATCGTGGGGAAACGGCAGGAAGATGAGGCATACCGGTAATGTATATGAGGCGGGCTAAATGGGCAAGATTTCTAGGTAAGTTTACATACGTTCTATTTTTAAAAGTTCAAAACATGATCTCTACCCTCAGTAGCATATGATTAGATAGAACCCCTCAGTAGAGGGGGCAGCCTGGGAACTAGGTAGGAAAATAAAGTTTAGTATGCCTCTTTTAGTGAAGGTGATTTTTACATTCTGTGTTTGAAAATACCACTTTTAGAAAATAGGTATTTTCTTGCTCAGTCATACCATGTGCCTCTGCTTGAATGGGGATTTCATGTGTGTCCACTCGATCAATGGTGGCCAGAGAGGGTGATCCAGAGGACTCGGAGCCTGAAATAGTGGCCAAGTCCCTGCCAAGGGAAAGGGCAAGGGGTGCGGGAAATCGGCCCCTGAAGTTCCCACGGACCGGAGGGCGGCGAACCTTGAGGGGGATGCCCAGGTGCCTACAGGGAAGCAGGAAGGTGAACTGGGGACATCTCTGAGCTGACCCATTGGCAGACAGAAGGGGGTCCCACCAGGGAGAAATTCTGCAAACAGCAAAAGGAGTGCCCTTCTCTGGAGGGTCTGCAGCAGCAGGCTGCAGACCAGGCAGCTGGTTATTAGTCCGGATCACATTGGATCTACTGGGAGAATGATCTCCTATTCAGCGAGCATAAGGTTGCTGAGCCTGGGTCAACCTATGTGCTGGTGGTACTCCAGCACTCCAGGACCTTCCTACTGGGTCTGGCTCATGACGTGCCTTTGGCAGGACATTTGGGGCAGGACAAGACATTTGACAGGCTTGTCACCCACTTCTTCTGGCCAGATGCGAAGGCAGTCAGATGGACATTGTAGGTCTTGCCAAATTTGCCAGGCAAGTGGTAAGAATGGAAGGAAGGTCAAAGCTCAGCTCCAACCTTTTCCAGTTGTTGTAACTCCCCTGAAAGGGTAGGGATGAACATTAAGGGGCCACTGGATCCTTAGACAGCCATGGGCAACAGGTACATCCTGGTCTTGGTGGACCATGCCACCAGGTACCCAGAGGCAATCCCTCTCAGGACAACGACGGTGCCAGTGGTGGGCTGGGCGTTAATGGGGATATTTCCCAAGTAGGGTTCCTTTGAGAGGCGGTTTCATGACAGGGGGACCAATTTCATATCCAAGTATATGACATCCCAGTGGAGGGAGTGTGGTATAACCTACAAGTTCACCACCCCTTACCACCCCCAAGGTAATGGTTTGGCGAAGAGATTCAACCAGACCTTGAAAGGCATGATTAAGGGTCTAAGAGAACCCATGAGGCATAAGAGGGTTGTCCTCTTGCCGTGCCTTGTATTTGCATACAGGGAGGTACCATGGAAGTCTCTTGGGTTCAGTCCCTTTGAGTTTATGTATGGTCACCCTGTGAGAGGACCTCTGAGCTTGGTGAAGGAAGGCTGGGAGGCAGCCCCTGGAAAAACTCCACAGGAGGTGTTTAGCTACATGCTGGCCTTCCAAAACCAAACTGCCCGCTTCAGGAAGCTTGTGCAGGTGAACCTAGAAGCCAGCCTGGAAGAAATGAGGAAGTAGTATGACCAGAATGCCACTCTGCTCAAATTTCAACCTGGACAAAAAGTGTGGGTTATGGCCCCAGTGGAACCTTGTGCCTTGCAGGACAAGTGGACTGGGCCATTTGAGGTGGTGGAGCGCAAAAGTGATGTCACCTACCTGGTGGATTTGTGGACTACCAGGAATCCTTTGAGGGTCCTCCACATGAACCGCCTCAAGCCCCACTTCAAGAGGTCCGAAGTGAGCATACTCTTGGCGACAGATGATGGGGTGCAAGAGGAGAATGAACCTCTCCTAGACCTCCTGTCTACCAAGGTGCTTGATGGATCAGTGGAAGGAGTGATCCTCTCCCCTACACTCACTCCTGAGCAGCAGAGCGACTGTCACCAGTTGTTGGGACAGGTTGCCCCTCTATTCTCTCTGACCACAGGCGTTACTCACTGGTATACCCATGACGTGAACACCGGTGACAGCCCTTCTGTGAAGCACAAGATTTACAGGTTGACTGACCGGGTCAAGGCCAGCATTAAAGAGGAGGTCTCTAAGATGTTGGCTTTAGGGGTGATCGAGCCTTCCAACAGTCCTTGGGTCAATCCAGTGGTCTTGCGGCACCCAGTGCCACTCAAAAACTGTAGTTTTCTGTGGACTACTGTGGGCTCAATGCCATCACCAGGACTGATGCACACCCCAACCCCAGACCTGATGAGGTCATTGATCGGTTGGGAGCTGCAAAGTTCCTCTTCCTGTTTGATTTAGCATTTGGGTACTGGCAGATTGCTTTAACTGATGGGGCCAAGGAGAGGTCAGCATTTTCCACCCCAGAAGGACATTACCAGTTCTGGGTGATGCCCTTTTGGTTGAAGAATGCCCCTGCCACTTTTCAGAGGTTGGTCAACCAGGTGTTGGGTGGGCTGGAGGATTTCAATGCTGCCTACCTGGATGACATTGCAGTGTTCAGTCCCAGATGGGAAGAACACATGCAGCATCTCGGTGAAGTGTTGAAGGCACTGCAGAGAGCAGGCCTCACGATAAAGGCCAGTAAGTGTCAGGTCAGGCAGGGTTCAGCGGTGTACTTGGGACACCAAGTAGGAAGCAGCCAGGTGGTGCCCCTACAACCCAAGATTGACACCATTCTGTCTTGGGAGACCCTCAAGACCCAGACAGAGGTATGGGCCTTCTTAGACTCACCGGGTAATATAGGAGGTTTGTTAAGGGGTATGGCACTATTGATTCCCCCTTAACAGAGCTGACTTCCTGGAAGGGGACCAAGAAGACGATCTGGACTGAGTCTTGCCAGAAGGCTTTTGATGCCCTGAAGGCCGCCATGTGCACGGCACCCGTGTGCAAGGTACCCGACTTCTCCAAGGAATTTGTCATGCAAACTGACGCTTCAGAGCATGGTCCGGGAGTGATGCTCTCACAACTAAATGAAGAGGGCCTAAACCAGCCTGTGGTCTTCCTAAGCAGGAGGTTACTCCCCCTGGAACAGAGGTGGAGTGCCAAAGAAAGAGAAGTTTTCGCTGTAGTCTGGGCACTGAAGAAGTTAAGGCCTTAACTGCTGAAGCACCCGCCAAGCCACGGAAAACAGCTGTATACTGGGGTGGGCTCCCCGGGACATAGCAGGAGCTGGCCCTGCGGGGGGAGGGTGCAACCTCTCCTTTAATGTGGTAGGGCCTGCCCCAGGGAGAAAGTTCAGGAGTTTGGGCTCCAATATTTATATCCCATAATCCTTTGATCTCTTGGGCAGAGAGTGTCTGTGCCCAGCCAGAACCAGTTGTGCCTTCTGTGGTGTGACTTCCTGGCAGGAGGTAGAGATGGCATTGTCTGAGGCATTCCAGGCCTTTGAGGTACAAGGAAATCTCCTGCCCTTCCCCAATTGCAGCCCAGGTCTATTCAGTTCTTTACTGATCCACCTAGACTATCTGGAGCCACTCCTGCTCCCCAGCCTTCTGTCATCCAAAACCCAGACTGGCAATCCACATTCCAGCAGAGGCACACAGGATGACTGAGCAAGAAAATACCTATTTTTCAAAAGTGGTATTTGCAAACACAATGTAAAAATCACCTTCATTAAAAGATGCATCTTTAGATTATGAGTTCAGGCATGCTAAACGTTATTTTCCTACCTAGTTCCCAGGGCCAGTTATGTGTATAGGATGTTATAAACAAACTTCCTATTCTGTCCTATGGGGACTAGGTAGCGTTGCAATAGTGAAAACCAAATTGACAGTAATTCACTTGCCAAGTCGACATGGCAGTAACAGACTGTGCAAGGCTCTGAAAAGGAGGGCCAAAGTCACATTTATGGGCTGTTTGGGTGGGCGGCACAATCCAGTACTGCAGCCCACCAACAACATTTGATCTACAGGCCCTGGCATACGCAGTGCACTTTACTAGGGACTGACACATACATGAAATAGGTCAATCATGGAAACACCAATTCATAACACATTGTACCAAAGGAGCACTTGCACTTTACCACTGATCAGCAGCGAGAAAGATGTGCAGATTAGAAACACTCGGCCAGCACAAACAGAGTCAAAACTGGGAGGTCAGAAAGCAAAACACTCAGGGGAAACATGCCAAAAGATGCCAAGTCTGACATCACCCTTACCATCCAATTCCCTCACCTACCCCATAACCCTGAAAACACCATTATCACCCAATTCCCTTACCCACCACTACAATGTGAAAACACTTACATCACCCTATTCCCTTATCTATGTCTAAACCCTTAAATAACCCTTACCACCCAATTCCCTTGCCCATAAATAAACTCTATAAACACCCTTACCCACCCCAAACCCCTAAAACCTTTTTTACCACCCTGTAGACTTATCCACCCCAAACCCTAAAATCACCCTTATCACCCAATTCCCTTACTCGCCCCTAAACACACCTTACCACCCTATTCCATTACCCACCCTTGAACACTAAAAACACCCTTACAACCCAAATCCCTTACCTTCCCTAAACCCTATCCAAGCACTTAAAACCCATTTCCCTTACCCACCCTCAAACCGTAAAATCACCTTTATTGCCCAATTCCCTTACCCACCACTCAGCCCTAAAACACTCTTAACCCCTTATTACATTATTCACCCCTGAACCCTAAAAGCACCCTTACCTCCTAATTCCTTACCCTCCCCTTAACCCTAAAAACACCCTTACCACCCAATTCCCTTACTCATTCCCAAATTCTGAAAACACACTATTATTTTACCAACCTCTAAACCCTAAAAACACCTTTAGCACCCTATTCCCTTACCAACCCCTAAACCCTAAAATCACCTTTACCACCTATACCATTACCCACCACATAATCCTAAAAATACCCTTACCCTAATCCCTAATTTCTTTATATGTACATATCCCACTGGCGGTCGCCAGTAGCTAGTTATAGTTGGGACCACGTTTTCATAGGAAAGGTGTTTTTGACTTGCCTATATCTTTGGTGCCGATTGACAAATCTTCAAGAAATTTTCAAAAAGAAGTGGGCTGATGATTCTAGTCGAGCATGGAAAGTTAAGGAGTGATCCTTCAAGGGGAAGCTGAGAAAAAATAGGGGGTTGAAAAAAGTAAATTTCCAATGTTAATTCCCATATGGATTTTGAACACAACTTCAGCCGGAACTTCTGGACTGAATCACATCAAATTTAGCAGAAAGATAGCTATTGGTCCAAAAAGAGTGCTTTTTGTTATTTGATGTAAATCCCTTCAGTAGTTTTAGCCTTATTAAAAATAAATCCTAATTTGTGTATATAGGGAGCAATACCTATGCGAATCTTTGCAAACCCATGCACCAGGAGCAGTGCTGTGATTGGCTGGCCGAACCTGTGTATAAAGTTGCGGTCACTATTTTAACTACCAGGACAAAGTCCCAGGGGATGTAAATAAAAGATTATAAAATGAAGGAGGGGTCAGAGTAGGGGTACCATAAGCGGATGAGTGCATTGTAGGGGTCTCTGAGGGATATCTGAGGGACCCCTTATGAGTATCAAAATGCCCCAACCCTGCTCTTTTTTCACATGCTTGGAGTTGCAGACCCATCATGACGCTCAGTGTGATTCCCCCACGTAGCATTGTGGTGGAGTCCCGAACCTTGCCAAAAAAAATAATATATATATATATATATATATACATTCACACACTCACTCGCACACTAATGCAGACACTCACAGATCTACTCATGCACCCACTCACAGACCCACTCAGAGACACACACACCCACTCACAAACCTACTTAGACACTCCCACACACACCACAGAACCACTCCCACAGTCTTGTTCCCTCTCACAGACCCACTCAGACACTCATGCACCCACTGATAGACCCATTGAGAAATGAATGCACCCAGTTAGACATTTACACACCAACTCAGAGACCCACTTAGACACCCACTCACAAAGCCACTCAGACAATCATACACCCAAGCACCTTCTTATAAACACCCTGAGACCATCCACACCCACTCACAGACCCAGTCAGAGACTCTTGCACATATACACCCACTCTTACACTGATGCACCCACTATGAGACCTACTCAGACACTCACATGCCCACTCACAGATCCACTCAGACACTTAGGCACCCACTCACAGACTCACACACCCACTCACAAACCCACTTGACCATGCAAACATCCACTTATAGACCTACTTGGGCTGTCCTGCACCCACTCACAAACCCATTTTGGGACTCATGCACCCACTCGCAGACCCACGCAGACACTCATGCACCCAGTCAGACACTCATGCACCTACTCAGACACTTATGCACACACTGTCAGGAGCCAGACTTCATGTGGGATTAGGAAACTACATCTCCCAGAAGGAGTTGAGGAAAAGAGGGCGTTGTGCACTCTCCCATACTTCCCTGGTCTTGGTAAGGTGAGGGGGAGGATTTAAGCCAGCAGCTGCAGTAACTCATTGCTTGGCTTTTCGGCATTTGCTGTTTCCCTGCCTAGAGATTCCTGTTTGGATTTCCTGATTCTCCTTGCTCTTCGAAGCTCTGCCCTTGGTTCCTATGAAGCGCGAGTTTGTGCTTCTTTTCCTATCCCGCTTCCAGCCTCGTCCCAGCCATTTCCCTGCCTCCCCCTCCAGCTCCGAGTCATTTCCCTGCCTCTCCCTCCTGCTCCGAGTCACTTTCCTGCCTCTTCCCAGCCCTCCCTCCAGCTTCATTCGAAACATTCCCCAGCAGTATATTGCCTTCCTATTAAAGCGTGTTTGTAGCGTTTCGATTTAGACAGGTACTGACTGTTTTCTTTTTCTCGAGTCCGCAGATTTTTGGTGCGTGTGGTTTTCTTTTTTGGAAGGTCGCTGCCGGTTGCAGCGTTTTTATCACAGGCTCCGGAGAGTCGTAAGCTTTCCTTATGTGGGGGACGCCCCGCCTCCTTGGACTGTACTCCGCGTCCAATGGCTACTCCAGTCCTGCTTTTCCAGTTTCCAAAGAAGGGACTTTTTTTTTTTTTCTAAAAGCGTATTGCGCAGTGGTTTGATCCTTTTTGGCCAGTTTGCTTTCTTTTGGACAGCATTTCCCTTGAAACCAGCACAGGAGTGCTTGATCTCTTTTGAAGATTCAGGACATTGAGTTTTTTTCCGAAGAAGTTTCGATCTTTGGATTTCCTTCTTTTTGTTACTATCATTTGTTCAAGAAACCATTCTTTGTGACACTACCAAAACTATACCAAGTAAGTGGAAAGAGTGCACAACTTAATAGAAATTGTTCAGGTAGATGTTATCTTTAGTATGACATGTTATCTCTAATACATACATTGTTGTCCCTTTTTGTTTTTCTAGTGTTCACATTGGTGGGACCTACTCTGACACTCATGAATCCATTCTCAGACAAAAATATGTTTTTTAACTCTGTTGATATTCTGCTGGTGATAGTATTTGTTAATTTTTTTAGTGTGCTATATATTCTTATGTTTTATTAGTGGGGGTATTTTTATTTTTTATCAATTTAGAATCGAATACGGGGAGTTCGAGCAACCGATTACGATGCATCCGGATGCTTCTGGATGTGATTCAGTCAGAATCCCAATTAATTCAATGGAAGTCTGTGTTACGAATGAATACACAGGCTCCCATTGAAGAATGGGGTGACCTGGGAAAATCATGCACCCTGTGGCGGGCACCCCAGGGTGCCTGCCACACTGTGCAGGGTAGGAAATGCGGAGTCCCTTGGGTACCCCCTGGGCAAGATTCGGAAGGCCATGGGTGAAGGGGGCCTGCTACGGTACACCAAAGTCAGATTCTGACAGCCGATCAGAGTCGCAACAACCAACTGATTCAGAAGGGCTGTTTGAATTTGTCATCATAATCGCTCATTTGGAAAGCTTCAGAGTGGGTCGTAAAAGCGGCCCGTAGACACACATGTTTTGGCTCTGAACGACTCGGACTTTCTGAATGCTGTTCAGTTCCTATTTAGAACCGTTTTGGAAATTCCGAAAATCCTAATTGCTCATTTGGGAAGGTTTCCAATTCGATTGGAAACAAGCCTTCCAAATCCCATTCGGAATACCCGTATCCAATTTGGAGCCTTTTAGATGGCATTGTAATCTACCCCTTAGTGCACATTCATGCACCGTGAGCCAGGCATCATGTGGCACCTGGCACATGGTGCATGGATGTGTGGGAGGACACTACAATTGCCCCCCAGGCCACTTATCAGTGGGAGCCCTGCTTCGGGCACCCAAAGTCTCTTTCCTGCTGCATTTCCAAGGCAGTGAGACCGTCATGAAAAGGTATTTGGAAAGGGACATCCTAATCCCTATCGAGGTGCCTGCACAGACACCACCACTGTGGCAGGGATTGGAGTTTGAGCGCCACTCGGGCGGGATCCTTGATCCTATCAGAGGCAGCGGTTTGGCCCCCAGACCACTGTGGTCTGACTTCCCTCATCGCAATGAGACTGTCAGACCCATGGCCTTGATGTCAGTGGGACGACCACTGGTGGCCAGTCAGTGGTAGTCCCACCGACATCATGATGAGGTCTGCAGTATTTGCACAGGAGGGTGTTTTATCTATTATACATTTCCTTTTTTTTCCAGGTTTCCTGGAGCGGTTTTTTGTTCAAAAATACTTTTCAGGTTTTTTATGGAGCCTACAGACCGTGGATTGCTTGGAGGGATTTCTTTTTGGATTTTTTGGGGGGTTTGCTATCATTTCGCCTACTTTTTGGTGGATTACTTTTTTAAACTATGTTGATCTGGAGAGAGAGCTGCAATACCAAAATAATAAGAGTATCTTATTATTTACTGTGGATAGGAAATGTGATATATTTAAAATATTGGTGTGTTAATATTATTTTGTTGTTTTGTTGAAAGTTTGTGATGTATTTTATTTAAATATGTGGTTACTTTGTTAGTGTTATTATTTGATTAATTTAAAATATTTTTTAATGCTAGTATTAATTATTTTATTCATTTCGGTGAGTAATGTAAAATTTGGTATTATTTATTCACTGATATAATAATAAAATTTGATTAGCATTTAAAAAAATATTTAATTGTTTGGTGTACCATGTTGTAGTTCCAAGTACCACAGAGCCCTCAGAATTCCACGTGGACTACGGATAGCTCTCAAGCCCTCCCTCTGCAAAAATTCGAAGACATTTAAAGAAAAATGGAATGGAATCCTCAATAAATGTAGCCTTGATCTGATCCTATTGATAGTCGAAGAACTATCCGGCATCCTTAAAGACCTGGATAAGGAAATCAAAGATATCGAATGTGAATTAAGTGATTTATTAACACCTGAAGAACTCACAAAAACCTTAGAAGACATCAACGAATCACTTATTAAACACAGTAAAGAAATAAATGAACGCAAGGTAAGAACATTTAGGAGAGACACCCTAGATTATAAACTGGATGAAGTTTATACCTGGGCTGACGTGTATGCCCAAAGGCGTCGCAATAAACCATACAACACCCAAACTGATACCTCATCGTCTAGGAGTGACTCCACTTACCGTCCACCGAGAAAAACAACAACACAAACAACTGTAACATCTAAAAGCGATACACAGATCAGTAACCAGGCTACCACTTCCACAGAAGGACAACAATCTACCCCGGTTCATTTTTTAGAATCAGGCCAAGAAGTAACAGAAGACCCAGGAGGAGCAAAAAGAAAGGAAAAGGAAAAAGGTCCTCCAACCACCCGAAGCACAGTGACCAAGAAAGACACAAAACCCAAAAAGACCACTTAGTGATCATCATCTCGGATACAGTTCTATCGCCTCATCAAATGAATTTACTTGAAAAAGGCACGTCATTTATCCCGACTGCCCAAACCAATCTACTGGAACTTGAAGTCAGTACGTTCAAAATCACACGCAAACTCAAACTACGTCATTTTTTTGACAACGTGTTACCTCCCAACACACAAGAAAAACAAGTCCAACTTAAGGGTTTAAGACCATCCAGCACATACCAGGCACCATGCAGCCACAAGTGCATCGACCTGTTTGAAAACCTGGTTCGTAATGATTTATCCAAAATCAACTTTAAGAAGACTCCCAAACACAAAAACACCACACACAAGGACCAAGATACATTAAAAAGCCTGGCAAACAACCCTGACATCAAATGTATTAAAGCCGACAAAGGAGGCGCTCTAGTAATCCTCATTACCAGCATGTACAACATGAGATCATATGAACACATCCAGGATGTGAATACATACATGAAACTAGATCATAACCCAACATGGGAATTTCAGACCATTTTGCAAATCATAGTACTGAAAGCACATGAAGCCGGTATTATTGAAGACCGCACCAAAAACTACCTGTTAAGTGAACATCCTAAGAGCCCTTCAATTTACATGTCTCCCAAAATTCATAAAGACCTGCACGACCCACCCTTCAGGCCTATCATCTCAACCCGAGGATCCTTGCACAAACCAGTGGGCAAATTCATTGATAAGTATCTTCAACCCTTGGTCATTAAGATGAAAAGTTACATTAAAGACACCACCGAATTTCTATTGAAACTCTCAGAAACTCACATAGATGCGACAGAACCTATAGCACTATGCACCGCTGATGTCAGTTCCCTCTACACCTCTATCCCCCATCAAGGGGGTATTGAAGCTATAGAACAAGCTATCCTTCACAGTGAAATTGACACCCCAATGCAAGCATTCCTCATGGAACTTATGATTTACACATTATACCACAGCAATTTCCAACAAGACAACTGCTGGTACCTTCAACTATCCGGAATGTCGATGGGAAATGGTGCTACTCCCACGTACGCAAACATTTATTTGCAAAATTTTGAAAATATTCACATCTACGTCAATAAGGACTTCAATGACAAAATCAAGCTGTACGTCAGGTACATAGACAACCTTTTTTTCATGTGGACGGACACCAAAGAGTCCCTTACCTATGCTCTAACTGAATTAAACACTAAAGACGAGAGAATCAAACTCACCTGGCATATAAGTGAAACAGACATTTCTTTTTTGGATGTTAACGTCAAAATTACTGAACAAGGGCTCATCACAGACCTTTATCGTAAACCCACAGATCGCAACAATAGTCTACATTACACAAGCTTCCACCAGGGATCACTTAAGAAACATCTACCGTACTCACAAATGTTACGAGTGAAACACATTGTATCTGAGGAAACCACACTCCAACTAAGAATCCAAGAAATGCATGATTGTTTCAAACAAAGAGGTTACCCCTGAAACCATCCTTGAGGATGCTATCACACGAGTCGCAGCCATCAACTGACAGGAAGCTTTAACTAAAATCACCAAACAGACAGATCTTGGTATCTAAATACTCTACGGCTAGCGCCACCTTTAAGAAAATCATCCTTAAACACTGGCCCATTTTACAAATGGAACCTGATTTCAGAGACATGTTCAAGATACAACCTTTGTTCGCCTACACTCGAAGCAACAATATCAAAGAAATACTGACAAAAAAATCTGTCATCATCAAAGAAAACAAAGTACTCGTCCATGCTTGAACTGTAATACTTGCAATTGCATAATTAAAGGGAAAAACATCAGACACCCCACCTCAATGTGAATGCCATGTAGTGTAGTTCCTATTTTCCCTATAGGCCCTGCGCATTGGAATAACATAAACAGTTGTATAGACGTAGAAGTGCAGTCTTCCAGGTCTCTGCTGACTATGCTAAACTTAATTGGGTTTGTTACCAACTAGCTCAGAGGTCACTGGAAACTTTCTTGACTGAATAGGAAGTGATCAGCTTCCCTGGTACAGACAAGAAGGGATTCAGTTTTCCAACAACCGCATAAACATGACAACTTTGCTCCTTAGAATAAAAGTCAATCTCTAGAGTCGTGTGAAACAATAGACAGTTATTTTACTCAGTCAGTTGTGCAGATTACTTTCACCAAGATGAAGAGAACAGAGAGACAGGCGTTTTCAATAAAAGCTATTATTTATTGAACAGTCTTTCTTCTCATGCAAGAGAAATGAATTGCCACAATTGCAAGACTAGTTATTATAAAAAGTGCGTACAGTAAAATGAGGATTGCGAAATAATACTGTAAAAGCATTGATATGGTTTCTTAGCCATACAATGGTTAAAATTAATAAAATATATACATTCATATATACATTTGGCTAACGTACTCAACTGGTGCTTCTAACTACGCCTACCCCAGAGTACCTGACCTAAGCCTAATACTTGGGAGGGAGTAAGTAGGTAGCAGTTTTAGTTAAGTTGGTTTTGCCAAGGTTTGCTTCAAGAATTCTCTCTAAGGGTTTAGTCAACATCATACCTCTGGAATAGAATGTTGGAGGTCTTGTATCTCCTTACAGGACTCGATATCCCAGTCACTCGCAAGAGTAGGCTGGAAACGCCGGAGCTGGATTTTCTTGGCAGGAGAAAAGACAGCGTCTCTCTCAGTGCGTCAAGGAGGAGGAGGGGCAGCGTCCGTGGGCAGCTTGCATCTACTGGGCTCTGCAAGGGACAGCTGTTCTGCTCCTGTGTTCACCACACCATCGCTATCATCGATGTCGTTGAGGCAGCGTTTGCTTAAGGCAACGTTGGTAATATTTATACCTGAAAGGTGCCTTGTTTGACGTAAGTTTTTGGACATAAGACGTCAATAAAGATGTCACTAGGAAGTGATCGTCTCTCAGTGCTCATTAGAGTTCTATTACTGATCAAAACATAGCAAGCGGGGTTTCCCAGGTTGCTGAGTTTTATCTTGTTGAAGAACTCGGAGTGTAATCTAGGAATTTTAGATAGTGACTTCTGCTGTGTCATCTGCTCTAATGAGCTGCAGAGGAAGAGATTCTGAAATGTGGCTCTGATCGTGTTAGGCCAGAGACGAGTTTCTGAAATATCGCTCTTGATCGTTTATGCCATTATAGGGGTATGAATGGATTATAGCCGTATAGGGGCATAAGGTCACAGTATCGATCGGAGTCCTAGATTAGAACGCGACACCCACTCCACTAATTTATGTCCATCAAATTACTAAAAACTATAGCAATAAGATGCATGTGTAACATTAGCCACCCCAAAATACATATTTGCATTTGAAATGACGTATTTGAAATACATGGTAATATTGGTACTGTACGTCTTTAAGCATAGAAATCATTCAAAATTATAGCATATGTAATCAATGAACGATTTTGAGAAAAAATTACACATGAAATATCTCTTTATACAGAAAAGAAGGGCGAGATAATTTCATCACATATACATGCATTTGCTGTAACATGTGCTAGAGGCTGATGTAAAGTTATTATGTCTCTAGATTTACCTAAAAATAGAAGTTCTGTTTTTTATGAATAGGTCTACTTTAAGCAAAGAATTTCGTGCCAGGAAAAAGGTAAATATTTTGAAAAAATGTTCAATTAAAAAAAAGAATTCTTGGTGAACGGGGGAATAGAGTTCCAACGCTTTTCAGTAGTTTTTGTTGATCAAAACTGAAGGCCAAATTCAGAGTTCACGGGAACGCTGTGTGTCGGAATGCTTTTCAAAAGTTATTGTTTCTGTTCATGGGAGAACATCATATCAGACAGGCTCTCAAAAAATTGGTCTACAAAATCAGGTGACAGTTCGACCAAGTTCGATAGTGCTTTAACTTGGCAGGTGTGAGAATGATTGCTATCATCAAAGTCTGGATCAGCAATGCTCACAGAAGGTCGCACCTGGGTGATGTCCCTTTTATTTTTTGCTACACTGTTACCACCTAGTCGTAGCACAGGAGTCTCAACGAATGCGGTCATCAGGATTGGTAGCCACTGGTAGCCACTGGGGACAACACAATGCCTGGACTTAGCAAAGTATCGATATCCATTGGTACTGCTGATGGAAGTGCAAGACAGGTGTCCAACACGCACTCATCTCCGCATAGCATACATCGAAGCACAGGTAAGATGCAGGTCTGCCATATAGGTCTGAATGAAAGAAACCAGGTCATGTTCAGATCTCTCAGCCTGGCCAATCCAAGGACTCTAGTTATTCGGTCCCGGTAGCGTATTGCTAGGATCGTTTCTTCCATTCCTGCCGGAGTCATGTCTGAGTTTTGGCGTGCCATATCGGAGCAGGAGGGTAAAAAAAATGCCTGCTACAAGTCTCAAAAGTAGGGGTATGCCGCCAAAGACTGAATGGACAAAATTAGGGATGATTCCTAGAATTGCTTTGAATGGTGTTAACAGTCCCGTAAAAATGGTCTTAAATACGCCAGGATGCTAATGGCACTCGACATGTTAAGAATTTGGCTAAGCATTTCTGTGAAATGCACGAGGCAATTTGTTGATAAAAGGTCATGAATCTCTGATGTTGTCCTTGCAACTAGGAGATCATACGTCTCTTTCGATGACGTGATGGGCACTGTTGTCTGCAAAAGCACAGACTTCATTCTGCTTAAAGTATCAATTTGTATAGAAGAGACATTCAAATGAGGCCATATGGGAGTCTCCGTGTCTCCAGGGCCGTTTGGAAACAATGCTTGCATACAGCATTTGACCATGGAAGTTACGCTTACGAGATATGCTTTCCCTGGCAAAAGGCCACAACAGCTGTGATCCGTTATTAGAATGTAACTCCTGTTCGAGAGTTGCTTAAAGAAAAGCTCTATCTGTGTTGCAGGTGTGACATGTTGGTGGCATGAAAGGTTGTTTGAATTTCCTTCACAGGCTCCGTGTAAATTTATACCCTGGCACAAAAGTATACCGCTTAGTGAATGTTTACAGTTTTCACCACTAAGAAATACATTTTTGTTGCTGTCACTATAGCATGTGTGTGTATATGGTAATTTCCATGCTGACTTAATGTACCCTTTACCCAAACATTCATACTGGCCCGTCAGTATGTATTCAAGGCAATTTTTAAATCGGAAAGTTGTTATCGGAATTGTGATAATCCTGTGTATTATCCATTCAATGACAGGACTTTCTGACATTGTCAAAGGTAATCTCTCAAGTTTTTCGATGCTCAGGATTGTATAGTTTTCTCCTTTCTGTGCCAAGCTGATTTGTTTATCAGTAAGGTTAAAGATGGAAAACAATGACGTTGTGTTGATTAAACGCCATGGCACATAGCCTGAACGAAGATTTTGCAGCGTCCAGCCTAACTGTACAATAGAACGCAATTGTGACTGGACATGCTGTAACATTAGCAAGTCTTTGTCTATTATATCTATGGCAGATGATACAATACTGTCCAGTGAATATATTCTGGAGGACAAAGTCATTAACCCATTGTCCACAACAGAAAGTGATTTTTCCAAATTAATACGATCAATTTCTCGTATTTTTTCAGCTGTTTCAATTTGTGTGACTTTCCAAGCCTCGTTGTAAGCCGCATATATACTGGTCGCTATGAAATGTTTTTGACGCTGTTTGCGTGGTCCCAGAATGAAATCGCGCAAATCAGCACCATTTTTTTATTTTTTTATTTTTTTTTAAATATATTTTTATTGCAGGAATCAGTACAGCAATACAGTAACGACCAGCATCATATTATAGCCAACTTTTACAAGATAAAGCCCACCGACCCCCTTCCATAGCATTGCTATACAGCCAAGCAGCCCATATCCCTGGGGTTGGGCGGCGAATGTAGCTGGGGTCAGTAGGATGCGGGAGCTGGTCCGGATAACACACTGTCCGTCCTCTGCTTTTCTAAACAAACCCCAACCCCCAAAAAGATACCCCCCCCTCAAACTTCCAGTCATTGTGAAACTCCCCCCTCCCCCCCCCCCCCACCATCAGCACTAGGGAGCTTATCACTTTAGGATCCACTGCTTGACCCACGGGGAAGGTAATAGTGCTGTTAATGCTAGTGTCTAACGGGACTCGGGTCTAGTTGCCTCTTCGCTTTCGGAGTCGCTGGGGGCACAATAATCCCTGAGGGCCTGCACCAGTGTTTCCCATTCTAACGCGGCCTCCTGCGCCTTCTCATTGCTTTGCCTCCAAGCCAACTGATATCGCAGCGCGCTCTCACCCGCCGCCCATTTCAAAAGTTCACCGTGCCATCTGCTGCCCGTAGGACCAGCACGTGCCTTCCAGTTCCTGGTCACCTCTCGCTTAGCAAGTAGGAGCCCCAGGTCGATAAATTTACTGGTGATTTTATTCCGGGGGGTATGGGGGAACCAGTGCAATAGCCCTACCGCCGCATCGAACGATAAGTGCCTCCCCGTCACCTCTTCCAAAGTCGCCGCCACCTCCTGCCAGTAGGACGTCAATCCTGGACAGGCCCATAGCATGTGTAGGAGGTCCGCCTCCTGAGCCGGGCACCTAGGGCATTCCGCCGAAGCCGTGGCAAAATAACGCCTGATCTTAACCGGGGTCAGGTACGCCCTATGGAGAACATAATAGTGGACCAGTTGGAAACGGGCGCTACGTGTACCCTTCCATGCTCGCCTCACCAGCTGGGACCAGGTCGTCTCCGGGATCTCCCTACCGATGTCCTCTTCCCAGCGGGACTTCAGTGTGGCGAGAGGGACCAACCCCTCGGTAATCAGCCTGCCATAAAGGCAAGTGACCGCCTTCACTGTGCCCGCCGACATCATTACATACTGGCACACCTGGGACAATTGAGGTTCATCTAGTCCGTTTTGCCAGTGCGCCTGGATCACTCGCACAATGGCCGAGTGCAGCAAAAAGTCGCCCCGGGGGATCCCAAAGCGGTCAATGAGATCCTGAAAGGACAGGAGCACTCCGTCCTCATACAGGTCCCCGACGAGCTGTAAACCCGAATCCTCCCAGTCCGCCAGTCGCGACCAGTCTCCTCCGTGGGGGAGGGCCGTCAGCATCCCCAATGGAATTTCAGGTGCATATGGGGTCCGCAGGTGACCCCTGTTATGAGCCCGATTCCAACAAAGTCGGATAGTCCGCTCCTCCATCGACAGGTCCCGAAGGACCAAACGCTGTCGCAGCGCGATAAAGGAGAGGACGTGCCTGGCCATACCCGTCCCTCTACCGTCTTCCGGGCCTCTGAACTCCCTGGCTATCTCCTGGGTGTATGTTTGGAGCTGCGCCGCTAGGTAATACTTCTCGAAGTCCGGCACAGCGAGCCCCCCCTCGTCCTTCGGCCTCATCAGGGTATTGAGGGCCACCCGCCGCCGGCCCGTGCCCCAAAGGAACCCGACCACCATAGAACGCAAGCAGCGAAACGTAGCCGGCGGGACCCAGATCGGCAAAGTCCGAAAGTAATACAATAATCGGGGGAGCGCCACCATTTTGAGCAGGGCGATGCGTCCTGCCACGGAGAGCGGCAGCGTGGCCCAAAAGTCCATGCTGCCTCGGAGTGCTCGTATGCAACGGGCAATGTTTCCGTCTAGGAGGTCGGGCTGGTCGTGGTACACAAATACCCCAAGGTATTTAAAGCAGTCGGGTTCCCATCTGATCTCCTTACTTAGCGCCGGAGTGGGGACACCCCTACGCATCGGGAAGAGGCAGGTCTTAGACCAGTTCACTTGTAGGCCTGAGACGTCTCCGAACTCCGTAAGCGCTAATTCCGCTCCCCGTAATGCGTCGACCGGATCCTCCAGGAAGAGCAACAGGTCGTCCGCATAGAGCGAGACGTAATGCGGGCCCGCCGCTGTCCATAAGCCCGTATAGTGGGCTCCCGAGCGAAGATGCATCGCTAGTGGCTCCACCGCTAGTGCAAAAAGAAGCGGGGATAAGGAGCACCCTTGCCGTGTGCCACGCTCCACCGGATATCGCGATGATATCAAAGGGCCCGATCTAACCCTGGCTGAAGCGGAAGCGTAGAGAACTGCTGTCCATTTGATAAATCCCTCCCCGAGGCCGAATTTCCGCAATACCGCGCTTAAGTAGTCCCACTCCAGGCTATCAAAAGCCTTCTCCAGGTCCACCGACAAAACTACCGGGGACGGGGCATCCACGAATGGTTCCCCAAGCAAGCGAAACAACCTTCGGATGTTCATGGTCGTATTTCGCCGTGGGATGAAACCGGCTTGGTCCTCGTGCACTAGGGAGCTCATATGTCCTAACAGCCTCGAGGCCAAGACGCTGCTCAATATTTTGTAGTCCACCGTCAGCATTGAGAGGGGGCGGTAGGACCCCGGGTCAGACGAGTCTCGGCCTGGCTTGAGGAGAGGAACCACCAACGCCTCACACATCGAGCCGGGGAGGCGACCCAGCCTCTTCGCCTCCCTGTAGACCACCAGTAAACGAGGGGCCAGGAGGTCAGCATAAGCTGCATAGAACTCCACCGGCAGGCCATCTAGGCCCGGGGTCTTGTTCCTCGCCATCTGTTTGATGGCCCCGCGGATCTCCCCCAAGCCGATGTCAGATCCCAGGGCGTCTGCCACTTCCTGTTCCACTGTGCGGAGTTCCAACGGGCTAAGATAGTTATCAAGCCGGTCTGGGTCACGCGCGGAGCGACTGCGGTATAAACATTCGTAATAATGCCGGAAGCAATTGAGAATCTCCGGTTGGGTGCACACCTCGGTCCCATCCGCCCTACGCATCCTAGTCGTCGTTTGGGACTGGCGCGTAGGGTTGGCCAACCACGCCAGTAACGCGCTCGATCTGTCGCCCTCTGCTATAGATCGGACCGTGTAGGCCTTATAATCGAAACAGCGGAGCCGTTCGACCTCCACCGCCACCTTCTCCCTCGCCTCTGCCGTTTGTGTTTGCAATTCCGGGTGTCCGGGTCGGCTAATTTCGAGCTCGCGGAGCGTTCGGTCCGCTGCGTCTAGGTCAGCCAGGATAACACGCCGCATGCCCACCTTCTTAGAGATACAGTACCCCCTCACCACCGTCTTGAAAGCGTCCCATTCGAACGCCCTAGTACTCGCGGAGCCGCCGTTGGATGCAAAATAATCCGTGATTCTCTCCCCTAGGTCTGCCTTGAAGACACTGTCCTCGAGGATCTCGGGGCGCATCTTCCAGGTGGGTACCGCCGGCGTCCCAGGGAACCAGCGAATGTCCAGCAGGAGGGGGTTATGGTCCGAGATGGTCCGCGATAAATACGCAAATCAGCACCATCTTTAAGTAAAGATAAGTGTTGCTTAATTTCTGCCAGTGTGGATGATTCTAGCCATTCAAGGCACAGCTTCCCTACACTGTATGTTGTTACTATCCCTGGATGTTGTCTCTGGGAGTATCTAGGGTCTGGTCTGGTCATTGTTAACCCCTGTCTTTTGTTCAGGAATCTATCTTGACAGTTGTTTGTGTCAGTAGGCCAGATTAACCACTTTTTCCAATCAGGATGTGTTCTGTTTAGATGTAAAGTTTTAGATACGTCTATTTCAATATCTGTGGTTACATTATCAGGTATTGGCTTCGAAATAGACGGTTTGTTAAGGTCTTTAATCTTAGCTAGGCCAAGACAGGTTGTTTGGTGAATTGTGTCATTTAAAAACGTTATTTGTTCTGGGATCATGCAGCCTCGAAATAATGCTTCTAGGCCTTGTACCTGCCAATCTTTTGTACCCCAGATGGTTTTTGTTTCAATGTTTTTTTTCCAAAAAATGAAAACCAAATGTCATCATTTTTTCATAAAATGCATCTGAATATATCAATTTAGTATTTGTCAGCATAGTTTTCAACCCTGTTTTATCTATCAGTTTATAATAAAACGTTTCTGCATCACTGGTGTTAAACAATGAGAAGTACTGGAATTTCTCATAGAATGTTTTAGAACTGCTTTTAGGTGGAGTAGCACAATGTTCCCATTGGTTATATTTAAAAACATTTCTAGGTTGTGCAGATTTATGTAAGTAATGATCTCCGTAATGTGAGAAGCAGTACATCTGTTCATAACTAGACGAACCTTGTAAATAATCATGTTCTGTAAATCTTGCTGACAACACTAAATCAGACATCATATTAATAATACTTTCAAAATCCCAATCATCAGAAAATGTACTTGGTTTTACAAAGTCACTTAAGGAAACCTTGAACTGGTGAGGATATTTAAGGATTTCAACCGGACCATATACTTCATAGTCAGTTTTGTCCCATACTACCCCGCCGGGTATTGGAATGGCTGTGACATTTACTGTTGACAGATCTCTTTTCTTCACGTGGGATGATCTGTGTGGTTTGAGGACTAAGTTGATGTTCTGACTTGCTGTGTCCATTGAACTGTAATAAACTTTCCTAAAATTAAAACTAAAATTAGGCATAGTAGGAGTATAAATACCCCTGAAATAATCCAATGCTCAATCAATGGTGCATCCAGATATACTTCTTTGATTTGTTGAAAGAGTTCTGTTGCTTTTTCTTTCAAAGTCTTTGTTTCTGGCATTACTTCAGGGTCGTTTTGATCTTCAGAAAAGTTGTCGAAATTGATGAAGTAGCCAGAGGCAGTTCTGTCAATTGTTGGAATTGTTCTTTCAATTTGTCTTTTGGTAGCACATTCTGATGCCACATCATTGTAGACTGGTGTTTCATGACGAACTGTTTCAATCTGTGTTTCAAGAGGCACGAGTTCCATGGCATTATTGCGTAGTCCCTCTCTGTGCACTGCAGGTTTATAAAATGTGATTAGTCTTTCAGTTTGAACCTCTTGGATTGTTGCAAGTTTGGGTATTCTGTTGTTTCTTGGGAGTCCACTGGGCCTACTGTTGATTATAGGCCACATGATTGTGGTTTTACCAGGTCGATTGATACAACTCTGTTCTCCTTTTTACCAGCAAGGGGCGATAGTACTACTGATCTTGTTCCGTTGATTGCCAAGACAGTGACAGCTTTTCTGTAAGAAGGCCCAAATTCCTTCTTCACCGCTATTTTTTCTCTGACTAGATCCCCAATCTTTGGAATCCAGACAGGCCTTGCTGGGGCTGGTGGTGCCTCGTCAGTGGTAGCTGGCTGTTGCTTTAACTGTATGTTGCTTAAGGAATTTCTTGTTTCATTCAAGTCCTGTAAAACAGCCAAACGATCTTTGATGTCAAAGTCTTTATCCTTATTTTTTACCACTGATACCTGACTATCTAAGTCCTGAATGTACATTCTAGTTCCAAACAATAGTTCGTATGGGCTGAAACCTTTTAGAGAATTTCTTGGCAAGTTGGTTAGACTAAGCTGGACACTTATTAAATGTTTGACCCACCCATCACCATAACCTAATACCTTCGCTGTTATAGATTGCTTTATGTCTCGGTTTTTTCTTTCCACTACACTGTTCCCTTCGGGGTGTGATGGACAAGAGTATCGCAAGCCAACGCCCATGCTGGCCATGGCCTCCTTATAAGCTCGAGAGCTGAAAGCAGGACCCTGGTCAGAATGCGTATGTGCCGATAAAGACTCGCAGATCTTTTATAACCGTTCTGGCGTCAGCCGAGCGCTGGGGCCACATTTTTAAAGTGAATTTTAGTCTTAATGATTAATAGGACGCTGGATGGCATGTAGACAGCATTACCCGGCCTCTCAAAACGGTAGCTGGGCAGCAGACTGGACCGGTTCACTACTGCGATCCCTGTCACAGTTGTGACAGTTCTTCACATATATTTGGTGCTGCACGCTCATCCCCGGCCACCAGTATACTGATTGTAATTCAGTCAGAGATTCCTTCATCTGTATGTGCCTTGGACTTTCACCCATGTGTGCGTCTGCTATTATTAATTTTCTCTGGTTCATGTTTGGAATTACCCTATCCCCCACTCCAGGGATTCGAGCAAAAGGAACGGAGTTTGCATCAATTATGTATGCATAATTGAGTGGATAGTTCACAGGTAGTGCTGCACAGTCGCCTTTTAGGGATGTTTTTACTGCCAGCATGGTTTCCCGTCTATGTATTTTTCTGAACGCTTTTTTTGTGGCTACGGAAGCCCGTTTAGTTGCTTCCGCTGTGGCTGTGTTAGCCAATGAATTCCCTGCAACGTGAACGCCATCACGTTGATGACTCAGAGTGTGTATCACGTGAGTCTTTTGTAGTTCTTTCTGTAAAAGAACTACCTGTTTCCAAAGCATTTTATGCTTGATTGTGGCACCTGTGTCATCTTTGTAATCATTTTGAATCCAGCTCTGCAATGTATTATTGTAAGAGTTGACGCAAAAATGCGAATCGCACATGATTAGTGTCGGGAATTCAAGTTCGGCATTTTCAAGCGCCATTTTTAAACCTCTGATTTCAGCTCTCTGAGACGAACAGTTTCTAACTGATTCAGTTTTTGTTATTTTCGGTCTGAATTTACTGCACAGCCAGCGACCTTTAACAATCGCGCAGGCTGCATCGTAGTATTTGTTTCTCTATGTTGAAATGCTGTACAAATCTATCTGTATAGATAATACAGGCGTACTGTGGGAGAGGCAGAAGTTCGATTGGCAGAGGATATTCTTGTTCATAAGTCAAATCATTCAGTTTTTTCAGTTGCAGGGCAAAATAGTATTTCACATCTTCTGCTCCAAGAGAATTTACACACTGTATCCATTTCGGATCCAGTGGCACTGTAGGCAGGTTTACTGGGCTGAATAGCGCCTCAAAGGCGGATTCCGCTGTGAGGATATTGATCCTTTTGCCATGTGCTAGTTCTTGTTCATTCGCTAATGCAGTTTCTACTGCTTTCACAGTATTTTCTGTGGGACTGAATGTTTTTTCTGCTTGTGTGCACTAGTGAGATTTGTAAGCTATTGGTACCTTTTCTCCCTCATTAGAGGTCAGGTACGTGAATCCGCATCTTCCTGGGATTACTTTGATTACAAGATTGCGCGTGTTGTCACGTGTATGTAATTTTGTTTTCGCTAACATGTCTGTTTGCAGTGATCTCAAAATTTCTGTGTGTTTTTGAGTCCAAGTGATTGGTTTAAAATCAGGTTTAATTCGTTCGTAGAGAGGTTTAACCCTCTCCGCATAATTTAGGATGTAAGTTCTTCCGAAATTCAGAAAACCTAGAATCGATTGTAAATTCTTCAGCGTTTTTGGTGCTTGGAGTACAGCGCACTTCTCTAAGAAGTTGTCCGCTAGGCTTTTTCCTTCACTTGATAATTCGTATCCTAAAAATAATACTGTCAGATGGGCAATTCAGGACTTTTTAAAGTTGAATTTGTAACCCTCTCCTGCGAACCCAAGTATTATGGTGTTCACTCTTTTCAAGTGAGTCTCCAAGTCGTCGTCTGTGAGATAGATATCATCTACATAAGATAATGCCTCATCATCATACATTTGTAGTAACTCTGTTACTCTGGCTGAGAATAGTCCTGGGCTGTTCTTGAATCCCTGTGGGAGCCTACAGAAATTTTTCTGAGACCCCATTACTGAGAAAGCGGTCAAGTATCTGCTTTCTGGTGCAATATTTTGACAAAAGAAACCATTTGATATGTCTAATGTCGTTTTATATTTTTTCCTAACTATGTTATTCATTAGTGCAGCACTATGGAATTTTGTACTGCAAATGTTTTGCAACATGAGTTAAGGTGTCTGTAGTCCAAAAGTAGACGATATGAATTGTCTGCTTTGGAGACAGGAAACAAAGGATTGTTCATTTGAGAGGTGCATGTTTCAATCACCCCCTGGTATTCAAGTTGGTCTAAAATCTCCCTGACTTGTTTTTTAGCTTCTTGCTTAATGGGATACTGCCTTTGTGCAGTCGGTGGACTTTTTAACTGGATTTTGTGAGGAGGAGAGTCCTCATCCCATCCTACATGATTTTTATATAGTGCTGGTGCCTGGGCTACTGCCCATTTCCTTGCATATATATATTTAGTGTGAATCGGAATGTGATTCGAGAAGGCAGGCATAATCATTTCTTCGCCACGAGGGCACTCCCTGACAAACTCTGGGGGGCAGTCTTTTTCAGCTAACAGAATATCATAGCTTTTTGAAAGTAAGTAAAAACTTTATTGTTTAGTTAATTAAAACCATAACAAAAATGAACATGGAAGACATTTTAACATTACAGTGAAATCAATTAAATTTCTGCATCGTACAGTTTTAAATTGCAAAAGTTAAAATGATGCTGGTAGGAGCTGTGACCAATTTTTTGTCTTTAAAATAGATAATAAAACTGAGCATCTTATTTTAAAATATCAAGAGCTTTCAGCCGCTTTTCAAAGGCTATCAAGAATTTTATAAATTTGCAATTAATTATTGGGTCGGTTGAGTCTAAGGCACCAATAATTGCAGATCTACAGGTGCGTAGACCTTTGGCCTTAAAAATGTTCTTTAGAAAAAGTGTTCGCTCCTGGGTCAGTGATTTGCAGTGGCATATAATGTGGATTATATCTTCTTTTATAGTGCCACATAGTCGGCAGGTATTTGCTTCTGAGCGTTTCCAGACAGGTCCATCAGCCACAGTTGGTGGATTACCGAATCTCACTGCCATCAGTCTTTTTTTTATAAACACAGAGTATGTTGATGCAAGGTAGATAGCCGGGATGAGATTGTTATAGCTGTTAATCACGGTCCAAGCGTGAGATCGGGCTGCAAAGATAGCTTTATCCGTGATTAATGAATGGAATTTGGCCGCTTTTTTTAGGACCTGTTCAAAGGACGTGAATGGTAGATTTTTTTCCCACAAGGTTACCATGCATGTTTGCTCCAAAGCGCCTGTCAGATATTTGTTTGCGGCAGAATTTTGTCGATTTTGTAATTCCTGCCATAACATGCTGTCCAAGGTGTTATTTGTAGAGTTCAATTTAATTCTATACCATACTCTAATACTTGTGTAGAGTCTTCCGAGTGTCTCGTTCATCAGGCCAAATTCTAAACGCGTCTGGGCAGGAGAAGATGAACGTGGAAGTTGCAAGACCTTCTTGTAGATTTTTGCAGTAAGGCTGTTTAAAGTAATATCATCCTTGCCCTGCATAGCTATGCTTGCGTAGGATAGTGTTGGAAGTACTTTGGTTGCCATTACTGTTAGTAGAGGTTTCAGTGAGGGGCCTTGCAGCTTTTTTGCCAATGAGCTAATTGCGAAAATTAGTGCTCCGGCTCTCTGCTTCATATAGTTTTTTTGGGCGTTCAGGGTGAGCTTGTCATCGAGATAGTATCCTAAGTATTTATAGTCTCTGACTCTTTCAAGTGATTTTCCCTCAAATGATATGTTAAGTTTCACAGTACGATGATTGGTTATTGACATAGTTTTTGTCTTAGATAAATTCAGAGTAAGGTTATTTGCCATCAGAAATTGTGATGTTACTGACAGTAACCTGGACAGGCCCACTTTTGTTTGGCTCAAAAGAACGATGTCATCAGCATAAGCCAGATGGGTAAGATGACGGTTGCCAAGTTTTGGTGCATGCGCATTACAAATGTTTAAAGTTCCTGACAGGTCTGATATGAATAGATTAAAAAGCTGTGGTGCTAAGACGCAGCCCTGTTTTAAGCCAATCGATGTGTATACTTTTCTTGATAGATGTGATCCATCCCCTAACTTGATTTGTGTCCAAGTATCTGTGTAGAATAGGAGTAGCCCCCTCAGTACTTTCCCGGGAATGGCCCAGGCTTTCAGCTTCGCCCATAATAGCTTGCGGTCAAGGCTATCGAAGGCCGCCTTCAGGTCGATAAAACAGAGATTCAGGTCCTGCTTCGAGCGCTGGCATTTTTCCGCTATCATTGTTATTGTTAGTATATTAGACGTAGTTCCGATACCCGCTCTAAAGCCAGTTTGATTTATTGGAATTATTGCTTTATCGTCTGCCCAATTTACCAGGTCTTTTAAAAGGATAGAGGCAAAGTATAGCTTTTTGAGAATTTTTCCCAAATAGACCCCTTATTTTCCTAGTCTTATCACCCTCTATAGGCAGTGTTATTTCGTATATTTTATGGGGCTCGCTAACTCTGGTGTCGGTAGTTTCTACTTGAATGTATTAATTCGTGTCCACTGTCTCCAGATGACTCATCAGGATCTTGCGAGCCATGGTGATTTCTGCTGCACTGTCTAGCATTGTCTGTGCCCACTCCCCGTTTTTCAACTGTGTCCTTAGTATTCTCGGCATGTTCGATTACTCTAATACTGGCTACCTTCTTTTTTTGAAATTGAGATTTTTTATTTTGAGCAGGTTCCTTGTCTTTGGACTTGGTGTGCTCTCGTGGGTCTGACCATCCTCTTCTTTCTGATTTCTGCGAAAAAGATCGAGAGGGACGTGTATCAATACTTTGATATCTATCGGGCTTCTTCAAATTATCCCTATTTCTAAGGTTGTATCTTTTCTCAGAGGACTCCCTCTGGGGAGACTGGTGTTCTCGAGTCGGATTTCTTCCTCTCCGTCGAGGAGACCTTCCTCTGGACTGGAAAACTTTTTCTTTGGGAGTGGATTGTTTATTTCCATCCCAGCTCTTTTTAGGAGTGTTCGAATTATTTTTAATAAATAATTTTTCAGGATTTTCGAGCAGTTGGGGCTTTACTGGTTTTCCACCCAAGCTGACTCTACCTAGTTCTTCATAACATTTGTCTATAATTCTGGCAAGCTCAATTGGTTGATCTGTTATATCTGTTTCTTTCAATTTCTGGTGGATCGCCACAGATGCTGCTTCTCCTTTTATATTGGCTAGTAATATAGCCGAGACCTGCTTGAAGTCTTTCAGTAATTTCATACCAAAAGTTAAAGCAGGTTCTGGACCGTATTTATTCTGAATCTGTTTTAGCACTTCTGGTATTACCGCCATTGACGGAACACCATGTGTTTTTGTGTAAATTGAAGCAAAGACTGTACCTCAAGTGTCACAGTCCTCCACGTGTGGTGCGACCCCCATTGGAAGGCAGATGGTCAGGATTCTGTGTTTCTCAATAGGGGTAGTATTCGGAAATACTGCCTCTATTTGAGTAATTTTCTGCGCTAACCAGAAAGGAATTTGTTCCCGTTTTATGGGTGTTTTACCAAGACATGATTGTATGTTCTGTGGTGTAATTTTATTGGTGTTCCCCTGATGAGTGGTCAGCTGTGGTACACTAACAGTTGTTTGGACTGTAGCAGTCCGCATTACATATTGGACTAATTGTCTATGTATTTTAATTAATGTTTTTAGCTGTACTAGCAGCTCTTCTTTTGACATTTTTGCAATGTCCGGATGTGGTGTGTAGCTGGCTAGAACCGGCCACGTTGCTCCTGGTCTACCTAGTGGACCGAGCCTGGTTATATGATCATTATGTTTTAGGGCGCCTTTAAACCAGAGCAGATGCTCTTGGAATTTTAATGGTATTTCAATCTCCTGGAAAGGAGCGTACTCTTCCGGTGGATCCCCTATTTTGTAATAGTGGAACTCGTGTGTTGCGGTGTTTGCCGCTGGAAATTTTATCCAAAAATAGAATACCTCTGTCTGCCGATATTCGTGTGCCTCTATCACGAAGACGACTGTGCCACCTTGTGTGGTTAGTCCATTTTCTATAAGTTTTGACGTTATAGATTTTCTTATATTGACCGGGATGATCATCGCACCCGGTTCATTAACACCTTCGGGACCGTGCTCAGTCACATTTACTGCGGGTGCAGCGGTTCCGTTTTCAAAGTCTGACATTTTATGAAATGCAGGTTTTTTTGGAGAGCAGGTCTCCAAGGAGACAATGATTAGGTGCACTATATTTTGGAACACTGTATCCTTCAACGTTGAATAAACCAGAGCTTTACATAGGAATCTCTTCCTACTAAGTTTGGGTGGATTTTAACCTTTCACCCACTCCAGACGTCTATTGGAGTATTTACGGTAGAAAGGGGTCTGTGTGAAAAATGCACGACTGAGTTACTCTAACATCTTGCGTTAGTTTTATCGCCTTACCAAACGTTGGGCGGGTATACAACTGTTACAACGCATTTTTTACAACGCAATACCATAACCACGCATCTTTTACAACGCAAATACTTTTACCACGCATACATTTACAACGCATACTGTTACAACGCAAGTACTTTTACAACGCAGGTACTTTTACAACACATTTTTTATTGATAGGAGTTTATTTGAATTCGTTTTTTTTCAAAGTTATTTTTTTAAGTTTTTTTAAAGGGTACTAGAGTATTATTTTTTTGTAAAAAAATATATATTTGTTAAAATTTTATAGTTTATAGTTTATTAAATGTATTGTAATACTTGAATAATAATTAAAAGTAATTTAATTTATTTTTTATTTTATTTTAATTTGATTTATGTCTACTAGAGTATTAATGTATGGTAGATTATTTTAGAGTATTTTTTATTGTTTTAGATGTTTAGTAATACTTGAGTATTAATTAAAATTAATTTTATTTATTTTGATTCTTAATTGTATAAAAAAATAATTGTATTAAAAAATATTTTTTTTATATTATTTATTTTATTATTATTGTTATTTGCTGGTGATATTATGGTTTTTATTTAGGATTCTATAGCAATTTTTATGGATGAGTACTTTTGAGTACTTGAGTATTTTATAGTTTACAAACATGTTAAAAACATGTATTTTATTTGAATATTTATATTATTATTTTAAATATAGCATTTTTAATTATTAGATAATAGCAACGAATTTTCAACATTAGTATAAAAAAATAATTGACATTTATAAGTTATTGATAACTGATACATAGTATTATTATAATAATGTATTTTATTATTAATATGATTTAAATTTTAACATTGATTTTATTTATTGTAAAAAAAAATAGTTATTTAGTAAAATAATATAATGACTCATTTTAAAATTTAAAAGTATTATTATTTTTTATTTTTTTTCTAGTAATTTTAAAGGAATTTTTACTCTATGATAAGTAAGTATTAAATTTTGTTTATTTAAAAAATTTACAATTCCTTAAATATATAAATATTAAGTTTTAAAAAAAATTAAATATAGGTTAAAAAAAATAGTTTGCTATTTTATATATTTAAGAAAAAATATAAGGGAATTTATAACTTACATTTAACTTTTGGTTCCCCCGGTTTTACATTGTTTTCTATTGGTTAATTTGTCCTTCTTTTATTTCCACGATTATGGATATGTGTTCCGCGGTACAGAAAAAGAATGAAGTAAAGAAGATGAAAGAAAAGCAAAATAATGGAGAAGAAAGTAGAAAACAGGTAAGGGGAGAAAGTAGTTAATTTAGAAGTTAAATGTTAATTTTTAGATATAATGTTTTAGAAAATGAAAACAATATACATATGATGATTTTTTATAAGTACTTTTTTATTTTTCAAAAAACCATACAAATAATGGTGCTATTTTAAATGATTTATTGCATATTTTTTTCACATTTTTAATAATATAGTAATATTTAAAAAAAAAATAAGTATTAAGTAATATTAAATAAATATGCATAAATACAATAGTCCTTTCTTTATCGTTGCAGCATTCTTTGATGTCATGACGTTAACGTGAGCGTAAGCGGCAATTTTGACGTGCATCGTAGGAGGAAGCAGCTGGAAGCTGATCTGCGTCCAGGTAGGAAGCATTTTAAACTTTATTTAAAGCAAATATAGTTAAAAAGATTAACATTTATTGTAAGGAAAGGATAAGTTGAGGTTGCTCTAATAGTAAATAATGTAAAATACGAACGCATGTCGCTACTCGTATAACTAGAATATGCCTATGTCGGGTCTGTGGGTGGGGGAAGATCGGAAACTTTATTGTTTTGGGAAATAGTTGTATTTCTTGCAAAACAAGTGATCTATTGTTTATGTTTCATAAATATGTTATTGCTTTGAAAGCAATGTTTAAAAATGCATTTTTGAAAGTATCAATAGTTTATCAAAAAAAAAAGGGAAAAAGGTGGTTACATAATTGTTGATAAAAGCTTAAACGATTGTAAACTTTGATATTTCCATTGTTGTTGTCATTGGTATTGCTTTTTCAGTTTGGATGTACTGTAGAATACGGTAAAAATAGATTACGAAGGTTGAAATGGATTTCTTGGATTTCTGGAAAATAGGGAGAAGTTTACATTTTTGGTGGATTATTGAGATCATAAATTTGGAGAAAAATGTTGCGAGTTTTAAATTGTAAGTTTTGAAGAATACATTGTGTACTGTATTAAGTTCCAAATACGTTGTATTTGAAAAATATTACACTACATAAAACAAGAACATTTTATTTATATAGTCCAGTACTGATCTCGGAAAAATGAACTTGTTTTTTTGGTGAATCAAATTGCAATGTATTTGTGAATTCAAAAATGTGTATTAATTTATATATCAAAAAAATATGATATGTTTTTTTCACCATTAAGAAAAAGAAGATGTGTTTTTAAAAAAATGTTGATTCTGAAAAAATATTGCATTATTTAAAAAATGTATGAATTGACAATTTTTAGAAAATTTAGAGTATATGCCAATGCTGATGGAAGCATTTTATTTAGTATGTTTTTAAATATAATAGGAAATTAGATGACAGTTTTTGAATTATTTCTAAAAAATAAGCTTACTTATTAGAAAAAGCTTTTTACAACAATTATTTTGGGAACAGTGAAAAGCAGAAGAGTTGTATTATTTTTCAAAAATGCATTTTCAAAATATTTAACATTTTGTGCAAATATTTTGGAGAAAAAATGAATATTTCTTCAAACTTCATTGCAAAAAAATATCTTTACTATTTAGGATTTCAGAAATTTTTTGCAACTAAGGGTTTTTTAAAAAGTTGCAAATTCTAGTTTTTAAAATTGTTTTTTTTTAAAATAGGTAAGGTGACCCAACATAATTTTTGGATATTTTTTAAAATTATAAAAAAATATGTAGCCAATTAAATTTAGAGAGGATGTAAATTTAGAGCATAGCAGGAAAGTAATGTGAAATATAATTTTAAAAAGATAGAATGTTAGCTAGATTTTCCAGGTA
This sequence comes from Lissotriton vulgaris, assembly GCF_964263255.1. NCBI lineage: Eukaryota > Metazoa > Chordata > Amphibia > Caudata > Salamandridae > Lissotriton > Lissotriton vulgaris. Next base: position 595,241,078 of record NC_141693.1, read on the forward strand.
ATCTAGAGCCACACACAACGTAAACTGTTGTATTAGTGCCAATAGTCTCTCTGATATTTCTTTTGTTTTTTGAGTAATCCGTGAGTTTAGACTACCTGTTAGAGTTTGAGAAACTCTCATTTCCTGGAAACTTTGCTCCTTCTTCAAAGTTTCCAAAAATGAGTAGAAATTAGGGTGGGGTTTTCCAATTACATGGTTGAAGGAGTTATGCCATCCCTCAATGGCATTATTTGTTTTAGCCTCTCCCTGTAGGCAACTCGAATAACAGTTCCACCACTCCACATGGAAACGTGGCTTCCTCCTGCGACCCGATCTGCCTAGATGTCCAATCCATGTGTCTTCCATATAATTTAGAATAGGTGCCAATTTATCCTCATTTGTAATGTAATAATCTGATTCTGTAATGGCAGTGTAGTACTCGTCTACACTTTCGGGAGGGACAAAACAAAGAACAGTTAATTTTTTTAATTCTACTTGTAGTTTGCTGTCTGTTGAGTATTCTGTAACTAGGGGTGTATTTTGTAATTTACGCCAGAATGCCTGGGAAAAATGGAAAAAACACCCCTGAATTTGGGTATCCGTGTACATTTTGTTGATCACATTGATCATGCTCAATTCAAAATCCATAATTATTTTCCTAGGGCTTTGGTTAGTTTTTGATTTAATCACAGTTAAAAATTCTGTGTATGTTGCAGAAGTCTTATCAGGCAGCAAACTATATACTAGGGGAATTACACTATTGTTAATTTTAGCGTGTATAGTATAAATTTGGGTGAATGGATGGGGTGTGCTTTTAAACGTCCCATCCATCATCCAAATTTCACTACTTTCAAGTTTTAAAAGGTTGCGGGGTGTACTAAAAATTAATATACGCCTTTGAGGGTTTTCATACGCTTTTGAGGGTTTTCATTATCATGCAGAAGGAAAGGTTCATTAGCAAAAGAAATAGTAAGTTCGTGTGGTATAATTATGTCAGAAAAGGTATGAGGTGTAATAGTTTGAGTTTTACTTGCCTGCTTTTGACGTTGAATAATTCTTCGCAAATTATGGATGGTAGGCATATTACAAGCTATTTGAGTAGGGACATGCTGAGCAACCTCTCTTAAAATGGATCCTGTGGAATAATTGAAGGTGCTTGCAATTACTTTCATTTCATTCACTGTTTCTCTAACATCAGCTTCCATTGCAGAGGCAGAGTGGTTATGGTCTGTTGTTCTTACAATAATGTCATCGACCGTAACCGCTCTGCCGCTGCAACGGGTTGTAAAGTATTGCACGTACCTCCAATGATTCCTTGGAAAACTTATCCTTTCCTTACAACAAATGTAACCTGAATGATTCAGTAGTCGATTTCCTTTTCTGGACTTGATATATTTGGCAGTAGGATGTGTAGACATTACCTGCAAAGAAAAAAAGTTGGTCATTTTGTTTCTTGTTCATTTTTTGATTAATTTTTAGCAAGAAAATAAACATTTTGTCAAAAGCAGTAGTTTTTTGGTGTTATAATTTTAACACATACCTCTACATTATCTTGAGTTTTCTGTACTGCAGCACATTCCAGGAGTTAGAATAGCAAGTAATACCCCTACACTATCCAGCACTTTCCCTACTGCAGCACTTACATGGAGTTAGAATAGTAAATAATACCCCTACACTATCCTGCACTTTCTCTACTGCAGCAATTTCCTGGAGTTAGAATAGCAAGTAATACTCCTACACTATCCAGCACTTTCCCTATTACAGCACTTACCCGGAGTTAGAATAGCAAGTAATACTCCTACACTATCCAGCACTTTCATTATTGCAGCACTTTCCTGGAGTTAGAATAGTATTTTATACCTCTATACTATCCAGCACTTTCCCTACTGCATCACTTACCTTGAGTTGGAATAGTAATTTATACCTCTATACTATCCAGCACTTTCCCTACTGCAGCACTTTGCTGGACTTAGAATAGTAATTTATACCTCTATACTATCCAGCAGTTTCCCTACTGCAGCACTTACCTGGAGTTGGAATACTAAATAATACCCCTACACTATCCTGAACTTTCTCTACTAAAGCACTTTCCTTGAGTTAGAAAAGCAAGTAATACCCCTACACTATCCAGCACTTTCCATATTCCAGCACTTCCCTAGGGTTGGAATACTAATTTATACCTCTATATTATCCATCACTTTCCCTCCTGTAGTACTTTTCTGTACTTAGAATAGTAAGTAATACTCTTACACTATCCAGCACTTTTCCATCTGTGGCACTTTTTTGAAGTAAAAATATTTACTAACTTAATCAACACTATCCAGCACTTTTCATACTGTAGCACTTAACTGAACTTACAATATTTGGATTAATCTCTACATTATTGAGCACTTTCCGTACAGCAGCACTTATTTACAGTTAGAACAGTTAATAATTGCTGTACATGATACAGTTTTATAATGTGTGCCAAGTTTAATGGAATTAATTTACCTCAAAGAGTGCAGATTCTATTAGTGGAAAGGTTGTTTTTTGAGTGATGGTTTCTTTGGTTGTTGATTGTCAATTTGTTGAAAGTTTTTGGTACATTTCTGGAAAAAAAAATTGGAAATTAAAATTATTTTTATGATTTTCGTTCTTTGTGAGAACTTGTATATTGAAAATGTTACAATGTGAACATATTTATTATTGCTTTTATTGTTTTACTGTAATAGAGTTTGAAAAAATGTTTGACACTTTAATATTTAACAACAATTTCTCTATTGCAGCACTTTCATGGAGTTACAATAGTAATTGATACCTCTATACTATCCAGCACTTTCCCTACTGCAGCACTTACATGGAGTTGGAATAGTAAATAATACCCCTACACTATCCTGCACTTTCTCTACTGCAGCACTTTCCTGGAGTTAGAATAGCAAGTAATACCACCAACACTATCCAGCACTTTCCCTATTCTAGCACTTACCCGGAGTTAGAATAGCAAGTAATACACCTACACTATCCAGCACTTTTCCTATTCCAGCACTTACCTGGAGTTAAAATAGTAATTTATACCTCTATATTATCCAGCACTTTCTCTACTACAGCACTTACCTGGAGTAGGAATAGTAATTAATACCTTTATTCTATCCATCACTTTCTCTACTGCAGCACTTACCTGGAGTTGGAATAGTAATTTATACCTCTACAGTATCCTGCACTTTCCCTACTGTAGCACTTTTCTGTAGTTAGAATAGTAAGTAATAATCTTACACTATCCAGCACTTTTCCATCTGTGGCACTTATTTGGAGTAAAAATATTTTTTGATTTAACCTACACTATCCAGCACTTTTCATACTGTAGCACTTAACTGGACTTACAATATTTGGAATAATCTCTACATTATTGAGCACTTTCCGTACAACAGCACTTCTTTACAGTTTTAACAGTTAATAATTCCTGTACATGATCCAGTTGTATAATGTGTGTCAAGTTTTATGGAATTAATTTACGTCAAAGATTGCAGATTCTATTAGTGGAAAGGTTGTTTATTGATTGATGGTTTCTTTGGTAGATGATTGTCAATTTGTTGACATTTTTTGGTACGTTTCTGGAAAATAAAAATTGGACATTAAATTGATTTTTATGATTTTCGATCTTTGGCAGAATATTTTTATTGAACATGTTAGAGTGAAAACATATTTATTATTGCTCTTATTGTTTTACTGTAATAGAGTTTGAAAAAATGTTTGACGTTTTAATATTTAACAACAATTTATCTATTGCAGCACTTTCATTGAGTTACAATACTAATAGATACTTCTATACTATTCAGCACTTTCCCTACTGCAGCACTTACATGGAGTTGGAATAGTAATTAATAACTCTATACTATCCAGCACTTTCCTTACTGCAGCACTTACCTGGAGTTGGAATAGTAAATAATACCCCTACACTATCCTGCACTTTCTCTACTGAAGCACTTTCCTGGAGTTAGAAAAGCAAGTAATACCCCTACACTATCCAGCACTTTTTCTTTTCCAGCACTTACCTAGGATTGGAATACTAATTTATACCTCTATACTATCCATCACTTTCTGTACTACAGCACTTTCCTGGAGTTAGAATAGCAAGTAATACCCCTATACTATCCAGCACTTTCCCTACTGCAGCACTTACCTGGAGTTGGAATAGTAATGTATTCCTCTATACTATCCAGCACTTTCCCTACTGTAACACTTTACTGTAGTTAGAATAGTAAATAATAGTTTTATACTATTCAGCACTTTTCCATCTGTGGCACTTTTTTGGAGTAAAAATATTTATTGATTTAACCTACACTATCCTGCACTTTTCCTACTGTAGCACTTAACTGGACTTACAATATTTGGAATAATTTCTACATTATTGAGCACTTTCCGTACAGCAGCACTTATTTACAGTTAGTTCAGTTAATAATTCCTGTACATGATCCAGTTTTATAATGTGTGTCAAGTTTAATGGAATTCATTTACCTCAAAGATTGCAGATTCTATTAGTGGAAAGGTTGATTTTTGATTGATGGTTTCTTTGGCTGTTGATTGTCAATTTGTCGAAAGTTTTTGGTACGTTTCTGGAAAAAAAATACGGAAATTAAAATGATTTTTATGATTTTCGTTCATTGTGAGAACATTAATATTGAAAATGTTAGAATGTATACATATTTATTATTGCTTTTATTGTTTTACTGTAATAGAGTTTGAAAAAATGTTTGACACATAAATATTTAACAACAATTTCTCTATTGCAGCACTTTCATGGAGTTACAATACTAATTGATACCTCTATACTATCCAGCACTTTCCCTATTGTAGCACTTACATGGAGTTGGAAAAGTAAATAATACCCCTACACTATCCTGCACTTTCCCTACTGCAGCACTTTCCTGGAGTTAGAATAGCAAGTAATACCCCAACACTATCCAGCACTTTCCCTATTCCAGCACTTACCCGGAGTTAGAATAGTAATTTATTCCTCTATATTATTCATCACTTTATCTACTGCAGCACTTACCTGGGGTTGGAATAGTAATTTATACCTCTATACTATCCAGCACTTTTCCTACTGCAGCACTTTGCTGGAGTTGGAATAGTAAATAATACCCCTACACTATCCTGCACTTTCTCTACTAAAGCACTTTCCAGGAGTTAGAATAGCAAGTAATACCCCTACACTATCCAGCACTTTCCCTATTCCAGCACTTACCCGGAGTTAGAATAGTAATTTATACCTCTATATTATTCAGCACTTTTTCTACTACAGCACTTACCTGGAGTTTGAATAGTAATTTATACCTCTATACTATCCAGCACTTTCCCTACTGCAGCACTTACCTGGAGTTGGAATAGTAAATAATACCCCTACACTATCCTGCACTTTCTTTACTGCAGCACTTTCCTGGAGTTAGAATAGCAAGTAAATCCCCTACACTATCCAGCACTTTCCCTATTCCAGCGCTTACCTGGAGTTGGAATAGTAATTCATACCTCTATACTATCCAGCACATTCTCTACTACAGCACTTACCTGGACTAGGAATAGTAATTATTACCTCTTTACTATCCAGTACTTTACCTACTCCAGCATTTTGTTGGAGTTAAAATAGTAAATAATACTTGTATATTATCCAGCACTTTCTGTCCTGCAGCATTTACCTCGAGTTAGAATACTAATTAATACCACTATACACTGCAGCATTTTCTCTTCTGCAGCACTTACTTTGAGTTTGATATACTATTAATTGATACCTCTTCATTATTATGCATTTTTTCTACTGAAGCATTTACCTGGATTAACATAAGTAATTCATTTTCCTTCTGTTCCATTTCTTTGGATTATATTTCCTTTTAATATTCTTAAAAAATCTAGTAATTACTATACTCTAGACAAATTGGCATACATTGTTGTACAATTTCAATAATCTGCATTTCAATTTATTTACCTTTTTTAATGAAGCTTGGCTTTCAGATTTTCGTTTAAATGGCTATTTTTTGCTTTATCGTTTCCAAAAATTTCTTTGTGTATCTAAATCAAGGAAATAAATAATAATAATTTTCATTTATTTTGTTTATATGTTTTTTTTCAGGTTGATGTTCAGGATTATATTTTATATTATTTTTCAAAAAACGATAATGACTATTAAAAATGATATGACATTATTTTACTGTTATCATTTACTACACTTAGGATATGGTTGCCATATTTGATAATATGGGTTAGTAATCACACTAGGAAAGTTCGATCTAATTTTCGTACAAGTACTTATTAAAAATATATTTCATTACCTTTTGGTTTAGATGTCGTTTCACTCTTTTCAGTCAAAAATATTATTGTATTTTTTCTCAAGTGATGTTTTCTGTGAAAGTGGTAAAAAACAGGGATGTATTAAGTGATTTATTTCGGCTTGTTTTTTTTAGAGTAGTCGAAATAAATGTGAAAATGTACCTTCTAATTATTTAAGCACAGTAGTGTTGGCAGATTCTTAAAGTATAATGTTCGTGGTTACACGTCTCTTTCCTCCAAGTCGTGAGTTGTTCGACTAATAAATTAAATAAAATTTTTGCACATGTTATAGCAAAATATGTATTTGATTTATTATTTTCATGTCTAGAAAAATAATCGCTTTTTGAAAAAATGTATTTGTCGGATTGAAAAATGTCGGCATATCAGTACGTTTATATGTTTATTTTATTATAACATATGTGTTTTTAAGAAATTTCATTTATAAATAATGTTATTAATAATGTCAAACATTTTGGTAAATGCGTTATTAATTAATTACTTTAATATGTCGTCAACTATTAACGTTTCTCACTTGTAAATCGATTAATACTTCTTCCCAGTTGTGATAACGATTTTGATAAGGTGAAAAGGTCAGAGAGTCAGGTTTGGCGTCTGGTCACTCTGGTAGTTGAGGATCAACTGGTTCTAAAATGGTGTCTGCCTCGTATTTATAAGTTTGTGTTACTGACTCAGTTATTTATTACAAAAAAGGCGTTAGTATTGTGGTTTTTTGTATGTCTTATTTCTGTGTAAACGTTTATTTTAAAACTTAGTTAAAAGATATGTTCTTTGCGTTTATACTGCCATTTTGAATGTTGTGTTGTGGTATTAATTGATAAAAATAGTAGTAGGACTATTGTTTGAGTTACTGCTTCAAAATGGCAGCTAGTTTTAACTCCATATATGTATAAATTTGATGTGTTTTAAATATGATGTAAATTGTTTTAATATATATGTATATGTTTCATTTTATTCGGATTTCGGAATATTGTGTTGTGAAATATGAGAATTTTTGGCAGTAAGAGTATTAATTTTAGTACCCGGGTATTAATTTTCATACTCGAGTATTACTTTTTTTTTCTCGCTGATTTGTTTATAACGTTGTAGTTCTTCCTTACATGTTTTAAAACACTTCCCCACCCAAAACCCCTATTTCCCTTGCATCCCGTCCCAGGTTTTATTATACAAAAAAAATATATTTATTTTATTTGCGTTGTACTGGTATGCGATGTTGATCGTTTCGTTGTAATGGTATTTTTCTATTTATTTTACTATATTGCGTTGTTATAGTACTCGTTGTAAAAACATGCGTTGTAAAGGTATGCGTTGTAATAGTACGCGTTGTAACATCATATATCCGTTCGGCGCCATGTAGTGTAGTTCCTATTTTCCCTATAGGCCCTGCGAATTGGAATAACATAAACAGTAGTACAGACGTAGAAGGGCGGTCTTCCAGGTCTCTGCTGACTATGCTAAACTTAATTGGGTTTGTTACCAACTAGCTCAGAGGTCACTGGAAACTTTCTTGACTGAATAGGAAGTGATCAGCTTCCCTGGTACAGACAAGAAGGGATTCAGTTTTCCAACAACCGCATAAACATGACAACTTTGCTCCTTAGAATAAGAGTCAATCTCTAGAGTTGTGTGAAACAATAGACAGTTATTTTACTCAATCAGTTGTGCAGATTACTTTCACCAAGATGCAGAGAACAGAGGGACGGGCGTTTTCAATAAAAGGTATTATTTATTGAACAGTCTTTCTTCTCATGCAAGAGAAATAAATTGCCACAATTGCAAGACTAGTTATTATAAAAAGTGCGTACAGTAAAATGAGGATTGCGAAATAATACTGTAAAAGCATTGATATGGTTTCTTAGCCATTCCATGGTTAAAATTAATAAAATATATACATTCATATATACATTTGGCTAACGTACTCAACTGGTGCTTCTAACTACGCCTACCCCAGTGTACCTGACCTAAGCCTAAAACTTGGGAGGGAGTAAGTAAGTAGCAGTTTTAGTTAAGTTGGTTTTGCCAAGGTTTGCTTCAAGAATTCTCTCTAAGGGTTTAGTCAACACCATACCTCTGGAATAGAATGTTGGAGGTCTTGTATCTCCTTCCAGGACTCGATATCCCAGTCACTCGAAAGAGTAGGCTGGAAACGCCGGAGCTGGATTTTCTCGGCAGGAGAAAAGACAGCGTCTCTCTCAGCGCGTCAAGGAGGAGGAGGGGCAGCGTCCGTGGGCAGCTTGTATCTGCTGGGCTCTGCAAGGGACAGCTGTTCTGCTCCTGTGTTCACCACACCATCGCTATCATCGATGTCGTTGAGGCAGCTTTTGCTTAAGTCAACGTTGGTAATATTTATACCTGAAAGGTGCCTTGTTTGGCGTAAGTTTTTGGACATAAGACGTCAATAAAGATGTCACTAGGAAGTGATTGTCTCTCAGTGCTCATTAGAGTTCTATTACTAATCAAAACATAGCAAGCGGGGTTTTCCCAGGTTGCTGAGTGTTATCTTGTTGAAGAACTCGGAGTGTAATCTAGGAATATTGGATAGTGGCTTCTGCTGTGTCATCTGCTCTAATGAGCTGCAGAGGAAGAGATTCTGAAATGTGGCTCTGATCGTTTTAGGCCAGAGACGAGGTTCTGAAATATCGCTCTTGATCGTTTATGCCATTATAGGGGTATGAATGGATTATAGCCGTATAGGGGCATAAGGTCACAGTATCGATCGGGGTCCTAGATTAGAACGCGACAGCCACTTGTGATTCTGCGAACTTAATCTACGCTACTAAATGCCCCTGCAGTAAATTGTACGTAGGAAAAACTGAGAGAAAAATCAAAGTGCGCAATAATGAGCACAAATCTAACATCCGGACTAAGAATGACAAATCAAATGTTGCAACCCATTTCCTTGAGTATCACCACACCATCGCTCAACTGCAATTCATCGTTTTAGAAACTGTGATGAAAACAGAGGGAATTGACAATCGTAAATTCCTTTTAAAACGGAAATTAGAATGGATTTATCGTCTACAAACATTGAAGCCATATGGACTTAATGATCATACAGAATTTAGTTGTTTTCTAAAATTATGATGTTTATTTGTACTTTCATGCTCTGCTCTTTGTGCTTTCATTTATACTTTACTTCTCAGCCTTCTACCGGTTGCTTCTTTTCACACACTTCTTACATAAGATGGCCACCGACACCACCTTATTGCGCCGTCTTTTATGTCCATCTTTTTTACTCCTCCCCCGCACTGCCTTAGTCCATTTTCCATTACTTTGCCCAGCTAATATTTAAACTTCTGTGTTCACACGCTACCTCACTTGGAACCCGAGCTTTACCTTGACCCGACCCTAAGACACTGTCGTTCTCGCCATGAAGTAAGTTTTTCTTAATGCCACTCACTCATAGCAGGTATTTATACAGCATAAACAATACTTAATTAGCCTCCGTCACTTTTTCCCACAGCCTCCATGCCGTCCACGCCGCTACTTCTTTGTAAGCAACTCACATCACCGCCATCCCCGCCAAACGGCCAACATAGAATTCCCAACACTGCCCGTATCACTACCTTACTAATCTTATCTCCTTCACTGTTCACCCCTCACCATTCGTCCAGCCGTTTTCAAAAAATCATGAGCACCTTTTCATTAAATCATGAGCACCTTGTCTGTCGCCTAACCCCCACAGTCCTCTTCATACGATGAGTCAGTTATCTTACAGTTGCTTATTTCTTCTTCTTTCAGCACTCCTTGAGAAAGGGCATACCACCCGAAATGCATCGGAGTTCTATAAAATGTTAATATCATGACCTTATTTTGAACCGTTGATATGCTACTAATATCACAAATGGAAAATAAACTTACGTAAATAGAGACAAACTATACTCAAGATTAACTTTGGAATTTTTTTACGAACCAACCTGGAGTGCCTCTTCCCACAGGGATGCACACGCAGTTCCACACGTGCACTACTCACTAGTAGTTCCTAAGGTGCCTAGTAGATTTTTGTGTGCTTTAGAGGATTTTTTTGGATATTACTTCTAAGTGGTCTAGTGCTTTGTTATTTATAAATAGTCTTACTTTGAGTTGTAGCATTTTATTAATTTTTCTTTTGTGGTTAGTTTAGGACAGATTTCTGTAACTGATTGTTAAATTCTAAGTTATTGGTAGCTGTACTCTTTTTGTAAGGCTTCTAGTAATTTGTGTAGCATAGGTTGAGTTCTGCCTAGTATGGATTGGAAAGCATTATATCACCCTTCCACTCCGATGTTTGTTTTTACTTCCTGTGCCATTGTGCCATCATAGAAATCCCACTATGCTATCTGGAATTTTGGTTGTCATCTGTGTCCTTACCTATGCAGTCTGCCAACCCATGCATCCTCGAAGTAGTCCATTAGGGGAGTTTGTTTTTCTTCATTATTTTGGCAATAGGGACTTTCTATGAGGATGTTGTAATGGTTGCCTACTACTTTGACAGGGACGTAGGCTTGTGCAATCATTTTATTTCAAAGGCAAATTGACTGTTGATGGGCTATTCCACACTTAGGGCCAGAATGTGAGATGGCGGTCCCAAAACTGCTGCGTCATTGGCATCTGATCAACAGCCGCACCACTGGCAGTCCGACCGTTGTATTATGAGTCATGTGGTTACATAGATGAAAGACCGCTGCGCTCCTGCTACCACAGTCAGCCTAATCCAACCGCTGAGGCTTTTGAATAAGCCAGTGGGACTATAGGAGACTCAGACAGCCAGTGTAACTGCTGGTCAAATTCTGAGTTGCCTTACAGATGACGTGACTGTGCCGGTCAAACCACCACATCTGAGAAGGCAGAAAATAGGGATAAAAGGCCGAAACTCACCTCCACTCACCTCTACACGTAATATGCCACCATTGAGCCGATCGTACATGTCCTGCCACTGATGTACCTGCGTAATCAGATTTAAAACCCACACCGTCATGGACAAAACTGACAGTAAGTCATGCGCAGCCATGGACCAACTAAGAGTGTTGGGGTTCCTTGGTCAAACATATTTTCTAGGACCCGGTTTGGGATTGTTTTACATGTATATCCCAAATACATCTGTATGATGCCCTCCTTGGCCACATCACTGATACTGCACAGGCACAATGTATACAAATGGGCATGTGTTTACTACAACTTGTAATCAGTGGTAGTGATGTGTGCATCAAATTGCGTTACACAACTGCAGCCCCTCATCACTCACATTGCACACATCCCTGGTCCGATTTGATGTAGAGATATATCTGAATAAATGTGTCATTAAAGTAAAACACACCTTCTCTGCTTCAACTCTGTACTGGACTAACACCCATCACCCTCATGAAATGGCAATGTCAGTAAATGTGATTGCATCCTAGGGGCACAATGGAAACACTCTCTGTAGAATGTGTATACCTCTATAGGGGGAACCCTGAAAGCCTGGGGCCTGGGGACACAGTGCATTATGCACATACCTGAAAGGCTCAATGTGCACATGACCTGTGAATTGAAGTACATCAGGAACAACTAGTAGCATAACCAAATGCCATGTATGTGTAGGTAAAGTGAAAGTGCAAGTCAAGAAAGCAAACACAGCACTAACAGTATTTGTGACACATCTAGATAAAGTAGGTGTTAGGTATACACAGCAAAATTAACACATATCCATAAATGTAAATAAAAAATGTTAATCCAGTACTTGTATAGAGCACAAATCACCCCCAAAGGGATATCTCGGCGCTGGGGGCAGTTGGGAAGATTAAGCGAGCTATTGCCTAGAGTCTCATGGTGCTAGGCAGACCCCTGCCGCCGGAGCTGGGGATCGAAGTGTGATCCCAGCGTCCAGAGTCAGTCGCCCTGGCTGCTGCGCCACACCTCTCCCTCACACATATCCATACAAATCTCCACAAAGCTATGACCATTTTTCATCCTGCTTGTGTGAATAAACAAATATCTAACTCGAACACATTAAACACATATCCAACCTACATCATTGGGTGAAGTGCAACTTAAATGATGTTGACAGTGGTCAGGCCAAGCTGAAATACATACCATATACTATGTCACCCAATGCAATGTCTGCCCCATTTGGATATCATCTTGTATAGACATTCATTCAACATTTCCCCTTGTCCTGGGTAAATCCAGCACTGGGTCCAAAATCACATCATACTATCCACTTCAACTAGATCAGCATCAGGGATGAAACATACACAGCTCTACTCACACATCACTAAATATAAAATAACATCAAATAGTTAGAAAAGTGGGAGGAGGAGCTTCGCGGGCGACCAAGATGGCCGCGTAAGCTTGGAGCTCCGTGGACCGTCCGATCCACCGCAACTATCCTGCCTGAAATCCTGTCCCACGTTGGTGGAACTGTAATGCTGACGGCCTACTGAGGCGGGGACTGCAATCGGCTTCCAAATTGGTGACTCCTGAGCAAAGTTACGTCGAGCTGAACTCCGCTCCGTGACGGTGCCATTGTCCATCCGGACTTCGTCACTTCGTCACTTCGCCTGATCGGACTACACGGACCCTGCCTGCCATCTCCTTGGTGACGACACTGCGCACTTGCCTTGCCCTCGTCGACCTGATTGTGACTTTTTGATCCGACTGCCTCTCGGCTGTGGACCCTGGCCTGCTGCCGCCTATCCTTTGTTCTCGAGAACCCATCATGGCGGGCAGAGGCGATCCGGAAAGGGCATCAAATAAAGGTGGTCGGGGCAAACCGCAAACACAGAACAACCGCATGGAGCGGTATGTGAACCTCAAGTCGCCACCTAAATCGGGGGCCATCTCCAAGGGGACCCCAGTGACTGGCCCGCCGGACGGCTCGGATCCTACCCTCATGGACATCATGGGTGCCATTACCAGTCTCCGTGCCGATGTACAGCAGCAGCACGAGACTCTGTCCCATAAAGTGGACTCCATGGCTATTGATATTTCCCTCATCAGGACCGACTTGGGCAAGACAAACGATCGTGTGAGAGCGCTTGACATCAAGACCACCAGTCTGACCTCGGACGTCTCTGAATTGCAAACTGAGGTCCGGAACCTGCGATCGACTGCCGATCTTTTCTCAAAGCGGCTGGAGGACTTTGAGGGGCGAGCCAGGCGGCAGAACGTCCGTATAGTAGGGGTTCCAGAAGGGTCCGAGAATGGCGCAGCGGACCTGTTTGTGGAGGAATTGGTCAAGACACATCTGGCGCCCTCTGGACTGAGCAATTTCTTCTCAGTGGAACGTGCCCACCGTGTGCCAGGGGGACCACCTAAAACGGGGGCGACGCCGCGACCGATTGTGGCGCGCCTTCTCAATTTCAGATACCGAGATGCGATCCTCCAGGCATCCAGATCGCACGGGCCTCTACACTACCAGAATGCGGAGGTGCATTTCTACCCGGATTTCACCAGGCTGGTACAACGCCAACGGTTGAGCTACGCGGGAGTAAAGAGACGCCTCAGAGACATGGGTCTCAAGTACTCTATGCAGTTCCCAGCGAAGCTCCGTGTGGAACTCAAGGGACGTGCCTACTTTTTTGACTATCCTGAGAATGTTAGCGAGTGGCTGGACACTGTAACGCCAGAGCGTGATGAGCATGAGGAAGATGTTGGAGGCGCCTCGGGCGGAGCGGAGCGGCAAGAATGAACTGGGAGACGGGGCTACCCCTGCCTCGAATGACCGCCGGACTGGTGTTTTTGGTGCGATTACTCTCTCCTTTATTTTCATGGTGGGTGGCGGGACGATTTCACGGGGATTCCTCACTCCTCTGGGTCTTCTGTAGAGTAGTTAATGGGGCGACAGGCACACTGCTGGTTGGGGGGGCTTTTTAGTCTGACGCAGGGGTGCAGGGTGGGGGGTTTGTTGGGTACAGTTCTGTTTTGTTTTGTGTTTCTTTTTCTTTCTCTTTTGTGGCAAATGGACAATGGCGATCCTGGACTTTTTTTGATGCAAGTGTCTTTGGGAGATGGGTGGGGTGGGCAGTGGAGGGATGAGGGGTAGGGTGTTGAAAATTCTTAGTTGGAATGTTAACGGGTTGGGTGATCGCATCAAGAGAGGGGTGGTTATACAACTGATTAAATGGCATATGCCGGATATTGTACTTCTTCAGGAGACGCACTTGGTGGGCAACGCCTGTAAAGCCCTGAATCGCAAGGGATATAAAATGGTGGCGCATTCGGGGTTCTCTTCCGGCTCCAGGGGGGCGGGAATTCTTGTGCGCGCATCCCTTCCCCTAGAGATAGAAACCACCTTGATTGACGATAGGGGGAGATACGCCGCCGTGGCTGGGAGATGGGAAGGGCGTTCCCTCACGTTATCTGTGTACGTCCCCCCGGGGCTCCAGTCTAGTACTTTTCAGGACCTTGGTGGTGCCATCTTGTCTATGCCGGCTGGTCGTTTGATTGTGGGGGGTGACTTTAATTCAGTTTGCTCTGGTCTCCTTGATCGTCAACCGCCCCGCGACCTACGTGGGCCACAGATGTGGCTGCCGTCCTTCCTTGAGTCTACTGGGCTGGTGGACGGGTGGCGGCTCTTGCACCCCACACTCCGTCAATTTTCGTTCCTGTCGGGCGCGCATGGGAGTCTCTCGCGTATCGACTATGTCCTTACGCTGGCTTCGGACGCACTCGCCGTTTCCGAGGCCCGCTTTCTTGCGCGGGGCGTTTCCGACCACTCCCCGCTATGGGTCTCCTTTGACTTTGGAGTGACTCTGTCGGAGCGCCCGGCAGCAGTCAATCCATGGTATTTCCGTGATTTCAAGACCCGCTCCCTCCTGGCCAAATCTATTGATCTTTACTTCTCCGAGAATGTGGGCTCGGTGGAGTCGGCCGTTACACTGTGGGAAGCTTTTAAGACGGTGCTCCGGGGCGAGGCCCAGGCAATTATCGCTGCTACCCGTCGTACCAGAGACTCAGACATGCTAACTATTGAGCAGGAAGTGTTACGCCTCGAGGCTCAATTGGGATCCGATCCGGACCCCTTGGTCCTTCACAATCTCTCGCTGAAACAAGCGGAGTACCACGCCCTGGCCACTAATGCCGCACTTGTCCTGGCCAAGGAACAGCAAGGTCGCATCTACGATGTGGGCGATAAGGCCGGGAAGCTGTTGGCTTGGCTCGACAGAAGGGAGATGGCCAGCCGGGTGGTGCCAGAGCTTATTGGTGACGATGGTGCGATCCTTACGGATCCTAGCGCCATTGTGGATTCTTTCGCTGATTACTTTCGGGGGGTCTATGAGTCTGCCTCGGACTTCTCGGAGGCGGACTCGACGGCCTTCCTCTCTGATATCGACCTGCCCAGTCTTTCCGAGGAAGAAAGAGAGGACCTGGATAGGGACATCACCGCGGACGAGGTTGATCTTGCGATCCGTTCACTTAATACCGGAAAGGCCTCCGGGCCTAACGGTATACCGGTGGAACTATATAAAATCCGCTCGGACGCAGTCTCCCCGCATCTCCGTAAGATGTTCCTGGAATCCTTTGAGAGAGGCTCTCTCCCCCTAGACCAACGATTGGCCACCATCGTGGTCATCCACAAGGAGGGCAAACCACGAGACGTCTGTCGTTCTTACCGTCCTATTTCCCTCCTTAACGCGGAGCCCAAGGTCCTTGCCAAACTCTTGGCTAATCGTTTGATTGGAGTCATTGGCGATCTCGTGCACCCCGATCAATCTGGATTCATTCCCCACCGTAACACTGCACTTAACTTGCGCCGCCTTCATGGGGTCATGGCCCGGGCCCACACTCTTGAAGAGCCGGCTGTGTTGGCGTCCTTGGATGCCACTATGGCCTTTGATTCGCTCGAATGGCCTTACTTGTTGGCGGTTCTGGCCAAACTCGGGTTTGGACCTGTCTTCGTGAGCTGGGTGAAGCTCCTATATGCGGACCCGATGGCCAATGTTACAGTCAATGGCCGCCTATCGGCGCAATTTCCCCTACGTCGCGGTACCAGACAGGGTTGCCCCCTGTCCCCCCTATTGTTTGCCTTGGCCCTCGAACCCCTTGCAGCGTTGTTGCGTTCACATCCCGACTTGAGAGGTATCAAATGGGCCCCTGGCTTTGAGGACAGGGTCTCCTTGTACGCTGACGACATACTGCTGTACCTGTCTTCACCTGGCAGATCCCTTATTGTAGCCTGTGACGTCATCAAACTCTTTGGGCGGTACTCTGGCCTGGTTATTAACTGGGCCAAGTCCTCTCTATATGTCCTCAAGGGGGATACCCCGCGCCTCCCTAGGGGCTGCGGTATTCAGATTGCTTCGCGCGGTTTCAAATACCTGGGCATCTACATCTCCGGTAATGCCAAGCTCCGGTACGATAACAACCTGCTCCCTCCTCTTCAGAGGCTGCGACGTGATGTCGACAGCTGGCGCCACTTGCCACTCTCCCTCCTCGGCCGTGCCGCCCTTTTCAAGATGATGGCCCTGCCCAGATTCCTGTACGCATTACAAAACACACAAGACCCTGTCCCAGCCCGCTACTTCCGTGAGCTCGAAGGCCTTCTCCGTAACCTCCTTTGGGAGGGTCGCCCCCGCGTCGCCCTCCACAAACTCACGCTCCCCTGGTACGATGGGGGCATTGCCCTCCCCGACGTGCGCCGTTATTACTGGTCGTCGCAGCTAGCTGCCCTAAACCATGGGTTCTACGGCCCAGTGGTGAGCCCCGGATACGCCATGGATCGGTGGCTGACGGGCGGCGGTAATTACTACCGTGCCCTATATTCCAAGTCCTTTGACCGCAAGTTAACGGGCCCCACCCGAACGGCAGTCCGCACCTGGAAAGCGGTTACCAAGGCACAAGGATGGCAGGGCAGACTCACGAGGCTCACTCCCCTCTTTGACTCCGACATCCTGGGTAGACTATGGCACACCAAGGGTTTTGATAGGTGGGACCTCATCGGCATCAGCAGGGTTGAGGACATGCTCTCCAGGGGTTTGATTAAGACCTTCCCCCAGTTACAAGCTGAGTACCAGCTGGGCGCGACGGAGTTCTTCCGTTATGCGCAGCTGCGACATGCGCTGCTTTCGGCCTCTCCGCCGGACGGCGTCATTCCCGAAAGTTCCCCGCTGGAAGATAGGATCCTGGATGGGCATATGCCAGACAGTGCAATTTCCCTCTCGTACAAGAAGTTGATCAATACACGCACGGACCTCCTCCTTGGCTTGAGAGACCAGTGGGTGGCGGATGGCCTTGAATTGGGCGACGAGGATTGGCAGAGTGCGGTTTCCTCTCCTAAGGAGGTTGCCGTATCATCCCGTCTTCGCCTCGTACAGTTTAAGGTCTTGCACCGGGTGTACGTGACAGGGCCCCGATTGATGCGTATGGGCTTCTCACCTGACGGTCTCTGCCGCAGGGGCTGTGGAGCTCCTGCCACTTTCCTACATATCCTCTGGGACTGCCCGGTGATCGCCTCCTACTGGAGAAGGGTCCACCGAGTGATGGAAGAGGTTACTGGCGTGGCTTCCCAGGCGGAGGCCCGTCGATGCCTCTTGAATGTATGGGAGCCGTCCGACCACAACGTTGCACGGACTAGGTGGGTCACCCTTGGGAACATGGTGGCGAAGAGGGACATAGCCCAGAGATGGGGTGCGGCTGAGGCCCCTCTATTGGTACAGTGGAAGGCCAACATGGACTGGTGTATGTTTAGGGAAAAGACAGTCTATGTGGCCAGAGGGAAACCTCGGACTTGGACGAAAATCTGGGGAGCATGGAACGAATATAGGGGGGAGGTGTGTCTACCGCCTGAACCAATTGACCAACATGATACCGTTTCTCCCTAACCTGTGACGCCAACTGAGCTCTAATGTAATTCATTCTCCTGATACCTTCCCCCGCCCTCCTCCTTCCCATTCTGCAATCTGCCTTTCTTGAGTGTTTTCCTGCCTTATTCCCTACCCATCCCTGACACCCAGCGTCACATTTTATACACTGCCACTTTCGCGCCCGCGGGCGCCTGTTGTTGCCTTTATATCATAAAATTTAACCTTTGATGATTATGTCTCAACTGTTTGACACTATTTGTCTCCTTTATTCCTGCTGCCTCGCCTCCGGGATGTCAGGCTGAATAGCTGTGTGTTCGGGTCTCAATAAAGGTTTTCAAAAATTTAAAAAAAAAAAAAAAAAATAGTTAGAAAAGTAATGGCAAGAGCAATGACTTTAAAACTATGAAAATACTTTAATGACAGTATGTCACAACAGGATGTAAAACAAAGGCCAATGGCTGGTCCATTGTAGATCCATGTGCCACAGCACAATGTGGGGCCACCAAACTTGCCCTTACTGACACTTCCAGGCAAATCCTCACAAAGGGGCATCAATTGGGCAAAGCAGGCATCACGAAGATAGTACTTTGGAGGGGTGGCTGTGTCTGTGCCTGTTTGTATGCTGTGTGGGGGTATGTATGTAGTTGTGGGGGATACATGGCTGTTGGTGTGTGTCCTGGGTAAGTATGTGGGTATGGAGGGATCTGTCCCTTTTGCTTTGGTGTCTGGGGATATACTGGATATACTGGGGGGTAGATGTGGTAAAGGGGTGAGTTTCTGCTGAGTTCTCGCATCTTTGTGTTTCTTGTATGCTTTGTGTTTCTGTGTTGTGCTTGTGTCTGATGAAATGTGTTGCTTGCTTAAGTATGTGTGTCCTTGTGACAGGAATGGGAATAGGCCATTTGGATGGAGTAGGGCAGGAGGTGGTGCGCAAAGCTTGGATTGGCGGAAGGCTGCCATGATGGAGGAGCCCAGAGCCTGAAAAGTCCTGTCTAGTCCAGACATTGCATTGTGAATGCCTTCCAGTTAGGGAGCCATCTATGTCAGCTGGTTGTCCTGCCCCTGGATGGCATTCAGGACTGAATTCTGACCCACAGACATGGTCTTCAGGAGGTCAATTGCTTCCTTCACTCAGTGCAGTGGGGTTAACAGGGGCAGGGGCTGAGGTGCTGGAGTGTAGGAGACTGTCCCCCTCTTAGGGGAGCGGGGTCTGACAACTGGTTGAGAGACAACAATGAGGGTGGTGATGGTACTAGAGGATGAAGGTGCTACTGATCCTGTGGTGTACGCCTCCACTCAGGAGTGTCCACCAGAAGATGACTCCGAAGATGATGCACTTGAGCTGTTGTCTTCCCTGGCACTCCCCGCTCCCTCCTGGTCACTGGGTCCCTCCATGTCTTAGGTCTCACGTCTGGAACCACTGTGATCAGCTGTGCCCCTAATGACATTGAACCCGTCTTCTTCGCTTGCCCTGGATGTATATGAAATGACATGTAACATGGGTTAATTGCAACTGCATTATCACACCTGACCATCACAAATCAACAGAAAACATTGATGAAGTGCACATTTCACACCAGATTCAATGTTCACACTATAGGCTTCAACTTTAGCATGAACACATGCATGCATTCCATATAGTCTGAAAACAATTTGTTCCAGTCATGTCATAACCCCAGACAGGCCCAAATGTATTGATGGACTTGTCTACAAATGTATTGATGGACTTGTCTGTAACCATATAGGAGGAGTACAGTTTTTTGATTTCAACAGTGCTCACAGAAAGTCCAGAGTTCAACAGATCTACTTATCCCTCATTATACATCATGATGTCATTAAGGTCAAGCTAAACACCAATGTACCATCAATTAGTGTTGTGGCAGACATCGTGTCACATGCAAATGTTCATTGCACACTCATGAGACTTTGGACTCCAAATTACATCATTTGTCGAAGACCTGAAAAGTCTAATGAAAACTGTACGGAAGTAGTGTCGCTGTGTATCACATGTAGCATATAATGTTGCTTTAAAACATTGAGGGTCAAACATTTGGGAGATAGATACTCAGAATTTACACAGCACAAATCGTCATATACCCATATGAACATCCCTAATCCTGCTTCGCAGAGGTGATAATGCCATTCTTATATTGTATACCTTCAAGCCAAACCACCTTTCAAGGTTTTTAGTTGTCATGAATATCTATGACATGAAGATGTGGGATCACTATGGTCACAATGGCATGGCATATCACAGCACTCTGGTATTGCAAACTCAGATTGCCTTGTATGGATGAGTGTAGACACTCACATGTGAGCTCCACAGTTCAATATCTCACTCCCTTATGCATGTCGTGAGTGAATGAGTGTTTTGAAACACTATTGCATAAGAACCATCAACTGGCTAATATACATTGATCAACATGTAGGCACTAATACTGATGGCACCAGTGATGTTTGGCACCTCATTTCACTGTATTATCAATTATTACCGATAGGAAGTCTTGTACAGTGCAAATCAAACACAATAAGATAATGGGAATTAACGGTGAAACTTTTCAGACACTCACCCTCAGTCACTATTAGATCTGGGTTCAATCCATCATTGTTATTTAGCTCAATTTGCCCCACCAGTTCAGACTCAGCCATATGCAAACCAGTCTGAACTCTGCTCCTCAGGGGAATAGTCCAGCCCGAACTGCCAAGCTAGTTCCTGCCTGGACCAGAAGCAAGCATCGTGGGACTAGTTTCAGAGTAACACCCCTCATCAGCCGGGCTAGCTTGAAGCCAGTGGCAAAGTGAGCAAAGAATCACATTTGGGAATACCCTGCCAATTTAGGGTAAACAAAGCAAACATAATAAGCTAATGGACAGAGTGCTGAAGTTTTTTAGACACTCACTCCTAGTCACTATTAGATCTGGGTTAAACCCATAATTGTTATTTAGCTTATGCTGTCACCCCAGTTCAGAACCAAGCCATATGCAAATCAGTCTTGACCCTGCTCTTCATGGAAACAGACCAGCCAGAACTGCCAAGCCAGGTCCTCTCTGCACCGGAAACAAGCATCCAGGGATTTTATTGAATAGGCTAAAACAAAAAAAGATGTGGAGAGTGCTAAATGGTAATGGGAATAAAATGTTGGACTTATCTTAAAAAAAAGTGTTCTATGTCTTGCTGTGCTGCAGTAGAGAGGCACAGCTTCATGGTCTGGGATGAGGTGTGTTTTATAGTAGGATTTGCAGGCATGTCCAAGGACTTCAGCTGTGTAGTTTTTTAATAGAGCGTACCGTGGCGGTCTACCCCTAGAAGACTGACAATACAACTGTGTTGTTGTAATTCCCTCATATTAAACAAAATAATTGCCAATACTGTACTTTGATTTGCCTCTTAATCCAATCAAAGCATATGAATTAAACAATGTGCTTTGTTTTCAAATTAATGTTTGATTCAATTTTTTTTTTTATTTTGCAAAATTTCTTTACTTCATCACTTTGGTTATTATTTCACCAATTTTCACAATTTACAAGACCTTCTGTATACAACTAATACATTCTCATAAAAATACATTTCAACACATTCCCTTATATAAATTTTCCAATCATCATTCAATCAAACATACCCTCTCATACACCCACAGACATCAAACATTCATATATTTACACTGGAAGTACAATATTCACAGAATGCCATAGAGAACAATCCTTTTCTTAAACAAGACAGTAATTTAGAGCAATTCAAAATGTCTTCTTATGATTTTATGGCTCTAACAGTCTACGCGTTTCGAACTCGCTGTGTTTTTTGGAGTTCTCATCAGGACAGAAAGCTCTTTGATTCAGAACTTGTGTGGTTGCTTTCAATCAACCTGGCGCGAAACCAATTTTATATGTGTGATTTTCCGTGCTTTAACATAGGTGTGGACTGCACATTTAATTTAATTCGTATGCATTGATTGGATTGAGAGGCAAATCATAGTACAGTATTGGCAATTCTTTTGTTTAAGATTAGCTAGTGGCTAAGCCTTGCTGTTGAGAGCCCAGACTCAGTGGTGGTTTTTCGTTGTAATTCCCTCGGCAGGAAGACAATGCCCTGATGGCATCAGACTACAAATTGCCAGCATTGGAGGCCGCCATGGCCAAGGGGTGGGAACCAAAATGTCAACACTGTTGGCATTTCAGGTTGCATGACTCCTAATACGGCGGGTGGAAGACCATCAGCGCAGTTGTATTCTTGGGGCGTGTTGGTCAGGCGGTCAGATCCCCAAACTCGTAAACAGGTCTTTAATACAGATTTCTGTAGGTGGCACCATATACTTTGATTAAAATGGTAGTAATATCCTTGTATGGCTGTGTGAGGGTATATTTTTAGGATAGATTGGATCAAAGACAATTATAATTTTTAGGGAAAGTAGTTGTTTGTCTATTGCTTAATGTGGTTTAGCAGTTCCATGTAGGCATTTGTTAGATTTTTGGAAGTAATGACTACACAAAATGTATATTAGTTTTCTGAATTTCACCATGTATGATGTATAGTTGATGGAATGGTTTGGGAAACATTTTAAATGTTCCATCCATTTTTTAAATTGGGCTAGTTTGAGTAAGTTGTTAGAGGTAGCAAAGAATAGTATATGTTTGTCATTACTTTTATTTGATATAATAGATAATGTTCCTCTCTATGCTTCATTGTAAGCTGTGGTGGATTGTCTCTATCCCTGTATGTTTTAGGATCAGGTGGGGTGCCACTGATGGCCCTTTTAGTTCATGTTATGAGGTGTTTTCAGACAGGTATTGATGATAACTGGTATGTTATATGTTCTGGTAGGTGGGGTAGTTTATCTTTTAGTATTTGTGCCGAGGGTTCTTGGGTACTAGTGCTTGCTTCTCAAATACTTTCTAAAACTTCTCTTACTTCTATTTCTGTTACATTGGGAGGGTGGTTATGTTCCTTTACATTAGCTGCTATCGTTTATTTTATGTTTGCCCTCCCATAACATGCATTATAATAATATTTTGTACCTTTCCAAATTAATATGTTCAGTAGAAGCATTTTCTTGACTGTAGGTATATCCCATGTAACACAGTAACAGTTTCCCTTTTTGTGATGTTATATATATTTTACATCTCCTGTCATTGTGTCTTTATTTACTTCATTAATATAAATATAGAAAATAGTTATTTTCTAAATGTTGTTTATTAATATATAGTTAAATATACATTTTCTATTCTTGCCAAAACCTACTTTTATTTAGTTAAGAGAAGTTTTATGTTGTTAGAAACATTTTCTTCGGCAAGCTTCTTAGAAAAACATGTGTTTATTTCTGTTGGAAGAGAAAAAGTAGCTCTATTTATTACTTATTATATATTTTTTATGTTTAACAACATTTAGGTTATTCAGACTTTTAACGTTTGCTGTTGTAGTACATTTAAAGCAGTTTTTAGATATACTTACCTTTTTTCTGGTTCTTGATGTGTAGTTATCGATGGAGTTAAGTTCAACATTGCAAAATCTGTTGAAAAGGACAAACATTAAAAATGTGTGTAAGGAATTGGTTATTTAGAATTGTTTGAGTTGTGTGGCACTAGAGTTTCGGAATTATCCCCATAGCTATATCTGTCTCTCCAAGGAGGGCTTTTTGTGCCACACGGAAAGGCCAATGGTCATAGCAAGACCTCTCCTAAAATGTATTTTTGTCCTAATTTAACTTTCCAGATCTGGTAATTTTGGTCAAAAACATGCTTATTGACATTTGCCTTAACATTTGCCTTATATCAATTGATCTAAATAGTCTTTGTGGTGTAAAGTAAAATATATTAAACCATGTAAAACATTTTAACAGTTTCATAACCAGGATGAATAGAGAACATATGTGGAAGACATATGGAGTAGTGGTCCTTGAGAATTTTTTTGAACTGTTGTACACATAATTTCATTTTTAGTATTGTGGAATTTAGAATTTGGACCCTTGATGTGGTTGAAGTGTTTGCAGTGTGGGTGATACTGGGGATTGTTAGCTTAATTGCAAGGTTGGTTTGTTCATGTGGAAGGTTTTGAAAAAGCACACAACATACTTTGAAGTGGTTACAAATTGGAACAGAGTACCAATGTAAATGCTTCATGGTGGGAGTGATATACTTGTCTTTCTTGTATGTGATCAAAAAAGATACTCAGTACAATTCAGATTGTAGTGACATCATGGAGTCAGGGATGTACATCCCCATATTTCACCTGGCAATATGTCTGGGGATATGGGTTTTTGGAGAAAGAATTTCAATTTCCACAGTGTGCTGAGATGCAAACTAGCAGACTGGGCGGCTTTCCACATATGGTCTTTGCTGACAGGCTAGGACCAATATAGTATCTTCAGTATTAACTGAAGGTTTTAGAGTGGAGGAGAAGGCATCTACAAACATGTGGTTGGGAGGCGAGAACAGGTGGTGGCAGTCCCGTCTCGAAACGTTTTTAACTCCGGATGCGTGTGAAAAACAATCATTTTGGTCTCGTTTATTTAAATGTTACCTGAAGTTGTTATAGAGAGTCACTGCTTCTTCTTAATGTTTTAAAATATCTTGTGTTTTTACATTGCTCTGCATTGTTGGTTTTTTTCTTGTTGGGTCCCCTGAGATTTGGCACACACTCACCGAGTTCACATCAAGGGAGGTGCGCTGTTCCTGCCCCGGTCCACTGCCGCTTCCAGTGCCATTTGAGTTGAGGGCAGGATGCCATCTTGAGAGTCCCGGTTCCGGGTTAGACGAGAGTTAGCGCTCTAGCTGGGGGACGGAAGTCCTATAAATTGCACATGCTCCCAAGGACGTGCAGCGGGCGCGCCGTTGACGCTGCAAAGGCAAGCCCGTCTGCGCCCGTCCGCACCCGGGAGGCGCCCAGGCTGAGCCACGCTGCCGCGTCAGAGCCAGCCAGTAGGGCGCTCCTGCATTTCTTTGGCCGCGATGTACTAGTAGCTTTGGATCCGGCAACCCGTGCAGGCATCAAACGGTGCGACAATATTTCTAATTTCTCCAGTAGGTGTTCCACTTGTGGTTTTGGTTTTGATACCGAACTACTGGGCTTGGGTTTTCAGGCTGCTAAGGGGCCGGGGTTGTGGCAGCCCTTATTAATGCGCGATCAATGGTCAGACATGCTGCTAACAACTTTGATTTAATCATGGATAACAAGCTGGATATGCTCTTCATTACAGAAACATGGCTCAGGAAGTCATGCGCACCGGTGGTGGAGCTTGCAATTCCCCGTGGGTACCATCTAGCGCGTGCTGACCATTTAACAGGGAGAGGGGGGGTACGGCTGTGGTCTTTAGGTAAGCCTGGGCCTTTTCGTGTGAAACCTTGGTGGATTTAGTGGAGGGTGAGGCCCTTGATTTCTCCTTTTCCTCTATCTCCACATTTTACGCTGGGGGTAACATTGGTCTACCACCCTCCCGGCCCGCCAGGATCCTTTTTAAAGTCCCTAGGGGATGCTATTGCCCCTCGTGTCTTGCGCTTTTCTAAATTTCTCCTCCTGGGCGATTTTAACATTCACTTAGACACCCCGGAGGCTCCGGACCCCGCTGCCCTGCTGGAACTTTTGGCCCTGACTCGGCTGACTCAGTGGGTTGTTAAACCTACGCATGAGGGGGGTCATCTGATCGACCTAGTGTGTTCTAATTTTGAACTGGTTGTTGCGGATCCACTTCAGGTCACATGGTCTGATCACTCCCTGATATCATTCTCTTGGGACATTGGAAAATCCTTGAGCTCTTGTTATCTGACTTCTGGGCCTCTCTCCTGTAGGATCAACATTTCGGTGCTTACAGAGGCCCTTACTCCCTCACAGGCTGCTTCTGCAGTCGATCTGGAGGGGGCGGTAGATAACTTTAATGCCGGGGTTAGCGCAGGGGTTGAATCTTCTTGTAAACCTGTTTCCACCAGGGCTCACCAGCCCTACCCCTCGCAGCGCTTGTATTCTTCGTCTTTAAAAGAGGCAAAATTGGGTTGCAAGAAATTGGAACGCCAGTGGCGGGTGGCGTACTGTCCAGCGGCTAAATCTGCTCTGAGCATGGCCCAGAGAGATTATTATATAGCCGTTAGGAAGGCAAAAAAAGCTATGTTTATGCTGATAGAATTATGAAAGTTAACAACAATAGCAAAGAGATATTTTCCATTGTCAGAAGTTTCTTGTCCCCCTATGCGGAGAATAAAACTATTTCAGCTTCCCCTGATTGGTGCGAGGAGTTGGCCATGTTCTTTATTAGTAAAATACAATCCATTCAAGAAAGCCTGGCATCACCAGTGGCGTTGCAGATAATTCCTTTGGCTCCCTCCCCCTGTCTACCTAATAACTCACTATTCTCTCAGTTTGTGCAGGCCGAGAAGTCTGACATTCTTGCTATCCTTAAATCCCTCAAATCTGACTCCCCCTCGGACCTGTGTCCTGCCAGAGCCTTAGCAGGGGTTGCCAAGGCGGTGTGCCCAGACGTTACTGACATTATTAACTGGTCGCTTGAGTCGCCCACTGTACCGGCACAATGGAAGCAAGCTAAACTTCTCCCTCTCCTTAAGTAACCTACAGCAGATCCCTCTGTATCTGTGAACTATCGTCCTATTTCCTTATTGCTGGCACTGGCCATAGTATGTGAAAAGGTGGTATTCCGCCAGCTGGAGACCTTTGTGGAAACCTCTGGGGCGCTTCACCCTGCTCAGTCGGGCTTTAGAACATCGTTTAGCACAGAGACAGTGTTGGTTGAGATGGCGGAGGCAATTAGGGAGTGCTTGGACGGGGGTGGCAGAGTTGCTCTGATTTTATTGGACCTCTCTGCCGCCTTTGCACGGTACCTCACCAGCTTCTGCTTGCCGGCCTCTCTTTCATTGGCATCTCCGGTGCAGCTCTGGCCTGGCTCGACTCCTTTTTGGATGCGCGTTCCCAGCAGGTGTGGATGCCCCCTTTCTCATCCTCGGTCAGGGAAGTTTCAACTGGAGTTCCTCAGGGCTCGACCTTGAGCCCTTTGCTTTTCAACATTTATTTGACTCCGCTGATTTCCCTGGCCGAAGAGCAGGGTGCCAAAATCAGGGCTTATGCTGACGACACCCAGGTTTTATTTACTTGGAACATCTCTGATTTAAACATGGGGGATGCGCAGAAATGCCTTGCAGCCGTGTTCACATGGCTGGCGCAGGCCAAACTCAAGTGCAATGAGGGGAAGTCAGAGATACTGCTGTATGGGCACTTTTCCCGGCTCTTTTCAGAAGCCTTGTGGCCTCCAGACTTCCCCTGTCCACTGTCTGAGGGTGGCCCGACTAAGAACTTGGAAGTTTGGTTTGGGGAAGATCTCTGTTTTTCTGGACACATTAAGAGACTTACGGGTGTCTGTTTTGGAACACTCAAGTCACTGAGCAGGTTCTTCCCCATGCTACCGCAGCCGGCTAGGAAGATGGTGGCGCGGTCTCGTATCTTGTCCCGCTTGGATTATTCCACCAAGTTATTCATCGGTATCCCTGGATACCTGATGAATAAACTTCAACTAATCCAGAACGCGGTAGCCAGACTCCTTTTTAATATCTCTAAGAGATCTAGCGCAAGGCTCCATCTGCACAAGCTCCACTGGCTTCCTATGGTCCAGCTGGTGCAATTTAAGGCCCTTATTTTGGCCCACAGAGCCTTGCATGACTCAGGTCCCTCCTATATTAAGAAGCGTGTGGCCTTTTACATCCCCCATCGCTCCTTACACTCTGCTTCTCACCGTCTGATGATCACTCCCCGATTCCGCCGTTCAAGGATGGGGGGTCAGTCACTTTCAGTTAAGGTTGCCATCCTTTGGAATAGTCTTCCTGTACTGCTGCGCCACACTCAGGACTTCCGCCTCTTTGAGAAACTACTCAAAACGCTTTTTATTTAGACCTCTTAATTGTTTTCTCCTTCCTGCCTGTTTCTTCGTGCCAGGACACTTGTAAGTAATTGAGAGCTCTATAAGTCACCTATAACATAACATAACTACAGGTAGTTTGATTATAGTGAATCACTGTTGAGAGGACAAACTCAGAGGAAGTTGGGTTAATATTGAAGTAAAGAGTGTAACTCCAGCTTTGATTGTCATTAGGGGTTTGGGATTATGAATGTAGCCAGCTGATTTTGAGCTTTTAAATGTAAGACAATGCAATAATGGTCATGCACAATATTCCTGTTGGTTTCACGTGCAGCTTAAATAGCACTATGTGAGTATTAAATCCTATAGTACGGGAGAGCTGGGATCTTGGCTAATGTATTTGAGCACATTGTTTCTTTTGAATAGGGATGTACTACATTATTTATATATCATATCTGTGATTCCCATCCAGGCATACAGGTTTTTAATAGTGCCAGGAGGTCAATGGTTTTAAATGACACTGTCAGAGTGAGTAGTGTGGTGATTAATATCACCAGTTATTGATGTTTAGGACATCTCCTACTTTGAATGTTAATGTCTGTACTGCTGCTTAAACAGTAGTTTGTGGTAGTCAATGTGATGTTTTAGATGATTGAAGACAGCCTTTCAACTATTTCCCAAGAAGTGAAGGTAGATCTGGGCAAATAATGTCTTATTTTTAAAGACAAGGAAAGGTGCTAACCAGAACAGAGATGTTGGTGATGATGAGTGGTGTTAGGGCCCCAGGTGGACCCCGTTAGTGGCAGGGATGATATCAACATTGAAAGAGGTATCTTTCAAGGTGTTGTTGATGCACGCTGTGATGGGAGTGTTATTTTACATTATGTTTTGTTACATTATGTTACATGATATTTATTTGTATGGCAAAGATCTCAAATGAGATGGATTTCTGGAACCTAAAGAAGGATGGTGTGGCCCTCACTGGGACCTGTTGGAAGAGCCAGGTTTTCAGTTTGTTGCAAAATTCAAGTACTGAGCTGGCAGTCTTGATGTGCTGAGGGAGGTTGTTGCAGTCTTGGAGAGTCAGGTACAAAAATTGCCGCAGTTATCTCTGTTTTTTCTGATGCAAAGGATGTGGGTGAGTTGGAGACTGGCTGGGCAGTGGTATCTGGTTGGAGTGTGGAATTTGATGCAGCTGTTCAAGTAAGTAGGGCCTAGATTGTGTATGGCTTTTTATGCATGCCTGAGGAGCTTTAAGAGTGCGAATTTGGGAACTGGGATTCATTGGAGGTCTTTTAGTTCTGTAGAGATATGAATGTGGGGTGGGAGTTTGAGCTTGAGTCTAGCTGCATCTTTTTGAATGATCGAAGTCTTCTGGTGAGATGTTTAGTGATGCAGACATAGAGTTTATTCCCATAGTCCGGCTTGCTGAGGACCAGAGCCTGTGTGACGATTATACGGATGTTGAGTGGGAGCCATAGGAAAGATTTTCTGCTGAGCTTCAGGGTGGGAAAGCAGAAGGAGGTAACCATGTTCATCTGGCTGGTAATTAAGAGTTTGTTGTCCACTATTATCTCGAGGTTCCTGGATTGGTTAGACATTCAAAAGGATGGAAACCAGTTTGTAGATGTGATTGCCAACCTTCTTGATTGACTTGATTTATTGCTGATAACAAGAATAATTTTGAGTTACAAATTGGCTTTGATGAATTGTCTTTTGCTGCCCTCACTTTCTGGCTGTAATGGTGTAAAATAATTTAGGCTTGAAGTTTTTGTGTGCAAGGGGAGCATAGATATGTGTCATAGCCAGTTTACTGGTGTTGAATGAACCTGCAAGTGAGTGAGAAGAGAATGCAAAGATCGAGAGGGGGCTTTATGTAAGAATGCTTAGCAAAGGTTTCTGAATTACTTTGTCAACTAAGCAGTATGGATTTGTAAATTGCTGTGACAAATGTTTTCCATTGGACCTTGAGGATTAGAAACAGATCCATGAAATTAACCCCTGTATTATATTGTGAATTGTATTTGTGTCACACACCTTTACCCTGTCCTACACCCACCAATTCACAACCACTTCGACAATTCTTTCGCCTTCATTACAATTCAAGAGCACTGCGTACAGATTTAATGCTACATTTGTTTGGAAAATTAACAAATTGTGCATTAATGCTCCGATGAACAATCGCATTTAATGCCGATAGTATATCTGTGAATTAAATTTCCCAAAATTTTTTGATTCTGAACTGCCGTGGTGAATTGTCTGTTTTTCGGTTCTGTTGTTTACAAATGTATTTGTTTAAATTATATGACTACCTCGACCAACCATTTGAACGTACTGATTTATGTTTCCTAATCAGAGAGAAGACCCCTCCGTTACTTTCAAAAGTGACCTCATTTGCATGAGACGATTTTCTGAAACACTAGACTCTACTCCCTTATAATGCTGAAGCTGTACGCCAAATCAGTGCAAAACAGAGCTGGGCTTGCAATGCTATGTACCACACATAATTCGGCAAGCTTTTTGCGGATCTAAATGAGAGAACTAATGCAAATGAGCAGGTACTTTGTGCAGACAAGGAGGTGTGTGGAAAGAAAAAAAAATAAAATACATTATCCTGTGTGCGTGTATGTGTGTTTGTGGATCTTTTTATATTTGTCTGTGTATTGGTGCATGTGTCTGCTTGTGCATGGGTCTGTGTATTCATGTGCATGTGCCGGTGTCAGTGTGTCTCCTTGCTTTGTGGTTGTACCTTGGAAAAGAATGGAAATGCGTGGCACGTGAAGGGTTTTCATGTTCGGCAGTTATATGATGCATTTCAGATCATGTGATGGTTCCTCCCGGGCCTGTAATGTGACAGAATTACACTGTCAAATTTACCAATTGAAATGTACATTTTGATAGCCTGTTAACTGGTGCAGAGTGTGGTTTGTCCTTGCACTCGATTGGAAGGGTCTCATAACTGATTAAAAAAAAGTTATTTTATTTTCCTGGCACACATCTTCTATGTACTTTTAAATGAGTTCCTTGCGTTGGTATATTATATCACGTGTTATTTACACCATTATAAATGTTAGCAACTACGTGCAAGGTTTTATTTAATTCTTTGCAGAGCTTTAACAAATGAGGTTCCAACTTCCAGCATTCCTCGTGTTTATGATTAATTAAAGGAAATCCTAATTGTCACGGCAATGCAAGGATGTATGAAATAATGAACACATTGAGGTGATGTATTTTAAAAATTGAGAATTAAAGCCCCACACAACCCTTAAATCACATTCTAACCGCCACCTGCAACACAGAAGTCTGAGATGTCACCGAATCTACATACCATCAATCACATTTCATGCCACATAATTTACCTTGCACCTTATGGGCGTTCACATTTCAGGACACAAAGCTATAATTGCCCCTCCACAGCACGTGCACACTGCGTCAGCAGAACTTTCTCTAGTGGCATAAATCCTCACACTGTTCCCGAACCTACTCACACTGCACCCAAAAGAAATCATTTAACATAACATGGTGGACAGTACCCTTCATCTCGAATATTAATTTCTTACCACCATCTCATTGGACCATTACCTGCCCTTCCCCTAATCAGGCTCCATTAAAGAACAACATGGCCGCTGGAATTATGGATTTTCTGCGTTTCCAACAGAATCCATCCAGTGCTGCATAATTTTCAGATTTTAACCCCAAAATAGAATTCTAACGCAAACGGATAAACAGTTCCTAAAAAATATGGCGAGGACTGTTCTTGTGCAGCTGAAGGTAATTCGCTAAGGTCGACGGTTCACTTTTCCCTTGCATATTGCTGTATTTGGGTATTAAACTAGCACTAATAAGGTGAAACTTTTGTCCAGTCAGTGTTAACGTGTAGAAATGTCAAAATAATTCACTTAAGATAATTAACTTACACTATCACAAAATGTGCCGCATTAAGCAGTATAATTTTCATTTCCCTGCAGCATAATTTAGTTAACCCTACCACATAATCTGTTCCTCCCTTGCCACTTAATTCCAGTGGCCTTGGATAACAGCCGTACTTGTAGAGCGCACGGGGTTGTGGCCCTTTTGACAGTTAACGGCCTCTGCAGCACTAATTTTGATCGATTTTGGAAAAGGGAAAAAAAGCTGAGTGAATCACAGACATGCATTCGAACTTTTGACCATGGGGTCAAACACAGTATCTGGGAAAATGCGTTAGACCTCAGTGCCACAAGGATGAGATACTGACTTTCTAAAATATTTTTTTCCATTTACGGTATTTTCCAGAGAAGTGGGATAACAGCCCCAATCTCTAAATGTAACACATACATCTTATAAATCAGCCTTTTGGCATCTGAGAAACCGCCAAACCATATTCTACTCAATTTCGTCTGCTCTAGCAAGCTGGTGTTTATCATATCGAGGCGCTTTTTGTCCTCCCCCCTCGCCCTACGCGCTCATCCGCAATGGTCCCATAGGGTTTGGGCACGCCATGCAGACGACATTGAACTGTGCGCCTCAGCTACAGAGTGGCGGTGACTCTGCGGAGAGATGCAGTGAACAGAAAATGATGTGCCCCGGCCCAGTCCCTAGCATCTGCAAACCAGCCCCTAAGGTGCCGTTAATGTAGAGGCGGGAGAGCCGGTACAGCTGAAGTCAATTAAGTGCCAAGTCTCAGAAGGGTGGCCTGGGGAAAAATCAAGACTGCAATCTGTACACGATAAATAATTTACAGAAAAGCAGTTCACAAAATGCCAGCTCTCAAAATAGCCATCTAAGAAGTTTCTCTGCGCAAATAAAGCTCATTAAAAAACCCAGCTAAGAGAAAGGAAACGAATATCATGATACAAGAGTAACTGTAAGCTAAACCGATTGGTTAACCAATTGAAATAGGAGGCCATAGAGCCCACACTGAAAGGCAGAGAGCCAAACTGCAGCTGCCACTTGTACTCTTTTAAAAACTCTTCAGCGTGCTTGGTGGTCACTGTTCATTAGCCTTTCATTTAGTATATATGGTTAAATAACGGCTGTGGACATATTATCAAGAAACGGCATTAACATTATCGCCGCTTTAGCGGCAGAAAACTGCAGCGAAAGCGATGATAATGGGCTTGATAATACGCCCTTGTGAATTCCCATAGAAGCCCATGTTCTGGTGTGCACATGGGCTTCTATGGAAATTCTCTATGGCATATTATCAAGCCCCTTATTACTGCTTTAGCAGCAGTTTTCTGCTGCGAAAAGCGATGATAATGTTAACTCCGTGCTTGATAATATGCCCCCCAGTGCTTTTTAAAGGATACATCATTCTGAACATAGAACCCTTTGGCCCACATTCAAGTTAATAGCCACATTCTGATCCATGTGCAAACACGAGTTTACGCAGGGATCTAAATTACCTGCTTTGTGAAAATTATCACAACTTATCAAAATGTATAAGGGGGGGCAAGAAAAGGTAAACTGTGCAGAAACTGGTGTGTTACATACTTATTCCACCTTATGCCTAATTTTAAAGTTGAAAAATTGAAATTGGAGTGGTGCTAAAAGCCTATCCTACTGATGGAGCAAGGTTTCACATATACGGACACTTGCTTGTACCTGTAATATATTTACCAACTTGTTTTGTTTAACTAATAGTTACATTTCACGACATTTCTAATATCTAGCGGAAGCTCGCCTATGTGCTTTTACTAATATTAACTTGAGTGAATTATTATGGCCACATTGTGGGAATTACCCTTACCTGGTGTGACGTCTTTTCTGCTTGGTGGGAAATCTTTGCTTCTGCGCACTAGTGCAAAAATGGCCGCTTTAAATCTCACATGCTAATGCTTATGCTGCAGCTTGTACTAAGTTTGTTCATTCTGCTTAACTATTAATGCACAAGATAAAATAAAGTAATGGGGATAGAGTAGCGATAAGTGGTATGCAGTGCATTAATTTATTTTTGTATTCTAATATGTTTCTTTTTGACTTTGCTACTAGCTCGTACTTTGGGCCTGAACACTGTCACATCCTCCGTCTTGAATGATGCTGCGCACACGCATACTGGCTCTGAAATTGCTGAAGCATATGCATTGAATGATTGCCAACATCCTTCTTACCCACGATGTTCCTGGGAACCTGCACTACTGAACTCTGAAGAGGAAGCAAGAAGACTCAAATAAATACAATGTATTAGATTTTTATGCCAATATTGTTGGGTGGAATAAAGTCATGGGAAAGTAAATTGTGGGTGGGGATTCTAACGGCTAGGGCGCTTGACCTCGGACCTGGGGATCTGGGTTCGAGTCTCAGTAACGACGCCAAAACCCTCCTGTGATTCTGGGAAAAAACCTAAATCTCCCCGTGCCTAAAATGAATGTGTGTCCTCATGTAACGTAACTGGTGATATGTAAAGCGCTCTGATACCTGATTTAGTTCGGGTCTAGTTCGCGCTATATAAAACTCTGCAAAAAAAAAAATCAATATGAATCAAATTGAAATTACTTCATCTTAGTATAGTGTGATGACCTCTCCTCGTCTTTCCAACCAATCACTGAAGGGGAACACATAGATTTGCAACATTTAGGGGTGGTACATTGCCCTTGAAATGGCATAACTAAGGGATGTTTAGATAGAGAAATCGTCCGACTTGTCCGAATAGCTGACCTGTCACTGACCCAATGCACTCAAAAGGCGATCGAGAGCAGAGGTGCTGGCGGAGCACTCTTTCAGAAGAATCGATTACCCAATCGGGGTACTAATTGGTTTTCCTAGAGAGAGGGGTGTGACGCTTGCATTGCACTTAGCTGAGGTCACCTGTCCTGATCTTCACCTGTCTTGTCCCGTGGGCACCTGATTAATCAGGAGCCTGGTCCTGGTCCTTTTTACCCCAGCCCGTGGCCATGATTGGTCATTGCATCATTCTAGGTAAATATAATCTCTGTGGTATGTCCATGTGCTATTTCCCTTTCTCACCTTTCCCAGGTACCAATGTCTAAAGGTGTTACTGTGATTTCCTACCAACTTTATGTCCTATTGGTTATATTCTTGCTTGTAAAAATTATGGTCACAAGATTGTGGCCCTTTTCAACTTGACTCAGAACATCTCTCATAGATAAAGGTCTGCGGTTATTATAAGAAAAGTAATGTGTTTAATTATTGCCTGTTTATTCTAGCTCCCTGATTCACAGAATTTATAGTAAGGTGACGAGGATTGGTAAGTCATGGTTTACAGGTATAAGTCCTAAATCAGACCTCTGGGCAACTGATAGGGTGACTAAATTTGTAATTGGTTAGGCAGGACTACCAGTTCAAAGTGTAAATGTTATATGGGCCCAAGGTGAGTATGGTAAAACTGAGCTAGTTGGTCCCTGCGCGCTCTATCACTACTTCACCTAACTTGCGATGAGGGCTTTTGAGGCATGGTTTTGTGTAAATTGTACTTTGCGTCCAAGAAGGCTCTATAGTTAGGACCTGCATCGGAGTAAAGTGGATCAATATATCCCTGAGACATACCATTGTATCTGATTCCGAGTTGGTTGGGTGCCAACTTGCAGGGCCAGAATCAGTTATAAACATACGAGAAAGGGCCTTTTTAATTTGAGACCCTCCCGGTGTTCCCCAATACAGTAGCACAAGCATGAAATTGCACAGTATATTGGACTGGAAAAAATGCCCAGAAACTAAAATGTTCGCCCTGTTAGTCCTGTGTGCCTCTTTACAACTCAGAATCAAGGCCTTGGACTATAATCACACAAAGTAGATCAGCTTCCTCTTATCAAAAATGCATGATACTTCTTCTCTGGTGATTACCCAATCCATTAACTGTGAGAAGGAAGTTCTCATACTAACTGAGCAATATGTGGTTCTAACAGTGTAGAAGATTTTACAAATGTGTCTTTCCAGTTCCTGGCTACCCCCATAACAACATTACATTGAGAACATTCAATGCTACAAGTACCAGGGTACTTGGAGGACAGGGGCTCTGCAATGCAAAGGACTAGTGTCAATGTATTGATGAGTCAGCTCCCATGCCCATTACTGTTTCAATTGTGTTCTTTGGCTTTCCTTGGGAGTTTTAAGGCTGGCACTAACTACTTAACAAAGGAAAAACGCCTATAAGCTTGAATTATTCTCAAGCAGGATAGTGAAGATTCAGGTACAGAAATTTCCCAGGCATGTGGGACACTCTAGGAACGAATGAGGCCATGCGGATGCGTTGGAGTATAGTACTCTCTAGCTGGATAGTGCCTCAGCCCCCTCAACACCCTCCTTCTCCTCATCTTGTTTTAAGGAGAATGGAGACAAGGCCAAGAAGGTTGAATTTTGCACTGGAATTATTCACGAAAAGATGAAAGTTATGTTTTCATACCACTGCTGAATTTAATAATACAGTGTCGGGAAAGACAAAGGACAGAATGTGGGACATGGAAGGAGGCAGGGCTGCACCCTGATGAGGAGCCACCAATGGCGTACAGACTGTGTTCAGAGAGGGAGGTGTGTAGACAGAGAATTGTGGGACACTTATACTAAACATCCTGGCGAGAAACTTTAAAGATACTAAGGTTGGGACAGTTTGTTTGCATTAAGATCAAACAGTACAGTTCAATAGTGTTACAGAACCGGAAGTGCTTGGCAAGAATGCTGAGAGAGGATCAAGCTTAATGTTAACACTCAACATTTGTAAATGACTGTGTGATATTCAGCAAAAATAAGTCTCTCGTTTTTAAGTTGTAACTTTTTTTACAATTTTTTTATTTAATTTTGAAACATTGTAAATATTTACATTTTTAAATCTTCTAAATTTGTGAATGATTCTAGGATATTCAGGAAAAATAAATCCCACTTTTCAGAGATCCTGCAGCCAGGGTCCGGTTTGGTTGGCAGATGCCAGTCAACCAGATCTAGTAATGCACAAGGTACATGGTTCAAGGCATCTTCCTGGAATCCCTCTCACGGGATAGCAATGATGAAAGACCCTGAGCATCTATGTTGTCTCATCTCTGTCCTTTTTTTCTTTGTTCTTGTGGTGCCTCTGTAATTTCCCAACCATGAACAGATTGGAGATCCCCTGAAGTCAAGCACTTCACAATCTGCAGATTTTGTGTACCTCAATGCAACATTTTTGGAAATGATGTCATCCTTCTCAAATTACACCATGAGACATCATTGAGCTATGGAATTTGACTCGCTTTTTCAAATGACTTAAACACATTGTTTCAGTAGTAGTAGTGTTTAGTTACAAAACAAAATCTTATAAACTTTGCATCATACCATATTGCTTGAATTTTCTACTTGTTCTATCTATAGCATGGAGGCTATCTATTTAAGTGGTAACTAATGTATTTATTACACCTACACTGTCAGATAAAGATTGCAAATGTCACTTTTGGCAAAACAGACAAAGTTTCCAGACTTCCCCAAGTTCACCACTGCTTAGTAAACCTTATAGCCCACTTCTAAATGACTGTGTAGAATGTCCCCAGGATGGGGCATCCTTGAGCAGGAAATTGTAAAGGGAGGAAGCCTGAATCCTCTTAAGCAATCAACCCTTCACAATCACCATCAGTAAGGTAAGTGAGTCATTGGGGGTATGAGGGAGGAAAACCAACAGGGCAATGTGAACATGACTGGGAAGGACAATGGACAGGGATAACTGAGAGGCCTTGGGCGAGTTACCAGTAGGAGGAATGGCCCATTGACTTGCAGTGCTTTAGCGAGAAGGATCAGTGAACAGTATGGGGGCAGTTTTCAATCAGTGGCATCCTCATACCAACATTAGCCTTAATAACCCCTTGCAGTGGCCTAAACATTTACCAGTGCTGCAAATAGTCACCGCAGGTTAGTCAAATTCCCCACATTTTTAAACAAAAAATGTGTGCCCTTTACAGCTTTACATAATGCAGAGTATTTGAAAATGTTTTGTTATTAACAAAATCACAACTTAATTTGCTCCTATGCAAGACCGCTGCCCAAAAACATAATTTTAGAGACAAACAGGGTTTAACCTGGGCAATCTCCAAATTAAAAACTGTAACTAATGTAGCAGGTACTGCCATACCAGTGTGATCTTTGTATATACAAATATAATTGCCAAATACTGCTACCTTAACTTCTGTATTTCTAGAACTGGTTGGCTGCCTCATTTGAGAACCTGAGGCCGGGTAGTGTGGTCAATTCCCACTGTACATGGTCAAAGACTGTGCGCAGCAGTGTTTGCCCACCTGCAGAGGGTTGGGTGCGTGTCCTTTCCAAAGGCAGCCAGGGTTAGCCTTTGCTCTTCTGAAGTGGCGATATACTGACAGGGCAGGATTGGGTGCAGAGGATGACCTCCACCCATGCCCATTGGCTAAAGCCTGCTGTAAATGACTGAAGAGGGTTGGGTGCAAGAAATTCTTGGATATGGTATCTGATCAAAAAATAAAAAATAAATCTGAAAAGCCAAGGGGAGTAAAAGTGCTGGTATGGTTACAAATTAAACCCAACCATTAAAATGTGCATATTATTGTTAGAAGCACAACAATATCTCAAACACCAAATGCAAAGCCTTTAATGGTTTTAATCTTTAACCACAACATCACTTTAACTACAGTTCTCCTAGAAGAGGATGGCATTCAGCTTTTTTCTGAATTTTAGGAGAGTTGGTGCTGATCTGATGTTGATGGGACTCTGCTTCTAGATGCCAGGAGCATGAAGAGAGGATGCTTGCCTTCTGGTATTTTCTGTCTTGCAATGTTTTGTCTCCAGTTGATGTTATCAAGGCTTCTGCTCTGGTATTGTCTCTCAGATGGGGCTAGTGTGTTTGCCAGGTAAACTGGTGTCTTGCTGTTGATTGCTCTAGGGTGGTATTGTGGTTACTGTGCATTTCTCTGCTTAGATGAGGAGGACTAAGGACTGTACTCTTGTTCTGATATCATCTTCTGAAAGAAACAGTTCCCCTTTCTACAAGAGGGAGAGTTGGAACCAAACTGTATTGATCTTTCTTGCAATGTGTTGCTTGAATGAGAGGTCTGTGTCAAGGGTGAATCTTAGATATTTGCATGGTCTGTTAGCTGTAGGGTGAAAACTGGTATGTTTCTGATAGAGAGACAGTCTTGAAACTGGGTCTGTTTGGATCTGTGGGCAAACCGGTGGAATTCTGTTTTTGTAGGGTTTACTTTCAGGAAGTTAGTTAACATCCAAGATTCCACGAGTTGAGGCAGGATTTGCGACACTATGTTTTTGGGTGAGACTATTTTAGGTGGAGTTGGGTATCATTTGCGTATTGATGGATCTTGATGCTGATGTCTGCAAGAATGCATTCCAGAGGTTCCATATGAAGAGTGAAGATGATGAGAGGAAGGACAGCGTCCTTGGTACTCCACAGGAATTAGGGAAGTGTCTTTATTCTTGAGGAATCTATTTGTAAAAGCTGGCATGAGTTGGTGAGGTAGGATATGAATAATTTCAGGAGAGTGCCTTAATATTCCCAGCACATATTTTTAGAGTGCTGATTAAAGCTGAAGGGTTGACTATGCTGAAAGCTTAAAAAAGACTTTATTTCAGTGACGAAGAGCATGATAGTGTTGCATTTGTTGACTGAAGCAGTGAGTGTGGTTTCTGGGAGATTGGTGCAGTATTTGACAACCGTGTAGAGGGCTTTTCTTCATATGGTTGCCTTGCTGGTGGTGGGCTTGCAGAAAGAGGTTTTAGCTGTAATGATGAAGGATCCCAAATTAGATTGTTTTGAGTAGGGTGAAGTTATCTGGAAATAATAATCTTCTGCATTTCCATTTCTTTTTTTGAAGGGTACATCTATTTTTCTCTAGCTCTTTCGCATACAAGAGTGGTAAGTATGATTTGGTGGATCAGGTTTTCATTGGAGCATAGCGTTTGACATGCATTCTAGGAGTAGTGTTGTGGAAGTCCAAGAGAGTATTGACATCTGTAATGTGCAAGTAGCATTTTGGGCAGATTCCTAAATTCTTGAAGTTTTTCAGATGATTGTCTTTGATGGAGTGGAATGTTATTTTCCTCTTTAGTTTTCTGTTTGATGCAATTGTAAACGGGATGGTGAATTGGTTGGAACGGTCAAGGACTGTAAGTGTGTGACAGGGTGTAGGAAACTGGCTCTCTGTACTAAAATGAAGTACACTATGTAGAAGGTCCGGGGAAGCCCCAATGTGTATACAGAGGTATAAGTAGATAATACTAACTCTCATTTGTTGTAGTGCGGGTGAGCAGTAAGGCTTATCAAAGTGTAGTGCTACGAATTTGTTGCACTCACAGAGACAATAAATAAGACACGCACTCAAGAATAAATCCGAGACCGAAGTAGGAGGGGAGAACATGGCGGCCGGCTAGGAGCTCAGGTCGCGAGTTCCGTCGAGTGAGGTGCACCCACGACATGCAAACGGCTCCAAGTGGATCGTAACCAAAAGGATTTTTCTTGGAAAAGGCTTACTTTTAACTACCGAGGTTGAGCTAGAGTTCGAGATATATCAAACGCCGGGAATTTAGTCTTCGGCTGCTGCAGTGGTCAGAAAGCAGCAGAATGGAGGTGAATGCAGAGGTAGAGGCGGTATCTGCTGGAAAGTCATGTCACAGCCCTTCGAGAGGTATTGGGAGATGAGGAAGCATTTGGACTACTGCAGCTGAAGGACTGCAATTGCAGAGGAGAGCTTCGCTAAAAGTGAGTTACAGAGGCCCCCAAGCAGCCCACTTCGATGTATTGTCAGTTTAGCTGTCAATTCAGACCAAGATCATAAAAAAGTAACTAACGAGGGAAATAAAGAAAATAAAGGTTTGAAAGACACAGTGTGTATGAATTCAACAAAGAGGAGGGGAATGGGCAAGCAAGGGGTTCTGTCTGCCTCCAAGCTTGTTACAAAATTACCACCAGGGATTTATTGGCCTCCACTGACTTAATACCCCAAGTGCAGGACTTTCCTAAAAAGAACAAGACAGAGATTCTGATAGGAAAGGGACCACAAAAAGCTGCATCCAAGACATAAGTTATTCGTTAAGAAACAGGAATGCGGCTCCAGCCCCTTTAGACAATGACGTAGCTCAATTACCATTAGTGGAAAAAGAACAAGAACTAGCAGCATTTCTGAAGGCCAATACAGTAAATAAAAAACAAAGGGGACAAAGAACAAAGGGTGGCACTGCGTCTGTGATCTCAACCAGACCAATTACTTACACATGCTGAAATTGGGAACTTGATGTGGTCACTCTATAAAGAAATGAAGTCGAGTTTCGCAAAGTCCGAAAAAAATCAAGAGAGGATACAAGCAACATGCAAGGCGCTGGAGTTTAAGGTTAATGCCTTAGTGGATTGGGTGTCTACTATAGAAAACGTGGTGGGGCAGACCAGGGAAGAGGTGAAATCTTGCGAAAGCAATATCAATAAATTAAGATCAAATAAAAAAGAGCTCCGGGATAAAGTTGAGACTTTGGAAAACAATTCAAGGCGGAATAATTTATGGTTACTAACTATCCCTGAAGTCTCTGAAGGGTAGGATATAAAAATGTGGTGGGAAGTGAATGCTGGATGACACAATCCTCTGCCACACTTCACGGAGAAGGACTGCACCTGTGGGGCTGCGTGGAGGCCGGTGCTGGCTGCCGGCAGGGGGCCACGAAGAGTGGTGAGGTCTGTGATGTGTGGGTGGCCTAGCGGTGGCACAGAGGTACCCTTGTCTTGCTGCTTTTCCTGCTGGGTGCCTCGTGGAGCCCGTGCCACTCCGTGCACGATATTTGAAGCAGTGAGGCGGCTGGAGCGCCCCATTCCCCGATGATCCTATGCTGGAGATTACACGGGGAGGCTACAGGTCATCTAAGCCGCCAGGAGCCCTCGCTTTGATTTGGCACAGCTTATGTGGCACCTGATCCTACCTCTGAGAGCCAGAAATACCGAGGAAGACACACTAAAGCGGGACATACCCTTAAATTCTTTATCCTGCTCTTTCCAGACAGTCTGAGCTCCTAAAGTTTCAAGCAGGGGCAGATCCACTTGCTTCACCTGCCTTTTGGCGGTGTTGTGGGGATCCTGCCTAGCTGGAGGCGAGACTGTGACTTTCTACACCACTTTTGCCATCTGATAACAGCATCTCTTCACATCACTGGCCATCATTATCCCAAGGACCTCTCATTTTTGCTAGGCTGCCTGGGGTGGACGACCATGCTCCTGCAGGTACCGCTATTGCCGTTGGCTGGGACGCTCTACCAGCTCCTGGGAGAAGGGGCTGCGCGTGGCGCCGGACTACAATTCCCGGCATTCCTTGGGGGCATGTTTCTGAAGCTGACCCCTGCAAGCGCCGAGTCCGTCAGAGACCGTAAGAGGCTGGGCTAGGCCACCTTATTAACACTTTGAGCCCTAAAGCTATACATTCTGCTTTTGTTTGTTTGGGGGGCTAGCATTTGTGGGCCAAGGGCTCCCTTTGGATTGATTGATATTATTTGTTTGCCCGCTGACTACCTATTCGGCATAGGCTGTTATATGATGTTATAACTTAAGCATATCGATACATTGAAAAAATTAACAAAAGAAAATCCCTTTCAGGACAGGGTGTGGTAGGGACTCTTGATGCCTTTCTGTTACGAGCCGAGTCAGCCCTTATCAATGAAATCGCCCTAACTCGATCCGTTAGAGGCTTTTAACAGCATCGATCCGTTAGAGGTTTTTAACAGTATTGATAGCCAATAGAGTACTTCCCCCACCAGGATAACGACTAGCAACACGACCAAAGAAAAGGATAGTGTTGTGTTGAGGGATCCAAATGCCAAAACCAAAATAAACACCAGGGAACCGAAGGGTAAGTTCAATCAGGGGACAAGTTCCCCTACCCATCCCAGGAAAAGAAAGGGACAGGGTCAAACTAAGCTTACTCTTCTAGCACCAAAGAGAGGGCGCAAAAGTAGAACCATGAGGGAGGAGATGCAGGAGGTGGCTGAGGGGCCTCCTTCCGTAATCAATCCCGCTAATATAGCACACCCCACAAGTCCTA
Organism: Lissotriton vulgaris; assembly: GCF_964263255.1. Classification (NCBI taxonomy): domain Eukaryota; kingdom Metazoa; phylum Chordata; class Amphibia; order Caudata; family Salamandridae; genus Lissotriton; species Lissotriton vulgaris. The sequence continues at coordinate 595,283,945 of NC_141693.1, forward strand.
CAACTTCTATACAGTGCACAGCAAGTAGAGAGTTCTAGGGAAAATGGGAGGGCTGGTTACAACTCTATTAGAACCCCTATTTCAAAAATTAAATCAAATTGAAGCATGCATTGATAAACTCGAACGGATGCAGCAGCCTCTGCCGAGCCAGCCAGGGCCATTGATCAGCCAACCCCCTTTTACTAATTCTTGCCACTGTTATTGTACCACAAAGGACACACAAAAAACAGGAGATGATAGGCCCTTGCCCTCACAATCCGGACTCTCAAACCCTGGTCTCATGACCACATTACAATCAGGTCAATTAGCTCCCCAGAACATGAGACAGATCCAGGCAGGCACGTCTACTGTGCACCACTAGACGCAGGCCAAAAGTTATATCCAGGAACGTCTATTAAATATACAAAATGAACCCTTAACTGGTAGACTTAGACATGGAAACATAAGGGAATCACCAAAGATAATTGGAAAAGACAAAGCATCTCACAAACTAAGAAGTACATTCGTCACAAACACCCTACACCTTCCACTGGAGGCAACTCCCTATACATAGTGCTAGCCAATGTGCCCATGTTACCTGATGACACTAAGGAACACTGGTCCTCTCTCAAAAGCAAAGCACTGTCCGTGCTAAGCTCGAGATCTGGATTATCCTCCCCACTCTTCACTGAATTCAAAATGGCCAGACAGGTGGGTGGATAGGTACTTCCAAGAAGTTGCTAGGGGGTGATTGTGTGGTGTTATCTTTTGGGTCACCCAACCTTGTCAAATATTACTCGACAGGGTGGGGAACTGGACAGTTGAGCAAACAGGTATCCACATTTTACCATTGGGGTTCTTCTACAAGCTTCCTAGACATAGGCACATGCCACTTAGAACCGATAGTGGTGGGGACTGGAACCAATCTAGATATAACATCCCAGTGAACAACCACTATGCGGCAGTTAATATTATAGAGGATATAGATTGACTGGAAACATCTAAAGATGAACCACATGAGAGAAGGGCCGAAACTAGAGGCATTGACATTCCTATGCTTTACGCAAGGACTAGTAGAGGTTAGAGGAGACAGTAGCGATAAATGGAATGAGACATCGGGAAAACTTCCTCTCAAGAAAACTGCAGTTACTACCGGAGATCCACAATTTCCAACAGCCGTCAAATCCATCTCCAATAACTGCTGAGGCTCATGAGTCCATAGTCAGGAGCGTTTACTGGCCATTGGATAGGGAATCTGAAAATCTTAGCAACCCTACAAACTCCTCATCAAAGCTCAAAATACTATAGTGGAATGTGGCAAGTCTCCGCTCCTAAATAGACAACCCAGAGTGTGGGGTGCCTTCATCCAAGACTCAGATATATGTATGCTGCTGGACACTTGGGCAAGGGAGACAATCCATAGACCCGGTTACGCAACCTACAGCATACCCGCCACATCTGGGGGGAAGGGCAAACCATCTGGGGGACTTACTACTTGGACTTTGGGTGGTGTTTTTTGGCCTCTTTCTTGTGGTATCCCCCAATATTGTTAGTTTTAGTTACCCTTGTTTTGACTCAGTCGCCTGACTTTTTTCCCAGCTCTAGAGGAGAATGTGGACCTAGGTCTAATACTTGCTGATATCATTTCTCATTGTAACAATAACTTAAAAGATGTTCTTTCAAAATTAAATTGTAAAACTCTTCATAGTCATTCGCATTGTTACCTGTTAACTAACCACCTAGGGGCCGATTCTGATCCGGTAAAAAGTGCTCCGAATAGCCGTTCGGAGCGTTTTTCCCCTAAGAATCGTACCCTGCAATGTCCCCCGTACGCACGACGAAGTACGATTCGTACCAGGAGCTGGACTCCGTACGAATCGTACAGAGACCGTATGACTCAAATCTCCGTACGAGTCTCACTCGGAACCCGCTGCACGCGACATCTGTATGGTTCGCGGCTGGTTTATACGACCCAGCAAGTACGATACGTGTCGGGTACGCACCGTACGACCCTTTTTCTACGGGAGCTGAAAACAGCCGTAAAAGCAAAGTTCGTGACGAAAAAGGTACGGAATGCCCCCCCGGTACGGCGCGTACCCCCATGATCGCAGGGGTACAGCATGTACCCCTGTGATCATGGGGGGTACGCGCCATACACCCAGCATACATGGGGTACACACCATACCCCATGTACGCTGGGTGTACGGCGCGTACCCCATGTTCACTGGGTATACAATGTGCACCCCCCATGATCGCAGGGGTACGCGCCATACCCCTGCGATTATGGGGGGTATGCGCCGTACGGTGTGTATGTGATTGTGCGCTTTTCCGTACGAATCGAACTTACATGACGTGGACCGTACGACTCGTGTCCTGATACCCCGGTCTGGATCGTACTCGTCGGGTCGTACGGCATGTGTACGAGTTGTACGTTCACAGTTTCAGCCTTGCAATACGTACGGATTGCGACAATTCGGATGGATTCACGAAATACGTATCGTACTACGCGACTCGGACGGACGGGTACGATTCGTACGGAGATGGCTCCGGATACGAATCGTACGGACGGTTTTATACCAGGATCGGAATCGACCCCTTAGTGTTTTCACTGAAAAATCAACGAATTACACCCAGGACTGACTCTAGGTTTTTTAAGTCTCCCTGCATCTTATTCTATACTTCTCAGTGGTGAGTCTAAAGCCCTCAATTAATGTATCGTTCATGAAGTCATAAGACTAAGCATTTCTTTCAGGCAACCTCAGGAGTCTATCCCTGCATTATCCTGAGAATAGTTCCCACAAGAGAGGAGCCCAATTATTTCTGGCTACGTTTCTTGCTACACAGGCTATCTCATATGCAGTAAACCACTTGGTGCTGTCATCACCCTCTGAATGGTTAGGAACAATCTCTTTGGGGAGTTTTGAGTCATAAGAACTCCCACTCTCCCTATTTATTTGTAGGCTGCTACCAGAGATAGGCCCTAGGACCATTTCCTTTCTTTCTTTCTCTATTTCCAGGAGCTGAGCCTCTAACTTCCATCTCCTGTTCAATCTTTCTAGCATGAGGTTCTCTCCAGAGGGGACCTCAGCTGTGTTTGAGACTAATGATGTATGTCTATTCCCATCATCACCTTCATTAGTAGGCTCCTCATCCTCAAATCGAGTCACTAATTCTGGATTAAATCTTTCAAACTGAGCTATCAAATTGCAATACAAAAACCTTTATTCGATATTCAAAATAAATTCATAAAAGCATACAAGTTAAAAAAGAACATACAATCAGACAATGCCAAGTAAGTACAAGACGTTAAAATCATTGTTATTACAATCAGCGCAATTCCAAATTAATAAAAACAGGTGGTTAAAAATTCTAAAATACTAATATGTACGAAAATAGAGTTCTTTACATAGAGTTTCTAAACTTAACCTGTAATTTTAGAAAGCTAGATATAACGTGTGCCACAGTGTCATTTTCTAACTGTTGCAGTCTAACATAGGCTATTCTGCTAGAGCGGTGGCCCCAAGCTTTATTTACAGAATAAAATACAGTGTAAGTTCGATTGGGGAGATAAGTCATCCCAAGGGCAGGTGGGCAATTCCCTCGACCAGTTATTGCAGGTTGGAAAGGTGATTATACGAAAAAAAAGCTCCAAACCTGAACCGTCACAGTAGCATTCTCGAATAGCAGGTTAAATCACTTACAAGGTACAATTGGGGCCCTGGGTTAGTAGTGATTTCCTGAAAGGCCAAGACTGAGTTTTTAAGTTTTTCTATGGACCATCTTTTGTTAACTAGATGATCCATGGGCAGTTGATTCAGTGATTTCCTAGCAATCACTTCCATACTGGACGGTCTCGAAAAAAACTCAGGATGGCCTAGCTTGGTCATCAAAGTTTTCACATAAGACAGCCATTTAATGTTCCTTACACCGTCAAGGGTAAGACAGTCAGTGATTAGTTTACAATTAAAAGCTGTCTCCGGGGTTACCCACACCTTATGCCATAAGAGCTATCAGTTGTTTGAGATATTCCTTCTTGGGACTTTTGCCTGTTTTGATCCCAAAGCCATTAGAGAGGGCCCTACATTGAGCAGGGTTTAGGTCAGTGTGAGGGGTCAGGTCAAGCTCCTGAGCTTGGCTAGGAATCAGGCATTAGTTTACTAAAGTTAGGACCTTTTTATTAAGTTACAAAACAAATGTTCACTGAATACGTTGTCCTAACTAAAGCACAGACTTTTACATTTCTAATCACAAACTGGCAGATGCATCAACGTAGCCTTTTGCTATTCCTAAATAGCGATTTTTAAGTAATCGCTATTTAGGAATAGCAAAAGCATATGCATGTAGGAATCGCTATTAAAATAGCGATTCCTTAACATTCCTTAATTGCTACTCGCAAATTGCTAATCGCAATTAAGGAAAACTGTCCCATTCATTCCTATGGGCCTAAAGGCAATTTGCGAGTACCAGTAGATACTAGCAAATTGCTCATGCAATTTCAAGGGTGCAAGGGTGTCAAAATGACAACCTGTTGCACCCCTGAAATTGATCTATGCAGATATGTTGCACACACACATGCCCTAAGGGCATGTGTGTGCGCAACATGAAACTTTGAAAACTGCACAAAAGTGCTTTTTTCAAAGTTTTAGAAAATTACTATGAAGTCCAACTTCATGGTAATTTGCTCACCCTATTAGCGAATTCGTTATTTTTTTGACTTTCATGCATTGCATTTTAAGACATCTCAATTTGGGATTCCTTAAATGCATTCGCAATTTAAGGAATCTCAATTTAGAGATTCCTTAAATTGCAAATCTGCCCATTTGCTTCCGGTATTTACTTTGCTGCATATGCCTGTTAGTTTCAGGGACTTGATGAAAATCCTTAGCAGTTAATTATAGAAATAAAAAAAAGACTATTTAAAAAATTGGACTATCTAAAGACTATTTTTAGATTTACTAATGTGGTCACTAATTTAATCATTAATGGGGCAAGTCAAGTTTATTTTTATGATACCTAACTCCACCTGATGTCCATATAATTAAACAGTAAAGATAAAACAAAGAATACATTTCCAACAATAAATATTCTTTCTTTATGTAAAACTATCTCCTTAAAATATACTACCATGCATACCAAGCAGAATACAGAAGAGAATAAAACTGTCTTGTAAGACAACAAAGTGCAAAGAGCAATATACAAAGTGCGAGTGGAAACAAAACAATACTAAAATATTACAACGCAAGTACACCTAACTGAGGAACAATAATAAATACAGCAATTTAAGATGACACAAATAAAAATCTTAATAAATCTCCAGAAAAGTAAAAAAAAAAAAAATAAGTCCTATTACAAACCATTTCATTTGGGGGGACAAAATAAATGCCTCGAGGGAAAAGTAAATGCTGAATTTGAGGAAAAAAGGCTGTAAAAAATAGCCCCTAGTCTTTTGCAACTCCGGACACTCAAATAACATGTGAATAATATCTTGGACTTGTAGCTGACACATCTCACAAATTCTCTCCTTTTTTGGTATTTGTCCCAAATGATAGTAATTTCTCTTGAGGGCTGCAAATTTATTCTCAACAAGAGCATCAGCCTTCTGATCCCATGGGGTAGGTTCCAAGTTAAGTAGGGCTGTGGTTTATTTTGCAAAGCACTCCCACATATCACCTCGTTGTGCAACTTGGGCTGACTCAAGGCAATGTCTCTGGCCCAGCTAATGGAGGACACAGACCTCTTTATAACCAACTTTAACAGGAACTTTAGCATGGGGGAATCAATATTCAAGCTAAGCCTGAATAAATAATTTGCTTGCTCAAAGGGCCTAAAGAATGTGGAATGTTTCAACCTACAAAACGTTACGACTGTCAGGGCAGCCCTAAGTGTTCCCTCATCCCCTGAAGGAAAGAATTACCCCACATAAAAGCCGCTGGCGCACAAGATATATATAAGGAGACTACGCCAAATTCAAGCGCATAACATGGGTGCAGCCAGAGTTCAAGTTGCAGATTTGGCGCAAGATTTGGCCTTTGGCCTTGTCAAAGGGAAGCCAGTAGCTCATATTCAGCACCTCATCTGAATAAAACAAAGAAGGAGGAATTTCTACCCTAAAAACTGATAAAACATGCCCAAAATGTCTAGAATCTGTGCAGTGCACTAGCATGGTAAAGAGCCCTGATTACACAGAGCTCAGTGTGTTCTCTATCCCAGCCAGTTTTTGAAAAGACCTTTCCAAGATATAGATAAGGCTCAACCAATTTAAGTTTTTGGGAAACCAACAGCCTTTGGAAACACCTCTTTATTTTAAGCTCTTGCTTATGGAAGAAAACTGTCTTACTTTTGATGATGTTAATTTTCAAGAAATGGGCTTCTGCATATTTGGGCAGGGCTTCCAAATGATGTTGTAAGCCTATTGGCGTCAAATCAATGGTAGCAACATCATCAGCATATAACAGACAGCCAACTGACATTGTAACAATTCTAGGGGCATCTTTCTTCACAGAAGCTCCATTATGAGAACCAAAAGATGATGTGGGATGCTCAATATAAGGAGCTTTATCCACCTCGTTCGATTGTCCACTCTATCAAAAGCTGTGGAGAAGTCGATAATATCAGTGTAATTTGGAAAACTCTGAAGGAAAACGTATTTCTCTACAATAGCCACAATATTATCTAGTGTACTATGCTTCTTTCTGAAACTGGCATGTTCTGAGGGTATAATGTTCTGGTCATGAGCCCATCGTAAATGGTGGAAGATGCTCTTAGCAAATTGCTTGCCCTAGGCGTCCAGCAAAAATCTGTCTGGAGATTAATGGAGTGGTTTCAGGGCCCTTCTTGTACAGAGGAACTACACCACTATCCTTCCAAGAAGAGGGGATTTTCTCAGATTGAAAACAACTAAATAACTGGGCAAGAAAGGCTCCCCAGGCAACAGCCTCCTTTTTGATCATCACAATAGGAATTCCATTAGAGCTCTATGCACCAGAGGTTTTTGTGATCTTTATTTACCCCATTAATTCCTCCTCTCAGGGGGGACCATATGCCAAAAGAGAGTCCTCATGTTACAGGAACTATTGTTTGCGAATAATAGGGAGATATATCCACCCTGTCCTTTTCGGAGATAGGGATGGGCAGTGCCTTCTGCCTTGAATCGTAACATTCTGCGATCAGGCACCAATATTTCCTGGAGTATTTGGCCCTTGCAGCCTCCCTCAAGCTAATTCATTTCGAGTCGCATTTCCTTCTCCTTTCACTAAGTTTGTGGTGGGTTGTTACTCATTTGAGGTGGTTAATTTCTTACTGGTGATCCATAGAAAATTGTGAATGATGTTTTCCTATTAGTCGATTTATATCTTGATTTAATATTTTCAGACAGAGTATGCCTAATTAAGGCTTTCATGGGCCAACAATACTGAAACCTAAATTGTGAATCTCTTCCATTCGGGCCTTAAAAAATTGAATAGGACTATTGGGCACACATCCCAACCGATCTGTATAAACCCTCAGAATGTTTTAATTGACTGGGGGCATATTTTTTGATGTCCCAAAGGAGCATCTATTTGATTTATTAAAGGCGGCCATACCCAGGAAAGAGTTCCCCATATCCTATGCCGGTAAATTAAAGACAGCTGTCATGCCCACAATACTATGCTCATTCATTATTGACGAGAGAGCAAAATTATTTTCACAGACCCCAAACATTTGATAAGAAACAACCACATAGTCTAGAAGACTCTGGGTCAGGGGGAAAGAAAAGTAAAGGAAGCAGCTACACTTGTGGGTACTCTCCCATTTAATATAATGAATTCCAATCTTCTAATAGTCTCGAGGAAGGACAGCCCTCATTTGTCCATTCTTATTTTTTCTGGGAATAAGATCTCAGCTATTGACCAGATTTCTTCTTTATCAAGGTTGGCATAAATCTCCAGGCATGCAACCCTCACAGTAACAGCAAAGTCCCACTTAGCCCCTCTGAGAGCAACTCTAAATGCAACAGCCAGAATGGTCACCAGAGTGAAGAAATTTGAACACATTTCACCGGCACTCAGAGATTTAAAATGGCTCCCAATTGAATTGCGTGCCAACTTCAGAACTGCCTGCCTCACGCACAAAGCCCTGCACACTGGGAAGCCCGCTTACCTGGCCACCAAACTCAACAGAGCCAGCCAAAGACCCTAAGGACCTAAAACGCCTTACTCCTCATCCCCCCAAAAACATGCAAACAAAAAGGCTCTTCTCGATCCTTCGCTGGAAATGCTCCAAGAATCTGGAACTCCATCACAATCCATATCAGCACTAAGCCCTCCTTTGTAAAAAGCAGCTCAAAGACCTCTTCCTCAACAACTCCCTGCCGAATGAATAGCTACCGCCTGAATGCAGACTCTTGCCCACCACAACATCCAGTCACCCTAAGTTCAAAAACTCTACCTCACCCTCCTACCAACTTAGTCCTGCGTCACCCCTGTGTATATCATCCCTCTATTTGTAATTTTTCTGGTTTTTAAGGCTACATTCTGTTCTGAGACTTTTGACTCGCAGTGAATCTCTGTGTATACTATTGTTATGTTTTTGTATTGATTTTCCCATCACCTTTGTTGTAAAGTGCTCCGATACACTTGGGTCTGGCTAGCGCTATACAAAACTCCTAAATAAATAAATAATAATAATGTCTCTCACTATTATTATATGGGGACATTCATCCCTGATAGCTATATTGTAAAGAAATGAAAAAAAAGTGCACTCACCAAATAATTAAAGTGTCTTCCGGGTGGAATATACATATTTGCCTAGAGGAAAAAAGAGGAGCAAACATTATCTCCAAAACATGCTAACTTCACGCATAAGCACAGATTTGATGGATGACTAAAACCATCTGGTTTTAATTGATTACATTTTTAAGCAGGATGCCGCCCCACCCCATGAGCATGGCTTCATTCAGAGCACTTAGCATAGCTAGAAAACACAAGAAACCCATTGCAATCAAATGCTTTACAGACCCAAGTTTCCTGTAAACATATAATTTGAGGGTTCAGAGTTTTCAAAAACATTGGTTTTACTTGTTCTAATCCAGGCCAGACATGTTTCATGACAGGAGCAACCCCCACCCCCGAGCTACCTCAAGGGACGACTCCTTTCAGCTGAGGGGTGGGCATTATTCAAGCCTCCAGTGGCCCAGTTCCATTGGGCCAAGTTGTATTTCAAATCCAGAACCTGAGGATCAGCTGCCAGGTGCGTCACTATGGTTATTATTCGTCCCTTTTGACCCAAAGAAAGGACAATATCTTTGGGATTTCCAGGTAAGACCTCTAAATTGCGACCGATCGCTTCGGATATCACTGATTTAGAGGTCTTTGGACCGTTCAGACACTGAGTTACAGAATGCCTGAGGGGAGATTCCCCATATTCTATGACAGATGTGACATCAATTCCTCCCTTAAGAAAGTGCTCACGATTCAGCGCATCCAAATTAGTGACAAACGGGAAGCAGAAGGTGACCCTAGAGTAGGAAAGTGTATCGGATACGTAGATCTTCCAATTTGAGATATCCCTGGGGGCTATCAACCATAAGGCCTCAATCTCTGATAAGGAGCTAAGGATAACTCCTTTGTTTACTGGAGAGGATTCATAGTCAAATAACCAAGTGAAGTCCAGGAAAGAAGATGAGATATTCTGCGCCTCACTGAATTTCTTTATAGCGTCCCTCCCAGGAATCCATAAGGGAAACCTATCCCTGTAGTTAAAAGCTTTTGCCCCCGTTAGGCTGCGTACTAAGGTGCAGGGTGAGAGTTTCGGGGGAACCACCCTCCTAGTTTATATTGGACAATAGTTTACACCCCATATGGACATTGTTAGACCCTCCTTGAATAGCCCTCGGCTCTTTAGTCTACCCTCCAAGATTCTGACCATCCTGGCCTATCACTGGCTGGGGCAAGGAGACTCCACAACCAGCTCCCGTTTCCCCTCCCAGGGGTCGACAACTAATTAAGTAAGGGGAATGGAGCTTCTTTGGGAACTGAGGTGTCAGATTCGGATGAAACACCACCACTCCAAAGCCCCCAGTCCTCCCTACTGAAACCATGTGTGGTGTAGGACCAACCTCAGAACACCACCTTCAGAAGGAGAATTTACTACTCCTTCCTCCCTCGTTCTTTGTATGTCACACTGCATGACAGAGTCCCTCAGAAGATGTAGGTGTATAGTTTTAAGTTTGGGAAATCGTCTGACCTTTATATGTTTCCTTTTCTTATTCTCGCCCTTTTGATTTCTTATGGGGTTGTCCCCCTTCTCTTCCTTCAAACCACCTGCCACCAACAGATTGGAATGTGATGCGAGGAGGGTAATAGGAGATGATAGTTCTGCCTCACCTCCCCTACCTGGCTTTGAGAGGAGTACATAGGGTTTTCCAACTTCTCCTATGCCTGTTTTTGACTTTTTTTTAAACAATAGTAAATATTTCAGTTTTAGGTATCCCAAGGTGGGGCCTATTTCTAAATTCCAAAATAATGTATTTAGGCAAATCTCTTCCTTTTCAAAATCGGACCCAGGTTCTCGGGGAGATAGCAGATGAAGGGGTATACACGCGTGAACAGAAGTATATCCCTGCTCTGGCAGCAAGGCATATTAGGGAGATTGTGGTTTGCCGCTAATTCCATAGGAAAATGTGTCATAAATCTAGATTTAGCAGGACCAGACTTAATTACATTCTGTACTTCAAAGAAAATTACTGACTTAATTTCCAGTACATGGTCAGAATATAATAGAGACAAAATGGAATTTACAATCTTTTAAATACAAAAAAAGGTATTCAGAGGGGACACTATACCCACCATTCCCAATCTTAGGCTGTGTCAAGGCAAGAATACATCTTGAACAGATTCTGAAGAAGAGCTAAATAAATTACTTGAGATACGATACATGGGAGGCTTGGAGAGATGCCGGGGAGAAGAACTTAACTTTAAAAAACTCTTTTCATTAAATATAATATCAATATCTGGGAGTGTAAAATCTTCCCCAATCCTCGATTCTTTACATATACTCGCCTCCCACCCAAACTAGGTTCAACTTCCGAGGGCTCTTCCTTGGCCCTGACCTGGGTTAACCCCTTACAAACATCCCCCTAGATTGGTGTAACAATGGGAGGACAATCTTTATTTCGCCCATTTGGGGAATTGTGGAGCAGTTCCTGAAGAATGTATTGGAACACCGTATCAAAAGGAATGGAGCAGCAGTAGATTGTAGAACTGGACCACCTTGGATACCCTAATTTGACTGATTATTGACCCCACCAGAAGTGGAATAATCCCCCTGTGGGCCGACATAATCCAAGGAGAAGGAAGTTCCTAGAGGAACAGCAGAGGCAAGACCATAAGAGGTCACTTCTGTCACCTCGGGTACAATCTGTGATATCTTTCAGCAGAATCTGGTAATAGCTGGATAGCGGGAAAGAGGGGCTTCTTAGGCACTGTTGGTGCTGATCTTGCACAGCTGCACCGCCAGTTCACGGGCAGCTACAATGTTAGGGGCATTGTTTTGGGTCTCTAGAGAGACCAGGGTGTATTACACCCGCACCCTCATTTCTGGTGCTGGTCGGTTGGGCCTGCACCCTGCTGCAGTGGCAGCTTAGAGCCCTGGCTTTGGATGGACCTAGGGCATTGTGGGGAAGCCTAGACGGGCCCCTAGAGGAAGGCCAGTGGGCCTGTGAGCACCTGAGGTGCTGGTATGGCACAAGGCCTGGAGATTGTACATAATTTGTTTATGCCTGAGGTGACCCATGGAATGCTACTACGGTGCACGTCTAAATGTGATTCATACCTAACGTGTTTATGCATGATATGTTTCTGCTATGTGCAGTATTTTACCAGTAGTCACTGGTTGTGTTTATTACTTGTGCTTCCTGATGGTTCTGACAGTGAACCGATTGGCCCTGTCATGTACATAAGTCCCCTGTAAATTACTACCCAGTGCCAGTTGGCACAGTGTATATTGTGTGATTAGGTTCTAATATATTTATGAGAATACAAAGGCTAGTTTTTTATATAACCTTGTGTGGAGGTTTGGTGTGGTGTGCCTAGTGTGTCGCTGCTGTGTGTGTGAGTTGCACAAACGCTTTACACATTGCCTCTGGGATAAGCCGGACTGCTCGTGCCAAGCTACCAAGGGGTTATCTTCAGTATGTAACTCCGTAGCCCTGGCCTTTGTGTTCCAGGTTTATGATGATGATGAGGAGGATGAACCTTCCTCCAGTGTTGAGCGACGGGCAATCAAATGGGAAAAACGACTGCTCCTCCAGGCAGTAATGTCAGCTGCGCTTGGTTCCGCATCTAATGCGCACATCAGTTATGATTCCCTTGGTTCACTATTAGTGGTGCTGGCAGTGTAAAATTCTGTACCAATGCCTGTGTTTGGCTCAATTCCCCAGTTGTTATGAAGAAACTACAACTCCCAGAATCAATTCTGCTCTGTACAGTCAATGTGCTACAGAGAGAATTTTGCTTCGTAATGACTGCTGAATAGACACAGAATAGGTGAATGGAGGCATGGGACACACGGTGGTACAGCCCTGTTTTCACTCACCTCATACTTCCAGACACGTATTACATATAATGCACCTACCAGGTCTCTGCTGCTCATGCTCCTCCAACTAAGCATGGAGGGTCAGCCAAGCTGCATGCAGGACCCTCCTGTACAATGGGGAGAGGTGAGGGCGATGCACATGGTGTTGGGAAGACTGGCCCAGTAGCTCCTCAGCCTTGTGCCTGGCCTGGCGTTTTAGGTCCTCTGAGCGCTTGCGGCATGCTCTCACCTTGCTGGTGTAAATGCCCACTGCAATGCAGCGCTCATCAATGTTGGCCTATAGTGTGGCCTGTGCTGCATTACTCAGCTGGTCCTCTGGTCCTCCATATAGCTGAGGATATTTGGTCAGCACCCCCTCAGCTAAAATGTCTAATTCCCTTTCAGTGAAAAGGGGTGCTTTCTCCTCATAACCCTCAGCCATTTTGGGGGAAATAAGGTTGAAAAGAGCAGCAGGATGGCAGAGGATCTGATCTGAAGAGAGGATGACTCAGAATGAACACAAAATGGCTGTCAACAACTTCTTGTGATGTATTTCTTGTCTCCCACTTCCTGTATGTCATTTGCTGTATGAAATAATAGGTCCCGGTTCAATTTTGGAGGTTATGGCCCGAAAACCTAATTTCAGTTTCCGGAGCATCGGGTTCGCCGGAGACAGAAAATACATCAGAGGAAGTAGTTGACAGCCATTTTGTATTCAGACTGATTTACCCACAATCACAGATCAAATCCACTGCCATCCTGTAGTTCTGTAGTGGAGAAACCTGAAATGACAGTGTAAGAGAAAATCATAGACATGAAACAAAAGGGAGAACAGACCAATATTGATATTTTGGCTTGGACAGGCAAGGGAGGGATGACACAACATCAAACCCCAGTTTATTTTTCTCCTCCTTTGCATTATGGTACATATAGTCCATATTTCGTGCTCAACACATGACTTGTAATGTAAAACTGTGGGGAAGCAGTGCTGTGTATCCCAGACACATAGTGCCAGATTCACCCATAACATCATCACTCACGTTGTGGGCCCATCATTTGTGGGGGAGTCAAAACTGTTGGGGGTAAAAACTCATGTACATCTTTTCCTCTAAGTCAATACATTCCTTAGGGACATCCACTACACTAATTGCTGACATGGGCAAATGACTTGATGCACGGTCAATCTTTTGACTCGTGTCAACAGCTGTAGTTTACATGCAGTTAGTATGGCTTGCAAAGTAGTCTCAGGATGGAATTTTTGGACTTAGTCTTAATTATCCAACTTTTATCTTTGACAACAGACTGCAAACAAACATTTTGTCTTCGACTCAACAGGTTGCTCATGTGAAAAACATGGCAACCAGCTGATCACAGACTTTCATACCCTGACCTCTGTTATGTGCAATGGCCCGATTTCCTGGATTCAGAGCTATCCGAGGTACAAGAGGTATGCGTAAGCCATGCGTTAAAGCTATATTGAGCAAAACATAACAGGCTAGTATGATCTTGCACACAATTTCAGGGAGTACATCAGCATAGCCCTTGTACGGTCAAGACATCTGAATTGCGACTTCAACAGACCAAAAGTGCAGTCTATGATAGCTCGAGTTCCTATGTGTGCCCTGTTGTACCTACATTGGGGTACAGTAGTTAGATCTCTGTAAGGTGTGAGGAGTTGTGGGGAGAGTGCATACCCAGCATCGCCTGAGGAGGGAAGAAACAGCAATTGGTTACATTTCCCTCTTTAATTTACACAGAACATGAGCTATACTTTGGTACATACAGTGCCTGTTGAGTCCGTGTATGTTGCTTGATGATTCGTATTATACAATTGTTGTTAATGTAAGGTGGTATTCATACATTTAATTCACACATATCCCTAATGTTTAGTGCTTGGTACTTACCCAGTAGCCACATGTTTCCAAATTCCAGTTATCTGCCGGGCAAGAGGTGACATGCAGAATACAAAGCTGTCATGGGTACTGCCTGGAAACACTACATGCACATCAATGAATCTTCCACTGGCATCACAGACAGCCTGCACATTGATGGAATGCCGTCAGTGTCTGTTGCAGAAGATGTGTGTTATGCAGCGGGGTTGCTAAAGGACCACATGGGTACAATCAATTGCACCCAGCACATGTGGGAAGCGAGCAATGAGATAGAAATCTCTAGTTGCCCTTTGTCCCATGTACAGTGTATGGGGCATTTATATGTGGTGGTGGGCTCTTGCAGTGATGCAGCTCAGTACCTGATGCAAGCACCGTGACTGGCTTGCCTGAGAGAGGCCGTCAAGGTCACTGGAGACCCTTTGAAACAACCCTGTCACGAAGATTTGGAGAGCAGAAAGGATCTTGAGATAGGCTGGAATGGCATGGGAGCTGCAGGTCACAGAGTCAAGTTCCTGTTCCCACTCACATACCATCTCCAAGATGACTTCTGGAGGGAAACCGTACCTGTCCCTGACATCTTGGCTGGACATCCCAAATAGGTTGATCCTTTGTCTGGAGATCCTCTCTACTCTCCTCCTCCTCAAGTCTGCTTGCCACATGGAAAGGGACAGAGCAACAATCCCATTCAGCGACATGTTGAAAGAGTTTGTGTGTGTCTGCTCTGCTTTAATAAATGCGGCAGGGCTGGGATTGGCTGTTGGGCTGCAGTGTGTCAGCTGATGCATGGCAGGGATGGTAGGCACTTAGACAGGTGCTTAGCATTGAGAAAAACAATCAACCAGCCACAGTGCGGTTGTTCCGGCCCGGATATGGAGATTCCAGCCCGGTTGTGGAGATTCCAGCCCAGAAACGGAAATTCTGACACACGTGCAGGACTTCCACTCCAGGTGCAAAAATCCTGGCCCGAGTGTAGAAATTCCGGCCATGTGCGATCGTAAAGTTAGGAGTCATAAGTGATTTATGTGAATACCATAAATCATAAGTGCCTTTTTTGAATACAAAAAGTAGTAAGTTTAGGATTTTGTCTCAGATTAGTTCTGTGAATTGGCCCCACTGGCTTCTTGCATGAAGGCAACCAATTTGTGATAGTGAGCCTTTAACTTCCAGTAACCTTGAAGCATGATTGACCTCATATTTCTGCTGAAGAGGTGTGAGTGTCAGTGTTCTATAAGTGATCGTAGAAGGGACCATGTCTCGTCTCTGCCACCCTACGCAACAAATTTGTATTATCTTGATGTTATCACCCACCACCATAGTTCAATATGAAATATCCTATTGGTACTCACTATCATTATGATCTTCAATATTTGAATACTGCTCCACTTCTAAAACAAGATGAGCATCAGCTACATTTTCAAATGCATTTTAAGAATACCCAGGTTCACAGAAGTCTCCAGGACAGGTCAGAAAAGCCTGAGGGAATAACTAAGTGCCTTGATCACATTCACATTTGGATGAAGTGCAACTTCCTCTGTTGAAACGGAGGGTTGGTTGCCCAAGCATCATTTACTTCGAACTAATGCACCAACCTGAGTCCTCCTCCTACATCAGTTGCATGCTAGTTAGAAGTGTAATTTGTTTCGGCCTAACCTGATTGTCAAAGTAAGTAAGTTTCAATGATCACTCCTATGGAAAACCCTCTCACTCCTTCAAACTGATAATAGTACAGAGCTAACTCAAGCCTATTAGACACAATAGCTGGCCTACTGTAACAGAATCTACTGTGCACTCCCAAAATAACTCATTATGATACTGCAAATGGCATGGAATAAGACTTCCAGAAGGCAAGTCCCCTGATTTAAGTGTAGCACATCAAGTCAGCTCTAAAGGCATTCCATTGGTTTTTGACGGACCCCTTGATCATATTAAAAAGTCTCTGAATTACATGCCAGTCCTACTGAGGCTTTCATCTTGGCTGCTTCTAGGATCTAGGAAGGGAGGACCAGCGTAGAATACATATTTCGGTTCTGAGTTTAGTTCATTCACTATGACACCTGATTACTCACCTGTGGGAAGGTGGAGGGGTGATAAATGTTTGAGAAAGCTAACACAGTCTATGCCGGTACCACTTACTATGGAAAGATGTGCGGAGGTACAGAATGGAAATTCCCAGTAATTTCAAGGTTGCTAATAATAGTGCTGAACCTGGTGGATATTGAGTTAATCCAGGTCATTATGAGGGCAGAACACTTGTTACGGTAAGCATGGTGCGATTGATATCGTACAAGTATATAATATTAGTGGTTCTAGGGGTTTGTTGGGTTTCAAAAGCATTACCGAAGCATTGGTGTTTAGAATTGTGATACAAGAAGGTCTCAATAGTTGGGATGTGTAACATTGAGGGTTAAAGTCGAGGGATGTTTAAAGGAATAGAATAGAATAGGAATTCATGCACAAATGTGAGTGGTCTTGCATGTAGCTCGGTATAGTTCCAATTAATTGAATAGATGCATGTAGTTTGTTTGTTAAATGTAGGAATTTAAGAATGAAGCTGATGTGTATTAGTCTTGTATTTTAGATACCCCTGATGAAGGGAAATATCCTGAAATGCATTGGGTGACTTTTAAATAAAGACGTGACATGTGGAAACGGCTTTGCTCCTGTGCTTTTATGAAAAACTTTGCCTTAATCTGGAAATGAGTAAAACTAATCGATTAAACAAAGGAGAAAAGGTGAAAAGTAAGCGGAGTAAATAGTGAAAAAGTGAAGGTTAAACATATAAATTTTATTTATTTGATTCATTGAGTCATGGACTTGGTTGTGCAGCTTGATAGGGATCACATGAGGTCCCTTCGCACTCATTCAATACTTATCGCAATTGGGCGAAGCGCGAAACATGCAAGCACGCCTTTACAGTTCTTTACAGTGGAGCACAGTTTACATGGAGTACATCGGTGTGCATCTCACCATCCTTGTCGTTCATTGCTTAAAGGATCTGCCTTCTGACAAAGCATTAACCAGAAGCTTGTGGCCAGCCTCCTCTTCAGTCGCACAAACTAATACAATGATGGTGCCCATGCATTTGCTATCATAACATTGTAAAGGACATGGTATTCAACCAATGCTTCCCCAATGAAGAAGACCAAGCATGCTGTCTTTCTGGTTTGAGCGCCATTCTCACGTTAGTAGATTATTTTCTTGAGAATACTGTATGGATTGAATCTCTTGATATGTACCTAACCCCTTGCAAACCTCTGAGAGTATATGTGGTAGTTGATTCACAATGGAGTTATATTATATCTATCCTTTTTTGAGGCCGGGTTCTTATACTGGTATACCCAAAGAAATATACATAATTTTATTTCCTGGTAAATGCACATGACATTGTTTTGGAACATTTGTGCAGAAGCAACTCTGCTTATTAGGAGTCTCACAAAGGAGAAATAAAGTCTATGGATGTGACATATATACTTTTCTGTTTGTTGATTTGGATGGTATTTTAGGATTTTGTTGTTTCTTAATACTCAGGCCTACACAAAAATGCCATTGCATATGAACCATGAACAGACATAACAAGTAAACTCTTCATGAGAATCTTTGAGAGAGGGATTTTCAGATCTTTAGTGTTGTATACCAGAGTCTGGCCCACATACACTGAGTCATCAAAAAGTGTGTAGGTAATAGATAAAACAAACACAATAGATCACTGTATGACTTATTATGTGGTGGTCCTGCAAGACATGTGGGGCTATCAGAATAATCTGTGGGTGAAGCAGTGGTGGCTACCAATACTTACCCACACAAGACCCTTTTAGGGAACTCTGTGGCTGTTTTTAATGCTCTTAGGATTTGAACTGTGACGCTCCAGTTAGAGAGCATTCCCATTCGATATCTCTTTTAACACAAACCATTTGAACAATAGCCAAAATGGCAACCAACCCATCCCAAACTGAGTGACAAGACAGGTGGGGCCATTGCTGCCAAGTGGCAGTAGGGAGCTTTGCGCTTAAGTTTTAAATGTGCATGTCACTTTGGAAACCTGTCTTGTGACATCCAGTCAGACATGCACATTTTAAATCTCTCTAATTCAGCTGTCCACGACAGCTGGGTTAGAGAAGGCACAGGCTTCCAGTGCTCTAAAGAGCGCTGAGAGAGCCCAATCCTGGTGCTTCTCTCATGCTGGTGAGAGAAGCGCTAGGATTGGTTAAGGGCGTTGACTTGGTCCCTCATGGAGCTTGCCTTGAAGAGAGAAGAGGAGGACATCTTGTCGCACAGGAAGGTAAGTGCATTTAATTTATTTATTTATTTTTATTGTGACACCCGCCCCCACCACCCTTGCCAAATGCTAGCTGCCATGTATTTATCGTACCTGATAAAATCTAACTCCCCAGAGTCAGAATTTATTGTGATCATTAGAAATCACCTAATTACACGTTTTTGGGGAATACATGAGGATTTTGATGCTTAACACACCAAAACTCACATGTACTGACCGATATCTGGCATGCCGATAAATCTTGTCAGGTGTGACCTGTCAGAATTTGTCAGGGGAATACTATGAGGGTGTGACAATTTTCATACAACTCATAATTCCGATCCCTATGCAAAGACGGGTTTGCACATGGATAGGAATTTAACCCTGAACTCATAATGAGGGCCTAAGAAGTGTAAAAAAAAATAACCAGGCAACAGGCTTTCAACATCTATGCATCTTGGATCTGAAATAACACTCCAGTATCCATCAGGAATCCCCCAAAAGTGCTTCAATTTAGGAAAAAGTTGAAGACGTACATCTTAAAAGAACACAATGGTATGTGTAAAAGGAAATGTCAGAGTGCGGCGAAGCCCCAAATTTGGCAGTGCCATGCTCTGGCATTACCAAAATGGAAGGATGCACAATATTCACAACAATACAGTGCACACCTGTGTTTTCCCTAGCACCGGTGATAAAATTAGCTGCCTAGCACAAACACAGGCACCCTTGCACTAAAGTGTATAGGTGCCTGTGTTGCAGGGAATGATTGTTTGTGTGCAGGAATGTGTTACTTCTATGTGTGCTGCAGAATTAAGCACCCATGGAAGTAGCAAACCACATTATTTAATGATTGTTCATGTGCAGAAAGGTGTCTCTTCCTGCACATAAATAATCAGTACTGACATTGTGCTCTGTCTATGTGTGCTGTACAATGCAGCACACAGAAAAAAAAACAGAAACTAGGATAAATAAAAGTATTTCTCCTCGTTTCGTCATGGGGTTAGTTTTTGGCGCTGCCTCAGATTTACCGATCCGTGTAAATCTGGGGCAGCATCAGATTTAGAAATAATGGCTCTCCCATTTCATGCAGATACTTGCGTGACATGGTACCATATTTACAAAGTGGTGATAATTCACAAAAAGTGGTTTCACATCACTTTGTAAATATGGAGCAGGGCATTGCACACAGGAACATCTTTAAAAACTGACGTTCCTGTGGTGCAGTGCCCCTGTAAATATGCCCCACTATGTCACAATGCAGTGACCGTCCACGAATCAGCTACCTCTCCTATCACTCAGTGACTTTGCCTTTGACTTTGACCCTGTACAGTACACCGCTGCCTTTAGGCTAGGTCTCCGCTATACAAATACCAGCTACTTAAATCCATAATCCAATAATGTAATATTTGCATGTTATTCCCCATTCCAAAGTTGATTTGGTATAAATTGACACTTGCTCATTTGTGACCCCCAATGATCGGGTTCCTAGGGTTTTGTTAAGCTGTTAATAGTAGTCCTATTAAACCACTACTTCAAAGGAAAGGTTCGACGGCTAGGCAGAGACTGGTCTCTGGGAGTCTCCTAGAGAGCTTGCTGCTTACTTGCAGCCTCGGTGACGGCTGCATGGCGCCTGCCGAGATGTGATAAAACCATGGCCTTCCCTCTCCCGTGGAGTCTGTGGTAATAGATTGAGCAACGAGGCTGCCGCTGGAGCCTGTCATATAACGGGCCTCATTATTAGCATTGAAAAATAACACCGCCTTCAGAGCACCAGAAGGCATGCATTGACTGCATATTTAATAACTGTGCTGGAAATCATCCCAAAAAATCAATAACAACGTGTGCAGGCCGCTCCAGAATAGACTCCATTGAGCATTAGTATGGAGTGTAGCAGCCAAAAGCAGGGTAATAAAAAGCCTGCCTCCTGTCTGTATTTCCAACTAACTCCTAGTCTGACTCGCCAGAAGGACACTGTGTGTAGCCCGTTAACACAGGCTGCTTTACTGCAATAATAAATATGGGCCTTAAAACAAAAGTGCTCAACTCGCAGCCATGTTTCTATGAAAATCAATACAGCCTATGATTGGCCTGCAGTACAACTCTCGGGAGGTTACAGATGCAGTCAATCAAGGCTCGCTGAACATTTCTTTATTATTGCAGCAGCTTGTTGTGCTGGGGCCACCCGCAATCACAAAGTGCCCCCCCCCCCCACCTCCCATTCCTCATTGGCTAACCGACTACGAAGGACTGTGGACAAATGTTGAAAGTGCAGTATTAAAACAGGGGACGAGGTCACTGAAAAGAATGCCCGCCAGTGTAACGGCATAATGTTTGGATTAGGCAATGTGTGAGAACGAGAGGCATTGAAAGAAAAAAGGAAGATAGTAGGGGAAAGAAAGAAAGAGATGGGGGGGCAGAGGAGGAAAAGTGACAGGATGGATGGCAGAGATTGTGCATTGAGGCATAGAGTAAACATATTATATAAAAAAACATAACTAAAGCAAGTAATAACATCTGAAAAAGTGAACATTAAATGGTGAAAATCTACAAAGCTGCATTCATGAGAGAGTGGTTAGTGAGAGAGCTTGGGCCCATCCAAACATTTATCCGCAACCCGATGACCTTTGTGGCTGCATGAGAGGTAAGAGGGAGAAATTCAATCACAATTTATATTTTCAATACAGAGTAACCAATTAGTCATTTTAAAATCTAGTCCACAACTGAACTTGAGATTAGAAGGGTTTCATTACAAACTAAAATATAGGTTCACATATACCAATCTCAACATAAGGGTATAAAACTACAGAACAAATAAAATGTGTCCAAATCTCTTTAAGAGATAAACCCTATGTAACAGTAGTTCTATCTTGACAATGCAAGTAATCGGGAAACGAATTGAGAGTTAAATTTCATCAAATGATTCTCAAAGGTAAGCTTGGGCACTCTATCTTTCCAAATAATATCTTGAAAGAGACAACCCTAAACTAAAAGTGTTGTATAAAGATGAGAAATTAGAAAAATGTGTTAGCTGTCAGTGTCTTCAGTAGAAGAAACTCCAAACAAGGGTCAAGTACCATAATGCCACTCAAGCAGAAGCAGAGCAGAAGTCTTTTCCTCATGAAGTCCTAAGATGTCTCTACTGACCCTCACTAAGTTACAGCATAAAATATTAGTTGCATTCAACGTAGACAATCCCACATGACTTTCTCCAGTATTATTCCATGATTCCTGCAGAAACTGGATACTTGCTCCACCTTTCCAACATCAATAAGTTGCAACATCATTCATCCTTGGCCATTCTTCTCCTCCTCTATGAGAACTTTCCTCCTTGCTCTTTGCTCTTTACCGCGTTTCTCCTTGACAAACGTTTTCTCCTCATACCTTGCTATGAAATGGAAACAAAACCCTTTGTAATGACAGACTTTTTCGGCCCTCTTTAGAGGGAGGATGATGGAAGATGACTCCAGCCTATTACCCTTATAGTATAGGGTTAGGACTATAAGTAGGACCTATCCATGAGGCACAGTAGTGCATTGTCGTACCCTTTTCTTTTGATCAGGGCTTATAAATTTAAGCTAGGGGATAGATATATTAGTATTAGTGATGATCCATCCTTTTGCAAGAGTGTTAGTATATCTTCTTTGGAGTTATGCTTATTTCGGGCCTTGTAGGCCTTAAACGGGACAGACTCCATCTTGCCCTCTGCCTGGTAGCTTGAGAGGCTTTCTAGGTCAAGTGTAATGTTTTAGTTTCGAGGTGTTGTTCGCTTGGAGAGAACCGGCTCAGGCTGGCCCTTATCGAAAGACTGTATTTTTCTCCACTCCGAAGACACAACTTCAGGCCGGCCGGCTGGGAACGTGTCCTTGGTACGGGAAGGTACAAGAATTTGGTGGGCGGCAGGTTACTGGCCGTAACTTTCCATGAAGGGACAGGCTTTGATATTAGCGAAAGTGTTAGGCAATGAGTCAGTCAGTTTGTAGGCGGCAGCTAGCCGTTAGTATCTATGCTATTAATTATTTCCAGGCAGACAGTCGCCATTTTGAAGTCCGAGAAAGCTGAGACTCTCTGAGAAAGATTGAAGGAGAAGGAGAAGCAGTGCAGAGCGATCAGAGACAGAGAGAGATAGCAGCTAATAACGAGAGAGGTTCCAGTGCCTTGGAGGGAAGCAGAGGAGATCGAGCATAGCGGTGCAGACGTGTACCCGTGACTGCTAAGGTGTGATTCCGAGACGAGCCAAGACACAGACGAGAAGGGAACCTAGATGACTGACGAACCCCAACTTCATATTAACCAGGTGACCTCCGCCCTTTCCCTTATAGAGCGCGCATTCTAATCTTTTACTTTTCTTTGCAGAATATATATATATTATCATATAGTGTTGTGTGTGTGTGTTTATAATTATTGTAATAAAAAAGACCCCAGTTCTTAGTGAACCGACATGTGCCTTGTATTCTTGTTCAATCAGGGTAACCTGGTCTTCTAGTCAGACATTGTTTGCATGAACGGATGCGACTCCCGATCAGGTAAGGAATGACTGAGCAATGAGGGAGAGAGGGAACGTTTGATGCCAAGAGCAGAAGGTACATATTTCAATTTGGAAAGCCGTACTGATTTCTATTATCGTAGTTTTATCCTGAGTAGACAATGAGAGATTTCTTCCATAAGTGTTCATAGGAAAGTGATCGTCGTTGGTACACGGTGTTAATGAGAGCACCGGAGATTGACGGTGTGTAGATCCGCCGGATTGTGGATCGTGTGTGAACGAGAGCACCGGGAGGACACGGTGTGGAGATCTGCTGGATTGTAGATCGTGTGTGAATGAGAGCACCGGAAGGACACGATGTGGAGATCTGCCAGATTGTAGATCGTGTGTTAATGAGAGCACTGGGACTGCAGGCCCGTGTGTAGACATGCCGGATTGCGTGTCGAGTGAGCACTGAGGGAGATCAGTGTGTAAGAGTATATAATCAGACCTGCCCTAGGGTAGATTAGTCTGGGCCTAAGTTGCCGCGAGACTAGTTGGTATGAATAGGATATTGTAGAAAACCTACGCATGTTTATTGCTATTTTTCCCCATCCTTAGGTACGAGATGTATATACATATATCCATACCCATTGTAAATACATTCTAAGGAGGGAGGTGATTACGTTCTGGCTGGGTTAGAGGGGCTCCTAGGAGCTGATTCCATCTAGTCCGAAAATCCGGTCGTTACATCTGGCGTCACAAACTGTTTACGAAGCCTGTGTGCGCTGTATTGTTTTGATCTTGTTGGTTTGCGCTCGGCTCGTACGTATTTTTCTTTGTTGTAATTGTGTATATATTTTTTGTGTGTCACGTTTTCGAAAAAGTCGAAATCTACTTTCAAATTGCCTGTTAATATTCCCGGCTGGGAATCAACGCCTTACGAGATCTTGGCCCGTGAGTGGGCCGATTCTACTGGTTTGAGTGAGAATTGGTCCTCTTGTTTGGAGCAGGCGGAGCCGGCTGATGTGGTTTCTTGCTTGCAAAAAGCTCCAGTAGTGAAGGGTGATGAGCTTCCTATTTTGGGACGCAGAGGTTGGATTGTGCTAGCTGCATACAGAATTCTTCATGAGAGGTTTGTTAAGTTGCAAAAGCGGTTTGTGGATGTGGAAGAAAAGTTTGTTGAAGTGCAAAATGCGCATACTCTTTTGCGGTGTCAGAATAAATTGCTTGCCGACAAACTTGAGACTTATCAAACTATAGCCGAAAGGGCTGCGGTTCGCATTGCGAAATATAAATACAGACACCATCGTGGTCGTGTGTCTACACGGAAAGTGCGTCTGGTCGTGGCGAAAGCCGGACTGGATTGGAACCCGGACGAGTGGGATGGTAATATCTGGGATTCAAATGCTTCTGACTCCTCGGCTGAGGAGGGTGACAGGCGCGAATCTTCTCGCTCCGGGCATGATTGTAAATCTTCTTCTTGTGACAATGATGATGTTCCTGGCGACCGTGGTCGCTCTTCTCATTCTGATGACGTGTCTCGCCCTGATTATTCTTCTAAATCTAAGGACCGGGCATCTTCGGAGGCTCTTCCGGAGGTTTCTGCTCATCCTGTATTTCGTCGCAAATTGCAACAGGCTCCTGGTAATCCTGCTGGTATTGCTATGGATAGTATTGAAGATTTTACTCAACAGGAGGTTAGTGACATTTTACAACGATTTCGTCAACGGCCCGGTGAAGCTTTGCTTACTTGGATGGTGCGCCTTTATGAACTGGGTGCTACTGGTATAATGCTTATATATTCACATAGGACCACTGTATCTTATATGGTTAATGGAAGATAATTTTTTCTTTCTATGAATGAATTGTATATTACTGTATTATGTGCTTTTATGACTGCTTCTCTGTCAGTCGAATAAAGAAACTTTGAATTTGAATTTGAATTTGGTATCATGCTTGATGCTGGTGATTGTTTACGATTTTGCTCGTTGAGTTCCGATTCTACTGTACAAGATCATTTTCGGAATTATAATGGTGCTGGTCAGATTAGTTTGCTCCAGCTTGCAACTGAAGGCTGTAATCATAAATATCCTACTGAATCTGATTGGCCTGCCAATGACAAGCCGTGGTACACTTTACGCGATGCGTTGCAGCGTTTGAAAGAGGAAGTGATGAAGACTGCGATTTTTCTCAGTACTTCTGACAGATTGTTGGATGGTCTTTTAACATCTTCTGTACGCAATCGCATTATCCGTTCTTCCCCTGTTGCTTATAAGCAGGTTATGATGACTTTGTTGATTAATCAAACTGGCAATCCTTTGTCTGCGGTGCTTGAATCCGTTCGTCAGCTTGGTGAGTTGGGTGAATGGTTTAAACCTGAGAGACAATCTCGACCTGAAGGTCGTACTGCTGGGGATTATAAATTCTCTAGACGTGATATGTTTCTTGCACTTTTGGCTGATGGTGTGAAAAGGGAGGACATTGACGGTGAACCTAATAATCGCTTGTGGGAGATATTTCGTAAGCGTGGTTTGGATCGGAAGGAGGGTGCCCGTCGTGTGCGAAAGAATGATTATGACCGTGGTTCTGATGACTGTGGTGATGAAAGGCGTCGTGTGGATTCTGATCGCCGTGATGACCGGCGCTATGACCGTGATGTGTCCCCTCGTCGTGACAAAGTGAGAGTGAGAGAGGGGGAAAAAGAAAGGGGGAGAGATGATCGTGTTTCTAACCGATATAGAGATGAGAGGGATTATTCCCCTGAGCTGAGAAGAAGGGAGGATCGTCATAGGCTTTCTGATCGTAATTCACAGTACTATGAAAATGACAAAAATCCATTTCGTAATGGAGATGGATATGAACAGGAAATTTTGATACCCAAGAAACCTGAGAGCATTTATCCTGATTTGTCTTGGTTGACAGAACGCAGTAAAAATGACTAGGAAATAGGTCAAGCTCCAGTACGCAGGTGGGCTCACAGAGACAACAGACCCTATGTAGATATTGAGATTTTTTGGAAACATCGTAATATCCAAAGGGCCCGAGCATTGGTAGATACAGGAGCGGAGGCCACTTTAATTCATGGTAAATCAAAGAAATTTAAAGGACAATTCTTCACAATTACTGGTTTAGGTGGAAAAGAGACCCCTGCAAGGCAAACTACACTTGAGATGAAAATTGGTAGGATTCCCCGTAAAGAATATTTTGTGTTAGTTGTACCACTTTTGGAGTATA
The DNA here is from genome assembly GCF_964263255.1 of Lissotriton vulgaris. Classification (NCBI taxonomy): domain Eukaryota; kingdom Metazoa; phylum Chordata; class Amphibia; order Caudata; family Salamandridae; genus Lissotriton; species Lissotriton vulgaris. The sequence continues at coordinate 595,310,322 of NC_141693.1, forward strand.
TAATTGGAATTGATATTTTGAAAGGATTTGGATGATGGTTGTTATCAATTTGGAACCAAGCATTACATTTCGTCCAGACCCGTACGGGTTGGCCGTTTACGGATGCCCCCCATTAAAATTCCTCAAGCCACGAAAATAGTTTCTCAGAAACAATACCATATTCCAGGTGGTCATGAAGAAATTAGTGCCACAATTCAGGATTTGGTTGATGCTGGAGTTATAACTCCGGTCACTTCTGCTTGGAATAATCCCGTTTGGCCTGTGCGCAAGAGTGATGATTCTTGGTGCATGACTGTTGATTATCGAGAGTTGAACAAGCATACACCTCGTTTGACTGTTGCAGTGCCAGACATTGTTACTTTGATTCAGAGAATTCAAAAGCATCCAGGTACATGGTATGCGTCCATTGATATTGCTAATGCTTTCTTTTCAATTCCAATTGCCCCCGAGTGTCAGGAACAATTCAGTTTTACATGGAATGGACGCCAAATAACGTTTAGGAGTCTTCCTCAAGGTTATGTATATAGTCCTACGATCTGTCACCGGCTGGTGGCGGAACATTTGTCTGAGGTGCCCGTACATCCACAAATTCAGGTGTGTCATTATATTGATGACATTTTGATTCAAGGTGAGACGCAAGATCAGGTCCAGTACCATTTAGATCAGATCCTTGACTGTTTACGTGCAAAAGGTTGGGAAATTAATCCTGATAAGTTACAAGGCCCATCCCAAAATGTTAGATTTTTAGGCATTAATTGGCATGAAGGTCATAGAGAAGTGATCCCACAGGTAAAGCGGAAAATTTTAGATTTTGCGGTTCTGAGGAATAGAAAAGAGGCTCAGAGTTTCATTGGCTTGTTTGGTTTTTGGCGTCAGCATATTCCCCATTTGAGTCAGATTTTGGCTCCTTTATATCGAGTCACTCGTAAAAAGAATGCGTTTGAATGGGGTGAACCACAACAGAATGCATTTAATTTGGCGAAAGAAGAGATTCAGTACGCCTTGGATTTGTGGCCTGTGGGCGAGGGTGATGTGGATTTGAATGTATCTGTGGAAGGACTGTATGCCAATTGGAGTCTAGGGCAGACAAAAAGTGCCATTAGGTTTTTGGACTAAAAAGTTACCTGAGGCTGGTGAGCGTTATACACCTTTTGAAAAACAATTGCTTGCATGTTACTGGGCTCTGGTGGATACCGAGCAATTGACCCTAGGTCATGCTGTGATTTTGACACCTGAAATTCCTATCATGCAGTGGGTTTTGAGTTCGCCGAAATCCCATCAAATTGAACATGCTCAAGAAGCGAGCGTGATTAAATGGAAATGGTACATTCAGGACAGGGCACGTGTGGGTCCGAAAGGTGTGGCAGTGTTGCATGAGCGAGTGGCGCAGGCGCCATCGAATGAGACTGGAAGTGACTGTTCTGTGCCTGTAGTGCAGGAATCTCCTGTCAAGTGGGGTAAGCCATTTGATGATTTGTCCGCGGAGGACAGAAAACATGTGTGGTTTACGGATGGTTCAGCGAGGTTCATTGGTGAGAAACGGCATTGGAAAGCAGTGTCCTATAACCCAATCACGCAGAAATTATTGAGTACCACTGGTGATGGAAAAAGTAGTCAATATGCTGAATTGTATGCAGTTTACCAAGTTTTGAAACAGGAACTACCTGGCACATGTCACATTTTCACTGATTCCTGGTCCACTTCTAATGGACTGGCGGTATGGCTACCAACCTGGCATTCTCATAACTGGGAATTGCATTCGAAAGAACTGTGGGGTAAAGAACTATGGCAAGAAATTTGGGAATTGCTCCCACAGAGTACTGTGACAATCTTTCATGTGGATGCTCACACCCCGATAGACTCCCTTGACAAACATAACATTGCAGATGAAAAGTCTAAAATTTCTGAGGCAGTGGTGGACATGCAAGATTCTGATTTGGCGGGATTGGTGAAATGGGCCCACCAGAAGGCGGGGCATTTTGGAGAAAGAGCCACTAGCAGGTGGGCTGCCGATCAAGGAATTTATATTCCTTTAAATTTGATTAAAGATGTCATTCTGCATTGTCCCATCTGTCAGCATTCTAGAAAGAGAAAAGTGCCTCATATTGTTCAAGGGCATTTAACCCGAGTTCCGCGTTCCTTCGCTGCGTGGGATTCCTCGTCAAACTTTTGGATCACCTTGGCAGAGAGAGTGACTAACTCTCCACATTTCTGCCTCACTCCCATGAGGTCTGTGACTGACATCCTGGCGACCTGCTTGGTTGCTGTCCCTGCTTCCACTGAAACGTTGCAGCATATTTTCAATATTTCGAGTGCCCGACCCAATAATATTCTGGGCGACTTTGCGGCCCATGAATTTTGCCCTTTGTGTACTGTTCTTTCAGACTCCGTTCCCCCGGTTCATTCCCAAATTACTACCTACAACATCTCGCAGGGTGATTTATGCTTTATTTTGACCTGTGATCCTAAGGCTATTACTGAATGTGTTAAACTGAAGTTACAAGCTGCCTCTTCTTTTTCAGCTCATCAACGATTGCTGTGCTTACAAAGACTCCCAAATTCATGTGTTTCTGTTAAAAATAATATGACATGTAAACGTATATTAGTTGCTCCTAGTTATTACCGTGCAATGTTGCTGCCCTCTGGCTGGTTGTTTTCCTGCCGGAATTCCTCCTGGCCCTATATTCCTGCAAATATTTCTGGAGGTCCATGTGCTATCACTAGATTAAGCTTGTTAATGCTTTCTTCGCACCCTAGTTCCCATTCCCGTGTGGTCCGCAATTCTATGACGTTACATGAGGACTGTGACTCTTCCGTTCATCTTTATTCTAAATCTGAATATCTTAGTTTAGCTTTTTCTATTAGTGGTGTCCCGGCGTTGGCCGTTTACAATGCCAAAACAATAGGCAAGATGGCCTGCTGGATGGTTAAGTCCATTAATCAGACTTCTACCGTTTTATCTGACTTGTTATTAGATGCCCAGGGTGAGCGCAGAGCGATTTTGCAGAATCGTGCAGCGATTGACTATCTCCTGTTAAAACATGGACATGACTGTTCTGACTTTGAAGGTCTTTGCTGCTTCAACTTATCTGACCACTCTAAATCGATCCAGGCCCATATTGACAAACTTCACGACTTGACTGCAGAAGTTAGACAACATATTGATCAGGGATGGTTTGACTGGCTCTTTAATTGGTTACCTGACTTACATTCTTTAAGACAGATTTTAGGGGGTATTATGATTTCTATTTGTATTTTAGTGGCCATTTGCTGCTTTATTCGGTGCATTCCTTCTCTACTCCAATATTGTAGATTTAGCAAGAGAAATAGATCAGTTAATTTTGTTTCTTATTATTCTTCCACTGATGTTAGTTCCATGTAGAACATGGTTAATAGACTGGAGTCAAGGGTGAAGTGTAATGACCGACTTTTTCGGCCCTCTTTAGAGGGAGGATGATGGAAGATGACTCCAGCCTATTACCCTTATAGTATAGGGATTAGGACTATAAGTAGGACCTATCCATGAGGCACAGTAGTGCATTGTCGTACCCTTTTCTTTTGATCAGGGCTTATAAACTTAAGCTAGGGGATAGATATATTAGACATGTGCCTTGTATTCTTGTTCAATCAGGGTAACCTGGTCTTCTAGTCAGACATTGTTTGCATGAACGGATGCGACTCCCGATCAGGTAAGGAATGACTGAGCAATGAGGGAGAGAGGGAACGTTTGATGCCAAGAGCAGAAGGTACATATTTCAATTTGGAAAGCCGTACTGATTTCTATTATCGTAGTTTTATCCTGAGTAGACAATGAGAGATTTCTTCCATAAGTGTTCATAGGAAAGTGATCGTCGTTGGTACACGGCGTTAATGAGAGCACCGGAGATAGACGGTGTGTAGATCCGCCGGATTGTGGATCGTGTGTGAATGAGAGCACCGGGAGGACACGGTGTGGAGATCTGCCAGATTGTAGATCGTGTGTTAATGAGAGCACTGGGACTGCAGGCCCGTGTGTAGACATGCCGGATTGCGTGTCGAGTGAGCACTGAGGGAGATCAGTGTGTAAGAGTATATAATCAGACATGCCCTAGGGTAGATTAGTCTGGGCCTAAGTGGCCGCGAGACTAGTTGGTATGAATAGGATATTGTAGAAAACCTACGCATGTTTATTGCTATTTTTCCCCATCCTTAGGTACGAGATGTATATACATATATCCATACCCATTGTAAATACGTTCTAAGGAGGGAGGTGATTACGTTCCGGCTGGGTTAGAGGGGCTCCTAGGAGCTGATTCCATCTGGTCCGAAAATCTGGTTGTTACACCCTTCTATGCTAACTAATGAGGCTTTGTCCACACTTGCAGTGTAAACAAAAATACAAGCATTTACATTTTACATTGAAGGTTAAATATGTAATACATGAATTAGACTGAACTGAATGAATACTCAAGGCCCACTCTTATGTCAACTTAGCAGTGCACAGGGTGATACAATATATGCACATTTATACACATATAATGAATACAACTTCTTAATGCGTGAATAAACTGTAAAGAATTATGAAGATGAGATTCCAAATGCACCTGCATGGAAATCATTCGTATTACAAGTATAAATGTTTAAGCATTAGTCTATACATACACATTCTATTTTATTAACCTTCCAATGAGACACATTTTATACATTAACTTTCCCTGTCACATTAATATTTATATCTTACATAGACCTTTATCAGTCACGTTTTATAAACATAAATCTCCACATGGAGTACTTTAAATATGAAATACTCTGTTTTCCTTAGTAACATTAATCACACAGAATATATTTGAGTTCTGACTATGCATGATTATGATGCACTCCTACAGTATATCAGGATGGGGTGAAAATGTCACTACTCCAGAAGGCAACTAAGAGGTTTTCTTTCAAGCTTCTTGTTTACTCACAGGGTGCTCCTGAACAACTCACTTAGTTGGTCTATGTTATGTGTAATAGAAGCAATATAGCAAAAAGAATAGCAGCTGTCTAAGGCCTACACTGTTAAATCTAATTCACCATTGGGATGAATTTACTGTCATTATACGTTTGCCTGCGATAGAGTTCTGCTACCTGTTGCTCACGTCTTTATCTAGTGTGTGAATTGAGGGGTAGACCGGCTGCCTATAGTGTATCACTGTAGGATATTTGGTTTTGAATAGCTCAGCTTTTGATGTAGGAAAGTGCCCCTTTTTGCATGGTTGCTCCCCACTTTTTGCCTAATTTTGATGTACTTTTGACTGGGGGCGTGCCCTGGGTTCCTGCCAACCAGGTACCCAGGGCCTATGTTATTTAACTAAACTGTACAGTTGCAACACCCAATTGGCAACTGTCTGGCCACATGTAAGTCCCTTATAAAGGGTCTCTTGTTCACTCGTCTACCTAGCGGACAGCGCACTTCCAGGACGCGCTTACCGTACTCTGTGTCAGCCGACACCGGACCTCGCCGCACCCGCTCCGCGGGTGCCGCATCGCCGGAGAAAGTAAGGGGCAACCGCCCAGGACTTCAAGGGGGAAGACTGTGTCATCAGTGGCTGAGGGCTGCAGGGCTGCGAGCGTCAGGGACTCCATTACCCAGGAGTCCCTGCTAGACCGGCTACAACTTCCAGTCCGCTCTCCCTGGCGGCCGGCCCACCTCCCTGAACGCCGGTATAATTGGGACCCTTCCTCCCGCAGCGCGGGACGCAGCCCGGAGCAAAGACCGGGCTAAGAGCGGGCCGTTTGAGGCCGTTCGAGGACGGCAGCGGACGGCCCTGGCCCACATCTCTTGGCTAGTTGTGAAACTAGTAAGGTAGGCGATTTGGTGCCCCATAGTTTGGAAGGACATAAGAGACTTTGTATTGACTGTGTGGACTATTAAGTTATCACCTTATTTGTGTAAAGAGTGTGCTTAGCTCGGATTACTGCAGTTGGTACTTTTTAGAAATCATGGTTTTAAGATCTGGTAAAACACGTAATGTCCAAATTCAAACACCCTCAGGAGTGGTTTCGGGTCCACTGGACGCCTTTATTACACGTGCCACGGGTATCCTAGAAAAGGAAATTGCAATGGTGGAAAAACGTCTCTCCATTGACTTGGTCAGCGGAAAACGTTCTTCACTGGGTAGGCTGGCCAAGATCCCAAGTCCCGTGTCTCATGCACAAGCACACGCAGCTTTTAATTGTATACATCTAGACACTACGGAGGCCATAGTCCATATGGATAGCGAGGGGACTGATCTTTCTGTACACACATTACCTCATCCTGTTCACCCACTGGATGATCATGAAGTGACTGGGGAAATTAATACTCAGGACAGTCAAAATTCCGAATATAGCTCGGAATCTGTTGACTTACCCCCTGATTCACCCAAAACAGTCTCTAATGACCTAGTCCATATAGACTCTCTGGGTACAGTCAAGGTTTCAAGGAAGAGAAAACAAGACACGAGCTATAAGGGTGGGAGAGAATGCAAGTTGCCCAAATTAAAAGATACCGCTGGTAATCCCCCATCGGCACCAGGCCGCCCCAGCGAAACACAATGTATCAATACATTGTCTAATGCCTTATGCCCCTCCCTTATCTCCCTGGGCTCCTCGAACCCCTGCCCAACATGCTTAAGCAGCGATGATTCCTTGTTGGGTAAGATAGAGGCTTTGATGAAAAACCTTTTGTTACCTGTCTTGGAGCGGACTAGATTAATGACATTGAAAATAGATGCACTGGAGGCTGTAGTTAATGTGAATTCTGCTATACTATTGTCTATACCTGGTATTAACTCAAGGGGGGCTAAACCTCCTCCTCCTGTCCCAAAAATATCGAACATTCCAAATATTGTCAATGGTAATCCCAGCAACCATAAACCTCCAGGGTCAGCAACTGATAGATTAAACAGGGGTGGTGTTTCTAAAAATATTCCAAGTAAGGTACCAGAGGCCTTGCCCCAACGTACCCACTTGACAAAACCCGTGAATAAACCAGTTAGATCAACCCCCACTAGACGTAACACAACCAAACCACCCTCCCTGCCAAAACCTGGTACAGCCACCCATAGCCTTTCCTCACATGGGCCCCCAGTAAATCAACATAGTACTCAAAAGCCTTTGGTGGGAAAGCATTCCAGTCATCCAACACCCCGGGTTGATATCCCCATAGAGGCTACACCATACACTATGGTACTGACTGGTGTAGCCCCCCTATAATCTGGCAAAAGGGAGACTCATGGTGACCTGCGTAACAAGGTCATTTATTGGTTGAATAAAAACAGACCCCTACCCCCTTCTTCGCCCACAGAAATCTTATTTGTGAGAAGGGTCGACTGGGTGGGCCAGGGTAGCAAAGACTTGGAGGGTGACTGTATTTTAATATCGTTCAGGGATCCATGGGTGGTGGACACAATCTGTAGAGAAGCTAGGTTTGCTAGGCAGGGGGACGTCCAGACCCTAGACCTCACATATTTCTATCCACAAAGGCAGGCACTCGCCCTGAAGGCCCCTAAACAGGGTCGGCCCACCTTTAGGAGCTACCCCATGATAAGGACACCGCAACTACCACTTTTCCCACCCCTATTTAACCATTTTGGTCCTCTGTCTGATCTCGAGGCCATTGATTGACTTCCAAAATTCCACATAGAAAATGCTGACCCTTGGGTAGGGAGCTGGTGGCAGGGTCAAGAGTCCCCACAGTCCACAATTATGGCAGAGGAGTGTAAGAGGATCCCAGTACCAACTGGGATGGACACACCATCACATAGGGCAGGGGGAACCACCATAACGTTGAAAGAAAATAGTCAGAACATCGTTGCAAGACCTGAAAATGGGTGGGTTATTGAGGCTGGTCAGGACAAGCTTGTAGTTTCAGAGGTGGTGGTCCCTGCAGCGGTACCCACATCGGAAACTCTTGCCCTTGTGTCCTGGAACATTGCTGGGGTTAAAAGTCGTATCCATTCTGAAGACTGGCTGGAGTTCATGGAGAAATTTGATATCATCTTGCTCCAGGAAACTTGGGCCATTGACCCAATCTTTAGGCATGGCTATGTTAATTTTTATAAAGCAGCCACTCGAAGCACTACTGGAAATGCTAAAGGGAGAGCCTCAGGGGGGCTACTGATTTGGGTCAAACAATCCCTGGGATATCATACTACGGAGATATGTGTACAAAATCCGGACCTCCTCATAGTTAAATTGAGCAGGTCTGGCTATCGGGACTTGATCCTGTTTAACATATATGTACGTGGTTTGCCGGGCGGCCGTACGCCACCTTTGCTGGAGGCACTGGATCCTATTTTGGCAGCCCTAGATAGCAATAGCGTTATTCTCATTGCTGGGGACCTAAATTGCTGTTTTGAACCCTTACTAGACCCAGGGGACTGTTGGGGTTCCGCAGAGGATGCAGTATGGGGCATACCCGACCTGCTGTCCGTCAAACCGGCACCCGCCACTGAGGCAGCGGTGAATTGGATGGCCTTTTGTTTAAATTGTGGCTTTCGGGCCTGTAATGGTCGAACAAAATCAGACCAGGAAGCCAAATTCACATTTGATAATGGGTTAAGAAGAAGCTGCATTGATTATATCCTATTGAAAGTAGGAGATTGGCCCCTGTTGGTGGACATGGAGGTATCATCCCGTCCAGAAAGTGACCATAACCCCCTGACCCTGCAACTAGGGTTGCCAGGATTAGCGAGACTAGCAGGACCCGGTACCTCACAGACGGGGGATACCTATTTAACAAATGATAGGAAGAGGCTAAAATGGTCAAAAGTTGAGGAGGATGAGGCATTGAGGAATAAGATTTTCAGCGTGGTAAATAATACCTATAACGAAATGCTGACCCACGCCGAGTTGGGGGACAACTCCGAAATAGCTGTGCTTACCATTAATCTGCATAATCGTTGTTTTGACGATTTAAAATCTCTGCTTTCGCAACCTTGCCGGCAGGGAAACCACACAGCATCTACCCGCCCCCAGAAATGGTACAACAAAAAATGTAGGGAAGCCCACACTGACTTGGTCAAAGCAGTCAAGTCTCGGAATATGGGCTTAGTGAAGGTGGCTAGACAGACCTACAGGAAAATACAGAGGGTAGCCAAACTGGAGTGGGAGGACAAGTATTGGTTAGATCTATTGGAAGCTTCCTTGTCCAATAACCCCATTAAATTCTGGGAAATAGTTAAGTGGGGGAAGGACTCGGACGCACGTATTCCCTCAAACCATGTGCCCCCTAACGTGTGGGTGACTTTCTACTCAACTCAGTTTTGTGGCGAGGATTTTATGCCACCCAGTATTTTGGAAAGGACATACCAACCCACTACCCGAAGCGAGACCATCATCTTCACAGAAGGCGAGGTCGAGCTGGCACTAAATTGCACTATGCGAGGGAAAGCTCCAGGTATGGATCTTATACCCGCTGACCTATTTAAAGCCAACCCCGCCCTGTGGATACCATATATCATCAAGGTGGCAAATTCCATAGCCGCAGGTGCAAAAATACCTAAATCTTGGAAGGGGGCAGAGATCTTACCGATCTACAAAAAGGGCAGTAGGTCTGACCCAGGAAACTACCGCCCAATTAGTCTTATTGACTCTATGCAAAAACTCATTGCCCGCATGGTTTTGGGCAGGGTCCAAGGCTGGATCGAAATGGAGGACATCCTATCCCCCATGCAGGCGGGCTTCAGATCGGGAACAAGCACCATCGACCAGGTGTTCAGATTTTGTCTGATCTACTGGAAGGTGGTGCAGCTTGGCGGCGGTACCATCTTCGCTGCGTTCATTGATCTGAAGTCCGCCTTCGATCTAGTCTCGAGGGACAAACTGTGGGGAGTCTTGAGGAATTTAGGAATGCCTGTAGAATTGCTCGATCTGATACTTAAATTGCATGAGGAGAACTTTGCGAGGGTAAGATGGGGAGGACAGGGCCAAGTGACCGAACCTTTCCCTGTCACCCGAGGTGTTCGTCAGGGGTGTGTATTGGCACCCACCCTTTTCCTACTGTTCATTGACCAAGTGGTCAAATTTTTTGAATCGACCCCGACAGACGCCCCTATGTTGGCAGGACAGCGTTTCCCAATGCTCATCTTTGCTGATGACACCCTACTCCTCTCCAGAACACGCAGCGGATTACAGCGGGCCTTGGACCGCTTCGAGGAGTTCTGTGTCATCAGCGACCTTAAGGTGAACGTGGGAAAATCCAAATTTATGGTGTTAACTAAGAACTGTCCTGTCCGGAGCTCAGTTAGTATGGGTGGAATCAAGCTGGATCAAGTGGAGAACATGATCTATCTGGGGGTTACGCTAGATAGTCGCCTGAGGTGGAAAGCACAAGTTGATGCTCAACATCTTAAGTTTGCTCGACTTACTGGCTGCCTCCTTAGTGAGCAAAGGAAATCTATCACCAAGCGGGTTATCCCAGCTCTTAAAATCTATGATGCCAAAATCAATCCTGCAATTCTATATGGTGCAGATTTGTGGGGCCATATGGATCTTACGGGTCTGTATAAAATACAGTGTAAATTCCTTCGAAATTTGGTAGGCCTGCCTCAGTCGTCCCCTTCTATTCCCCTCTGTCTGGACTTAGGATGCCCTCCGATTAATGAGATGGCCAGGTTTAGACTGGTTGCTTTCTGGAGGCGCCTATGGACCTCCCCCGAGCTTACATTATTTGCAAACGGGGTAGCAGAAGTTAGGTCAATCAGGGGATCGGAGAGAATTCCCGGTTTCCAAATGGTAAAATCCATCCTGATGGATATGGGCCTAGAGCAGTTATGGATATCCCCTGCCACCGGTACCTTCCCTTCCAAATTGGCATTAAAAGAATTGTATTGGTCTATGCTTCGTCTGACTAGAATCAATGCCTCCAGTTCTACCAACCTCACGGGTAGGTTCCTTTCCTTCAAGCTGGACCCATCTCGTGAACAATATTGGGATAAGGTTTCCAAATCCTTAGATAGGAAACTCTTTCAACAGTTCCGGGTGGGCTCACTGCCTTTGAACACCTTCACGAAAAACTGGCCATCAAGTACCACGGATCATTGTAAATGGTGCCCAGGACATAAGGAAACAGTGGGCCATTTTTTGTTTGCTTGTCCTAGATACCATGCTCCTAGGGCCAAATGGCTAAAACCATTGTTTCAGCGCCTGCCCATTAGAAAATCTGAGGAGGCCATTCATGTATTAAGAACTAACACACTAGAAGTTATTACAGTGTGTACGGCCAAATTTCTGGGCTGGGCCTGGATACTCAGGGCAAAACTTTAGTCTAACTTAGACTTTTTTAAAACACCGATGGTACATGCTTCTTCTTTTTTTGAATATCTTTGTCTTATCATTTTTCTGTTTGGAATTTATTTGTATTCCTCTTTCCCCCCAAGGAAAATTTGACTCAGGACTGTCTTTTCATTGTTTAATGCTTTTTTATTGTTAATGAATTTATTGCTAATCAATGTTTGTTATTAATTGTCTTTTATGATTTTTTTAATCGAAATAAAGACTTTAAAACCTGAAAACCTGGGTACGATAGGTACCAAGGGCACTGTGACTAGGAAAGGCCTCAAAGAGATGCAGCACTTATTTTGCCACCCTTAGAGGCCTTATACCATCGCACACACACACTCTGCCATTGCAAGCCTCGTGTTTTGGTGCAGAACAAAGTGAAGAGTCAACATGACACACATCCCTGTGTGCCATGCCTACAACCCACCGGGCCGAAGACGGCTGTAATGCCAGAAACCGGTCCCCGGGAGCTTGTTTCCTTCCCAGTGTAAGAATTGGCTTTTGCAGTTTGGTTTGCCCTGTTCCCATCATGCACTGGGACGGGAACAGACTAATTTGCATACAGCCAGGTTCTGAAACTGGGATGGTGCAGTGAGCTAAAAAACGGTGTTGGATCTAGCCCTGATCTCTTGACTGGGTGAGAGCTTTCTGCTTAATTCAGAGACTCTGTCCCTCACCACCCCTTGTTGTAAATATTTTTGTCCACCCTAAGCGTGGAAGGGTATTCTCAGATGTGAGACCCTTGCTCATTGCACCATCAGGATTCAAGCAAACCGGGCCGAAGACGGCTGTAATGCCAGAAACCGGTCCCCGGGAGCTTGTTTCCTTCCCAGTGTAAGAATTGGCTTTTGCAGTTTGGTTTGCCCTGTTCCCATCATGCACTGGGACGGGAACAGACTAATTTGCATACAGCCAGGTTCTGAAACTGGGATGGTGCAGTGAGCTAAAAAACGGTGTTGGATCTAGCCCTGATCTCTTGACTGGGTGAGAGCTTTCTGCTTAATTCAGAGACTCTGTCCCTCACCACCCCTTGTTGTAAATATTTTTGTCCACCCTAAGCGTGGAAGGGTATTCTCAGATGTGAGACCCTTGCTCATTGCACCATCAGGATTCAAGCAAACCGGGCCGAAGACGGCTGTAATGCCAGAAACCGGTCCCCGGGAGCTTGTTTCCTTCCCAGTGTAAGAATTGGCTTTTGCAGTTTGGTTTGCCCTGTTCCCATCATGCACTGGGACGGGAACAGACTAATTTGCATACAGCCAGGTTCTGAAACTGGGATGGTGCAGTGAGCTAAAAAACGGTGTTGGATCTAGCCCTGATCTCTTGACTGGGTGAGAGCTTTCTGCTTAATTCAGAGACTCTGTCCCTCACCACCCTTTGTTGTAAATATTTTTGTCCACCCTAAGCGTGGAAGGGTATTCTCAGATGTGAGACCCTTGCTCATTGCACCATCAAGATTCAAGCAAACCGGGCCGAAGACGGCTGTAATGCCAGAAACCGGTCCCCGGGAGCTTGTTTCCTTCCCAGTGTAAGAATTGGCTTTTGCAGTTTGGTTTGCCCTGTTCCCATCATGCACTGGGACGGGAACAGACTAATTTGCATACAGCCAGGTTCTGAAACTGGGATGGTGCAGTGAGCTAAAAAACGGTGTTGGATCTAGCCCTGATCTCTTGACTGGGTGAGAGCTTTCTGCTTAATTCAGAGACTCTGTCCCTCACCACCCCTTGTTGTAAATATATAACCCACTGCCCTGGCATAGGTATGCCACTCCTTTAGCTGGGTGTATTATACCAGTGGTGAGGGTACAGGTGCCCGAGCCCTGTATACCCTACATAGTCTAATTCAATTCTTGGACATTGTAAGTGCAGTAATGCCACAAAGAGAATATGGTATGGGAGGTTGTTACTAGGAACTGCACAGCACTATATTGGCCTTACTGAAAAATGGGAAGTTTGGTATCAAACTTCTTAGCACATTAAACTCACACTGGTGCTAGTAGGGGATCTAATGAAAAATGCACTCAGAGGGCAACTTAGAGATGCCCCCTCAAACCTCACTCTAGTGTCATGGCTGAGTGGCTGCTCACCAGCTGCCACCATGAGCCATGTTTCTAAACCCCTGGTCAAGAGCCTGCAGCTCTCAGGGTCCTGAAACAAAGCACATCCTGGGATGAGGTGCCAAGCCTCCTCCCCCAATGGGCAGGGTCCACGAAGGGGAAGCTTCAAAGGCTTGTCACCTTTTTGAGTTACCCCAGCCATTTGCTGCTCCCAATAACTGTCTCCCACCAGTTCTGACCCAAAATGTGGGCTGGAGAATAGGCAGGAAAACCAAGTTAGGAGGAGAGGTGTGCCTACCTTTGCCAAGCGCACCCCTCAGGTGGGGGAGGCGAGGTTAAACACAACTCTCATTCCCTGCCATCTTACAGATGGGGGGACCCAGCCAACCAGAGTGAGGCATATGCCCCCCTCCCACTGGAGAGTGGCATAATATGGGGTGTACCCACCCCAAGGAAGGACTAATTGGTCCTACATGTACCTACCTGTAGCATCCCTAAATCTAGTATTTAGTGGCAACTGGAACCTTGCCTTCTCAGATCAGAGCCAACAAGAAAAAAATAGAAGGGGAAAGACCGAACAGCCACGTAGAGAAAGGAAGAGGAGGACACCCACTGACTTGGCCCCAGCCTTACCAGCTTGTCCGGACATCAGACTCCTCCTCCTGCAAAACCTTGGTGTGTCCTGCAGCCAGCAACCCTCAAAAACCCAGAGAACCTGCACTGCCTTCACAACCAAATAGAGTCTGTCTGTCATGATGAGCACCAGACTTGCTCAAAACCAACAGACTCTGACTCCGGCCGATTCAGTAAGTCTACATAACTTCGCTGCCAGCATCCCGAGTCAGAGAGACTCAATATCCTCAGCAGGTCCCCCCGGTGATCCTAGCCTGGATCTCAGTGTCCCCTGAACCTCTACAATCTCCAAAACCAAATCTGCAACCAACGGCTGAAAGGTCTCCTCAACTGTGACCAAAGATGATACCTTGACCAACTCCATAACCAAAGTAGCCCAGAAAGACCAACCACAACCTTTCGACCGACTCCATATCCAAATGCTTTGTGTCACAAGACAATGACTACCAAAGACCCCATTAACCTCATCAGCCACCGACAGCTTCAGCCAAGTCCGCATTCTACACCCAGCCTCTGTGCCACTGGTGGTGTAGTTCTTGTATCATCCTTTGGGCCCTACAGTGCTGACCTCGACCCCAGGAGCTTTTGCTTTCTCAAACTCATGGCCTGCTCACTGCAGTCCCCAAGCCCACAACTGTGCTTAGCTAGTTGGCTATTGTGTGGTGGTCCCTGCAGTGTGCAACTAGTCGCCTCTGTACTGCTGGTGGTGCGACTCAGGTAACCATCTGACCGAATCCTACCCACAGACCCATAAACCCAGTTCTGTTTTTCCAGGACTAAGTGTGTATCGTGAGTAATACTGCACACCTATACTGATATTACCACCTTTTCCCTTCTTCTAGGAAATGCACCACCTAGTATCTAGAGATACCTGGCTGTGTGAAAAAAGTAACTGAAAAGCAATTCTGACTATTTACAAGTTCAAATTATTCTGTAACCAATTAATTGCATTCTACTGCATTCAAACTGTATTTAAACTGCAGATTCTTGTAAAGTATTTTTTTACTTAAATGTACCAGGCCTGGCTTAGTTCTAGAAAATAAATATAACTAAATAATATTTTTATACAAAACAAATTAGTCGGAGTTCTGTTGAGTGTGTGAAAACATTTCTTGCCTGAGGGTGTACAATAAATGCTTAGCCCTACCCTCTGATAGGTCCTTACTGCTTGCCCACACTACCACAAATAGAGAGTAAGGTACTATCTAATTCAACCTCTGCCTACCTTTGGGGATCCACTGGACTCCGTGCACACTATACCTCACCTTAGTATAGTATATACAGAGCCAGCTTTTTACGTTTGGGAGACTAAGATTCCAGATTTAGAACTAGCACTAGTACAAAGGACTGCGCATGTAAAGCGTATAAAACTTGAGATGTTGCTCTGCTGGAAGGTTAACAAATGTAAGCTCTGCATATCCTTGGGTCTTACTTTGCTTTGGGTCTAGGTTTGATCTGAAAGATCTGTGATCTGCGATCTGTGTAATCTAGAGGGGAAATCTTCTCTGGTAGGACAAAAACTTTAAAAAATATGTTACCTGATGGGTAGCTGTTTTGTGAGGTGACTGAGGCTGTAGGTTATGTGTACTCTGAAGGATGGCTCTGCCACTAAATGTAGAGCCTCTGTAATTTGTGTGATAGCTCTGCTTTGGGAAACCTGAGTAATTTTTTGCTCTTTTACTACATTCCTTTCTATAATTTGCATATGATCTGAAGTGAGATAAATGAATTTTTACTGTTCGGGCTCTTAACTAGGAAAATCTGAGGTGGTTCCATCAGAGGTTTTCAACTTTAGTGCTGCTAATCCATTGCTATGGCTGAAGTACATTGACACGTCCACGGCACACTGTCACATAAATTAGGTGAAAATTGTGACCCATAATTTTGTGAAAGCATGAACTTTAAAAACGTAATCTGGCTCCAATTTGCAAATGATTACAGTTTGCACAGTCTCGAATGGGGAGTTGCACACAATTTGCACATAATTCTACTCACTGCTTGGTGTGCAAAATGCCAGTTTGTAGGTTTTGTTCCTGAAATTTGTGACACTTTTTTCCTGCAGCAAATTGCATATGCAAACCTAAGTGTCCGACAAAATGTTCGCTAGAATCATAATCCCATATTGAGCACAGTGGAGTTTGCACCCAAAACAGATTTTGCACCTGTTCATTATTAGGCCTACGTTTTTACCCACTTTCACCCCTCCAGTGTGGGCACTGCTACCAAAAATTCTTAAATATTACTTTGATATTCGTAAGGACATGAAAGTCAGAGACTGGTGTGGTGTATAGGGACAACAAGTGCTTTTACAGTACCCTTTGGGAAGAATATTGCCTGAGGGATTGCAGAAAAAGTACAATCTTTGAGCAGGCATTGTGGGGACTGGCCATTTGTGGCCCTCCTGAAAAGATACTTACTTTAGAATCACAGTACTCAAGCACAGTGGCGTAGCAAGGTCAGGTGGTACCTGATGTGGAAAATGTCTTGTTACCCCAATGCTTGACATAATGGCAAAAATATGTGTTTAAAACAGATATTTTTGCAATTTTGTCTCCCCCCTCAGTGATGACACTTGTCACCCTGGGCTTGACAAAATGGCAAAAATATATGTTTAAAACACATATTTTTGTCATTTTGTCACCCCCCTTAGTGATGACACTTGTCACCCTGGGCTTGACAAAATGGCAAAAATATATGTTTAAAACACATATTTTTGTGATTTTGTCACCCCCTCCCCTCAAGTTGCCGGTACCCTTGTGCACTATTGCTTTCCTGCTGTTCCTTGTTATGAACATCAGGACTAAATATTATTACTTCTTGTTGATGTTGAAATAGCATTTTTGATATGTGATACAAACTGAAACACTATTTATTGGGTTTTTTTTCTGTGTAGTTTCTTTTCTGATAGACATTGGAACCTTTATTCTAGACAAAGTTTTAATGTTTTTTTGAAGTAGTTGGCCCTTACCCAAAGGTTTGTTTAATTTTTGTAGAAGCACCTCTAAACCATTAACAGAACAGAGTATTTATTTGTGAAATAATTTCCCATTCAAAAACAGACCTGACCTTTCATGGGTTGCCTGATGCCCAGGACTTGATCCTAATATTGGGGATTGCTCTATGGCTTTCTCTGATACAGAGACGTCTGAAGTGTGAGTATCATGGTTTAGATTGTGGAAGTGAATTTTTGATTAGTGGAGTTCCATGATATGCTAACTTCTCTTCAAGGCAATCTCAAGAACGTGGATGTGCATTACACTAAGGCAGTCTTGATGTCCCTTCACAAGCACAACTAATGGCATTTATAGAAAGTGGTGTCTTAACACAATCCACAGTTCATAGGAGTGCAATGCGCAGAAGAGAAAGTGGACTCAGGTCCTAATGCACTAATCATTTCCAGCCTGTACATTTTCGTTTTAATGGAGCTGCTGGATATAAAGTAAATAAAATGTTTGCTATTGCAAAGTCATCTTGTGCCCTGGGTACCCCCTCCCCCCAACTTTTCTGCTGACTGGTACCAGTGGTAACTGACTCTGACTGACCCTTGGCTCTACCTAACCAGGCCCAGGGCCAGTGCTATGCTGAAAGTCTCCTCTTAGAATACAGTGTAAACACCTACATACAATAGGGTGCATTATGGGTTGGCGTTCCCCCGTGATTGGCATGACCTACCCCATAGGGCCCTATTACATAATAGGGTAGGTGGGTTGAAAGTACATCTCAGTCTCTTATAAATATTAGAGCATGGTAGTTTAGAGGCCAGCAGCCCTTGTCTGCATTTGCATGCGTGCACTGCTGAGCCTTACGTCAGTTTAAAAGTAGCCCAGTATTGCAGGACTGCTTTTAAAAAGTAAATTGTGCCCAAACTTGACTTTGGTTTCTGGGACACTTAACAATGGATAACCTACAATTATTGGACATATTAGGTACCCCAGGGTCTCCCCTATGTATCCCAGGGGTGGGGGTCAGGTATCTATAAGGTGGACCCTTATAAAATGAGTTTTATATGCCCTGGGTTAAGTGAAAGTGCACATGTCAATCCCCACATTGTGATAAAGTGCTGCACAAACTCGACTTTGGTTCTAAGAGCACTGTGGAGGGAGGATATGCAATATTTCTGCATATTCAGAACCCATAAAGTCTCGCCTAGATATACCAGGTGTGAGGGTCCTGTAGCTAGAGGCAGAGTACTTATAAAATATGTTTTTATAAGCCCTGGTGCTGGAAAAATGGCCCAAGTAATTTTTCCCATTGCAAATCCCCTGTAACATAGGTTAGCATGGCAGACAATTATTAATTAATAACTCTTCATAGGAGAAGGGTAAAAGTACCATTCAAAGACTTCCCTGAATGGTATTATTAAATTAAACAATATGATATTGTTGAATTTCTCCTTAAATGTACATACAACAAGTTATAAGACTTTCTTGTTTGAAAGTCCAGATTCAGCCTTCCAGTGATCTATCCTGCATGGTCAGAGTTAAGTGGATTAGCCAGGCTTATTTGAAGAGGTGATAAAGAGACAATGGGGTTTACAAGCTCTGCTGGTGTGTCCTGTTGCACAGGAATGCCAGAGCAGGTGGAAGAGTCACTAACAATGGACTTCAAGGGAAGGGGAGGACTCCAGTGCCATTTACAACTTTACCCGTGTGAACCCTAGCCAGATGCTAGGATTAAGGAAGGAATGAGCAGATGCAAGGGGGAGAGACTTTGGAGATTAGCCATCCTAGGGGTCGCAGGCAGGTCGCTCCCCACGCCACTACACGGCCACCAGCTTCCTCGTACCTGCTCCCTGCCGCAAACCTGTTTTCCAGCGGTTTCCCGCTCCTTCCCGCCGCTGCGTCCCTGCGGCCCCGCCCTCCTGCTCCCAATTTGCCACCCCGCTCCCGCCTCCCAGCTTCTCCTCCCTCCCTCTCCCCCTCTTAAGGAGGCCATGCAGTGGTGTTGGAGCGACCTCTGACCCCGCTCGCAGGCAGGTCACTTCCCACGCCACCACACGCCACCAGCTGCCTCATACCTGCTCCCTGCTGCCCGCCTGTTTTCCCGCCGTTTCCCGCTCCTTCCCGCTGCTGCGTCCATGCGGCCCCGCCCCCCTGCTCCCCATTGGCCACCCCGCTCCCGCCTCCCAGCTGCTCCTCCCTCCCTCTCCCCCTCTTAAGGAGGCCACATAGTGGCTTAGGAGCGACCTCTGACCCTGCTCGCAGGCAGGTTGCTCCCCACGCCACCACACAGCCACCAACTGCCTCGTACCTGCTCCCTGCCGCCCGCCTGTTTTCCCGCCATTTCCCGCTCCTTCCCGCCGCTGTGTTCCTGCGGCCCGCCCCCCTGCTCCCCATTGGCCACCCCGCTCCCGCCTCCCAGCTGCTCCTCCCTCCCTCTCCCCCTCTTAAGGAGGCTGCGCAGTGGCGTAGGAGTGACTTCTGACCCTGCTCGCAGGCAGGTCACTCCCCATGCCACCACACGGCCGCCAGCTGCCTCGTACCTGCTCCCTGCTGCCCGCTTGTTTTTCCATCATTTCCCTCTCCTTCCCGCTGCTGCGTCCCTGTGGCCCTTCCCCCCTGCTCCCCACTGGCCACCCCAGTTCCGCCTGCCAGCTGCTCCACCCTCCCTATCCGCCTCTTATGGAGGCCACGCAGCGGGCGAGCCACAGGGAAGCCGGTCTGCGACTGACTGCGCCTGGACCACGCCCAGCGCCTGAACCCCTGGACCCCGCGAACACCACGACACCAGACTCCGCTATGATGCCAGCACCCTCCACGCACTAAACGCCGGACAAAACCACACCTGCTTCCAAGCCGCCCCGAAACGGACTCACAGACCTTTCTCCTGCCACACCTGCAGCTTCACCTTCGACAGAGCCACCAAACCTCCAAGGACTGGACCCAACCACCTCCACTGCATACTCCTCAAAACCCGCTCAGCACGCGAACATGCCGTCGAACTCTGGGATCTGCTCCACACCTTCGCCCCAGACGTGGCCTTCCTGACCGAGACCTGGTGGAACGACTCCTCGACGCCCGACATCGCCCAAGCCATCCCAGATGGCTACAAGATCACCCGCAGGGATCGCGCCAACGGAATCGGAGGAGGAATAGCCATCGTCCACAAGTCCACCCTGAAGGTTGCCACCCACGCAGACGACACCCTCAACACCGCCGAACACCTGCACTCTCAGATCCACACCGACCCCAACACCACCCTCAGATGAACACTCATCTACAGACCCCCCGGACCCCGAGCTCAATTCAGCGTCTCCATCGCTGACCTCGCCAGCACCCACGCACTCGTCTCCATGGACTACATCCTCCTCGGGGACCTGAATTTTCACCTCAAGAACAACGACGTGAACTCCGCCACCCTGATCGACAACCTCGCCAACCTCGGCCTCAGACAACTCGTCACTGCACCCACGCCACCGGCCACACGCTGGATCCCGTCTTCTCCACAGGCGCCCATGTCACCTTCAACCACACCACCGAACTCCACTGGACGGACCACCACTGCATCCATTTCACCTTCAAGAAACCAACCATGCACCACCGCACCCAACAGCTGCCTCGCCGCTGCTGGAGCAAAGTTACTGAAGACCAGCTGATCAACTCCCTCGCCAAGAACCCACCTACCGACCCCACCAACCCAGAAGCCGCAGTCCAAAACCTTAGACAGTGGATCGACGACTGCGCCAACACCCTCGCCCCGCTCAAGAAACCCTCCAACAGCCACGCCAACAAAAGAGCCACCTGGTTCACCGTCAAGCTCCAGACCTCCAAACGTGAATGCCAGAAACTGGAGAAGACATTGCTCCACAAATGCACACCGGACAACCACGCAGCCCACAAGGACCGTGGGCTGCGTGGGCTCCGCAGACACAACCACCTCATCAGATTAGCCAAGAGATCCTCCTTCAAAGACCGCTTGGATAACAACGCACACAACAGCAAAGAGCTCTTCAGCATCGTAAAGGAACTCTCCAACCCCAGCGCCAATGCCAATGACATACCCCCCTCACAAGAACTGTGCAACTCACTGGCCATCTTCTTCCACTGCAAGATCACTGACATCCATGACAGCTTCAACACCATGACCGCCCGACTACGCCAGACCCCACCTCTCCTGTGAACCCCACCAGCGCCAACCGCCTGACCTCCTGGTCCAACATCAACGACAAGGAGACAAGCAAGGTCATGAACTCCATCTACTCAGGATCTCCTTCAGACCCATGCCCACACCACGTATTCAACAAAGCAGACGCTCCCATCGCACCCCAACTACGGAAGGTCATCAACCTCTACTTCGAAACAGCGACATTCCGGGAAAGCTGGAAACACGCCGAAATCAACGCCCTTCTCAAGAAGCCCAAGGTGAACCCCAAGGACCTCAAGAACTTCTGGTCTATCTGCCTGCTCCCGTTCCCAGCGAAGGTCATCAATAAAATCATCAACATGCAACTGGCCCGCCACCTGGAAGACAACAACATCTTGGACCCATCCCAGACTGGGTTCAGATGAAACCACAGCACCGAGACAGCTCCCCTCTTCGCCGCCACAGACGACATCAGGTGCCAACTAGACAACGGCAAAAAATCAGCCCTCATCCTCCTGGACCTGTCAGCCGCCTTCGACACGGTCTGCCATCACCCTCGAAAGACACGCCTCCTAGATGCCAGAATCCAAGAGAAGGCCCTTGACTGGACCACGTCCTTCCTTTCCGGCAGAATCCAGAGCGTCCGCCTCCCGCCCTTTCCATCTGAGGCCACCGACATCATCTGCAGTGCCCCCCAGGGCTCATCTCTCAGCCCGACGCTGTTCAACATCTACATGGCCCCCCTCGCACAAGTGGCCCGCCAACAAGACCTCAACATCATCTCCTACGCTGACGACACCCAGCTCATCCTCTCTCTCACCAAGGACCCGCACACCACCAAAACCAACCTCCACAAGGGAATGAAGGCCGACTGGATGAGGAACAGCCATCTGAAGCTAAACTCAGACAAGATGGAGGTATTCATCCTCGGACCCACCGACTCAGCCTGGGACGACCCCTAGTGTCCGACCACACTGGGAACAGCACCAACACCCACCGAACATGCACGCAACCTAGGATTCATCCTCCACTCCGCCCTCTTCATGTATAAACAGGTCAATGCCGTCTCCTCCTCCTGCTACAACACCCTCCGCATGCTCCGCAGGATCTACAAGTGGATCCCGACCGAAACAAGAAGAACGGTGACACAGGTCCTCGTCAGCAGCAGACTAGACGCTGCCAATACCTCCTTCCAATATCTCTGGAGCAGTGGGCAGTCCCAGAACATGTGCATGAATGCCGCCCCTTCCAGTCTGCACCGCAGACAGGCAGTGTGTGAGCCAAAGAACTCACACATAGAATTGGATAAGTTGGAATCTGGCATTCCGGGAGCACTTCCAGGCCCGTTCCATGAGCAATTCCCAGGGTTTCTCCTCTATTGGCGTTCCCACATCGGTTTCCCACTTAATACGCAGTGCCTCTAGAGGAGCCCTCAAGCCCTGCGTCAGCCTCCTACACAAACATGTCACTGCCTTGAGTCTACCCACGGAGGTGACCACATATTGGCAGGGAAGGAAGGTCTGTGGTTCCTCCAACCCTTGCATCCAGTGTCTGCACACAAGAAAAAAAAGAGAAAGTCCTGAGCCGGTAGTTCATGCCTCTGCATGAGATCCTGGAATGGTAGAAGCGCCCAATCTTCGTATAGATCTCCTATGGTGGAGATCCCCAGATTATCTTGTTGTAAAAAGGAATAAAGACTGGACTGCATGCTACAGGTTAACAGAGCTCACTTGGAACATCACCACTAAGGATTTTTTTTTGTAAACAGATTTTATTGAGTTAGTTAACATATAATCACAACTCATACATTCTCCATTCCCATGTGTTAACCATATAATACCGGACCAATACGTGTTTTCCCAACATGGCTGTGGCTTGTCTCACAGAAACCGGTGCAGTCCAGCAGTTCTGTCGATACCAGGAATGAGTCTTTGCCAACATTGAGAATGACCTCCCAGTCGATCTGAGAGGTAGCCCTGCAGGATTAAATTGTGTCGGTCCCTGCAGAGACAAGCATCTTCGGCCTCTATGTCCTAGCGCATACACCAACAAGACAAAATCAGAGCAACACCCCCCTCAACTCTCCCCCCTCCTCTGAGCCACCCCTCCCATCCGAGCCCCGCCACCCTCCTCCCCTCAGACATGTCACCGTCCCTAACCACAGGTTCAATGCTCAACATACATTCCACACACTTCATCCGAGTCCAATGTCAGGAGCCCATACCTCCGGTGGGACGACGCATCCACCTCCATGTACCTCCCCCCGTTTCTCACAACTTACTGCCGGCTGCTGCAGCCCTATGTGCCAGACATAACACTCATGTGCACAAACCAAGCATCCAGTTCCTCCCAGTCATGCAGGCGCTGCCAGTCCCCACCGTGTGGGAGCTCCACGCAAAACCATATCGGAATCTCAGGGGCATAAGCCGAGCCCCCCTTATTGCGTCGCAGAGCCCTATTCCAGCATTGCCTCAGAACCCACAAGTCCCTGGACACCTCCTTTTCCCGTACCGGGAGCTGCAGCAAAATCCAGCCCAGGCGGCGAAGCTCCAGGTCGCCTCCTCTCTGGTCTACCGAGAAACCCAGCTTCCCTGTCAACCGTTGTGCGAACCATTGGAACTGAGCCGCATGGTAATAAGCCTCCAAATCCGGCGCCGCAAAACCCCCCTCCCGTCGCGGGCACATCATGGTCGGCAGAGCAACTCTCCGTCTCCCCGTTCCCCACAAGAAACTCAAAACCATGGAGTTGAGTTGGGCAAAGCACTTTCTGGGTATCCAAAGTGGTAATGTAACAAAGTAGTAAAGTAAACGAGGAAGGGTAATAATTTTTAGCAAGGGCACGTGTCCCGCAACCGACAGGGGCAAAGAAGCCCAAAAGTCAAGGCTACTCTTGGTGTCAACCAGGGTTCGCCCTATGTTGCCCTCAAATAAATCTATGGGCTCATGTCACCTACCCTCCCATCAGCTTCTTCAGGAGGATCACCACGCCCCCGCAGCGGAAATAAACAGGTCTTGGCCAAGTTGACATTAAGCCCCGCCATCCGTCCCAAACTCGCCAACAACTCCCGGCCCCCCGGAGTTCATAAGTGGTATTTGAGAGGAACATCAGTAAATCGTCGGCGTATAGGGCAATGTGGTGCATCCGGCCCATCCCCTCTGGTCCTCTTTAATGCCCCCCGTTCGTGCACGAACCGCAAGCGGTTCCATTGCAAGGGCAAACAGGAGGGGAGACAGTGGGCACCCCTGCATCGTTCCCCTGCCCACGTCGCAAGCAGCTGAGATCACACCCCCCGTTCGGACTCTGGCCGTCGATCGAGAGTATCGAATTTTCGTCCATGCCACGAACCCCTAACTGAGGCCGAAGGCCCTCAGGACTCGGAACAGGCATGGCCATTCTAGACTATCGAAAGCCTTTTCGATATCTATAGACAGTACACAGGCCTCCTTGTTTCCTGCCCCTGCCTCATGCAATAACTGGCAAAGCCTCCGGATGTTCAAGGCCATGTTTCGAGTGGGGATAATCCGAGCTTGGTCTCTGTGGACTAGTGTCATCATGTGTACCACCAATCGACTGGCTAAGATGCCACTCAGTATTTTATAATCGATGTTTAACATCGCCAGGGGACAATACGCAGTTCTGTCCCACTCCGGCTTACCCGGTTTAAGGAGCGGGACAATCATTGCCTCCCTCGTCGAAGCGGGCAAGAAGCCCACCTGCCGCGATTGGTTATATAGCGTCACCAGCTGCGGAGCCAGCACGTCAAGGTAGGTGACATAGAACTCCGAGAATAGTCCATCCGTGCCTGGGGTTTTCTTTTTGGCCATGCGCTAGAGGACTGCCCTGACCTCGCTCAGTTCCACCGGCCGACCAAGGCTCTCTGCCTCTTCAGCCTCAAGCTGTGGTAATTTTACATCAAGGAAGTCTCCTTCTTCTAGTTCTCTGGGATCTACTGTGCCACAGTATAGAGTGGTATAGTAATCCAGGAATTGCCCATTAATGGCCTGCTGCCCATAATGAGTCACCCCCCTCTCGTCACAGAGTTCAAGAATCGGTGTGCCCCTGCGCGCCAAATTCAACAGCCATGCCAGAAGTGCCCCGGATATATCGCGCTCTGCGTGCGCCTGCACCAGGTAGGCCGGTAGGCCCTGTGATCAAAACACCGCAGCCGCTCCAATTGTGTTGCAAGCTCTTCCTTATCCTTCGAAAGCCCCTCCTGAATGTCCTCCTGGCCCGGTCTCTCCCTTTCTTTCTCCCGGAGTCGTTGTTCTGCCTGCTGAACTTCATTCAACAGGGACTTACTACCCCCACAGTCTCTCCAATGCACCTCCCTCTTATCACCACTTTGAATGCGTCCCACTCACTGTGCAGACTGGAAGCAGTGCCCACATTGCTTCGGAAATAGTCCTCTATGGCAGTACCTATGGTGGTTCGGAAGACCTGATCCTCCAGGATCTCCGGGTGAAGTCGCCAGCTGGGGATTGCCGTTCTAGTTCGAACCCAGTTCAGAGTCACCAGCAGGGGACTGTGCTCAGAAGTCGTTCTAGCCAAGTATTCACTCATCGTGAGCAGTATATGGACATCTGGGGAGGCCAACACCGCGTCCAGCCTGACGTGTAATTCATGGACCGCGGAAAAATAAGAGTAGTCTCGCTCCCCAGGGTGGTGGGCCCTCCAAGAGTCTGTAAGTCCCCAGCTTCTCTGCCAATCCCGTCTGGTCTCCGCTAGTCTGCAGGTAGGGGCATCAAGGAGAGGAGGGTGGGAATGGTCTAGGTCTACATCTGTCACACAATTAAAGTCTCCCCCTGGTAAAACAGGGCACTTCAGCACCCCTGCCATTGTCTGTGAGAGCTGCGTGAGGAAAGTGGACTGTTCAGTATTAGGTGCATATATGCTTCCTAAGGTAATGTCTCGCCCGTCTAGTCACCCCGTGACCACCGTGTATCTACCCTCTGGATCTATCACCCTCCTCACGAACTGAAATGGGATGCCCGCCCGCACTCAGATCAGGGTCTCCCGTGCATAAGCCGAGTAAGAAGTGTGAAAAATCTGCCCTCTCCAGCGGCGTTGCAACACCACCCCCTCCGCCTTTGTCAAATGAGTTTCCTGAAGAAGTGCGATCTGCACTCCCCTGCAGACTAAATAAGCATGTATTTTGTGTCGCTGATACATGGTATGCATCCCCTGGATGTTCCAAGTCATGACTTTAAGACCTATGGAGGTGCTCGTGGAATCCATTCATACACCCACGTACCTAAACCCCTCCTAGCAACATGTCTGACCCTCCCCCACCCAACTCTCAAACTTCCCCCAACTCCCGCACCCCAGGACAGGCACACAAAAAACAGTTCCCATCCAAACAAAAACTGAGTATATCTAGAACCATAACCAGGAGGTAACTCGTAGCATCACGCTCACTGCCCCCAGAACACCCCCTCAGCCCCCCCCATCCTAAGCAAAAGAAAACTCCCCTCATCTTACAAGGGCCCCGGCGACCGGGGATCATCAGTGCCCACCACAGTGCCCCACCGCAAGTCAGCCCCCAATACCAGCTCTCGCAACAGCTCTGGCAACAAACGACCCACTTATCTTCACTGGCCCCTCAACCAAACATCTCATCAGCCATCTGTGGCATGATTTCGGCAACTCCATGTCAGAGAGTCCCAGGGCACTTCCAGATCCCGGGCTCCCCGTTCCACTCTTCCGAGCATCAGTGTCCGTACTCGCCGGACTAGGTACCCCTCCGGAGATGGTCGGCACCGCTCTCACTGCCTTGTCTCGCTCAAGTTGCTGCACCATCGGAGAGGTGGGCCGCCCTATCGGCGAGGTAGTCGCCTGACGTTCTCGAGCAGAAGCCGCCCGCGAAGTATTCAAGGCCGTGACCCCGCGCTTCTCCAACCAGTCGCACGCCGCCTGTGGGGTGAGAAAGAAATTAGTCTCTTCATCTGCTGTCACCTGCAGACGCGCCGGGAATAGCATAGCATACGGGAGGCCGAGCTAGCGTAGCTTCCGCTTGACAGCTAGAAAGGAGGACCATTGACGCTGGACCTCCCTGGTGTAGTCCTGAAATATCAACACCTTACTGTTCCAGATTTGGAGGTTCTGTTGTTCCCCGGCTTTCTGCAGGATGAAGTCCCAGTCGCAGTAATGCAAGAGTCTCACCACCATTGGGCGTGGGGGGGCTCCAGGTTTTGGTGGGCGAGTTGGGACCCAATGCGCTCGCTCCAGCGCATAAAAGGGGGAAAGGCCCTCCGGCGTCACCTCCGACCGCAACCAGTCTTCCAGGAACCGGACCGCGTCATCTCCCTCTTCGCGTTCCAGGACCCCCACGAGACGGAGATTGTTGCAGCGGGAGCGTCCTTCACTGTCTTCCGCTCGCATCTCAAGGATTTTGACACTTTTAGGGAGTGATGCAGTCCCGCCACCTCTCCGGGAACGTCCTTCATGGTGGTTTCATGGGTCGTCACTCGCTCTTTGAGCTTCCGGTGATCATCCTTCAGCAGGGTAAGGTCTGATCCGATGGCCTCCATCCATTTCTCAAGCGCTTCCTGGGAGGCCACTATGGCCTGCATGATTTCACCCAAGGTAGGGTCCCCAGGCCATCCCGTTCTCCGTCCCATCACCTCACCATCTTCATCCTCCGTGTGTTGGTCCGGCGCGTCCAAGCGTAGCACCTCAAAGCCCTAATTTTTCCTCGATACATGGCCTATCTTAGTGGATAGGTGCAGTCCAAAGTAGCAGTGATGGGGGAGACCGCAGACCCACACCTCCCCAGTAGGTCACCGTTGTCCTTCTTGAGCCATTCCGCTGATCTCCACCACAAGCGCCTCCTCAGGCTGGCACTGAACCAAGGGTGCGCAGCAACACCCCACAGAGGAACGTCAACACGCTGGGCACCACAAACCGTCTTCCTGGGTACCCTTCCCGGCTCATGGGCCAGCAACAGGATGGATGATCAGTATAGGCAAGTGAGGCAGCTCTCAGGTTCACAGGACCAGTAGAATACAGTCCCACGCCCTGGGGCACGATGTCACTAGCCTCCTGGTGTGCGCGAGCCTCCACTAGAACAATGCGGGCCAGTCGAGCCCCAGACCGTGCGTGAGTCAAGCCGGTGTCCCTAGGGCCTCAGGAGCCTACGTGTGTGCCAGGGAGCAGCGTGGGTCAGACACAAATAGGGGCCAATAATGAAACTGGGGTGTAGCGTTATTAGCAGGGACCTCTGTGGCAACAGGGTCAAAGGCTAGTGCCCCTCGTCCAGACAGCAGTCTCTGACCACCCCTGGATCCGATCGGTGCCGTATGTTCCCGGTGGGACTAGACGTCTACGCCCCCTTGCACCCCCGCCTTCCAGCACTCTCCGAGCCAGTACCTCTGTGCCTGCAATGAATTAAACCAATCATGGGGATCCTGTTGTCCTCCTGAGCACCGCGAGGCCGGCCTCGTGCCCGGGTGCAGCTCAGCATCCTTCTGACAGGCGCCCTTATGTACACCCTAGATAGAGTCTCAATCCGCGGGGCCGTGAGCACCATGTAGGGAATCACCACCGCTGGCCTTCAGGGAACCACATACAGCCCCAACCCGCCACAGGGTTTGCTCCGTTCCTGTAGTGCCCAATCAGTGATCTACAGGCGCAGGTGTCCGCCCGCCCGCAGGGTCACGATGCCTCTCACCTCCAGGGCCTTATGCCAGGCAGTCCCCCAGCTCGGGTCCGATCTCGGGTCCACAGGTAGACGCGAGGAAAACGCCAGCCCTCGCCAAGGTGTGTCTAGCGGCGTGAAGGCAGTCCAGGTACCAACAGAATCGTCTCAGCCCGACTCTCGTCACTTACGCCGCCATCTTAGGGTCAGGCTGGAGGGGCCGGACATCTGGAATATACTCGGCCGCCCTGCCTTTCCCCCACACTGCTCCGCTCGAAATACCAGGAGGTCTCTAGTGAAGCTCTCGCCTCACACCAGCCGCCGCCTCAGCCACTCCGCTCCCCCGCCATTTTACTGCATATGCCAGCGGGAAGACTCCAGCAGACCAAAATGCCGAGAGCTCTGTTGAACAGCGCACCTAAGCCCTGAAACTGCGCCTATGTGGGCACGCCGTATTCCGCTCCAGTTTGCGGCACCGAGGGCCCTTCGGGTGTGTCAGGATCGGTTACGAGAAAGGGAGGCCACGGAGGAGCCCCAAGGTCTGCTTCAGCTTACATCAGCGCCAAGCCCTCACCACCAAGGATACTCAACCTGGTGAACTACCAGTGGAATTGCAAGAGTTTAGCCCAAGTGGATTGTGGGAACTGAAGTCCTCAACTTCCAAGGACCATCTTGGAGCTTCCAGACCCTTGGAGTGAGTTTGAGACACTTTGGGACCCTTTGGGGAACTGCAGGAAGAAGTTACAGAACTTTTGGAAAAAGCTCCATAAGGGATCCAACTCAATCTGGCCAGCGAAGCCGCCTGCCTTCAACCGCGAGCCGGCCTGCCATCCAGGTTTGCCATGCAGACAAGATCTGTAGGTTCTACTTCCAGAGTGTGACCGGGAATAGTCGAAATTCGAGGCCAGCAAACCTTTACCGAATCCGGCCTGGTGAAGACCCTGCGAGAAAAAGCTCTGTAAAGGTTTCCTAGTCCGAATGAAGAAAAGGTGACCGGGAGCAACCTCGAAAGCCAAGCCTCCTGCCTGCCTTCAATGCGTGTCGGCCGGGATCCTTGCCCAAGGAACCTTATAGCTAATTTACTGTTCTTACAATGTCTCAGGTTGTGGAGAAACTGCACAAACTAAAAATACATTTTGGATTAATCTTATTGCCAGACTAGCACACAGGGGGCACCTGCAGAGTCTGTTGACAAAAGCTCGTAAACGAGCATAGCTCTGTCACAGGGATTCCTTTGTGACCCCAAACAGAGAGCTGCTGATTAACAGGAGTGCATGATTTGTGTTACTACATTTTGTTCACGGAGTAATGAGGTCAGGAAAATTATCAATCACTATTGGCACCTTGTGGCTGAAGAAGTAGGTTTATGTAACCCACCCATGCATGCCTTCAAGAAGGGGAAAAGTATAAGAGATCACGTGGTCAAATTCATTACTCCCTACACCCATCAGAGCGAATCCCTCTACCCTGTGGCAAACACCCCCTTGACTGGGACATTTTAAATGTGGATGATGAAAAGCATGCTCTTTGACCAGAGAAATGAAAAGTTTTACACATCTGTAACACTATGGGTGTGGTTTACGCCATAACATGCCTGTGTGAGTTCATATGTATTGGACAGACTACATAAAAGGTGAAGACATGCATACTACAGCATTATAGTAGGCTAAGGTGTAAGGTCCAGGGGGCACCCTTGGTTGATAATATCTCCATGTTGGGGCATTCAACTGATAGTCTGAAGTGGTGGGTTTTAGAAAAAAAGCGCATTAACCAGGTGTGGGAGTTTCACAAACCCCCTGTACCTTAGAAAATGCAAATGGATCCACATTTTTGACACCACTGCACAGGGGCTGAATGAATATGAGGAGATTGCACGGCAAGTGGCCACCCTGAACAATGGCTGACAATCCTATAGATGACCTTCCTCATTCCCCTATTCATTGTGGATATTTAGAGACATACTGACCTGACTATTTATCATGTACATATTCTCTTTCTTATTTTTGCACATGTGCGTATTCTCTGTTCTATTTATGCAAAATACACTTGAGGTTATCTACAATGACAAATTATTTCCATATTGGAGTTGTAAAAATATTTATATTAATCTTCACTTGCTGTGGGAAATGCTGTATAAATATGTCATAATGTGCTTTGTATCACCCCATGTTTGATGACATGTTTCGTCCTGTAAAATGTGGCCTTTCTGTTGCTCTGTCTGATGCTCAATGTCACATACTTCTTTTTATGCATGTGACTCATACGCTCATCACGTTTTATAATTGTTGAAAGAATTGTTGAAAGAATTTAAATAAACAACTGCTATGGATCTCAGTGGCTCCATAGCAGATATTTTTCTTAACTATTACGATGATGCTGGAATTGCTGTAAAAATCATGCCATAAATGTGTCTTGTA
Organism: Lissotriton vulgaris; assembly: GCF_964263255.1. Lineage (NCBI taxonomy): Eukaryota > Metazoa > Chordata > Amphibia > Caudata > Salamandridae > Lissotriton > Lissotriton vulgaris. Next base: position 595,341,428 of record NC_141693.1, read on the forward strand.
TCACCCCTTGTTTGTTGTAAATATGCAGCTTGTAATATTTGGGTGTGAAGCTGGCTGAGGGAATATCCTGGAAGTGCCATATGACTGAGACCAACATAAAGATTAGACAGATAGTGGTAGCCCTGAGAAAGGAACACTCGGGATACTACACTAAACCGGTCGCTCTAACGTTAGATATTTATAAATCCAAAGCAGTAAGCAGTGCTCTGTATGGCGCGGAGCTGTGGGGATTTGATGAAATAGATAATCTCACTTTAACTGAGAACAGATCTTTGAGGAACTTAGTTTCACTTCCATCAAGTACACCACTACTTCCTCTCAAGTTAGATATGGGTGTCAGCTCTATAAAGGATCTGGCCAAACTACGCCATCTCCTATTTTGGGTGAAACTCCACGCATCCCCGGATCTGCAACCTTATGCCCTGGCTTGGGAGTAAGACGTACGTACTTTAGATATTAACAAGAAAATAGGTTGGATATATCACCGGTGGAGCGGGGGAACCTCACTGTGGGGGCTCACCTGTGGTGGACTGCAACTCGCCTTCTCCAATGGCCCAAGCTGCTGCCTGTTTGTCTCCCTTCCCGCTGCCGCACACTCAATCCATAGCGGCTGCTGTGTGGAGGGGGACACGGACCGGAGAACTTCAATCCCCAGACTCCCCTGCGGCGGAAGACGCCAAAGCCCGCATTCCTCGTGCCAGGAGGCGCATAAGTAGCACCATATCACCCACGTCGCGGGATCGCGTGCGGGGTCGTGCCCGGGAGAAGCCCGGGACAAGGGCGGGACAGTCTGTGACAGTCCGGGGCAGAACGAGGCTGGGCTGGGCCAAGGACTCTGGGTGTTGTCGAGGCCATCAACCCCTACACTGTGAGACTTTGTGATTTACTTTGGTGGTGTATTACTATTAGTGCTTCTTAAAAAATTTCAGTGCCACCAGGAACTGGCGCTGATATAACCTTATTTTTACTTTTCTTGTGCAACTCATGATAGCTTTCGGATATTAATAGTAGTTTTGTCCTAGTTATATATTTTAATTATGTCTAAACTGAAATCTGTGAAAACCCCACCAGTATTGGCCACACTAGATAATTACCTAGTTAAGGTAGTCAGCAAAATTAATAATGATAGGCGATTATCTCTAGGGTTAGGTAGTCCCCCCTTGTCTCCCACTCGGCCAGTCTTATTAGTCCCACCAGCATTAGATGATAGTAGTGGTCTCAATAATCCCGATGTTATCGACAAGGAAGTGCGAGAGCAACTGGTGTCCAACCAAGTTGTGCTGGACGACTCCCCTGATACCTCGGTACAGTGTTCCCCAGCCCCTGCCCCTAGAGTGGTTAGAGCTTGCAGGAAAGTTCAAATTAAACGAGGGGGAACCCGTAAGACTAAAAAAAGAGTAGTTACCCCTCCTAAAAATATTGCTGAGGATGGGGAGTCTACGGTTAAAGACGGCTCAGTTACAATGGATATCGGGCAATTTAATCTCTTGGTCAGTGTCATTGATTCTAAGATAGAAGGGATTATTAAACCCCTAGTGGCTAAACTTGACCAGATTTCTGCTGAGGTTATAAGATTAGGGGCCCTTTGGACACCCATATGGCCTCAGTGAGAAGCTCTAAGGCCCCAGCTGAGAGCACTAGTGTTAGTGTTAGTAAAGCCTCAGCGAGTAGCTCTAAGGTTCCAGCAGAGAGCACTAGTGTTAGTAAAGCTGCTCCATCTGAGGGGGGGTCACGCGTTAATGAGATAGTTACGCAGAACGCCCCTTTTACGGCCTGTTTGGACAAGCAGGACGTAAAACCAGATGAGATTAAAGTGGGATGGACTGAAGAGAAGAGAAGGCGCTCTATGAACCTCCCTCCTGATTGTGCACCATATGAGGTGGTTTTAACTAATATACCGCCCACCGAAACCCATATGAGCCAGAGCCAGCAGGAATCTCATGAATCGCTAAAAAGTAAAACTGTTTCTTGGCTGCATAGACAATGTGGGTTTCCAACTGCTTACTCTGATCAGGTGTTGACTACTAGAAGGGTCAATTGGATAGGGAACTCCAGGAAGAATTGCAGGGGCGACTGCGTTATTGTTAATTTTAATCACCCACAACACACCACCACTGTTTTGCTTAGAGCAGCTTCCCTACCGACCCCTGATAACAGTGTGTGCATGCGCTCACTTGGCTTTTTCAATAGCCACCTTAACAAAGTCCCATATGACAATAATGGTACCAGGCTCCATCCACCTTCTCATAGGCCACATTCTGATATCCCGATTCAAAATCAATTCCATGCTCTAAACTCCTTGGATGCAAATGACTGACTTGCCCAGGACAGTCAGTCCCAACTCTGTGAGACCCGAAGTGTTCAGTTATACAAGACAGTTGATAATATCATAGCACCGTAGTTAAATGTGGTGGCCGATTTAAGTCTGACCACCGAGTGTGGGGCCCAGAGCCATGGAAACCAAAATGAGGGCGATGGCATTAACGGTCTTTTGATGTCAGATGGCACAGGAATAAGGGGTAAAGGGATTACAATCGTCAGTTGGAACGTTGCAGTATTAAAATCTAATGGGAATATGAATATTCTTGGCTGGTCGAACCTCATTAACACCTACGATATTCTCTGTTTCCAAGAAACGTGGTGCAGGGAAGATGTCAGTTATGAGGGATTTGTTTCTTATAATTTCCCAGCACAGGGTACTGGACCAGGGAGAGCGAAAGGTGGTCTACTGATATTAGTATCTATTCTTCGCCCAATAGTAATAAAAAAGTATAAAACTGTGGGAGATCATGTTCAGATTCTTTGGCTTCTTGAGGACAAAGGTTGTAATATCCTACTGTTAAATTACTATGATAACATCTTTGACAATACTAGGGTGACAGTAGTAACCGACCTGGCTAGTGCCATTGAAAATGTATGTTTAGAAGGGAATGTTACATTTGATTTCATTTGGGTAGGTGATTTTAATATCTCATTATGTGAATTGTCAACATAAAAGGTCTGTGGGGTCACAAATAATGCCGCGTGGGATGATTTGCATTTTGGACATAACAGCTATCGGGAAGCACTACACAAATGTATGGGCTGTTATGACCTGGAAATTTTGGACCACTTGAAAGATGTAAATGGCCAAACCATTCCGACTTTTAAAAAACGGCATTCTAGCTCTGTTATCGATCATGTGATTGTTTCTTCCGATATTATCTCGTGTTGTGCTCCCCCCAGAATTGAAGTAACCTCATTAAGTGATCATAATTATATCATCTTGGATACTATCTTTTGGGGTGGTAGCTCGGTTAAAGTAGGAATTAAAATCACCAATGTTGAGCCACACAGACCTAACCGAGTTAGATTAAGATGGGCAGGGGATAAGGCCCACGACTTAAACAGTTCTATAGTGAAGGATAGTTTGGCAGATATTATCTTCATCCTTGAAAATAGCGCTGATTATGAGAAGGTTTTAATCTCTTTCCTAGGTATTAATAATTCTATCAATGCCAGGTTCACTAAACATAATAGCGGACAGCGTAGAAACGGACCAGGTTGGTTCGATCACTTATGCACTACCTCATTAACTCAACAGGCGCTTGCAAAAAAGCCCAGGGACACCACTTCCATTATCAAACTAAGAGTGGATTATAAGCTTGTACTGAAACAGAGGAAGAGTGAGTTACAGCAGCAGGCCTGGGACTCCCTTAACCAAGCAGCGGAGTTATCCAATAGTACTCTGTTTTGGGCCACAGTCAATTCTCCTTTCCTTAAAGACAAAAAGATACCAGAGTTGACCTCCAATGCCCCGAGTGAAGGGTGGGTCGCTCACTTTTCTAACATTTTTTATACTAATGGAAGTGTAAATATCGACCCTAGCAGGTGGATTGTTTTACCGTTGGATATAACAGCTGGTGAGGTTGAACTTGGCATACGTGCAAGTAAGGGGGGCAAAGCCCAAGGCCCTGACGGGGTGCTGATTGATGTATATAAGGCAGCACCTGAGATGTGGGGACCTCTCCTGGCTAATGTCTTTAATGCAGCTGTGTGTACCGAGGCCCCGAAAACCTGGGGAGAATCTATCATTGTCCCGATTCATAAAAAGGGCAGTCGGTCTGATATGAAGAATTATCGCCCCATTTCTCTTCTTGACTCCTCAGTTAAGATCATGAGTAGAGTCATGCTTGTCAGGTTAGAGGAATAGGTCGAGCGGGAGGGCATTCTGGCTGACAGTGAAAAAGAATGTCATAGTTTTTCACTACCTGGACATGTAAAACTTAAAAGTACATTTCAAACTTTTTAAATATACTGCACCATTCCTTTGGGGCTGTCTAGGGTCTACCTTAGGATTGTCTTATGTGTATTAAAAAGTAAGGCTTGGACCTGGCAAGTAGGTTACCTTGCCATGTCAACATGGCAGTTCAAACTGCACACAAAGGCTCCGCAGTGCCAGGCCTGAGACAAGTTTAAAGCAAAAAAGTCAGGGCAGGGAAACCACGCCAACGATTCCAGGTGTTACAACTATAATTCTGGAGGCTTGTAGAGAGACGTTCATTTTTGCAGGTGGTTGGTGGGTTCCCTGTCTCATTATCCTAGCCTTAACGTCCCAGGTGATGTCATTGTTAGCTTATAAACTATTTATACCATCATAGCTCCACTTTGAAGCACCGCGTGGGTGGATGCGATCAATGGGACTAGGTAGGTGAGAGAGCTAGTGATCTAAAAATGGATGCAGGTTGATTAATGTTTTAGTGCCATAGGAAGGATAACTTGAACAAAGTTGAGCAATACATTTTTGTTTGAGAGAGACCCATTTCATAAAAGGGAGGGTTATGATTATCCCCACATTGCAATAAGTTAAGGAGATTACTGTAGAGGATAAGTTTGACTTATCTGAAAAATGAAATAATGGTTTGAAGTTTGTTTCACAATGCAATGCTGGATTTTAATTTTAGCTTGCATGCCAAAGGTAATCAGAAGTGTTAACATGAGCTAAGCATTTTTAGTTCGAAAGAAATGTCTACCTTGCTGCTAGTTTCATTTTGGGGTGGGCAAGTATTAATATGTGGGTACCTGGCTTTGCCAAGCCCTGATCCCTCCCCTTAATGGCTACAAATGATAAGTGGAGTTGAGAAAGTGTGAAAAAAGAGGGGTTGGGTACATAGTGACATGTAGAGTGAGAGAAAGAGAGGTGGAAAGAGGGATCAGGTAGAAGAAGTGGGGAGATGTAAGGAGAGAACGTTTATTTTGAATGTAATTGCAACCAACTGTCTGAGAGAGCAAGCGCTAAGGTTAGGCAATCCATTCATTCCAAGTTGCAAGGTTAAAAAGGGTCTATAATGCATATGTTATTCCTATGCTCCCTTACCTACGAATTTTGGAAGCAAGTATGGAAACAAATTAATATAATGTTTTGAGAAATTTCCCCTCTAAAGTTATTAACTTATTTCTTGGAATTCTGGATTGTGTGTGGTCTCTAGTATCTTACAATACTAGACTGGTTGCCCTCTTACTAACCATTGCTTTTCAACAAATAACTATTATTTTGAAAAATACTTCTAACATTTTATACAAAGCATGATGGTATGCAGTTTGTTTTAATCATAGACTAGATAGAGCTTTTACTGTACATTCCTTTTTATTTACTAATAGAGAACCACTATTGTTACCCCTTACTATATTCCTTAACAATGCTAGTCTGAGCTTCAAGCAAGACATAACACTTAGGAGTATTTTAAAAATCAGTACCTTTTTTATCTTTGCTTGCTGTGTATTACACAATTTATATTCAAGTTTAATTTGCAATTTATTGTAAAATTCGAAAATATCTTTGGATCTACAGTATTTCTAAAATTAGTTAATTATTGATAATGTGTCCTCCTCCCCATTACCTTTACAAAGGTACTCTAGCGCTGGGACGCTCCCGGGTAACCACGCGCTTTATAAATCCGCATCCAATCCAATCCAATCCAAAAAACTAAATATTAAGCATGGTATTACATTCTAGGAAGCTGATAACTTTTGAGATTTTTTTATATAAGATTTTATTTCAGAATGTGTTAGATTTTCAGTATATTCTATTTGAATTTTGTAATTTATTTTTATTCTCTGAACAAAATGTGTTAGATTTGAAAAAAGAGATGCTGTTATTAATGCACACAGTTATCACTTTACCAGGTTTTCCTGAAAGGTGTGCGTGTGTGGGGGCGGGGGATCTGGGTAATTGTCCATGTTGCTAATACCTTAAAACAGCTCTGCCAGACTGCAACTCCAGCATGACAACCATGCCTACAAAGGCCCTATTTCCTTTATGTTTCTATTTTGAAGGGCTGCTGTATATGGGTCTCGTGTCAGTCGCTTCCAAGGAACCATATCAACAGGAGGACATTTGTAGAAACTATACACCCCAACAGGGCTTGACTGGACACCAAAAGCAGACCCTGGCACATTTTGGGACACAAGATCTCATACTGCTTGTAGCAAGTGAGCGATCCTATCCACTGCATATATGTTGATTTTCACAACACATTTTTCATTATAGAACCTTGTCCAATCATTGAATGGAAAGCTGGAAATTTGACACACAGGCGCATGTCTAAATAGTTGGATGGTTGAGAAGTGGGTTGATGCATTAATTCAAGAATGGGTGAAAATGATTAAATACTTTTAGCTATGAGGATTAAATGCATTTACCAAGGGTGGGTGCTCTGGTTTTAATTTTAGCTTTGGCGTTAAAGCATAACCCTTCCAAACCCTACAGCCACTAATCCTTGTGAAATATGCATAGCATTGATGGATTTAACACAGTGCTATTACTCAGTGCTTCAGCTAATAAAAAACGAAACATAAAACTCTCATCTAAAACGGAAAAAAGAAAGAGATAACCATGGTGTTGTCGAATTGCACAACACGAATGCAGGAACCCTTGCATCAATCTCGCCTTCCACATGACCACAATGTGTAATCCTAGGCAATTACTTTTTACACCTTGCCTCCTTTCCTTTCATCATCACATGAGATCCCCTTGAAATACATCGGTTCACGGTGTGCACTGCACAAAAACAGAAGACTACAATGTTACTCCTACTATAGTAATACCATAACATAAGCTATATTTAGAGGGCAAAAGGTCACCGATTTTCTTCTTGATTGCATCATTATAATGGCAGTGGTGATGGGCCATTAATGTTTCAAAGTTCATGATTAGAATCAGTTCTAACAATTGTCATATAATGCAATGGTATAATTTAATATACTAAAATGAAATGTGTTGTAATATTTCAAAAATGTACTACACTGTCTAAGCCAAGACACAGAATCCCCTTAACCAATTCCCCATGAAGCCCTGCCAAGCAGGGCCGCTTATGATGACCCTGTAGGAGACAAGAACCAACCAAATGAAAAACAAATGGTTTTGAAGTGATCGTGGCCTGCTAGGCATGTTTTAAAGCTATTTAGTTATGCATTGTTTACAGGCTAAAGGAACAAAACCTGCGACCACCAGCAGTAAAAATAGACCCAACCCTGCAGTCTGGGACTTGTTCAAGGGAAATCCAGAGTGGTGTGGCTTGTGTGGATCACAGCGCATCTTACTCAGAATGCCCTCCAGATGTCAAGGTAATAGTGTAAAAAACAAATGGAAGAAGTCTTGTTATCCTTAAATCCCATACTTCTGATGAAAACAGTAGCTCATGTGCAAACATGGGTATTGGTGTAACATAGGATCCTGCAGCGCCGTGGGGTTGCGGCCCCGAAGTGTTGGGCCCCAAGCTCCAGGGGCCCCTTGAGCACAATCTCCTGACCAGAGAGCTCCTAATTGAGTCCGAAGGGGGCCCGTTCATGTACCTTGCAGGGCTGGGGGCTCACGTTTCATTACACTACTGAGCGTGAGCCTAGTGAGGGTGACATTAACAAGCCAAAACTATCTCCATGTGAAGAGTTCTAAATCCGCCCCTGTCTGTTACAATAGGCCCACCCAAGACAATGGGTTTAAACTATTTCTTGAAAACGAATAATAAAGCATGAGTTGCAAAAGGCCCCCCATAACCATCTGCATCACCAATTTCTTGAAATAAAAATAAATCAGATTTTACAATGTAATCTGTGATTAATACACATGCAGATTCTGCAATACTTTGAATCAAAATTATATATAGTCCATCCAGCGTGTCAATACACATTTTCTGACAGATAATGCAAACGTTCTTTTTTTGTGTTGTAATTTTTTATTAAATCTTTTGGATAAAATTACATCATCAAACAGTGACTTCAATCACATTTAACAATAAGTAATAAATGTAGATGCGACTAAAGTCTCTCGATGTTTGACAAAGACATATTAATATATAAATATATAAAGACTTATATAGGTACTAAGCCCAAAGGAAGGAAGGGAGGAGAAAGGGAAAAGGGAAGAAAGATAAGAAACTCCAATAGTAATATTTAATACACATATATATATATATATATATATCAATAACAATAAAATCAGGCCTGACCAACAATAAGGAGTTAAAAAAACTGTGATTTATAATTGGGAAACCTATCTAATGAAAAATATGCCCAATAAATCACTGTAAAGCACTTAAATATTAAAAAACGTTATAGGCTAAATGTGAATAATGAAATAGGGACTAAATATGCATTATGCGTGTTAACATTTCGTAAGGTGAAACTCTGCATATTTTAATGCTATATGTAGGGCGAGTATAATAACTAACAGTTCTGGGTGTGTACTTACCTTTCTGTTCAAGATATAAGCTAGTCTAAAGGAGAATAAAGAAGGGGGAAAAAAACGATCTCATAGGAAAGAAAAGTGAAGCATAATACATCTCTTATTATGATATTATTGCCTATTTTCTATAAAAGATATGAGATAGTAAAAATACTAAATATTATGGTCCCATTGATATAATTGTTATAATGTTGCGGAATCAGGGAGCAGGGTGGGAAGGGTAATGAAAAGAATAATAGTAAAGGGACACTGATATAGAAATAGATAAAATATATATAGAAAGTACATAATAGATGGATCAAAACACAAGAAGTCTAACCATGTGAAAGTAGGAAAGGATAAAAGCTGGATATATATATACCCATATGTCTGTATGCACCCATAAATACGTATATACACATGAATGTATAAAGACATACAAGCATTAATAGAAAAGCACAAAAATAATCTCTGAAAGGATAATAGTTATTTGATATGTAATATATTAGAAAGCAACCACTAGTGTTCAACATTATTACTGATTGATTTAGGTTATTAACTACAAAATTGATCATTATAATTTCCTGGGCCTAGGAAAGGTAACCATACTTGAAGAAATAAATCTGTCTTGTCCTGGAGATTATATATGGCACGTTCATTAGAGGCTATGTGAATCATAGCTGCCATCCATGCTTTTTGTGATGGGGGTTAGGCGACCTCTACTGTCGCAGAATACACATTTTTGCTGTGGCTAAAGCTGTATGTAGAAGTCAATGCTGAGGTTTAGACAGTGTTGGTAATTGATGCCTATCATGTAAAAGAATAGTGGGAGAAGTAAGTGGAAGTTGCAATGGCATTGTAGTATGTAAAGTTTTACCCACATATTCCCAGAAAGATTGTAGCAACTGACATTCACAAATGATATGGGATATGTCAACCACAGTTTTATCACAAATCCAACAGTTAGCATGCGAAAGTAAACCAACTTTGTGGAGCTTTGTTGGTGATCAATGCGAATCATGTAGAATTTTAAATAAAGAAAATGTTAGTCTTGCTTCACGTGTACCTTTATTTAAATCATTATGGATCTCTGTCCATTCATCATCATTATATGAGATTGATAGTTTCATCTGCCATTTGGTATGTAATTTCTGTGACAGAGGTTGTGAAAAAATATGAGATGTGAGTACATCATAGAAACCTAACGTAACCCCTTTATGGTTTCCCCAAGTATGGAGATATGTTACTACTGGTGAAGCCTGTAGCAACCAAGGATGCGATCCTAAGCTTCTCCATAAGCATTGTTGAAGCTGCATATATTTCCCAGATTGTAGGATAGATAGACCAAATTCCTCTTGTAATTGTGTAAACGTTTTAGGTTCACCACTAGAGAGAATTTGATCTAGGGTAGAAATACCTGCTGCCTTCCAGAGTTGCCAAAATATTTGTTGTTTATTTATACGTATTCTCGCATTGTCCCATAAAGGAGCATTTATGTGGCTACGAGGATGTGAACCTAATAATCGGTGTGCTCGCTGCCAAGACCCACGCATAGCAGATAAGATTAAAATCACAGAATTATTATGATAAGTCTGTTTCCCATATAAAATGGAATGGCCTGATTCTGTTGATGAAAGATGTCTTTCTATATGCACCCATTGCGGCACTACAGAAACTTTTGATATCTTATAAGTCATTTGGGATAATTGTAATGCAAGGGCATAATGTTCCACTGATGGCAAGCTCAGTCCTCCATAGGAACGAAAAGCCTTTAATTTCAGTGCTGATAGACGAGGTCCAGCTGAGCTCCATACAAAGGATTTTAACTTAGAATCTATTGAACATAGTATGGTTAAAGGAATCTGAATGGGGAGCATACCAAGAATATAGATGGAACGTGGGAGAGTAACCATTTGAATGGCTTGTACTCAACCCCACATTGAAAGTCCTAGAGCTTTCCATTTTTCAAAGTTGCGCTGCATCTGAGTAATGAGGGGGCTTAAGTTATCTATATTCATCCCTTCTAGGCCTTTCTTCACTAATATGCTTAAATATTTGAGTCGCGAAGGTTGCCAATGAAAAGGAAATCCATGTAAAACCACTTTTGCAGTCCCATCTGAAATGGGTACTGCATCACTTTTGTCCCAATTAATTTTGTAGCTTAAAAAAGAGGAGAAATTATCTATAATTTGAAGTATAAAGGATAAAGAATTGCGAAAATCTGTGAGTGTAAGTTGGATGTCATCCGCATACAAACAGATTTTCAATTCTACTGTCGGAAGGCATACGCCTGAAACATTGGTAGCTTGGCGTAATTTGGTTGCTAAAGGCTCCATAGCTAGAAGAAGAGAAGGAGGAGCGGAGAGAGGGGACAGCCTTGACGAGTTCCTCTACGGATTGGAAAGGGTTCTGACACAAAGCTACCACAATTTACCTGTGCAGTAGGGTTATCATATAATAGACATATTTTGGCTATGAAATGATCGCCCAAACCGTATTTTTGTAATACTTTAAAAAGATATCCCCATTCAATATGATCGAATACCTTTTCTGCATCAAGTGACAAGGCTAATGCATCATTTTGAAGACGTTTGGCAGACCATAGTGTGTGGGCTAAAGTGCGAAGATGGTTCCTGGAAGAGTATCCTGGGACAAATCCAACTTGTGTATGATGGAACAAAAAGGGTAAGATTTTACGTAAGTGAGATGCAAGGATGCTCTGTGAATGTAAGTAGGATGTCATCCGCATACAAATAGATTTTCAATTCTACTGTCGGAAGGCATACGCCTGAAACACTGGTAGCTTGGCGTAATGTGGCTGCTAAAGGCTCCATAGCTAGAAGGAAGAGGAGCGGAGAGAGGGGACAGCCTTGACGAGTTCCTCTACGGATTGGAAATGGTTCTGACACAAAGCTACCGCAATTTACCTGTGCAGTAGGGTTATCATATAATAGACATATTTTGGCTATGAAATGATCGCCCAAACCGTATTTTTGTAATACTTTAAAAAGATATCCCCATTCAATATGATCGAATACCTTTTCTGCATCAAGTGACAAGGCTAATGCACCATTTTGAAGACGTTTGGCAGACCATAGTGTGTGGGCTAAAGTGCGAAGATGGTTCCTGGAAGAGTATCCTGGGACAAATCCAACTTGTGTATGATGGAACAAAAAGGGTAAGATTTTACGTAAGTGAGATGCAAGGATGCTCTGTGAATGTAAGTAGGATGTCATCCGCATACAAATAGATTTTCAATTCTACTGTCGGAAGGCATACGCCTGAAACATTGGTAGCTTGGCGTAATGTGGCTGCTAAAGGCTCCATAGCTAGAAGGAAGAGGAGCGGAGAGAGGGGACAGCCTTGACGAGTTCCTCTACGGATTGGAAATGGTTCTGACACAAAGCTACCGCAATTTACCTGTGCAGTAGGGTTATCATATAATAGACATATGTTGGCTATGAATTGATCGCCCAAACCGTATTTTTGCAATACTTTAAAAAGATATCCCCATTCAATATGATGGAATGCCTTTTCTGCATCAAGTGACAAGACTAATGCATCACTTTGAAGACGTTTTGCAGACCATAGTATGTGGGCTAAAGTGCGAAGATGGTTCCTGGAAGAGCATCCTGGGACAATTCCAACTTGTGTATGATGAATCAAAAAGGGTAAGATTTTTCGTAAGTGAGATGCAAGGATGCTGGCTAAAATTTTAATGTCACAATTTAATCGGGATATGGGGCGATAAAGGATCTCTACCAGGTTTGGGTAATTCAGCAAATATGGCTTTAGTAGATAAAAGACCTAAGGAGGCCTGATGTTCTGCTTCTTGAAACACAGACTGAAGAGAATCCATCACCTCCGGTCCTGCCCAGAGATAACATTCTGCAGGGAAACCATCCTCATTCTGGGCCTTATGGTAAGGTAAGTTGGCTATAGCATGTGAAATCTTTTCTTTAGTAATTTCTCCCTCTAATAACTCTCTGCCTTCATCCGATAGATAGGGTAATTTTGCCTGTGTAATGAATGCTTCTAATTTGTCATCTTCAGCATGAATCTCAGCAGTGTAGAGAGATTTATAAAATAAAGTAAATTCATTGACAATAGCTTGAGGTCTGGTTGGTGTATTACCTCTAGCTGATTTTATAGCAGGTATGGCCATAGCTGCTTCTCTTTGTCGTAACTGTGCTGCTAATAACCTCCCTGCTTTATCCCCCTGTAATGTCTCCCTTTCAGTCTTTGCGGAGCATACTCTGCTTTAGAAGTAAAAAGATTATTAAGGCCATGCGAGCATTATCCAAAGATTTACATTGAGAAAATGTAGGATTATTTGTGTGTAAACGGGTATAGGACTCTATATCTTGTTCCAGTTCTTTCTGCCTGGCAGCATTTTGTTTATTAGCTTGTACAGCATCTCTCATGAGCTGCCCACGTGTAGTAGCTTTTGCTACTGCCCATCAGGTTCTACCCAAATCAATGGAATCCTGGTTGATGGAGATCTAATCTGGGAGGTCAGATAGTAATAGAGCTTTTCCATTAGGATTCTGTAACGCAGTATGTGCATACGTCGGGGATTGCGTCCCAGTCTGGCTAATCCAATTTCCAGTGAAAGAAGGACTGGAGAGTGATCGGAGAGTGCTGCCTCTAAAATATGAGATTCCTGTGTCAACTGCGCCACATTTTGAGAGATCAGAAAATAATCAAGACGAGAAAGTGTACCATGAGTGGGCAAAATGAAGGTATATTCTATATCTGCTGGTTGAGATAAACACCAGTGATCTACTAGGCCAATGTCTGCCAATATATTGTTCATCAGAGCTCTTCCTACCACATTAGTCTTATCTAAAGGATCTGTTTTGTCCAGAACTGGATCTCGCACCAAGTTCCAGTCTCCACCAATGAGGAATTGTGAAGCGCCTATCTCCGTTAGAAGACGGTCCAGCTGGAGAAGGAATTACTTTTTCGCTCCAGTCAGAGTGTAAATTGAACCGACGCAAATAAAAGTTTCACCAATTTTTAATTTAGTAAAGACACACGGTCCATCTGAATCCGTCCAGGTTTTTAACACTGTCACTGGAAGGGATTTACGAATAAGAATTCCAACTTTACATTTACGAGGAGGTTTCGCTTCTGGATCATCTCCTCCTCTTATACTGCCATAGATCTCTTTTCCCACACAATTTCTGTGTCATTTTTCAGATTCTTTAGTGTTGAGGTGTGTTACTTGAAGTAGATATATATCCACATGTTTAGATTGTAAATAATAAAGTACTTTTTTTTCTTTTGATATAGTGTGTTAATCCATTAACATTCCAAGTTACTACTCGAAGGGCATGTGAGATAACCATATCTAACAAAGAAAGGAAAACAATTAGTGATAAATGGTACTATAAATGTCAAAATGTGTCAATATGTATCAAAAGAATTATTGAGGTTTTGTTATGCGATATGAAAGGAAAAGAAGAGACGAGGAAAGAAAAGAAAAGAGAGAATAAGTGAGGAAAGTGGAAGGAGAGAGGGAATGAGTGATAGGTATGATGGAATACCTTGACCTGCAACAAGAATTATATGATCAATGAATCGACTAAAGATGGAAATGATAAGTGTTAAATAAGAAGGGTGTAGATGCTCAAAGCTGAGTTTGAGCCTGAAAGGATGATACGTAATGTAAGATTTTGAAAAGAAAAGGAAAAAGATGAGAGTAAAGGAAAAGGAGAAGGAAAAGGAATAGTAATAGGAATACAAAAGAGGGTATGCCAATTATTAGATGGCACAAGGGATCTCAAACTTTTAGCCGCGGGTCCAGACACACTGGAGCATCGCTACAAGGATGGGTCCAATTAGGAGGACAGGACAATGATTAATGTTTATAAAACCATAATTCAGTTAGTATATTGTTGATTGCTTAGTACTGGATAAGGCACTAAACATCCCATGGCTTAAATATTTAAAAGTTATAACGGAGAAAGAAAGGTTTGCCATGAACTGTTTACGTTCCCTACCCCTTTGACTAAGCCCGCCGGTAGAGCAGTTAAGCTGAAGTTTTTAGACAGATGTCAATGCTTAAGGGAGGCAAAGGAACTAATTAAACCCTCAGTGAGAAAGTATGACACACTGAGCCTGGGGCAGCAGATGCAATCATACTTGACCGAAATAGACAAAGCTTATCATCTCTTTGTTTTGACAAGATTCCGTTTAAATATGGAACCCTGGCTACTGGCCTTTCCGAAAGGTTATTTTAAATCAAACTCACCAAATAGGTGCACATGTGACAACTTCTCAGAGCAAGATACTCTACATATTATGTTCTTTTGTTCCCATTATGATCACCTACGCAGAAAGTACATCCTCCCGCTGGTAAAGGATCAAAACTGTGTGCAAGTAAGGCCAGCTCTGGTCTACTTGCAAATGTTAAGCTCACAAGTAATCTGCCTGGGGGTAGCTAGTTTTTTAATTGATGCAATTAGATACAGGAATAGAATAAAGCAGAGTTAATCATTCTGAACAAGCCTGATAGTATGTCTATGTGGATCATCATCCAAAGTTACCTATTAGTCATAATTGTGGTTGGTTTTTATTAACTTTTGTATGATGTTTTAATCGATTCTAAATATACAAAGATATGAATTTTAATTGATTCAAATGCTGCTTATACAATTCCTTATGTCTGTAAGTTGTTTTATGTTGTACTTTTATGGCTTTAGCTAGCCAAATAAAGTTGATTTGACTGAATGACTGACAGTTACAGAGTGTAGATCAAATTGTGTAGTATTATTGACAAACTGTATCATTATGTTGTAATATCAAAACATATTGTTAAACAATTGAGCTAAAAGGATTTATGTATATGTAATACAATCAAGATAAGAAGACATTGGATTGCTAACAATAACATTAAAATGAATGACTCCATATAAATCGGTGATAAAGACGATCATAACATTTATAAATATGAAAAATATCTAATATGTGAACTATTGTTAAAATAAACAAAATGTTAAAATGTGTTTGCCAAAGTTAATACAATGAATATAATAAATATAATAAGAACAGAACAATATATATAATGCTCAGCTATCCAATGGCTGGGCATCGTCGGTCTTCTCAATACTTTGAGTTCATTAAATTCTTTCATGTGCCTAGTAGGAAATAAATGTGAGCATAACTATGATTGAGATCTGGATTGTACATAGGTTCCCGTTAATCCACAGTCTGTATCTGATTTTAAGGGGGAGTGAGATTTATCTAAACAAAGAGATTCTATCAAAAAAAGTGCAAGTGTTATTTTTAAGGTTTTATTATATATATTGAAAGGGAGATTGGCTCTTCATCGGACCAGTGGGATGAAGGCACTATGTGCTTTTAAAATACCCCTCACACACTAAGAATCCCTTAGTGTCATGCTTCATTATGGGGGTCTTCCCGTCTCTCTACGGGGCGGGGCGTGCTACGACCTACGAGCTACGTGGGAGCACTTTAAGTTTGTGGTGAATGACTATGTGTTAGTGCAGTGACAGTGGAGATAGTGAGGTGTAGGGACCTGGTAATGTGATTGAAAAAGGGTTTAAAAATTCCCTGGCTAGTGGAAAAAATAATTTTATTCGCTTCTCTAGCTGGGAATGTTAAAAAGGGGTTGTGAGGTTGGGCTGTTGGCACCTACCGGGTCGACATGTTTCACAGACAGTCCCCTACTGTCTGATCATCAGGACCATTGGTGGTCCCTACTAGGAGGTACTCAGTTCTAAGTAGTTTTGCCTAGAGTCCTACAAACCGATAGCAAAAATCAGCTGCCAGTTTGTGCTTCAGGGCATGAGTTGGCCCGATGTGAAGCTTAAAAAATGAATGAAAAAAGACGCACTGGTCTCTGGAAGAGAAAGGAAAAAATAAAAATAAAGGAAAAATATAACAGAATTAAATATTCATAGCACATGGTTAGATTAGACCTTGTGATTGAATTTTAAACGTATACATTTCTTGGCAACATTTTAGGAAGGTAGCTATTACCAAATATACTCCTAAGTGGGGAGCTTTTTTTTCTTTTGAACAAACACACATATAGTCTCAACACACATACAACAGTGACTCACAGAAAAGGACTGACACCCATTACTACCAATGTCTCGGTTCTTTTGTTGACAAAAGTTTTGCGATCGGTTTACTCGTTTTCCGAGTTGCGATTGCAAGTGATGAGGAAGGCGCGGAAATATATACAGAATATACATACTTTCCCCGTTCTGAAAGAGCGCCTCATGAGCCGGCAGATACGAGGGTTTTTCGACGCGGTCAACTAAAGGGGATAAATAGAGCCGCATCCTCTCGCATATTTTACCTTATTGTTTTTGAAGATCTGTCGCACTTGGCTGTTTGTTCACAGTCAATTTACTTACGTAACCGCTGATCGACAGTGCTTTATTCCTACCCCCGTGCCGCTCCGAGGAGAACATCAGCTTCACCTCGCTCTCGTCTATTTATACATATACCGGTTTTGCATTGTCATCGGCATTGTATTATTTTCCAACTACTAGTCTGCTAACCCAAGATGGCCGCTTGTTTTTGGAACACTTCCTGGTTGGAATGAAAGTAGTGTTTTTTCTTTGTCTATCGGGCACAATAATTCTTCGGAGTAAAAATTATTTTCGGTTAGTTAGACAAGTGGTAGTCTAACGCCTAGAGGGGTATGTGGATGGGTTTTTTTTTGAAGTAGGTTCTTTTCAGAGAGGAAAGGTCATTTATATTCAGTACAGTATCATAGTCGACCCCAGGGTATATCGTCATTTAGGCCGTTTTTATTGGATTTAATTCTTAACACCCATCTTTGTTCTTTTTCTAGGAGTTGTTCCTCTCTGGCAACCAATTCAATTATTGTCCATGACATTTCTTCTGGTTTGTGGCCCATTTCCAGGAAGTGGTTGGTTAATTTTGTGCTGGATTTTTTACATTTGACGGTGCTCTTATGCTCACCTATCCTCGTCTTGAAAGCTCTGCTGGTCATTCCTACATACTCCATATTGCATGGACACTTTATCAGATATATGGCATTCGAGCTGTTGCAGTTGCTGAAGTTTCTTTGCTCCCAAACTGTGCCATCATTGAATGTAATTGTTGTACTCTTTTTGGTCAGGCAACACACTTTACAATTTCCACATGGGTGGTGACCGTGCACAAAGTTCACATTTTTCGCTTGATTACTGTTGGCAGTTCTTGGTCTAGTGTGGACTAGCATGTCCCGGATGCTCTGCCCTTTTTTGTGCGAAAAAATGGGTTTTGGTAGTTGGAGATTGCCACTGTTCAAGATTCTCCAGTTCTTATTGATGATCTTAGTCACCTGGTTGGAGCTCGTGTTAAATGTGGTAACACAGATTGGTCTTCGTTCTGCCTCTTTTTGAATTTTGTCTTCCAAAAGGCTTTCTCTACAGTTGTTCCTTGCCCTTTTGTAGGCCTGCTCGATGATTCTCTTTGGGTATTGACGTTCCTCCAATTTTTTCTTGAGATCTTTTGATTGAATTTTGAAATTGCTGATCTCTGTACAGTTTCTGCGAAGACGCAAAAATTGTCCATATGGTAAGTTGGCCCACAGATGTTTGGGGTGAAAGCTCTGATACATTAGTAGGCAGTTTTTGGATGTGCTTTTAAAGTGAGTAGTAGTCATCAGTTTACCATCCTTTGGGAAAATGTTTAAATCCAAGAAGACCAGATTGCTTCTTGAGGTTGTACTTGTGAAGTTTAGAAAGTCATCTTGTAGATTTAGCCATGTCAGGAACTGTCTAGAGGTTTTTTCATCTCCATCCCAGATGATAAGGATATCATCGATGTATCTCTTCCAGGTCTTAATGTACTGCCTAAAAGGGTTCCTAGGGTTCAGGATTCTGGTGACCTCTAGGTGGTGAACATAGAGACCGGCTATGCTCGGAGCAAATGTGCTCCCCATGCTCGTCCCATGCTTTTGGAGATATATGGTACCCTCATATTCGAAGAAGTTCTCTCTCCGTGCCAAAGAACAGCATTCCATGATCACATTGCGTGGGGTTTGGTAGTCCCATTCATCTTGGAAGAGCACATCTTCTATTATTGTTAAGGTCTCATGGTGTGGCAGGCTCGTGTAGAGTGATTCAACATCGCAGCTTATTAAGAGTTGGGTTTCAGGATTGAAAGTTTGATCTTCAAGTAAATTCAGGACATCTTTTGTGTCCTTGAGGTATGTAGAGGTACGTTGGACCATTGGTCTCAGGAATGCGTCTGCGAATTTTGACACCGGTTCCAAGATTGAGCCGATCCCCGAGACTATTGATCGTCCTGGGGGATTTTGGAGATTTTTATGAATCTTGGGCAATGTATACAGGTAGGGGGTCTTTGGGTTCTTTTGGCATAGAAATTGCCCTTCTTTCTTCGTGATCCAATCGTGTGCCAGAGCTTCTTCTATCATGGTGTTGATTTTAGTTCGTATTTTTTCAGTTGGATCCTCACGTAAGATTTCATAGTTCCGTTGGTCACTTAGGAGTCACATACACTCATTGTGATATTGTTCTTTACTCTGGATTACGGTTGCACCCCCTTTATCCGCAGGTTTTATTACTAGTAGAGCTGTTCGTTCATCCTTAGAGATGTTTTGGTACATGTGTTTGTTGGTTGGATTCAGTTCTTCCAATTCCTTCATGACATACTCCTGTATCTCCTTGCAAAGATGGAATTTGTCCAGGTTAGCTGTGGGGACGTAACCAAGTCCTTTTTTCCAAAACTTTTTTCTGGGACGCAGATAGTTCGGTGTCTGTGAGGTTGACTATTAGACTCATTTCTTCGAAAAATCTATCCCTACATTAAGGAGATACAGGAGTTTATGAGACGTCTCAAACTCCAAGTATTCTTTAAAGTCAAAGAAGATAACCAAAACCAAGGAGACACGGGATTGAAACCAAAATCTAGTTTCACCCCAATGAACAGCACATTACCTGTTGAACTGCTTGCCTTCGAAAATGCAGTCATGAAGGAATTGGAAGAACTGAATCCAACCAACAAACACGTGTACCAAAACATCTCTAAGGATGAACGAACAGCTCTGCGTGAACTGAGTAACAATAAAGAACTAGTAATAAAACCTGCGGATAAAGGGGGTGCAACCGTAATCCAGAGTAAAGAACAATATCACAATGAGTGTATGCGACTCCTAAGTGACCAACGGAACTATGAGATCTTACGTGAGGATCCAACTGAAAAAATACGAACTAAAATCAACACCATGATAGAAGAAGCTCTGGCACACGATTGGATCACGAAGAAAGAAGGGGAATTTCTATGCCAAAAGAACCCAAAGACCCCCTACCGGTATACATTGCCCAAGATTCATAAAAATCTCCAAAATCCCCCAGGATGACCAATAGTCTCGGGGATCGGCTCAATCTTGGAACCGGTGTCAAAATTCGCAGACGCATTCCTGAGACCAATGGTCCAACGTACCTCTACATACCTCAAGGACACAAAAGATGTCCTGAATTTACTTGAAGATCAAACTTTCAATCCTGAAACCCAACTCTTAATAAGCTGCGATGTTGAATCACTCTACACGAGCCTGCCACACCAAGAGACCTTAACAATAATAGAAGATGTGCTCTTCCAAGATGAATGGGACTACCAAACCCCATGCAATGTGATCATGGAATGCTGTTCTTTGGCACTGAGAGGGAACTTCTTCGAATATGAGGGCACCATAAATCTCCAAAAGCATGAGACGAGCATGGGGAGCACATTTGCTCCGAGCATAGCCGGACTCTATGTTCACCACCTAGAGGTCACCAGAATCCTGAACCCTAGGAACCCTTTCAGGCATTACATTAAGACCTGGAAGAGATACATCGATGATATCCTTATCATCTGGGATGGAGATGAAAAAACCTCTAGACAGTTCCTGACATGGCTAAATCTACAAGATGACTTTCTAAACTTCACAAGTACAACCTCAAGAAGCAATCTGGTCTTCTTGGATTTAAACATTTTCCCAAAGGATGGTAAACTGATGACTATTACTCACTTTAAAAGCACATCCAAAAACTGCCTACTAATGTATCAGAGCTTTCACCCCAAATATCTGCGGGACAACTTACCATCTGGACAATTTTTGCGTCTTCGCAGAAACTGTACAGAGATCAGCAATTTCAAAATTCAATCAAAAGATCTTAAGAAAAAATTGGAGGAACGTCAATACCCAAAGAGAATCATCGAGCAGGCCTACAAAAGGGCAAGGAACAACTGTAGAGAAAGCCTTTTGGAAGACAAAATCCAAAAAGAGGAAGAACGAAGACCAATCTGTGTTACCACATTTAACACGAGCTCCAACCAGGTGACTAAGATCATCAATAAGAACTGGAGAATCTTGAACAGTGGCAATCTCCAACTACCAAAACCCATTTTTTCGCACAAAAAAGCACAGAGCATCCGGGACATGCTAGTCCACACTAGACCAAGAACTGCCAACAGTAATCAAGCGAAAAATGTGAACTTTGTGCACGGTCACCACCCATGTGGAAATTGTAAAGTGTGTTGCCTGACCAAAAAGAGTACAACAATTACATTCAATGATGGCACAGTTTGGGAGCAAAGAAACTTCAGTAACTGCAACAGCTCGAATGCCATATATCTGATAAAGTGTCCATGCAATATGGAGTATGTAGGAATGACCAGCAGAGCTATCAAGACGAGGATAGGTGAGCATAAGAGCACCGTCAAATGTAAAAAATCCAGCACAAAATTAACCAACCACTTCCTGGAAATGGGCCACAAACCAGGAGAAATGTCATGGACAATAATTGAATTGGTTGCCAGAGAGGAACAACTCCTAGAAAAAGAACAAAGATGGGTGTTCAGAATTAAATCCAATAAAAACGGCCTAAATGACGATATACCCTGGGGTCGACTATGATACTGTACTGAATATAAATGACCTTTCCTCTCTGAAAAGAACCTACTTAAAAAAAAAAACCATCCACATACCCCTCTAGGGGTTAGACTACCACTTGTCTAACTAACCGAAAATAATTTTTACTCTGAAGAATTATTGTACCCGATAGACAAAGAAAAAACACTACTTTCATTCCAACCAGGAAGTGTTCCAAAAACAAGCGGCCATCTTGGGTTAGCAGACTAGTAGTTGGAAAATAATACAATGCCGATGACAATGCAAAACCGGTATATGTATAAATAGACGAGAGCGAGGTGAAGCTGATGTTCTCCTCGGAGCGGCACGGGGGTAGGAATAAAGCACTGTCGATCAGCGGTTACGTAAGTAAATTGACTGTGAACAAACAGCCAAGTGCGACAGATCTTCAAAAACAATAAGGTAAAATATGCTCCCGTGAACAATGCCGTCTAACGAGAGGATGCGGCTCTATTTATCCCCTTTAGTTGACCGTGTCGAAAAACCCTCGTATCTGCCGGCTCATGAGGCGCTCTTTCAGAACGGGGAAAGTATGTATATTCTGTATATATT
Organism: Lissotriton vulgaris; assembly: GCF_964263255.1. Taxonomy (NCBI): domain Eukaryota; kingdom Metazoa; phylum Chordata; class Amphibia; order Caudata; family Salamandridae; genus Lissotriton; species Lissotriton vulgaris. The sequence goes on from NC_141693.1 coordinate 595,363,609, forward strand.
TCCGCGCCTTCCTCATCACTTGCAATCGCAACTCGGAAAACGAGTAAACCGATCGCAAAACTTTTGTCAACAAAAGAACCGAGACATTGGTAGTAATGGGTGTCAGTCCTTTTCTGTGAGTCGCTGTTGTATGTGTGTTGAGACTATATGTGTGTTTGTTCAAAAGAAAAAAAAGCTCCCCACTTAGGAGTATATTTGGTAATAGCTACCTTCCTAAAATGTTGCCAAGAAATGTATACGTTTAAAATTCAATGACAAGGTCTAATCTAACAATGTGCTATGAATATTTCATTCTGTTATATTTTTCCTTTATTTTTATTTTTTCCTTTCTCTTCCAGAGACCAGTGCGTCTTTTTTCATTCATTTTTTAAGCTTCACATCGGGCCAACTCATGCCCTGAAGCACAAACTGGCAGCTGATTTTTGCTATCGGTTTGTAGGACTCTAGGCAAAACTACTTAGAACTGAGTACCTCCTAGTAGGGACCACCAATGGTCCTGATGATCAGACAGTAGGGGACTGTCTGTGAAACATGTCGACCCAGTAGGTGCCAACAGCCCTACCTCACAACCCCTTTTTAACATTCCCAGCTAGGGAAGCGAATAAAATTATTTTTTCCACTAGCCAGGGAATTTTTAAACCCTTTTTTAATCACATTACCAGGTCCCTACACCTCACTACCTCCACTGTCACTGCACTAACACATAATCATTCACCACAAACTTAAAGTGCTCCCGCGTAGCTCGTAGGTCGTAGCACGCCCCGCCCCGTAGAGGGACGGGAAGACCCCCATGATGAAGCATGACACTAAGGGATTCTTAGTGTGTGAGGGGTATTTTAAAAGCACATAGTGCCTTCATCCCACTGGTCCGATGAAGAGCCAATCTCCCTTTCAATATATATAATAAAACCTCAAAAATAACACTTGCACTTTTTTTGATAGAATCTCTTTGTTTAAATGAATCTACCAGGAGGGTGATTCTATCACTTCCTCTACACTTCCTTTTTTGGTTAAGAGTGAGATTTATCCCCATATTGCTCTTGAATGAAGGTAGATATAGTTTGAAGAGCTGACGCCTTGTCTTCATGACTTCGAATAGACCTATCAATATCTCTGCCTCTTTGTCTAGGATTGTTGATATTCCGTCGTGCATTGCCCAGTGTTTGAATGGAGGAGGTGGGTTGAGTTAATTCTGGATTAAAATGCTGCATTTCCATATCCTGTGGCTTCCATTGGCCTATACATAGACTGAGATCATCAGGTTCATAAAAATCTTTAGAAATTCCATCTTAGGTGATGCGGAAGCGGGCCGGATCGAAGAGACCATACTTGATGTCCATTTGTCGTAGTTGAGGTCCCATTGAAAGGAATGCCTATCTGTGATCATTAGTTTCCACTAGCATACCTCACCAGGACCAAAATGTGGAAAAGTTTGCTGTAGCCACTAATCAGTGGCTGGCATCCGCTGTCAATCAGTGCCTCCCCCTACAAACAGCAAATAAAAAATTCCACCACCCCCCGGCCCCATGGTTCAATGAACTTCTCAAAGAAGAAAAATCCAAGTGCAAAGCGCTTGAAAGAAAATGGCGCAAAGACTACGACCCGGCAAAAAAGATCGCTTACAATAAGGCGAGAAATGCCTACCACTCCTCCTGCGCAAAAGCACGTGCCTTATATGCGGCAAACTCCATCAAAAATGCTTCAAACAAAGCCAGGACGTTGTTTAACACTGTAAAGGATCTAACTGGGGCCCAAACAGCCGCCGCTGCCCACCCCCTAACTAAAAAACAATGTCAGGACCTTGCGACATTTTTCAATGACAAGATTGAAAACATAATTACAAATATTGCGTCCAGACCCCTTTGCGTCTGCCCTCGCCAGGACCTGCCCTTGGCACCTGACAAAATAAACACCTTGGACAATTTTCCTCCAATAACCAGTAACTCCTAACAATCTGCCCTAAAATCCATTACATCAGGCTCCCCTTGTGACCCCCTCCCTGTGAGTGTCTTAAAACAGCTTGAACCTACAGCCCTGACTGCCATAACAGCTATCCTAAATGCTTCCCTTCAAACCGCCACTGTTCCTTCCTGCTGGAAGCACGCAGTGGTGACCCCACTACTGAAGAAACCGTCATCCGACCCCACAGTTCTCTCCAATTACCGACCTATCTCCCTGCTCCCTGCCTTTTCCAAGCTCATGGAAAGGCACATTCACTCCGCCCTTACCTCTTTTTCTGAAGACAACAATCTTCTTCACCCCTCCCAGTCAGGCTTCAGAGCAGGCTACTCCACAGAGACCGCTCTACTAGGTGTGACAGAAAAAATTCGCCAACTCCTGGATGGAGGTCAAACAGTCGCACTCATTCTTCTGGACTTGAGTACGGCGTTTGACACCATATCACACAAAACCCTTTTGTCTACCCTAGAAGAAAATGGCATTCGTAACGATGCCCTAAAATGGATCAAGTCCTTTCTATCCGGAAGAACTTTCCAGATCAAATCCAACATCGCTAGTTCAGACATCTTCCCCCTGCCACATGGAGTTCCACAAGGCTCCAGCCTAAGCCCACTGTTTTTTAATCTTTACCTCAGACCACTGGCAGACCTGGCCGACCACGTAGGACTGACCTTGATGACCTACGCTGACGAGTCACAAATTATCTTTTCTCTTTCCGAAGCAAACACGTTAACCCCCTCCCTACTGAAATATGGCCTCCAAGAGATTTTCAACTCGATGACCACCAACCAGTTGAAACTAAATGGAGACAAAACGGAGGTTCTTCTACTGGGAAGAAATAAGGAGCTCTGGACCCCTCTCCACTGGCCGCCTGAGCTGGGCAACATTCCCCCGCCAGCCTCCCAGGTAAGAAACCTAGGGGTCATCCTGGACAATACCCTGTCTATGAAACAGCAGGCAAACAAAGTCACTGGACTCTGTTTCACCATAATCAAGTGGCTAAAAAAAATCATCTGGATGCTGCCCCTAGACACGCAAAAAACTGTGGTCAACGCTTTAATAACTTCACGTATTGACTACGGAAATGTCCTCTACCTTGGTTCCAATTTAGCAGTAATCAAGCGACTCCAACTAATTCAAAACGCTGCTGCAAGACTCCTGTGTAGGATTAAAAAGTCCGAAAGCGTTTCAAAACATCTGAACGAATTGCACTGGCTCAGGGTTGAACATCGGATAAACTTCAAAACATTGAGCTACATGTTTAAAATCAAAAACCAAACGGCACCCTCCTACCTACAAGCCTTAGCCTCTCCCTACCTGCCACAAAGAAGTCTTAGCTCTCAAACGGCCTCGAATTTTGTCGTCCCCCGTTTCAAACTACAAAGATCCGGTGGGAAATCCTTTTCTGTTAGAGGACCGGTATTATGGAACTCACTCCCCCTTTATATCCGGAAAGAGGACAGCTACACAAAATTCCGGAAACACGTAAAAACCTGGTTGTTTCAGAAACAACTGTGTTAAACTATTAATACAGTATTTTCCTTGACCATCCATATGTCATAAGCGCCGGGAAACCCTTGTTGGGTAGCTGAGCGCCATACAAATACATAAAATAAATAAATAAATAAATAAATTAGTTTCTCTGGAAAAGTCGGCTGCCAGTCGAATTTCATGGCTATCATCAGTGAATGAGTGCATGCATAAACTAATAGTTGCCTTGTCTGCTCATGTCTTAAGATACAAGCATTAAGAGGTTATGGATGTGATGCAGAATCTTTATGCAGTGGGCCAATACGATGTGCACGCTGTAATTCAAGTGGAGGATCAAAGCAATGCCCACTAAGTTTGGAACAACACTGCGGAGGAATACTCTAGCGTTCGAACCTTCAATTATTTCTGAACAAATGAACATTATCCCTCCTGTTTCGATCTTCTAAGTCAATCAGTATACTACAAAGAAGTAGCAGCTCTTGGTCTCTGCTGTACTAATTCTAGATGCTCTTCCACAACTGTTAGTCTCTGATCAAGCCCTTCTGCTTTTGCATGAAAGCCAGCAATATCTGCTCATATTGATTTGGCTTCTGCTGCTAAGGAGTATATATCCATTCCTTCCAGTCATTGGCTGACAGCAGAAATTTCTTGCAGTATACGTCCATAGTTTATCCTTGAGTGACGAGCCTTCTGTTGTAGAAGGGGTACATTTTGTAGACTGTTTGAGTACATCCGCAAAAAGTGATTGTTTAGAAGTTTCACTTCCGTGCTTGGCAGTAGACATTCGACCCCTTTTTGTTTTAGAGAAGTCATGTGGTAATGTGTTGGATCAATAGGTTAATGCAGAGAGGCAAAGCAACAACAAAACTGAGAAATGTCATAGCGGCCGGCCCCGTGCGGTTGTAGGCAGACGCTGTGTATTGTGCATTTATAAATAAAGGTTTTCCAAAAAAAAAATTTAAAAAAAAAAACTGAGAAATGATCCACTTTAGAAAATTATATTGAATATTTTAGTTGTTAGTGTGAATTTCTGGCAGGTATATTATATTCTTGACAATCTCTTTCTCTGACAAAATAGTTTCAATGGTTTATCTCACATCTTCCATTTCAGATATTAGAGATTTCCACTCTGCTATTTACTCAATGGAGGTTTGATTTATACTTTTCACTTGTAATTTATTATTTTGACGTGGCAGTCTCTCAAAATTTCAATTGTATTCTTAGTATTTTCCTTCTGAACACTTTGCCAGATTACAGGTTATAATTCTGAAAATGTTGAGGATTTTAGAGAGATCAGAAGGGATGACGACAGGTGCTTATAACAATTCTCTTTGAGGAGCCTTGAAGACAGTATTAACGTCTCTTAAATTGAAGCGGCCTTTCAAACAATGACTGTGTATGTAATCAAAACATTTCTCTCCTGGGCACCTCAATAATCTGGTCAAATTTGAGAGCTAAAGTGTGGAATAGTAATAATACAGCCGCATATTTAAATTATGCCATAATGTCCGTTGCTTGCTGTTCAGTCATCCCAAAGGGTACTATGAATTTTGCCAGCAAAAGTAAAGTTTTAATATATCCACTTCATTAAAAATTCAAGCTCAACTGCGTGGGAGAGGACAGGGAGTTTGGCGAGTTAGTCAGAAGGGAAAATAAAGGTGAACTATTTAAAACAGTAGAAAATTACTTCTCTTCAGAGACGGCATCGCACTTTAATTGTCAAAGGTTTGCGCAGCTGCTTAACACTCGCCACCTCAGAACTGTGTGCACGGGCTATTCTGACTCCTCTGTGGAATTCAGGCTTCAGAATTAAAGTAACCGTCAAGAAGTAGCTCTATCCTTGTTGAGGAATGCATTCTGGCACACATGTGAAAGTGCACGCATCACAGGGAAGCCAGGGACTCAGCTGGAGGCAATGGAATGCTGAGGGCGGTAATCTTCGGAACTCGAGAGCCGTGACTGGAGTAATTACCTCAGCCCTAAAGTCTCACATAACACGGAGCTCCCGTTGCTTATTAACCATGTCATCAGCACTTCAAATAGTCAGCATATCTTTTTCCCTGGCTTGAGAGCCCTGCTAAGATCTCTCCTCAAGCCATGCGTAAATGGTCTCCGTCTCTGTCTGAGGCCCCCCTCACAGCGGAGCTCACAGGTCAGGAGGCCATCTTTGTTTGTGGCCAGACCACGCCCCTCCAACGCACACGTTGTTAATATGAACCGTATTGTTGTAATCTTCCTCCTGTGTTTACATATCAATATGGTACATTCCACACCTCCCAATTCACCCTTCCCCGTTGGTAGGTTCCTCCAGAGTCTGCCTCAGAATGTTGGCATCTCTCTCTGGAGTTGTGGAGAGTGGGTGACAGAATAAAGACAGTGCTTACCTTTTCCTGTCTCAAGATTCTTCTTTACTCCACTGGCGACTAAACTGGTGCAGGGGGCCAAGCTGTCACCTCCCCTTTCTGTACTCTCTCCATCTGCTACAGTTCAAGGCTGTATTGGACTTGTTTTGCGAGTAAATTTACATCTTGGTGAGAAGCGATTTACATGTGCATAGTCATCGGTGCCATGTACCTTGGTCAAGCTAATACCAAGCTGCCACAAGCGTGATTTCAAGTGAAGGACTCAGTGTCGGACATCAGCTGCCCTGGAGTCATCGGAAGCGTGAGTGCGAATGGTGCTGGTCCATCTACACCATATTCATCCATTCTCGGGGTGCCAAGCTGGTACGACATTACCCCCTCATGGGTCCTCCCCGTCCCAGTCCTAACAACGTGAGGCAGTCCTGCCTCCACCCAGCCAATCACAACGCCAGTATTTCAATAATACATAAGCCCCGCCCACCTACCGCCATGCCTGTTTTTTTTCTGCTCCGACGGCTGTCGGAACGCTGGTGCTCCCGGTTCCGGTCCCTGGATCCAGTTTCCTTTGGTGGCGGTTCCGTGAGTTTTTTCTTGTGTGTTTTATTTAATACTGTTGTATTTCTTGTAATGCACGGCTCGGCCGGTCCGGTTTTCCGGTCGGCCGTGCTCCTGTTCTGGGGTCAGGTGTGCTCCCCGCTCATGTGCTGGGCTGGGGCGGAGAGTTTTAATGGTATCCTGGCCTCGGGTCGTTCCGGCGCTGCTGCACTGTCGCAGCGTCTGGCCCCCGCGGCCATTCTCTTTTTGACCTGTGGCTGTGGGTGGAGACATCAGGGCTGCCCTCTTTTTATTTTCATACTCCTACACACCTTTGCGTGATTGGTTGATTGGGGGCAGTATTTATTGGAGGTTGCTGGGCACTTCCTGTGTTGTGGTGATTTCCTGTTTGGTAACTTCTGGGTTTTGTCACCATGAGTGAGGGGCCTTCTTCTCCTGTGCCGGCTAAGGCTGTTTCCAAGCAGCATAATATTCAGGATCTGCTGGAGGACGACGTCTTGCAGATTTCTAGGGCTGATTTAAGGGACTTGATTGATTCTGCGGTCCAGTCTGCGCTGCTGGTGCCTGCGGCTGAGCGGGCTAAGGATGATGAGGAAGAACTGGACAATTCCCCTAAGGGAAAGTACATCCAGGGCAAGGTTTTTTCGGACATGCTGGTGCATATTCGAGAGGTGCTTGGGTTTGACCCTAAATCCCTGTCTGAAGATGGATTTTACGCTCAGTATAGTTCCTCTGTGGTGGATGACCTCCCCTTCCATGATGTCCTGAAGGATATCCTCACTAAGGAGTGGCTGGAGGTGGATAAGCAGGGTATTCCACGATTCCTGGGGAAGCGATATCGCCTGGCGGACTTTGATTCCCAGTTTCCTGCAATTCCGAAGGTTAATTCTCTTTTGTCTTCTATGGCTTCCTCCTCTTCCTCTTTGTCTTCGGAGGAGGCTTCCCTGTCTGATCCGGTGGAGCGTAAGGTGGAATCTGCTCTCAAGCGTTCTGACGCCGCTTCTCACTTTGGGGTGCGTGCTAGCACTTATGCGGCCTATGCGTCTCAGGTCCTGCTCAAGGATTTCGAGAGGCTGTTTGACTGTCTTCAGGATCATGGGGACCCTACTCCTGTGTTGGCTCAAATGGAGGTTTTGGCGCAATTCCTGTCAGATGTCACTTTTGATTCCTTGTGGGCTTTCTCCTCGGCTGCTGGGGCGGTGGTGGCTCGGAGGAGGTCTCTGTGGACAAAGCCATGGCGTCTTGATGCTGCTCAGAAGTCTTTGGTCCATAAACTGCCTTTTGAGGGTCCTCGTCTCTTTGGGGATGCCTTGAATTCGATGGTGCAGCGCTCTGCGGAGGAGAAGAAGTTGTTGAAGCCTTTTCAGCCTGCTCCTAAGAAAAGGTCTTTTTTCCAGAAGCAGGGGTTTCAGGGGGTTTGGTCCTCTCAGCCCTTTCGTGGTCGGGCCCGTGGTCGGGGGGCCGCGTTCCAGTATAAATCCCGGCCTCAGCAGCAACAGCAGCAGCAGCTGCCACAGCCTCCCTCTGGTGCTGGACAAAAGTGACTATGCCTCTGTGGGGGCTCGTCTCCATTTGTTTCTGGACCGTTGGTCAGCTCTGATCTCCGATCAATGGGTCTTGGATATCATCAGGGGGGTTACCGGATTCCCTTCCAATGCCCTCCCCCTCTGGATTGTCTTCTGGTTAACCCGTTGTCAAGAGACCCCGTGCGGCGGTCTGCCATGTTGTCCGGCGTCACCATGCTGTTCCGGAAAGGGGCGGTGGTGCCGGTTCCGGTGGAGGAAGTGGGCCTGGGGTTCTATTCCCATCTGTTTCTGGTTCCAAAACCCGATGGTTCCTTCCGCCCCATATTGAATCTCCGTTCCCTGAACAAGTTGGTGCGGTTGGATCATTTTCGGATGGTCATGTTGCAGTCCATCATTCCCCTCATCCAAGAGGGAGATTTTTTGGCTTCCCTGGACTTGGAGGACGCCTATTTTCACGTTCCGGTCCATCCTGCCAGTCAGCGGTTCCTGAGGTTTGTGGTCCAGGGGATGTATTTCCAGTTTCGGGTTCTGCCATTCGGCCTCTCCACTGCTCCCAGGACTTTTACCAAGGTATTGGCTCCTGCTGTGGGGGTTTTGCAACATCGGGGTTTCTCCGTGTTTCCCTATATTGATGATTGTTTGGTCTCTGCTTCCTCCTTCCCTCAGGCTCTTCTGGCGGTGGAGGCTACATTGTCCCTGTTCAAGGAGCTGGGTTTCAAGGTGAATTTGGCCAAGTCTCATCTGGTTCCTGTTCAGAGACTTCAGTTCATCGGGGTCTGTTCGACACCTCTCTGGGGGCGGTGTTTCTCCCTCCTGTTCGGATCCTTTCCTTACAGTCTCTGCTGCGGGATCTGTTGAGTCGTCCCTCTGCCCCGGCTCGTGTTTGGTTGCGGGTCCAGGGGTTGATGGCTGCGACCACTGCTGTGGTTCCTTGGGCTCGCCTCCATCTCAAGCCCTTGGGGACTCATCTGTTGGCTCGGTGGGACCCCTCCCGGGCGGATTACGAGACTCTGATTCCTCTCTCTCCTGCTCTGATTCAGGACTTTGACTGGTGGCTTTGCACTCCCAACCTGGAGAAGGGGGTGCGGTTTTGTCTTCCTCCTCCCCTTTTGTTGACGACGGATGCCAGTCTCTGGGGTTGGGGGGCCACTTTGGGGTCCTTGAAAGCCAAGGGTCGGTGGTCTCGGGGTGCCTGCACCCGTTCCTCGAACTGGCGGGAGTTGGCGGCAGTCTGGGAGGCGGTGCAGTTCTTTCAAGTTCATCTCCTGGGGGCGAATCTGTTAGTTCGTACCGACAAACAGGTGGCTCGTTGTTACTTGAACCGCCAGGGGGGGACCAGGTGCGCGTCTCTGAACATGTTGGCCTCCATGATTTGTGCTTGGGCGGAATCTCATCTGTTGGCCTTGAGGGCGGTGTACATTCCGGGACGGTTGAATTTTCATGCGGACGCTTTGAGCCGCGACCTTCCATCTTCTGTTCTGTACCATCTCTCTCTTCCTCTGTTCCTGTCCCTTTGCCTTCGGTTCGGGACTCCTTGGATCGATCTTTTTGCGTCCCCTCACAACTCTCTCCTGCCCCGGTTTTGTTCGGAGGTGCTGTGTCCTCAGGCTTGGGCGGTGGATGCTCTTTCGATTCCCTGGCCTTCGGGCCTTCCGTATGCTTTCCCTCCCATTCCCCTCCTCCCGAGGGTGCTGCAGAAGATTCGGAGGGAGAAGGTTTCTGTCCTGTTGATTGCTCCTTTCTGGCCTCGCCGCATTTGGTTTCCTCTCCTGCTGAAGCTGGCGGAGGGTCGGTTTGTCCGGCTTCCTTTGTGTCCATCTCCTCTTCAGTTTCCACTCCTGTCTCTGCCTTGTCTTTGTCGTTTGCAGCTGACGGCTTGGCTCTTGAGCGGTTGACTTTGGAGTCTTTGGGTTGTTCGTCAGTGGTGGCTCGTGACATCCAGTTGTCTCTGCGAACTTCGACCCTTAAGTGCTATGGCCGCCATTGGGGTTCTTTTGTTTCTTGGTGTTCTTCTCATGGGGTGGATCCTGTACTTGGGGTTCCTACTTCTGTGTTGGAGTTTCTCCGGGATGGTTTTTTGAAAGGCCTTTCCCCTTCCACGTTGTCTGCTCAATGGGCGGCGGTTCGTGCTTGTCGGGGTCCTGGGGCCTCCTTGGAGGGTGTTGCTCCTTTGGTTAGTCGGCTTCTTCGGAGCTTTCGGCTTCGTCGGCCGGTTTCTCCTGTACTCATTCCTTCTTGGGATTTGCCTACTGTATTGCGTGGTCTGCAGTTGCCCCCTTTTGAGCCTTTGATGGAGGCGGATTTGTTGTGGCTGTCCGCTAAGGTGGCTTTCCTGTTGGCCATTACCTCTGCTCGCAGGTTGGGTGAGTTGGGTGCCTTGCTTGTTTCGTTTCCCTATTTGCAGTTCCTCCCGGATCGGGTGGTTTTGCGGCTTGATCCGGCTTTTCTGCCTAAGGTTTCTTCGAGTTTTCATTTGCAGCAGGAGGTGATTCTTCCTGATTTGCCTGCTGATGGGGATTCCCTTGTTCCCCCTTCTTTGGATGTTCGCAGGGCTCTTCAGATTTACGTCCAACGTTCCCTGGGGTTCCGGAGTTCTCCTGCCCTGTTTGTCTCCTGTGGGGGTGTAGCTAAAGGGAAGAAGGTTTCCACTTCCACGATCAGTCGGTGGGTCCGTTTGGCAGTCTGTCAATCTTACAAGTCTTTGGATTTGCCTCCTCCGTCTCATGTACAGGGTCGGTCGACGCGTTCTGTGTCTGCTTCCTGGGCTGAGGCGGCGGGGGTCTCTATCCAGGAGATTTGTAGGGCGGCCACCTGGCAGTCTCATCACACGTTTGTGCGACATTATCGGCTTGATGTTTTACATGCCTCTGCTGACAGTTTTTCTGTTGGCGTCTTGAACGCTGTTGTTCATTAATCTTTTATTGATTAAAGTTTTGTACTCTGCATGGATCCCTGGTGTCCTGCGTGTTTTCTTTATTGGTTCTCTGCTTGTTAGTTCCTCACGTTGTTAGGACTGGGACGGGGAGGACCCATGAGGGGGTAATGTCTTATTACTTACCGGTAATCTTCATTACCCCGATTAGGGTCCTCCCGGTCCCAGTACTCTTCCCTCCCACCCTCCCGCTGTGTTTGTGTCGGAGTCTTGTTGATAACAGGCATGGCGGTAGGTGGGCGGGGCTTATGTATTATTGAAATACTGGCGTTGTGATTGGCTGGGTGGAGGCAGGACTGCCTCACGTTGTTAGGACTGGGACGGGGAGGACCCTAATCGGGGTAATGAAGATTACCGGTAAGTAATAAGACATTCCTTTGTCTGACAGTGAATTCAGATTTCCGTTTTGACACTGTGCAAATCTATTAAGGATATTTACTGAGGAGTTGCGGTGTGATTTGTGCCCTGCTGTCAGCTCAAGAGGAAGTTATGGTACTTTTTACAGCACATTAAGTGTTCACGTTGATTGCGCAAAAACGAGTGATTCGGATCCTGTCAGCTGTTTGGTGTAGTGGTACAGCATACAGCAGTGCAACCATATTTCCTTCATTTATTCAATTTAAGGGCTTGGTGGAGCTGAGAGTTATTCTCTTCAAGGAGGACTGTTGTTGGCGAGTCTTGGCATTCTTTGAGCTGAAGAGTATTTGTTTCAGTGAGTGTACCTCACAGGTTGATGTACATGGAGTGTTGGGTCCTGCGGTGAAGTAAACTTCTTCAACGCTGTTGCCATGCCTTGTAGCCGATGGCAACTCTCAAGTTCGAGTCAGCCGCCTCGGTGCCTGTGGGAGAGTGAGCTGCTGAGAGTTGTTCTGGTGGTCGGTGCCATCTGCCTCGCACTCCCCTGAGGCGCTCAGTTGCTGTTCTGTGTCAGCGATTTTCGCTGTGTGTTCTTCGCGCACACCAGACTGGCAGCCCACCAAGATTGCTGCCACACAGTTCGTGGCCCCCTTTGACGTCGAGAGGCCGCCTGCAGTCCCAGCGTACCGCCTTACTCTTCTCTCTCGTCAGTGTTCCTCAGAAGAGCCCCGCAGTTTTTTTCCTCACACCGGTTTCCGGCGCTCCAGCTCTTTTGGCCGCCTCAGTTCTGCTTCCTGTCAGCAGACATGCTCCAGCGTACAGCCACAGTCACTGTAACTTTCTCTGTGGGGAAATCCCGGCAGCCTTCTGATTTCTTTATTCCTACTGAGAGAAGTACATATTTAGCGGGATCATCTCCTGCTTGACCAACTGTATATCCCAGTTCTTCTATTTACCAGCGTGTGGGACACAAGTAAGATATTTATTTACAAGACTGCAACAGCGTTTTCCCTGGACTCAGTACCTAAGATGTGTGTGTGTGTCAACGGTGATACGCACACCTTTCTCTAATTCCATTGTAATTGCTTGATTTAGATACCTCCTGCCCTCCCCAGTAATTCCCTATTATTTTTTGGGGGGAGATTCTCTCACCTTTCATTTTGTATCTTCCTACAACAAGTTTGGTATTTGCCTTTTCTGTACTCATACTATCCGTAGTACACATAGTATGCTGACGTAAGGTCATTTAACCTGTGATTTCTTGCAGAGTGGCTCATGAATCTGGGGTTATCTACTATGTTACTCTTCTGTGTTATATTCCCCAGCTATTTTAGATACCTTGTCTGAGTTTTTTTAAGCTTATTGTGGGGAGGTGTTTTGAGTTTCTGGGTGTGTCAATATTGCAATGTTATAGTACAGTCTGTATAACCTTATTCAGCTATTATTTAAGTGGTTACTCTAGTAATTTAAACAGATTCAGTTTAAGTGAAGTTAGTATGTAAAAAGTGTCTCTTTTACTTCACTACAAAGGACCTCCCTTTCAGCGAAGAGATTATTCTTATATGTTACCTGTATGAGTGAGACGTGGTAGGAACTTCAACTTTATATGCCACTTTATCCCTTGGTTAATACATAGTGGGAGCGCTCACTTTTTACCTCCATTTCCTTCCTAGTGTTTGAGTACCGCTTCCCCGTATTGTCCCCATGGCTGCTTCATCCATGAGTCATCCACCCTCTTTTTTAAAGGATATTGGGGATCCAGAAATCCACTGGAAGGATTGGATTAACCTGTTTGATTCCTACCTCATTGATATTGGGGAGGGAAAATGCTCTGCTGTTCGAAAACAACATGTTCTGTTGCACAACCTTGGTGTACAAGGTAGAAAGATATAGGATACCCTACCTGATCCCAAGCTAGAAGATGATGAGGTTGATTTGGATGTTTTCAAAATCATTCTTATGAAGTTGGAAATTCACTTTGGAGAGAAAGTAAATGTCGTCCTAGAAAGACATAAGTTCTTTACTCGTGTGCAGGGTAAACATGAGTCAGTTAGCAATTACATTGCGGCTCTTAGAGGCCTAACCCAATTATGTGAATTTGGGGAACTTAACAATTCCCTAATCAGGGATCAGATAGGAAGGTATACCCATAATCCCCGCATAAGAGAGAAACTTCTATCAAAAAACCCATCTTTGAGATAAGCCGTTAGCATGGCACAATTCGTTGAACACACTGCTAAGTGCATTTTAGAGATGTACCCTCCCAAAGAACCGGTATGTAGCGTAGTTAATGCTGGAGGGCATCAGGATGACATCTGTGATAGCGAGATTTTGTAAGTCAAAGCAAGAGAAGTCAAGACAGAAAAACCTTTGAGCATCAACGAAGGGTTAAAGTGTTTTAGGTGTGGCAGCAGTAACCACCTTGCGAATAATGTTCATTGTACTGCCCGCAATGCTACATGTATGAAATGCAATCGGAAGGGACACTTTGCAAGAGTGTGCAGGGAGGGAGAGAATAACCAAGTTAAACTGGTTAGCAATGTAGAGGAACACTCTCCCAGGTATGTGTTTCAAGTGAGAAACATGGATGTGGAAACTTCTAAGAGTAGTACTTTGCAACATCCGTATCCTAAATGTACCATTTTCCTGAACAAAAACCATGTGATAGTTGAAAGCAGATTCTTGTTCTCCATTTACGTTAATTAATCTACATGAGATGAATGATCTGTTTAAGAGTTCTAGGCTAATGGTAGTAAAACCTGACATATTGCCCACTAGTTATGCTGGGGAACCCATACACCTGGAGGGCATGATAGAAATGGATATAGAATTCAGAGGAAGGTCCACAAGTGGTTTGGTTTATATTGTAAAAGAGGGGTCAAACCTATTAGGCTGGAATCATTTAAAAGAGCTTGGAATAATGCTTGACCCTAATAATATAGATCAAGTGTGTCTCAGGCGTGGGATTTAGATCTTGCATCTGCCGCATCACTTTTGTAGGGTGGGTTGGCTTTGCTGCATAATGTAAAGGATATGCTTCCAGGTATATGTTCTGGTCATCTTGTTTAGGAACCATTTGAGATAAAATTATACTTTGGTGACATATGATCTATTGCTATCCTTTTGATTGTTGGGTTGTTCGTTACGTCACTGTATTTCCACTGTGATTATAGCGGTGGATGCTTTGTTTTCCCCTCTTCCTTTTTTCCCTTCCCTGTTTTGCAGATTTCCAGGACGGTATTCTGTTCCACGACTACTACTGTCATCATCTGTTATGTCAAACATTAGCGAAGGGAAATGTGTTGTAATCTTCCTCCTGTGTTTACATATCAATATGGTATATTCCACCCCCCCCCCCACCCCCTTCACCCTTTCCCGTTGATAGGTTCCTCCAGAGTCTGCCTCAGAATGTTGGCATCTCTCTCTGGAGTTGTGGAGAGTGGGTGACAGAATCAAGACAGTTCTTACCTTTTCCTGTCTCAAGATTCTTCTTTACTACACATATCTTATGCACATTTCATTGCATGCAAGCAAACATTCTTCATAAATCCATGAACTGGTGCTCATTCCGATCTCTTGTCAGAGCTGATAAACTCAGCATGTATAGTTTGTTGGAAGTCATGCTTAAGTCATGACTCCGTTAAATAAAACTGTTTGACATTAGCTAAATCTATTTTTCCTTCAGTGCCTCATTTTTGTTTCAGTTTCAAGCTATGCATGGTTATCAGCGTCTTTTGTGATAATGACACTTTGATGTTTTCAATTCAAGCAAGGACTGATTTTGCCGCTCAGAATTATCACATACTCTAAACACGTTGAGGTTGACCACATATCTAAAGACTCAAGAACAGATATAAGGCACCATTTAGAATTGGTTGGTATTAGAGAATCATTTGGTTACCTCCCAACCCGCAAACAGACACTAGTCACTCACAGTTTGGACCTGTCTACTTCTTTACAGAAAACGAAGTGACCAGCGTTAGTTTCTACAGTAGTCCGTGTCAATAAATTGCTACACGATGTCGTTGGATTAATCCACAGCCCTGAGCATTCGCTCGGATATTTCAGTCTGTTTTAATACTCTCTGACTCATCAAACGCCGTTATGGATTCATTCTGCTTCCCAGGACCAGAAGCCTCCTATATATAATTCATAACACACCCCAAAAGAGCTACGAGATTGGTATGTTTTTCTCAGCACTCCTGTGTCCATTTTTAAGTGAGAACTGCGAGCTGCAATGAGAAAAAGAGCGTGGAACTGAATAAAGCGACCGCGAGGCACAGTTGTGGGGGATGAATGGATAACAGACCTTTGTTGTCTTTTTAAAAGCCACTTTTACAATAAGATTTCCTGTGGATTTTAATTTCAAAACACCGGGGTGTTATTGTGGAAAGCGTTGCAAGGCTCTTGATCAGCACGCAGCTTGTTACATTTCATAGATCTGAACTGGTAAGGGAGTTCGGTGGTAATTATCTGGTGCTTATGGGGCATATTACCAACAACTAGCGATAATTTTTGTCTCTAACTTGTTTAGAGACAAACATTATCGCCGCACATCGGCGATTTTTATCGCAGATAAACCTTGCTATTAGCAAGGTTTATCGCAAATGCGATAAAAAACGGCCGCAATGCATGAATATCGCTGAAAAGTCAGCGATATTCATGCATTATCGAGCAAATGCTCTTAGCCATGTTATCCACCTCCCATTGGATAACATGGCTAAGAACTGCTCAGGGCAGGTGTTAGCTTTTGGAGATATTCGCGCTTAGAGCGAATATCTCCAAAAGTTGGTAATAGGAGATAGCGATGTTAGCGACTGTTTCCAGTCACTAACATCTTGGCACGCCCACTTTGCATGTCATTAGTGATAAATATCACTGACATGCAAAGCGGGGCCCAAGATGGTCGCTATCTCCTATTAGCTGTCACTAACTGGTGTTAGCGACAGCTTGGTAATAGGGAGATAATTTTATCTCCACTTTCTTGGCTTTTAAAGCCAAAAAAGCGGAGATAAACCCCCTTGATAATATGCCCCTATGTCTTTTATGCATGGATGGGACATTCAAAACGTGCCATACTAGGATTGATGGACTACACTGCAAGCAAGAGGAGCGCTGGCAAAATGCCAGTAGCACAGGTGGCGAAAATGTTGTACACCATTGCAGAAAGTGTCAATTTCAGGTCTAACAACGGTCAGGCCCCGTTTTTGGCTTATGAGTTGAGGGATCTATCTGAAAGGGAGTAGCGCAATAATGAAGATATTAATGTTTCCTCAGAATGGGTTATTCAGTATTGTATTTCAACACTGCTTTGAAAAAATAAAGCAGAAACTATGATGAAAGCATGGGCGTTGATTCATCAAAATGTCTGGGGTAGTGCAAGTGACATAACACCCCCTTTGACTCTAATGAAATTCAAATAATCTTTGCCCCACTTGTTGCTCTATCTATGGCATCGCAGGAAATGACTTCACTGAAATTAAGAACCATGCAATAAGTATAAGGTTGATAAAAAGACATAACAGTTACAGAAGAAACTAGGGGCCAGATGTAGGAGCCCTAATACCGGTCGGAAACGGCCGATTTCGCCCGTTTCCGACCGGTATTAGGGTTTTCAGATGTGGGGGCATGTTATTTTAAGAATCGGTAATTTTACCGATTCGGTAAATATACCGATTCTGTAAAATACCGAATCGGTATATTTACCGAATCGGTAAATCCATATGCAGGTGAAACTCCTAAGAGTGCCACAGGCCCTTAAGAGTCGGTATTTTACCACACAATCCTATTGTGTGGTAAAATACCGAATTCAGGTGTGCATGCACATCTCTGCATGCGCACCTGTGCAATGTGACACACAGGCATGCCCTTAGGGCATGTCTGTGTGCCACATGGCACACATGCCTGTATTTGGGGTGCTAGAGGATGTCAAAGTGACACCCCCTGCACCCTTGCTGGAATCGGTATTTACCGAATCGGTAAATACCGATTCGGTAATGCTCATTGATTCCTATGGGCTTCAAGGCCCATAGGAATAAATAGGCAATACCGATTCGGTATTTACAGAATCGGTAAATACAGAATCTTAACGATTCGGTATTTACCGATTCTGTAATACCTACACCCCCCCCCCCTCTATTTTACCACTTCTTAAATACCGAATCAGTAAAATTCGGTATTTAAGAAGTGGTAAAATAAAATTACCTACATCTAGGCCTAAGGGCCAGATGTAGGAAGCCTAATTCAGGTCGGTAATTGCCGAATTTACCGAATTTTATCCGTTACCGACCGGAATTAGGTTTTTGTGATGTAGGTGCCAATTTACAGAATCGGTAAATACCGAATCTATTCACATTTATTCCTACGGGCGTCCAGGCCCATAGGAATGAATGTGAATTACCGAATCGGTAAATACCGATTCGGTAAATACCGAATCTTAGCAATTCGGTAATATTTACCGATTTTTTTCCTACATAGCATTTACCGATTCTCAAATACCGAATCAGTAAAATTCTGTATTTTAGAATCTGTAAATGTACTTTACCCACATGTAGCCCCTAAATACCTATTTTACCTATAATGCCACCAAGATGTGTCAGTGACCCATCCATCAGCTATCAACAATTCCATTATTGGGATTATGACCCGTAGCTGCATTAGGCACTTCAGGTCCTGACAGGATGATGAAAGCTAATGATGTATGGTACAGAATGCTGCAGTACAGACAGCCAGCTTCCAGTACCCACCACCAACAACCGTTGGCACAACCGAGCCTCATACGCCCAGTGTAACCCCATCCAGGCACAGGAGCTGCCCCAAAAGTTTAAGGCAATCTCCTAAGACCCTGACCTATCATCCATGTTCTTCTGGTAGTATAACAACACACCTCCCTTTAACTTTTAGTATAGCTTACATATCTATTGTCTTTACGAAACTAAATAAATGTTTCATTCTCATTATTTTTAATTTTTCAGCATGTCATAACAAATAAATAATAAAATAAGATAAAAAATCTTCTTGAAATGAATTAAAAAATAACAAATTTAACACAAAACTCAAAAATCTGACTATTAAATCCAAACATTAACACTGTGATAACATCAATAGGTTATACAACTCAATTACTCAGAAATCAGTCACATTACTGCTTTCTCACATTGCACCATGCTGCCCCTTAACTTGACACAGACATAATTTGAAGTATCTGTCTGTAGCAAAGAGCCAATTCATTAGTACGTAATGTTAGAGAGAATTAGTTTAAAAGGGTAGCTTACCCTTTGCGACGCAAAGCATTAGTCTTTCTGCAGAAAGTGCATTTTCGAGTCATGACCCTCGTGTTTGTAGTTAAAGAACTCTCTGCTCATAGAGTCTTCGTTAACCGTCCACAAAGAGACAGTTAGGGAGTCTGCCCAATCTAAATTTAACATATAAATTGCAAAGTGCCTCAGATGGATACACTCAACAAAAAACTCTGGTCTAAATTATTATTTTATTGAAAGATAACTTTTGAAAGGACTGTTTCGATTTGTTCTGGAACTTTTCTAGAGACAGTTTGATGAGTCTTTTAAGCAGCATGAAAGTATGAAGGGGAGAAAATCATTATTAGCACAATCAATTTAGAAATATCCCTTCCTGATACATAATAACCAAAGGAAAATTAAGGAGGTCATTGGGATGGCGGACGGACCTGCGTCCGTCCGCCACCCCCGAGGTAGAGGGACCGTCCGCATGGGCAGTGGCGGTCCCTCCATGCAAATTAGGATGTAATCCCGTATCCTTAACATTGCGGCGGGTTCTGCTTCAAGCGGGGCCCGCCGCAATGTTAAAAATGCATGCATTGCATTTACATGCACAAAGCGGCAGGCACTGCGCGGTGCCTGCCGCTTTGTGCATGCAAATGCAGGGGGGTACCACAGGTACCCCCCAATTGCACCCCCACCCCTCTTCACCCTTGGGCCCCTAAGGGCCCCCCAGAAGCAAAAGTCCACATGCTTTTCCACGGCAGAAAACCTGCAGCGGAAAAGCATGTCTACACATGCTTCCTAATTTGGCTGACGGTGTCTTGCAGACACCGCCACCAAATAGCCCTCCAAAATCTGCGGATCAGCGGTGGACAGACCTGCTGTCTGCCGCTGGTCTCACCGCAATCCCATCGCCATCCTAATCTGGCGGTGGGTGTTTTATGTGGCCGCGGCGGTGAATCCGCATCCTCCGGGCCGGCGGTAGCTTCCGCCGGCCCGGAGGATGCGGATTTACCGCCATCCTAATGAGGCCCTAAGAAAGGTTAGTTAGATTTATTACAAATACAAAAATAACTGTACATAGACACCCTCAACACAAGAGTATAGAGATACAACGGAAACAGCATAAAACTGAATCTGCACACCAATTCTGACAGTGCAACATAAGCAGAACTATGTGTTCGAGAAGTAGGACAGGGCCAGCTTTAGGGCAGTGAGACCGGTGCGGCTGCACAGGGCGCTGACCAGTGGAGGATGGCACTAACCTCAGTGGGGGTGTCTTTTTGAGTAATACCATGATTGGAGAGATGAGGGACACTTTTGCCTGGTGGTATGAGCAAATCTGAGGAGGCAGTCATGGGGTCTGGGGGTGTCAAAAATGATTGTTGCACAGTGCGTCACCAGTGCTAAAGCTGGCCCAGAAGGAGGATAAAGACAATCAAGAAGCAAGAGTCCGGATTTCCATGCATCGAGGGTTGGTGAATGAAGAGCATTTAAATCTACCCCTACTCTATCACTAAGGTGACATCCCTATGTTAGTAAGTAAGCATTTCCGAATCAGAAGGAAAGGTGTCAGTCCAGAGTCTTCCTAAGAAATCTCTCCACCATTTAGATGGGTCAAGCTCATAAAGCCACCATCACAAGAGAAAGAGCTTGTTCTGAGATGCTCCCTATACAAAGGTAAAATGATGTGTGCTTCTATCCCTAATTCCAAAAACCAGTTATCCACAGGTCGGATTCCCATTACAAATTTCTTGCACATACTCCACAATGTGTACAGTCATAAACATACTTTTCCTCAATGCTCTCCATGTACCTCCTTTGCAACAATTCCTATTTGGTTCCCGTGCCTTCTCCTGTGGGCTACCAACTTTCTCCCTTATCACCTTTCAGTCATGTAATTGTAACTTCTTCTCTCCTTGCCTACTTGCTAAAACAAAGACATTTTTTTGCCTCAGCGAATGCATTTCCAGCTGCAATGCAAAACATGGAGAGTTTGTCAAGAGTTTGCATTTTAGGCGTTGAACTTTGGCTAACATAAGAAGGTATCGCTTTAGCATTACAAGTTGCATAAGTAATTTATATTTTGACTAGCACATAGGCCTATTTCTTTACTGGATGCTCTAACAAAAATAGCAGATTGAATAATACTAGAACGTCTTCAGGATTGGGCGGAGGAGGACACTCTCCTATCTGACCTACAAAATGGCTTTTGTGCGGGTCTGGGGATAGTAGAACAGAATTTAAACCTATCAATTTTAATAGGGAACTACACAAGGGCGAAGAAGGCGAAGCTGTTCTTAGCATTTATGGACCACACAACCGCTGCAAGGGTGCGTCCTGGCCACGTTTTTTTTCAATCTTTATAGTAATGGTCTCAGTGAGGCACTCCTGAAAGACAACCAAGATTTTCCTCAAGTAGCCAGATGCCCAATACCAGCTCTCCTATACACGGATGATGCAGTATTGATGTCTCCTACACAAGTAGGCCTCCAGAGGGTGTTAGACAGTTTTTCTACCTTTATGAAAGATCTCTGTCTAAGAGTGAACTCCTCGAAGACTTTTATTATGCGATGTCGCCATGGTATCAAGAGATTTAAGGATATGTTTGTGACAGGATAGAAGATTGGGGTCACCAAGAGATTCTCGTATTTGGGAATTCTCTTTGACCAAAATGACACCTGGGTACAAGCAGTAGCAGTGAAAAACTAGCACACTTAAGAACAATAACCACCCTTATCAACTTTGCAAGAAAACTGGATCGGAGACCACCTGAAGAGCACATTAAAATCTACAAAGCTAAGGGGCATATTCTCAAGGAACTATGGCCGAGTTGCGATAAATGTATCTCACCATTCACAAGCTAGTGCTAACAGCCCATAACACCAGTTTACATGAGATAGCAGCCCCAAAAAACATTGCCACAGATGACACTGGCAACTATCTCTTACAAGATGCAGAGTAGGCGTTCCTGTGCCAAAAGCCACAACAACACCACTCCGCAACATTCTCAACGACCAGCCAGATTGGCAATAAGATCACAAAATATGCGATAAGGCGCATTAGGAGCAGGAAATTAACACCTGCTCTGACCTGGTGTAAAGTCGGACGACAGCCTGCAGCAGAAAAGGGAGCCCAGCCCAGAGCCACACCTGAAGAGCAACAGATGCCATGGATCCAAAGATCATGCAGGCCGTACACATAAGAGGGCCACAACACCCACCACCACCATCCCCCACCCCACCGGCCCTACCAGGGCCCAGGGGGGTGGGGGATATTGCACATCAACTTCATGAAATCATGAACAAAAGCATTCACCTGATGTCGCACCTTTACAACAATCAATATACATGTGAGTACAGAAATTCTGATTTATTCATTCACCATTGAAAGTCCAAACAAAATATCACACCCAAATCTGCCTCCAAACAACTATGCAGAAAAGTCATGGTGGGGCATCCCTGGACAATATGTGAGTCACAGCCTGCAAGACAATATCCAAGATAAGAAGGTGTGTCGGGCACTCAGCAAAGGACAGAGAGAGAGAAAAAGAGAGACACTGAACAAGGAGCACAAGGCCAATCGTGCCCTTGGCTCATTCATACATGCCAACTGCTGCACGTGTATCGCAATTGGTGCACCCCAAATCTAAGGCCTGGCATCAAAGTCAGCACAAAGGCCACATCATATTTAAGAAATGCAAGCAGTAGTCAGACTCAAATTAGGTATGAAAGCTCCTTTGTCTCAATATACAAGGCGAAAGGACAACCGAACCTCTGACCTTGGTCATGAATGCGGCTGGCACACCCTGCATGAGATACCAAACTGAGCTAATGAAAGACCAACGTGTCCACACCCCACACACACTTGTCCCTGCTCTAGCTACACCTGTAAGGGATGCCCTTGACACATTGGTAAAAAACAACCCATGCGTCCAAATGTTGCACACACATACAACTCATTGACCAGAGCTGTGGCATATCGTCCACCGAACTGCCGCCGGTCTGAGGATTGCCGGTGCTCCGAGACCAAAAAATGCAATGGCAGGCCATCCCGGGCACAACCCCTGTCACTTGGAACTGTACCGTGCAGTAATGCTGCATCTCTTGGGATCTCTGCCAATGGCAGTTTTCCGAATCAGTTTCCGTCTGAGTTTCCGTCTTGCCTACGTCACCTGCGTCCAGTCCTGGTTCCACTGTCAATCATGCACATTCGAGTGGCCCATGGAGGTCTGCCTATCCAACTTAACGGTGGCAGAATTGGATCATGACTTGACAGTACACACCCTGTTGGCCCACGAACAGGAGTGTCACCAGGATACCTGTGCATGGGATGCCGTGATCTTTGGCGTATGTGCTGGCAGTTGTGCATGGGAGATTGCACAACTCTTTGTGTGCAGTGACCACATCGAGGCACTCCCCTATTGGTCTGGTGTTCCTTGAACTCAACAACAATGTACTCTTGGAAGAGATTGCACATGAAGCTGCGCTTGCATTCATGGACGAGTAACTACGTTCCTGCAGCCACATCCAATTGCCACCCACAGCACAGGTCTCCACACCTTGTTGCAACTTGAGGAATGCTCACATATCCCACCACAACAGTGGACATGTCTGCCTTCGCCTGGACTCAGAATGCATGTGCATGGAACTACCCTGTGTACACACACATGTGCAAGGTGATGCAGTCCCATGGGCGGAGCAGCACAATATTGTTTGGCAACGTTCCCAATTCAAACATACTGCTGTGGGGAGAGTACACACATGTCAATGTAGTATGACATGTGACCTTGTAGGACCCTTTAGCCTGCTTACTGTCAGCAGAGCTGGCAGTCGGCGCAGTCCGGTGGGACGAAAGCACTATGCCAATCCAATGGGCTGTGAGTTGTGTCCCCTGACACGGGACGAAGAGCAGACGCCAAACATCACATGAATCGTCCAGCAAAGCAAGATGGGCTGAGCGCGTTTGTCATCCGTAATGATTTTTGTTAATTTTTGCCTCCCCATTTCCTGCACTGCGACATGTGCCCAACCTACGTGTAAGTGTCTTAAGATTCCCCTGCCTGTTGTGGCCCTTGCCTTGCCCATACTGACACGCACATGCTAATAAAGTCTACGCAACTTCACTACTGTCAAACTGTGATGAGTGTTGATCAGTATGACAAGTTGTGTGCCTCAATGAGCATTGTCCATATGCAGGTAGGGACTGACTGACGCATGTACAATGGGGTTGGGTCCCTTTTAACTCCTCCACCTCTGTGAGCCAGACATTGTGTTCAGGATAATTGCTGGCAGACCTGTGCACTTACGTGTCTTCAGCAATATGAGTATGGTTTCCAACTTCTGGCCATGTGGAGCAATATTATACATCAAACAGACTGTGTCCACAGATGTATGTGAGTAGGTATGTGAAGTTACATTCTGTTGTCACTATGTGCCTACGAATAGGAACGACCACTTTACAACTCAAATGGAAATCCAAAAATGTTTCTGTTCACTTCGTCTAAAACATTTTTTCAGTAAGACCCCCATTCACAATCCCCATAATGTCACGGGCCTCCGCTGTCCATCTATGTTCTATCCTGCCAACAATCTGATGCCAAAAGAATTATTGACTTTTGAAAACGTGGTGTTGCTAGAGTTAGACCAATTATTCCAAGAGAAGAGGAAGTATGTGAAATACAACTTTACAAAAGAACAACATGACACATTGAATGCACTAGCTAAACGTGATGATATTTATATCAAACCCGCTGACAAAGGGGGAAGTATAATAGTGCAGGACAA
The DNA here is from genome assembly GCF_964263255.1 of Lissotriton vulgaris. Taxonomy (NCBI): domain Eukaryota; kingdom Metazoa; phylum Chordata; class Amphibia; order Caudata; family Salamandridae; genus Lissotriton; species Lissotriton vulgaris. The sequence goes on from NC_141693.1 coordinate 595,387,819, forward strand.
AGTTGACTATGATAAGGAGGCATTGCGCCAACTGAGTAATCCTCTCCATTATACTAAACTTAGGGGAGATCCAACAGACAAGATCAGGAAAGATATACTAGTCATGACTAAGGAGGGCCTTGATGGGATGTGGTTAAGTCAAAAAGAATACGAATATCTGAACAAGAAAGACTTTACAATTCCAGCTTTCTACACACTCTCCAAAATACATAAGAGCGAACAACACCCCCCCGGAAGACCTATTGTGACGGGGTGTGGGTCAATTTTACAACCCCTAGCTGAGTATGTTGACTTTTTTATAAAGCTCTTTGTGCCACTCACCAAGTCTTACACTAAAGATAGTATAAGTGTTATAAATGCTTTAGAAGGAGTTTCATTTGATTCAAAGAATAACATCCTGGTAACGATGGATATTGAGAGTTTGTACTCCAATATTCCACAGAAAGAGGCATTGTATATTCTTGAAAAAACTTTAGAGACGCAGATCCGCCCTATGCAAGTACCAGTGGATTTTGTCATTAAATGTGCCAAAATAGCCCTTGAATGTAACTATTTCCTATTTAATGAAGACTTCTATGGTCAAAGAAAAGGAGTGGCGATGGGAGCGATTTTCGCTCCAGATATAGCCAACTTGTATGTGGCAGATTTTGAGGATAAAAACATACATAACAATAACCCATTTGAAGCACACATCAAAAGATACCTAAGGTATATAGATGATGTTCAAAAAGCAACAAATAGCAGTAGGAATCAACGGTTGCACTACCCTTATATATACACAACAGTCAAAGCAAAACCTTATTTGCCAAAGTTGCCCACCTCTTAGGTCCACTGCTATAGAACCTTAATTAAACAGACAAAATAGAGAACTGAGAGGCAACAATATACAGTACAGTACATAAACCAAGCGGTTTTCAAAGGGTATTCATATATGTTCATAAAAAAGAGTAGCGGTCCTTCAGATTATTCTTCAAAGTATTTATTTATTGCAGTCTTCAAACACAATCTTGACAGAGATGACAGCCAACGCGTTTTTCTTGCAAGACTGACCCCTACTAAGACTCGGAACCGGGTGCTGGATGGCTCCACCGCGCTCTGAAACTTAACTTATTACATCCAGTGACACCTATCATAGTGTCCACCCGGAAAAATATGTATTACTGATTCAGACCTGACCAGTATACACATTAGAGGAAGATTCATCAGAAAGCAAATTTTTGCGCCAGCACCGTGTTCATGTTCAATGTATGCTGGCATCCATCTTTAAATAAAAAGCGTGTGGATCTCTTCTCTTTTAGACAGCGTTAACTCGACATCTGAAAATCAGGCTCGCCCTCCGCGTGATATCACACTGAAGTCCAGTTGACATTTAAAATACTATCTTGCCCTGAGGAAGCCCTATTTGGGCGAAACGCGTTGGCTGTCATCTCTGTCAAGATTGTGTTTGAAGACTGCAATAAATAAATACTTTGAAGAATAATCTGAAGGACCGCTACTCTTTTTTATGAACAGATATGAATACCCTTTGAAAACCGCTTGGTTTATGTACTGTACTGTATATTGTTGCCTCTCAGTTCTCTATTTTGTATATAGATGATGTCTGTCTGATTTGGGAAGGTACAGAGGATCATCTATTGATTGTCATTCCATGCATGGCTTAATGAGCAAAACACAAACTTGAAATTCACTATTGAATATAGTAACCAATCTACAAATTTTCTGGATTTGAACATCCTGAACAACAATGGCAGCCTAGTGGTTAACTTATATACTAAACCCACGTCACGCAATACTCATTTAAAATATTCTAGCCACCACCCTAGGAACTTACGAGATAACCTCCCTTTTGGTCAGTTTTTAAGAATCAAACGTAACTGTACCAAAAGGGAGGATTATTTCAGAGAGGCAAAAATCCTACAATTAAAATTGGGGGCCAGACAATACCCCAGTAGACTGGTAAAAAGAGCTCTCAAACGAGCGTGGTACTATGATCGATCTTCTCTTCTGGATGAGAATAAACGAAAAGAAAAAGCTGGCAACACTATTGCCTGTGTTACCACCTTTGGAACTGAATCCAACCAGATTAAAAAGATCATATCAAGAAACTGGCATCTAGTACAAAAAGTTGAACCGCAGCTGAGTTGTCCTTACTTTGCTTTTAAGAGAGCCAGGAACTTGCGCGACCATTTGGTGAAAACCTATAGGGAGCCTTGTGTTAACAGCATACAGAGTAAGTGGGGTTTGGCACCTGTTATGGGTCACTACCCATGTGGACATTGTGTAGCATGTGATACGACCACTGTTACTAAATCTTGCATGCTTAATGGGAAAGAATTTGTATTGAAACATCATTCCAATTGCTTGACGAAGAACGTCATTTATTGTATACAATGTCCATGCAGCCTAATATACATTGGAAAAATGACACAGGAAGTGAAAAAAAGAATAGCCCAGCATCAATCAAGAGTTAGATGCAAAGTGTTGACAGCACCCCTAGTAGAGCACTTCACTGAAAAATCACATGGCCCCAAAGACATGAAATGGTTTGTGCTTGAAGTTATCAAGGGTTCAAAAAGGAGGACCAATGTAGATCGTCTGCTAACATTAAAAGAGAACAGATGGATATGGACCTGCAAGACGATAGTGCATGGATTAAATCAATGTGTGGAATGGCATAGTTTAGCAACCCTTTAAATGTATTTGGGTTACGATTCTTTGACCTTGTGGTCACATCAAAGATTGTGTTATTCTTTGACTGGTCCCTTTGATGAGGTCAGTGCCCAAGAGACTCAAACTTTGGCTATACGAAGTTCATCTTTGGTTTCTGTGTAGAGGTTCTAGATGTAATATACTTCTTTAGATTTAGATTGATGTCATTATTTGATGTTGTTAGCGGGAGAATGTGTTTTTAACTTGACTGTATCCCATAGCAACCAGGATCACCACTCCAATATGGCCACCATTCGTACATGCGCGTCTTTAATCATTTGCGCATGCGCGGACTCCGCGATCACGGTTCATCATCTTCTGGTAACAGAAGCAGTGTGAACGCTAACTGATAGAGACAAGGTTGTGTCCCGTCGAGAGCGGATTGTACAAGTAAGTACTAGCGTCCTGGGACGAGTTGTACTTAGAGGTGTCGGTGTTAGTCTACAGATATTAATTGAGGATGGCCCCCTTTTACTTTGTAGATAAACGTTACACTATTGGAGACATACTGTGGATTGATACCCGGTTTAACCGAAGAGTTTCTACAACATTGTGGAGGTAAGCCTGACAGAAGTGATATGGTGATTATATATAGGTTTAGCCATAAGCAGTGCTGTAGGGACATGCTGATGGGGCATATGCAGATTGTATATATTTGTATATTTGTACAGGAGCACGCCGGAATTGGATTGGCTAATGTTAAGAAACCTCTAAGTGGATTAGGAAGATTGGTGAAATTTGACTTTGTACATAGTAAGTATTGGATTTTTGTAGACAAGTATGTCCAGTCACACTGGGTGTGGTGACGGTTAATGTTAGCAGACAATTGATTATATTGGACATTAGTGGTAGGGTTTAATATATTGTGTATATTGTATATTCTTTGTAGATATCTTGAGCAACACACAGTCCTGAGGATGGTCTTGGTGAGAATAACACGTTAAAGACCGAAACGTCGACGTCTTTATACCGTTTGGGTTACAATCATTAACAACAGCATTCATAAAAAGATCTGACGAATGAGCTGACTGATGTTTCAGGAGCACGTTATGTATATATTTGTATAATACATATTGTACCAACGGTATAACACACTACCAGAAGCCAGATTGAATGTAGTAGTGTTTTTTGTTGCCGATTTCCTTTTTTTGTAAATGATTTATGACTGGAGTTTATTTCAAATATGATATAAAACTAAAAATATCAGATACCACGTTTCTTATGTTCATTATGAATCAATGTACATATTTATGACTTGATATAGAGTAAGTAATGAGATAAATAAGTCCTCAAGGTACATTTATCTATTTAACTTATGTTACCCAGTTCCTTGGGGAGTATTGGGTTGCCCTTTTTCTATTGAACATATGATGGAGGACACCACTTCTGGCCTGCACCCGATTTTGTCAATACTACACACAGCCCTATTTAACACATGGACGTTGCCTTGTTACCTTGTTACCTTGCTTCCAGCCAGTTGTGTATGTTAATGCTCAAATAAATCATCAAAATTCTTATTACTCTTGTGCCTGCACTGTTACAGGAGTCGTGGACTGTGACAGTTTCCAAACCTTGGCTCTGGTCCGTGGTTTCACAGCAGCAGTTGCAGAGCAGCAGAGAACGACGAGGAAGACGCCGGGCGCTCTCCTGACCTCCCGCTTCTGCTACACTCCTGCTACGTATGGTGCACAGTGCCCGGTGCTGGTGCCTAACACCTGACGGTCACAGTTACCAGTCCCAGTTACTCCTGCTTCATTCCTATGCTTTAGCCCCCCCTCCCCTTGCCCTCATTAGCTTGTCTGCAGGGGGCTGAGGGCTGCTTGTGAGCCGGTGGTTGCAAACTGGTGGTTTGAGGTGGTAGAGACACCGCAAGACCCGTGATTCCGTGCTCCTCGGGATGGCGGCTGAGTAGCTGAGCAGTGACAAGCAGTTACAAGCAGTTACAAGCAGTGACAAGCGGAGGGGAGAGGCAAAAAATATCGGTGGAGGCTGGAGGCTTGCAGGCAAGGCATTAGGACAGTGTGGACAACGGTCAATGGGTCACAAACTCAAACCCAAACCCAAACCCATTCTAGACGTGTATTCAAGCCAGATTAAGCTGAGCAGACTTTTGAGAGCCCTCACGTTCTGACACTGACTCCGGCACCAGCACAGCACAAGAGCAGACGAGGCACAGCTATGCATTTGTGCCGAACAGAGGCGAGTAGTGAAATCGGTGATAGCCTAGCCTAAGGCCGTCCCCTTTACACACTATTACACAGTATACAGCATACAGAAACTAGTAACATATGAACATAAGAAATGTGCAATGAGAAGGAGGGATAAAGAGGGGGTGAACGGTGAGACCATGAGTTTAAAAAAAAGGGAAGCTGAGCTGAGTAAAGGAGAGCGGTGATTCCCATTAATCGTGCTTTGTACCCTGGTTTCTGCATTCCGCCTTCCTCAGCACCGGACACTGAGCACCCAAATCCCAATTGTCAACAACCTTTAGCCAGCAACACCCAGCAACACCTAGCTAAGGATCTTAATACTTAATACTAAAAACTTTGTGACAAAAGAAAAGAAGCGAGAAGCAAAGAAACACGGCCAGTGGCTGTATAAAACGGTACAAGACATAAGTTTTTTCTTACGCCACACAATGAGGTCTGGTCGTCAGCGTGGGACATTCCCACAAACCCAATTAAAACGGTGCCGAAAGAATGAGGATAGTTTAGACATTGGGGATGATCTGCTGCTCAGTCAGTGTAGCCCTAAAGGAGACACACCTCAAGACCCAGCCAACTCAGCAGTATATTCTTCAAATTCCCCTGCAGACGTCCGACACTCTCGAGTCTGCAACAGCCAACCATCATTCACAGGTTTCTTTAAGCGGCAAAAATCTGCAAATAAGGCTAACGATAACGGAACATCGTCAGCATCCATTTGTGCTAAGGGGGATCAAACAACTGAGTCTAACACAGTGTTTTTGCACAGCTTAGGCCCTGACTCAGGGCATATGTTGGTTGTTGCCCTACTTCCCCCAGAGTCAGAGGCAATGAAAGCCAGTAGTGATTTTCATTCTGTAAGTAACAACACTGGGATCTGTCTGTCTTCAGCCACTGTGAAAATTTCAACAATAACCTCACAACGTATTCGACAGATTGAGGCCAAAGTTTAAGTACATACTTCCATGGCTTCTACGGCTTCTACGTCTCCCACTGTAAAATCTGATGGGGGTAAAGACACAATTATGCTAATACCTCAAGGTCGTAGTCAAAGTGAGACTAACTCTGTGATCAATGAATCCGGAGAAAAATTCAAGGGGTGACGTCTTTATGTCCTCCCTCACTATACTTAAGTCAGGAAAACTACCAGGGGCTGCCAAACCTTGATCCCAGAGGCCTCCTCCAGCCCAAATGGCAGTAAAAAGTTATGTAATATGGACTGATCAAGTTTAATTCCCGAAACGAGTATCATTAATAAAGACAAAAAGTCAACTCAGGTCCTAGGCAAAGTCACAGTTGAGAATGCGCTCATTTTAAACGATCAAAGTAAACCCACGCAAGCAGACTCTTTGATTAATCCGCTTAGTTCATCCGACCTATCATTACTAGCCAAATATGACGAAAACCTTTGGGATAGATCCTGTGCCTCAGAAAATAAACAAAATAGCCCAGATTGTGGAATGTGGGCCAGATTACTTAACACAATGGATAACATTACCAAAGCTCTTAATTTTCATTCGGATAAACTGAATATTCAAGGGGATTTATTAAACACATTGGCCATCTAAGTAGCTGGAATACATTCTAAACTTCTTCACCTATCAAGCGTAGTAGCCATAGTACAATCAGACAAAGAAGACCAATTGTTAACATGTACCTGTGCGCAACTAATTGATAAAATCCTAGAGCTACCGACCATTGTGAGATCCATGGTGCAAGAGGTAAAGGTGATGTCAGACAGAATTGTACAAAACAAAACACTCTTGACCGAACATAACCATAGTTCCCTTTTGGTTACAAAAGCCTCAAGTACGAGACCCTCAGATAAAACTGGGAACTTTCAAAATTGCGATAAGAAAAAAATCATTAACAAAAAATAAATTGAGCTCTACTAAAAATAAATCTCAGCAATAAAATATAGCTCCATCAAAAAGAAATGTTGCAGCCAGGAAAAACCAATCCCTGAATGATGAGACCATATCAAATACGACACAGAAATCCCAGGACGTAATTGAAGGAAATAAATCCATGGATCAAACATCAGTAGACGAAGTTATTGTCCTACAAATTACTTCAAACCAGACTCCAATTCCTAATATGAACACTGATGGTTTAACCAAAAGGGCAAGAAAAAGACTAAGGAATGCTCACAATAAATCAAAAAACGCAAAAAAATCCACAATCAACGCCTTGCCAAATGAGCTCAGTACGAAATAAGTTTATCCAATCACTAGACCCTTGGAATCCTGCCGTAGCAAAACTACAGCTGACCTAACTGGTCAGGCCCCAATATGACCACCTTCCGAAATGTTCCAGAACAGCATATCATCTCAAATCACTGCATCATCCAATTCATAAGTGAGTGGACAAGACCAGGCTCATAGATGAATTGATCAACATTGTGAAGAGCAAAATGCTGTTATAGGGAAAACTGCTAATACTGTCGCCTTTCCAGAAAACTGTGCGACTAACATCAAGCATACAGTATCCTCCGAAAAAATTATAGTGAATGATACTGTGACCGGGAAGGGGTCATTCCAGATTTGCGGCTGATATTGGAGAAAAATTGTAAAAATGGTAATATAAAAAAAGAGAAATTAAAGACTAATGCATTCTCAGATACAGCTATGAAACTAGCATTTTGTCCACAGTATACCACATAAGGTCCATATGATATTCTGAATCGTGGTAATATTTTGAAACTGCTGAACCCAATTACTGAAATCAAAGATTTAACATCAGATGACTTAGATTCAGTTGACTTCAAGCAAGATCATAATAATCCCAACAAAGAGATAACTCTTACAACCTGGCATCGAGAAAACATAATTAGTAACTTTTAGCAAACAAAACTCAATTTGAGTAATGGGGCATAAAAATATGGAAAATCAGCGAAAATCAATATCTTACTCTGCTGATCCTGACGCTAACATCTAATAGTCCAGTTTTAGGGTATCCTGCAACTGATGTCAACATTAGGAGGACATTTGAGGGTTTTAAAAGGAGCCTTAGGGCCATTCACAAAATTAGATCTGTCATCCCGGGATTAAGATTATGAGCTGTAAATCAGGCCCTCGTGTATGTGAAGAGATAAAGAAAGATACAGCTCTCATTTATGACTGGAGTTGGCTCCCTAAAATACTGACAAAAGGGAGTGCTGTCATGCATGAATGATGCCCAACGAGCTCTAACAAAGTATTAAAATCCTTTAATATTTGTTCATGGAACACAAATGGTCTGAAACGCTAATAGAGGATCGCGACACAATAAGCTTCCTCAGAGACTTTGATATTTTAATGTTCCAGGAAACATGGTACATGGAAAAGGAACCCCTTCTTGGCTATTATGAGTATCTGAACATAGCTCTCCGTAAGGCTGCCTTTGGTCGTGCAAGCAGAGGTCTATCCATCTACGTTTCCTTAAGTCTGGATGTCAAACATTTTGAGATTGACTTTCAATTGGCATGGCTTTTGTGTATCAAATTAGCTTTTAAACAACCCATAATACTCCTAAACGTTTACTTAAGTCCAAAAAACTCTGATAAAGTAGCTCAATTCACTACCTTATGGGAAATAGTAAAAGTGCTGTATCATGACCACCGAGACGCAATGATAATCATCTGAGGAGATTTTAATACACATTTCCTTAAGCAAAACTGCATCAACAAACCAATGAAAGCACTGTCACAGCTGTGTGGTTCTCAGCTCAAAAAAATGTAACCTCGTGTTATTACAGGACGATGGTCAAATACCCACATTTAAAAAAACAGGCAACTTCTCTGTCATTGATTACTTCATCATCTCAGCAAGGCTGACATACTTGCTTCACAAATATCAATACCGAGGATAGAAAGTGACTAGAATCCACAATTAATTTCCTAGGCACTATAACTGGATTATCTACCGGTAGCAAGATCAATGAAAATTGCACCTACAGCCTTTAGCCTTAAAAGGCTCGTATGGAATCCGAGAAAGCAAAAGGAAATATTATATATTCTATACCTCTTAATCACCAAAGTTCTGGAGGAGAAAAAAGAAGGGAAATCCATGGTTGATATTTGGCCTTGTCTGTGTGCTTCACTTTTGGATCGTTTTTTCCCCTCTATAACATCAAAAGGCTCAGTCATGACAACAAACAAATCAGGATGGTATACTAATCGGCTGCCCCACCTTAAAAGAGAGCTTAATAGAGATATTAGGGCGACTTTCAGAAAACCGTATGGAGCACTGAAAACTTAACAAATTCATAAATTAATAAAGTGCAGAAAACAATATAAAAACAAAATATGGAAAGTCAAACAATCCTGTTATGAGGGATTATGGACCAAACTACATTTCTCATGTAAAACTCAAAAACCCAAACTATTCTGGGGCATAATTAACAATCTTGAAAATGGTAGCAAAAAAGCGAACAGCGCTAATATCAAAGAATCTTTTTGTGCAACCTTCATTTATAATCTTTACTTTGCACCCTTGAACCCACAGCCTGATATCAATATTACTTGCCAGAAGATAAACATATCAAGCAGAGAAAAAGGCAGAAAATATGGTTCTTTCCGTCATATATCCCAAGTAAAACTACAAGATGAGGAGTTAGGGCCTAGGGAGCAAGTCCCGCACACTGTCCAAACTGGGCCACAAGTAAAGGAGTCAGGGCCTGTAGAGCAAATTAAAAAGGCAATGTGCAGTATCAAATCAAATAGAGCGCCCGGCCCCAATGGGATTCCAAATTATATTTTTAAAGCAAATCTTAAGCATTGGTCAGAGGTTTTAATGATTTTATTTAATAATGCTATTAAATCTGGATCAGTTCCTGAGTCATGGCAAGGAAGTATTGTTAGGACACGGATTTAGTGTCATAGAGACTAGCCCTGATATGTAAAATAGCGTCTCCTCTGTTTTCTTTTTTTCCAGTAATTTTGAGACATTCCCTTTTGAATATAGACCTGTCTCATGTAGGCAGTTTTGAGACGCTCCCTAAGATGTTTAAAACACACCTCCACCCTTACGTCGTTGCTTGGTTTACTGATCCGATCCCTTGGTGCTGTCCACGCCCCCTTTCCTGATCTACACGCCCCCTTTCCTGAAAACATTTCCCGTTCCTGAATGCTGGAGTTTGCTGGTGTGCTGGTGTGATTGAACTCCTGCTACGGCTATCTCCCCTGTACGGTACCGCTCTCCCATCCTGGTACCTACTTTCAGCTAGCTTCCCTCCTGCAGGCCGAAGAGCAACGCGCCGCGTTTTTGGCGTTTGCTCTGCTTTATATCTTGGTGGGCTCCACCTTGTGACTCCCGTTGGTTTCCGAGAGCCGGAGACTGGTGTGATTTCAAAGCCAGGAAGAGTGCGTGTTGGTCCCGCTGTGTTTCCTAAAGTCGGACTACACACACCCTCTGTTCCGCTATCTCGCTCCCCCCCCCAGAGCGGACAGTAATTACATTTCCCTTTTTGGATTAGCTTGATTTTCAAAAGTCGGACAACGCGTCTCCACTGTTCCGCTGGCCCGCCACAACTAGTGGATCAGTGTCATTCTTTTCCCCTTGTCCTGAAGGAGGTGCTAGTTCTGCTGGTGTCTAGAAGCAGGCCCTCTAGCCTTCACTGTTCAGCTCTCTTGCCCTCAGAGCCGGATAGTCCTTTTATTTCTTTATTCTTTTCCCACTTTCTGGGCCACATTTTTCTTTCTTTGAGCTTGAACTCTTAGGCTCACGGAGATTCTATGTATCACGCCCTAGCCTCATTTCCCACTCCTCCTCTTCTGATTGAACTTGGCCTGGCGGTTACATTCCCTCATCACCACTAGCGTTTGTTAACCCCCGAGTGTTGGGAGTATTGCCGGAGAAAGGTCTCTATGTTAAGGACATCGTGGAGAGTGCGGAGGTGAGTGAGACCCTATGTTTTGCTATCAGTGTGCTAAGTTTCTATAGTACAAGTGTTACATGTATGGTACCTTTTTCCCTACAGTACAAGACCTTCTTGACCAGTTCATTCCAGACAAACCTCTTCTACATCATCTGGGGAAGAGTGGTGGTCACTCTTTGGTTTTCCCCACACTTTTGGGGAATAAGTACTTGTGAGCACTTCTTCGCATTTGTCCTCCAAGTCGTATTTCCTAGAAGGGTGTGGATTATTCGTCTTCGCTCCCGAGGAACCTTTTGGACCTCCGACAAACTTAATTCAGCCAATATATATGAAAGTGGTCCACAAGACTTTCATGCAAATTACCGACTAATCCCCCTAACTGATGTGGAGGCAAAAATCTTTGCGAGCTGCCTCCTTGAAGACCTGGAAGATTGGGCCACAAGAAAAATTCTTATTCCAGCTTTCTAAACTGGTTTTAGAAGAGGCGAATCAACCAGCTCAAACTTGATTTTACTGACTTTATTAGACGAAAGGGCAAAATATAGAAAACAAAAGTTATATATTTGTTTTGTTGACCTTAAAGCCGCCTTTGATTCTGTTCCTCGAAACCTACTTTGGGCTAAACTTTTGAACTGGGACATCCCAATACAATTGCTTGATATGATTAAATTGTTATATACCAACACATGGGTTCAGATCAAAGTCGGAGATGGCAGAAGTACCAACCGCTGACTTGAAACTAAGACTGGTCTGAAACTAGGTTGTGTTCTGGCTCCATGCCTTTTTAATCATTTTATGGCCGACCTTCCTATACATTTTAAAGAAGTTAATGCTCACTATCCTTCCCTCTTAGGCAAAGACATTAAATATTTACAATGCGCCGATGACACTATATTATTGAGTCATTCTGTCATGGGTCTAAGAAGATTGGTTGATTCTTTTAATCATTATATCACCCTTAATGGTTTGAAAATCAATTCCAAAAAGACAAAAATGATGACCATAGGTGGAACCAAAACAGATAATAAAGAACGGAACATTAATGGGTTGCATATCGAAACAGCGAAATGTGATATAATATCTAGGAATAACATTTAATGATAATATGTCTTTTAGACAGCATTTTATTAACCTCAAAGCAAAGGCAACAGCTTTGTCATTTGCTTTTAGAAAGTTGATGTACAAGTTGTCATGTCCAAATCACGAACATCTTTTGAAGGTCATGAAAGCAAAATTGATTCCATCTTTGGGTTACTGCTCAATGATTTTTCATGGTAAAGACGCTAACATTCTTGATGACATACAAATACAAATCTACAAATCAGTTTTTAGGATCCCAGGTATATAGGACATGCTAATGTAAGATTAGAATTTGGTCTGAAAAGGCAATCTCTGGTACGACAATCTGCCTTTTAAAAATTTCTATATTTGTTATATCTCTCAGAACAAGGTACCCTTGCAAATCAGTGCTGGCAGGAGATAATGAGGTATGAGCATGCTAGTAGCTGGGGATCCTTTTTAAGTGAGAGTTTACATAATTTTGAGTACCCAACCTTTGAAGAAGAAGTTAGGAGCAAAACTGTTTTTAAACAAACAATGAATCGATCAGTCACTCTACTATCGAGTCTTTTAGATAAAGATGAGCTCAGGAAAAAAGTATAATTCCTGGTCAGTTACCAACTAATTTTCTAAATTAGAACCTCAATTATACTAGTTGACCCACTTAAAATCTTTCTTAAATACATACATATATGTTATTGCGGTTTGGGAGATATCCTACCAAGGATGGAATACCTAAATGGGAAAAAAATGGCCCACTAAACTTTGTAGATTATGTGGCTCCTAAGACAAAACTTTAATACATATTGTAAATACATGCTTGAAGAGGGGGAGACCTTGTTAAGATCTTTTTTTAATGAATTAGGGGTGAGAACATTTTGGAACGCCATTATTACATGTCTTACTGGGACTATGCTCTGCTTGATCTCTCAATTTGTAAAGTTTAGTTTTATTGCTGTAAAAGAATTACTAACCAAAACTGATACGGATTGTTAATACAGTAACATTCGTTATTGACTTGAATACAAAAATGAAAAGAAAATGAAAATTGGCTTTTAAATCCTGCTTCTAAAAGTGTTGTATATAACTTCACATCATTTTTACTAAAGGTTTGAAACTGTTACAGTATTGGTTAATCAAATTTAATACTGAAGATAAAGCTTTTAACAGTTTTTTTAACTATAGTGTTTTGATATTGTCCTCTAGCCATTAGCACAAAGGCACTTTATTCATTGCTACTCTCTAATATTGCTGCTAAAGTTTTCAGTGTAAAGCTTTATTCATATTTTATGGGCAAAAATGTTTTCACCTATTATGTTTTATTTATATTTGGAACGATTTTTATTATTCAACAAATAAAGTAATTACTACTACATGGATGTGTGCCTACCCTGGGGGGTTGCGAGTTTGTTGTTTAAGTGCAATGAGGCCACAGCTAGATCACACCTTCACAGTCATCAAATTGGCCATGTGGCTCAGGGTCAAACATGCGCATTGATGTCATTTACCCAGGTGTACCTTCTTGAGCAATCAATGTCCCTAAATCCATCCATACTTTCATAATTGAGTTAACATAGACATGACATGTCTGTGTAATTTTGAATGCTTTATTGACATTCTGGTTCCTGCCGGAGCTGGAACTGTACATGGCAATGCCAAACACACATTACATGGTAGCCCAGTGGTGGGCTAACCATAGTTCTCTGGAGAATGAAAAGTGAATTGTATGTATGTATGTAAGTATGTATGTATGTATGTATGTATGTATTCCACACTTAAAAGCGCGCTGCAACCCCACTGGCATCCTGGCGCTAAGACACAGTGAGTTGAAATGAAATGATCCGCAATGCTGACTACCGGTTACCCTCTGGGGAACAGCCAGGTCTTAACTTTCCTCCAAAATGACAGTAGTTCCGGTGTCTGCCTCAGATCCAAAGGGAGGCTGTTCCATAGGCGAGCAGCTGCTACTCCAAACGCTCTTCCATCCATAGTGGTTCGCTTGAACCTCGGGGTGATTGCCAGGCTAGCCGCAGAGGATCGCAAGTTGCGTACAGGGGCATACCAACCAAACCTACCCTGAAATGGCTTGGGCCCAGTACCGTGAAGTGCCTTGAAGGCAATACACAGCGACTTGAACAATATCTTTTGGCTCACCGGGAGCCATTGTAGCTCAGCCAATGCCTGGGAAGTTGATGAGCCTCGAGGTCTCCTCAGGGCCAATTTTGCTGCTGTCGCCTGAAAACTCTGAAGCCTCGATATTAAATACCTGGGGGACTCCAGCAATAAGGAATTACAGTAGTCCAGGCGGATAAGGATGACACTCCTAACCACTGTCCCTCTAGCCTGCGGGGGTAGCAGTGGTAGAACCTTCCGGAGTCCTCTGATGAGCTTGAAACAGTTCCCGACTACCTGATTAACATGCGATTCAAGGTTAAGTTGGTTGTTAAAACTGACCCCCAGATTACGCACTATGCTCACCGGTCCCATAGACCATCTGTGGGGAAATGTCAGAAATCCGAAGGTAGAACTGAGGGCACTCTGCCCTCCCCACAGTGCAGGATCTCTCTTTTGTCGCTGTTAAACTGCAGTGCATTGTCTCCTAACCACGACACCATTTCCGCATACACTTGTGGAAGGTATCCTGGGAATCCACCTGATCACCAACCAGGGACATTATTAATTGGGCGTCGTCAGCATAGTTAACCACACTAATATTGTGGGCTTTGATGACATCCAAAAGCGGCCGCATGTACACATTAAATAGTATCGGGCTGATAGATGACCCCTGCGGTACCCCATGCCTATTATTAGTAAATTCTGACTGGAAGGGAGGGAGGGCAACAGCCTGCCGTCTATCTGCTACAATTAAGACTGGAACCAGCTCAAAGCCGTTTCTGTCACCCCCACCTCCTCCAGTCTCGACAGCAGTGTGACATGGTTTACCGTGTGGAAAGCGGCGGACAGATCTAACAAGATCAGAGTCACAGCATGTCCCTTGACCGCACGCATCCGAAGATTGTCCAACATGGTAACCAGTGCTTTCTCGCTCCCGTGTCCTGGTCTGAACCCAAACTGTTCATCCCCCAGCTTATTATTGCCTTCCAGGAAGCTCGAAAGTGCGCGGCTGACCAGGCGCTCCACTATTTTCACTGGATCTGGCAGTAGGGAGATTGGCCTATAGTTCTTAAGACATTTAGGATCTAGTGAAGGTTTCTTCAAGAGGGGGGAAACCACCGCCATCTTCCAACAGGGGGGCACCACTCCACTGCTAAGTGATTGATTGCATAGCTGGTGAAGCAGTGGAAAGACCTTAGGACCAAGCTCTTTCCAGAGTTTCTGGGGAATTGGGTCCAGCGACGAGCCAGAAGAAACCCCTATAGCCACCTTAATAAACTCTTCTTCCGATGGCAGTTCCCAGTGATCGAGGGTTATTTCCTGACTCCTTGATTCAGCCCTCATTTCCCTGATTTCACAATCTTTAGGTGTTTTAAATTCAACATTTACGGTTCTGACCAGAGGGGTATCAGATTTGAGGCCTTCAATAATCCTATCTATCTTTTCCTGAAAGAACACTGCCAATCTGTTGCACAGTTCTTGTGAGGGCACAATCTTATTCCTTGTGCACTCAGGGTTGGTCAGCTCTCTCAGTATATTGAAGACACATTTGGTGCTCTATTGGAGGACTTGAGAATGAGGTCTGCAAAATAAGCCGCCTTAGTCCTGGTTATAGCTTTTTTGTACACGGCTAGAAATTCCCTCCATCTGATTTTAGCCTCACTGGCGTACAAACTTCGCCATTGCCTTTCAGTGTGCTTACATTCTAGCTTAAGCATCCTCAATTCATTGGTATACCATGGGGCGGATGATTTTCCCGCAGCCTAATAGTCTTCAGAGGAGCAAGCTGATTAACCAATCGGGTTAGGTGATCACAAAAACCAGAACAGTTCTCAATGACTGACTTCCTAGGGTCAAAGAGAGACTCTAAGTTAGGTGCTGACCAGAATTGGTCTTCTTTAGAAAGGCCTTCCAGTCCCTTCCTATAAAATACCTTTCCTCAATAGATGTGAGTCTTGTCCCTATAACATGGATAACTCTAAATTCGACCAAATAGGGGTCTGACCAGCCAACTGGTAGGACCCTGTCCATAAATATTGAGTTTTTGCCGGCAAATATCAGATCCAACACATGCCCCTCTATATGGGTCGCATCTTGGACCCATTGTTGAAGGTGCAGGTTGGCACAAGTTGATGTCCAACCTCCCGTTGGGCTATAGATTGAAATCACCCAGTATCAGCAGTCTATGATGGGTAAGGGCCATGTTGCTAACCACGTCAACAAACTGCTGCTGCTGTTGCACAGTAACATTACCCAGGGGTCTATAACAGACCATACCAGTCAGAATGTGCCCAGACCGGTCTTTCATAGAGAACCCTAAAATGTCTATGTGACCAACTACACCAATATCAAGCGGGGTGATGTCCCAGGAGTCCCTAAAAATAACCCCAGTCCCACCACCTCTACCACCTTGCCTTGGCTTATGCAGTGCTTTAAACCCTACTGGGCAGGCTAGCCCTAGCTCACGCTCCAACTCTGTCCATGTTTCTGTCATGAACAGAGCATCAAGTTCAAGTGATTCAATCAGGAGTTGGATCCCCATGGCGTGTTTTGGCAGTGACCTAACATTAAGGAGGCCACACTTCATTACCCCCCCCTTTATATGAAGTTTATCCCCACTGAGGAATCCAGAACTGATGTGCTAACACCGTATGACTGCTTACCTATGTCGCACAACAGTGCCCTGGAATACCTATGCCTGGGAGTCTCTCCTTCTGTACGGTCCAAACTGGCATAATGCCTGGCACTGGGCACGTCCAGAGTGCAGACGGGCGCAGACAGGCTTGCCTTTGGTGCGCCATCGGTGCGCCCGCTGCGCGGATGGTCATTCATTCTGTTGAAAGCCTTCTCGTCGTTGGAAATGACGAAGGCAGGGGGAGGAGCTGCGTCCCTCCACTACAATCGGACAATAGGATACCGTGGTGGACTGGGGACCAGCTCTAAGTGCCAACCAGCAATGTCCGTTAAAAACAAGAATGAAACATTCCCCCCGAGTAATTCCCAGTGAAGTGAGTAGCGTTTTAAAAATACAGTTTGCTGCCAAGAGATCGTGGGAGCGCGCGCTGCGGTCTGATTGCTGTCTATTGCACTGCCAAGCTTCCACCCTGTTGAATGCCTTCTCGTCATCGGAAATGACGAAGGCAGGGGGAGGAGCCGCGTCCCTCCACTACAATTGGTCACTAGGAGACCGTGGTGGACCGGGGACCGGCTCTAAGTACCAACCAGCAATGTCCATTAAAAACAAGAATGAAACATTCCCCCCCGAGTAATTCCCATTTGGAAGATGGAGAGTGCAGAATTGGAAGATGGCGAGTGCAGTCTGCAGCCGGATTGCTGTGGAATTGGTAACCAGTGAAGATATGGCAGTCCATGTCAGGGTCCAGGTGAATGTCGCAGAGTGTTCCCAGGGACAGTGGGAGGTGTTGTCCAAGGGCATGATACATAGGGCTGAACCAAACAGGGACAGGCCATATGGTGGGGATGGAGGCTACTACTTCCTTCATCACACAGTCATTACCATCCACATCTTACTCCTCTGATACGTATTCTGTGTCTGGTGTGTCAGGTGTGTGTGTTCGTGCTATGGCTGCACCACTGTGTGCCACTGACACATCAGGGTGCGCAGATGATTGGGCTGCATCACTGTGTGCTACTGACACATCAGGGGTCGATGATGTGTGTGTCAAAGTTCCCGCTGGGACAGGTTCAGTGGCAGCAATGGCAAGATGAGGAACTGCAAGGCATGGAAGATCCAAGCTACATCTCGCTGGTGTTCAGCCATGGCAGCCATACTTCCAGCCAGCATTGGCTCCATGGTCTCAATTGTCCTTCGCATCTGTGCCAACTCTGTGCTGTCTTCGCTGGGGACTATCTGGCTGGCCATTCTTGTATCCAAGTAATGGCCCCAGTGATGTCAGCCAAGGATTGTCGGAGAGCATGATGCAGACAATGGGTGTCCGTTAGGGACTGTAAGTGGTCTCTGATGGGACTCAGACACCCACGTATGGCATTGAGTTTGGCTGCCATGATCCTCAAACCCACCCGCAGCTGATCACCCATCTCCTCCTGGCAACCCAACAAACGGCGTTGGAATTCCATGAATTGGTCAGGGGTCCTGGTGGACGGCCGTGGTGGTGTGTGTTTCCGACTCTGTGGCATGTGCAGGAGGTGAGGTCACCTCAAAGCAGCTGGGCTGCCCTGCTCCCTGGGGGTGGGGTGCGGAGGCTGTCCATTAGCCATTGGAGGTTGTCTGAGCATATGTGCAGGTTGTCCTCTTCATCATCACTGAAGAGATTTGTGGCCTGCTCTGCAGTAGGTCTTTATTGGGAGATGCAGGTTAACCGAGTGTCCCATGTATGTTGATGCTTTGTAGATGATTACATACATACTGCATGACAATGTACATTGTGAATGTTGTAGTGGAGCCAGCTATTTGATGGCAGACAGTGGAAATTTTGAGTACATGACGGATAATGAGCACAGTATTTTTAGGATTGTAACTTTTTTAAAGTGAGTATTGAGTCAAAGGAAATATATGCTTATTTAATCAATTTTGATTGGAAATTGGAACTATGATAATTTTATTTTGCTTAAATTCTATTATAAATCATGGACAATATTTCTTAATTGTATGATATTCTTAATTCGGAAACGATTGATGTGTTTATTCGTATGAGCTTTTGTGATTGTTCGATATAGCAATCGAATGAAGCTTTCTTTGACTTTGACTAGCACATTTACCTAATGATGGAAAGTATCATTATTAAACAAATTTAGTACCTGAGGTGTGTCAAACTTCACAACACGATTTCTTTTTGTTAGCGTTTTCTCCTAGTGACAATTATTTCCTAAGTTAACTTCGCATCCTGCTGGGCAGTAAAGTAAAATATGTCACGTAGATACATTAACATGGTTCATAATTCTAGCACTCACATTTATACAAGACAGGATTATATGTGGGTGCACTCTACACATGATTATGATGCACCCCTACAGATAATTCAAATGCAATACGAAACTTCCTCTTCATTCACTGGCGGTAAGTGATTTCTCCAAAGATTCCACCCTTCTCCCATACCTATGCAGCCAATATACCTCTTTCACTTGTTTAGCACCATCCGAGAAAATTGTGGCAAGATTGTTCTAATAGTAATCAAACCTTATCTCTGATAAAAATGTTTTGACAAGTGTTGCCCATAAGTTATTGTAAACCTTGCCCATCAGAGATAATTCTATTATGGTTTTCATATATATTTCCCATTGCGTTTTTTATTCAGACACAGCCAATACCGCAGAACGTAGTGCAATAATATCACAAATGGGCCAAATACTCCTTTCCAAATACAAGGGTGTAGTGATGTTCAAGAGCCCAACCATAGCAATGTCCTTCAAATTATTTCAAATTATCTGCAATTTTCTAACCTTAATATAACCGCAATAAATTTGGCTCCATAAACTGATCAAACTACTGCTTTCGGCCTATACACTTGCAGAAAAATGCTCAGAGATTGGCTGCCAATTTTATGTTTGAGGCGACCTACAGCATTTGATGTTAGCCTTAGTATGAGAAGCGCCTTTTCTATGTGAGCTGGTCAACCTAATTTGTAGTTGAAGCGTATACCTAAGTAATCGAACATTAATACGCTGTCAATGTATTGGCCATAAATTAGTAATGACTTCCATAGAGAAAGAGATTGCTTCATAGCCATTATCTTTGTTTTAGTGGAATTAATATGTAGAGCTTTACCCTTACAAAATTCCTCAAAATAAGATAGCCACCTGTGCAAAGCATCTTGCATTCAAAAGAGCAATAATGCATCCTCAGCGAAAAGAAAGATTTATACTTTTTTTTGCATTACTTTGCTGCATAAATGCTACCTATATACAGGTGTGCTCCAACACCATTAAAAGAAAGACTAAATAAAAGTTATGCTAGAAAACATCCCTGCCCCACATCTATGGGAATAAAAGGTGTTATTAGACACCCTAGATGCCCCAAATGAAACACATGCATTGGTTTCCATGTGTAGGCCTAGGATTGCTTGTAACAATTCCTATTTAATTTCTCAATTTTGACGGCCTTGCCACAGTTTAAATCTATTGACTAGATCAAATGCCAATTTCAAGACTAAAAAGGACAAATAGTAGGGAACTTTCAATATTGTGGTGTATTTAACACAGATCATGTGTAGTATAATTGCCAGATCGATTATACTGATGCCATCACGAAAACCAGCTTAGGCATTAATAAGAATGGAATTTTCGTTAACCCAGCTCTACAACCTATTGAGTAGCACACAGCTTAAGACCTTGCCCACTCTATCTTACAGGGATATTCACCTATAATTAGTTGGATCCTATCTACTGCCCTTCTTCTGAAGGGGTAAAAAAATAGTGGTACGCCAAAATGCTAGAATGGAATCGGCCACCAAAACAGAGTTTTATAATTTTATGAAAACACCTGACATTAGCTTGAGATGTTAGAAATCAAAATCTGGCCCTGGGACTTCATTACGTTTCTGGCATAACAAGTCTCTGTAAGAAATCAAGTTACTGGTTGAAGAGTGTGGATGACACTCAGCTAACAACCACAATATGTTGTGTAATTCCTAGGAGTCCCCTAGGACCTGCTTGTTTTGGATGACCTAAACGGAGGGCTTGGTGTCCCGACCACTTCCGTTAGACCAGCTATCTCTACAAAGCCACTACCATCCCCAATATTCTACATTGGAGCAGGTAATCTCTGGTAACCACTGAACATGACAACCCTGATTACTCAGGGATCATGGAAAACAGAACAGTAGGTTTCGCTGAGACACTCAGGCTTGCTTTCTCTCAGAAAACACACAGGATGGCAATTAGGACTTTTCAATAATAATCTATTGTTCCAGTAACAGCCTGGTGTAAAAAATATTTGCTGCAATAATTAGGAGAAAAGAAGCACACAAAAGAGATTGCTAGTACCAATTTAGTGAATAGTAGATACATTCCTACCATAGTGCTAATAAGATGAAAGAGGACAGTTCAGATAAAACAGTACAACTTGCATATTTCTAAAATGCGGACCCTAAGTAATTTACCAAACTGTACCTAGCCTAACCTGGATGTGTAGGTGTATGTATGGGCAGCCAAGACACCACTAGGGATGAACCAGCTCCCTCACCTGATGGTTTAGAACAAAGGACCCCATCTTTGCATTGAGGAGGACAACCCACAAGGGATGTCAGATCACAGTTTGTCGGCAATTTGGAATGCAGGACCCCAGTCTCAGCTTGGAAGAAATTTGCCTCTAATTTGTAGAGGGGAGTTAGGGTCTTTTATACTAAAGTGGTCACTCCAGGGGTTTTTCTAGAATCAACATGTTTTTAAAACAACCATGGATGTTTTAAAAACAATCACCAATGCTTTTGTAAACGAATGTGATCAGATAAAAAAAAAATTGGTGCCCCTTATACAGAATAAATCTGCAGGGCCTTGGGACATGTTTATGTACGTCAGGTGCAGGGACAACACAAGAAAAATCTCAAACCAATTTCGAAAAATAGAGTACATTTTTAAATAAATAAAATGATACCAGAACAACAAAAACTGTAATCTATAGAATTGGAGGCATGAAGCGTCAACATTTTAGGACAGCATAGCACCTAAAAGCACAAAGCATTACTCGTGGTCATCTGGTTGTGTTAGACCAGAGGAAAGTCACAAGTTCAGGCCGACTGTAATGGAGCATGGGTTGGATAAAGGAACCTGGTTAGTCACACTGAAAAAGTTATCTTGTCAAAATCCAGCAAGGAAAGTTCCATTTGCAGTAGAGGAGACAGTAAGGAGCAAAGAGTGTGTTGAGGATAGCCATCACTGTAGCTAGAAGAGCATGCTGGGTGGCATGGGCTGTCATCACTGTAGCATGAGGGGGTGGTTGGGTGAGGCAGACGGTCGTTGCTGGAGCTTCACATTGGCTGTCCTTGCTGTAGTTACAAGTGCAGATCTCACATTGCCAATTGCAGCTAGCGGTTGCTGTAGTGTGAAGAGTCAGATTCACCAGAGCTTAACTTCAGCGGTCATTGTGGCTGTAGAATCTCAGCATGCACTGGCCCATTTCTAGTCACAAAGAGTCCGAAACTTCAGGATTTCACCTTTCTTCACACAAAGAGCTTAAATGATGCCAGCCAAGTGACTGGGACCTAGAAAGGCAGCTCTTGGATATCAGTAACTCGCTCTAGCAGAGTCCAGCAGGGCTCTGGCAGGTCCAGCTGTAGCTACAGTGCAGCAGGTCAGCTGGACAGATGCATGAAGGATTTTGGAGCGTATTGTGTCCCAGTAAGTCATAAAGGAGGTCAGCCAACTGATGCTTGATATCAGTCAGATTAACCTGGGATGAAGGGAGTAAGTCCAGTTCCTCCTCAGAGAGCAAGGCAGACTCTGGTAGCAGCTGGCTAGTCCTCTGGAAAGCAAGGCAGGCCCCAAGCAGCAGGGCTCTGGGGAGCAAGGTAGTCCTATTTCTGTGAAGGCCACAGATCCAAGAGTGTACTTTCAAGAGGAGTTCTACAGGTCCAATATTTGTACCTGTGCCAGCCTTTGAAGTGGGGGTGGGGGGATTCCCTACACTACCCCCACATCTTGTTCTGGAAAGATATTTCTTTCCCTTGTCAAGGCTCCAAGAAATCTGGGATAACAAAAGACCAGTGTCAGGTTCATTTGTGTGTGCAGGAGGCAAGCCCTTTGATGTTTAAGGGAGGCAAGGCACAGCTCTGCTCCTCTAACCATTCTGGCAGGATGGCCCATGCTCTCCACATCCTGGGCCTCATATACAAGGAATTGGCATAGGGCAGCACCACAAGTCTTCTTGCGGCGATGCCCTATGCCAAAGTGAAAGGGCAGGAATACACTGTTTTTATGAAATATGGAGTATACATATTCTTTTCCCCTTCACTGGCACACAATTTGCTGCCTAGCACCAACTTAGGCACCCTTGCACCATGGTGCAAGTATGACCACAATGCAGGCAGGATCGTTTTTCTGCAGGAAGGGGCACCTTCCTCCACAAAAACAATACTTAGAGGCATTTTCCTTGTTCTACTTGTGCTGCAGAATGCAGATTAGTTCTTCTTTTAGAACTTCCTTCACTAAATTAAGTGCCTCATCCTGTGGTATACTGGTATAAAGTGAACCCGCGCTTCCCTAAGGTGAGGAGTGCGCCTATCAGGAAGGCCACGAGTGGCAAGCTTGGGATCTTTGCACCCTCCCTTGGGCACAAAAAAACAGCTGCAGTTCCCGCAAAGGCGAGGGCAGGCACGGGGAAAGATTGTGGCACGGTCTCACCTCAGCAAGCACCCGGCAACAGGAGACATCCCAGTGGGGGGACCCCCGTCTGAAATCAATAGAACTCTGGCGCCACACCCTTGATGCCTGCGCTGAGGCCCTAAACCAAGACATCTGAAAATCAGAGGGTAGACAGGAGAGGACTAGCACACATCCTCACACCGCAATTGATATAGCAGCCATAACTGTGAACCGCCACCAGAGGTGAGATGCCTGCACACACCCCAGATGGGAGACATAAGACCCGGCAGTGGCCCCCTGACTCTAGCTGGGAGATCGCCACAGATTACCACTGGATTACCACCGGGGGCAGCAGGGACTACGTCCCTCACCATCTCTTGCGCCAGGAGGTGCTAGTATCATCACTAACATGCCGAAGGTGCTTAAAAGTTTTAACGGGCTCCCGCAGTGCTGGGGCTCACAACGGACTACCACCATGGGCAGCCTGGGATTACATCCTCACCATCACTTGTGCTAATAACCACAATCTGTTGTGTAGTTCCTAGGAGTCCCCCAGGACTAGCTCGTTTTGGATGACCTAAACTGAGGGCTTGGAAGAGGCAAGGCTGGGCCACCCCCCCTGTCATCATCAGCTCGAGGCCCTGGACAGTGAATCCCTGAGGTACTTTTCAAGACTTGACTTTAACTTGAGTACTGCCCCTTTTTGCTTTGCTTGCTTATTTCCTTTACCAAACGTAGATTTGGCCTGTGGACCTATTGGTTGATGTTGTGCCGGCTCAGAATGCGGAAAAGAAAGGGGATTGAGGCTGGGGTGAGTGGTGCGTCCAAAAAGGGATCTAATAAATGGTGCCAGATCCCAGGGCACGAAATTGATAATGAAGGGATGAATGGAGTGCTAGACAGCATCAAGACTATTGTCGCTGATTGCGAGGGGATGCATCCACTTCGACTGGATCTAAAAGCACTGGGTAAGAGAAAATTCCAAATCTTTTTGGAAAAGCGTAGTTGGCCCCTCATAATCCTTTGTGTCCCTCAGGTGATGTGTGCTCTCCTGAGCTGGACATAGTAGTTGATCTTCATTGAGTAACTGGTTTGCCCTCCTAGATGACCTTCCAGCCACTAATGACATACATAGTGCTCTGGAGCATATTAATACTTCTCCTCCTCCTAGGTCCATATTGCACCCCATGCAGAGAAATGGGGGCTGATAACGACCATGTACCCTCCAATTTAGATCTGTGGAGGGAAATAGCTGCCCTAAAAGGTTCCATAGAATTTTTGCTCAACTCTAGTGTCAAAAATGTATCTCAAACTACAAGAATGCATTAGACCTCAGTCCCCTCACCAGTGTCCACTGCCCACAATTATGTTAACTTGAGGACAGGGTCTGCTTGGCCCCCCAAAAAGCAAACCTATTAGAAAGTTCCAACTAAGAATCCCGTTCCACAGTTAGGCCCACTTTCTGCCAATGGGAGGGCAACAGTTATTTCATAGATTGTCCATGACAGGACTTCGAAGGACCTAGGTGAGAAGTATAGGGCTGTGCCATGGGACCTAGCAAGGCATACATCACTGCCTAAACGGACGCCACATGGATCAAGCAGAGGTTTTAGTAGGGCATTTCCACCCTCCCAAGTTCCCCAACTAGCTTATCCCATTTAATTTGCACCTCAGTCGAAACGAATATATATAACTAACATCCCCAATGTGGATAACAACAGTTCCAAATATGAGAATGTAGAAACTCTTAAAAACAAGGCCATACTTTGGCTGAGGTATACTAGAGGTTGTTGATCCCTAATAAGGGACGATATTGTTCAGGCTATTTAAAAATAGTCTAACTGATGCCCTTGAAGTTACTTTAGCAAACGATATACTGGTTCAGAATTTATTTGGCATGGAATTACGATCGCATTCTCCATCTACTACAATGATTAAGCTGAAACTAAACATCTCTCACATATCCGAACAACCTAATATTGCACCTCAGCTTCTTGGGGGCTCACCCCATCTCACCACTTTCTCAGAATGATTGACTTTCTACACCCGTAGTAGTGGATCTTGAGTGCATCCCTACTTACAAGCATACTCCTTTTATAGCCCACATACACCAAGAGGGTCCCCTCCAGAGCTCGAGGGTATGCTCTGAAACACACAACCAGTCATAGATAGTGCTCCAGTCATTGCATTAAGTGATCATGTGCAGGCTATTATTCCGGATACACTTGGCTACTCCCCAATAAAGACAAACACCCCATATACCCCACTGTCTCCCCAGACTCACCTTTCAACACTTTCTAGTAGGGGGCTGAAGATAGTGTCATGGAATGTGGCGGGTATAAAGGGGACACTAGATAAGCCCCACTGGCTTGACATCATCAACCATCATGACATTTGTTTACTTCAGGAAACATGGAGCCTGATCCCCACATTTATACCAGGGTTCATGACTTTCCATAGACAGGCCATTCCATCCAAACATGGCCGGCTGCCAGGTGGGTTGCTTATCCTAATTAACATATCACTCACCTGCGATTGTAAGGAATTGGACACTAACCGCCCTGACATTTTAGGGGTAGGACTAAACAATGGCAAGGGCAAGCCTATTGACATTTACAACGTGTATGCCAAAAGTGTGAGAGGAGGTAGCTCTCCAACTTTGTTTGCCCTGGGTCAACTATTGGAAGCAAGACAGGATGGTCATCCCCTAATCGTGACTTGAATGTGACATTCAAACCACTAGACTGGGCAGAGTCCCATGACATGAGTGAGGAGGACAAAGCATGGATGGTGCCACCTCTGGAGCTTACCCCTTTGAAAAATGGGCAAAATCAGCATTACAGCTGAAGGACATTACTCTAGAACACAGGCTAAGAGCCGCAAATTGGAGAACTAGCTCCGACAAAGGAGGACGGATGACTTTCAGTGGACAGAAAGCCGGCGAGTAGGATTGACTATCTCCTAGTAGATTTTGCATTATGGCCCCTGATAGAGGACATGGCTATCAGCCCATCCTGTGACAGCGACCATAATCCCCTTAACCTTATTGTCGATCACACATTGGGTGTGAGAGCGAAGGTCGGGCCAACACCATTGAGTACCAAGGAAGTAATCCCCTCCAATAACAAACGTCGGATCAAATGGCTGCCATTATGGCAGATGAAACTAAGACTAGACTGATTACAAATCACCTAGAAAAGCACCTAGGGACCCTGGGTGCTGAGCCTGATGATTCGTCTAAAACATTTGCTTGCAGTAGCTCACATAAAGACATAACGGCTAGGGCGCTCGACCTCGGACCTGGGGAACTCGGTTCAAGTCACAGTAATGATGCTAAAAACATCCTGTGATTCTGGACAAATCACGTAATCTCCCTGTGCCTAACAAAAATTAATGTGTGTCCTCATGTAACGTAACTGGTGCTATGTAAAGAGCTCTGATACCCAATTCGGGTCAAGTTTGTGCTATATAAAACTGTGCAAAAAACAAAAAAATAACCTGACCAGTTTTTTTCTTGTCCATGGCCACAAGACCGGGCTAAAACAGGGTAGACCATTGGGCTTTATTGTATGGTTTAATTGGGAATGTAGACTGGCGAGAGGGAGACTGTCCATAGCTATTATAAATAGGGACGCACCAAGTATTCGCAAAGCCAGGAAGGAATATAAACAAGTTCAGGCTAAAGTGAAGAGAGAATGGGTCGAAAGGAGGTAGGAAGATCTTAGAGAAGACACCCGCCATCCAGCTAGCAGGACGTTTTGGACCCTTTTGTCCAAAGGTAACTTTGAAAGATTACCCCTTTTGGCCAATAATATTCTAGCTGTTGAATGGCATAAACATTTTAGTGACCTCTATTCTCCTATTAGAACCCACGATAGAAATCAGGTGTTTCAGGACATATGCTACCAAGCGCATACCCTTTCATTCTCTGAAGAGGAAATTTTGAACTCCCTGGACGCAATTGTAACTGCGAAAGGCCCAGGCCCGGATGGCATCCCAGACTACATATTTTATGTTATTTGCCAACTACATAGCTGGAGGGGGGAATCCCCGACTCGTGGAAAGGGGCTGAAGTGGTGCCCATCTTCAAGAAAGGGGACAGATCAATGCCTTCCAACTACCGTCTGATCAGCTTGATCGACTTATTCCCAAAAGGTCTTCTGTCATTCCGTCCTGGCTAAAATCCAGGACTGGATGGATGAGAATGATATCCTCTCTCCAAGCAGGATTCCGGTGAAGGACCGTCACAATAAATCAAGTATTTCGTTTAGTTAAGTTATACTGGAAAGTTGTTGTCTTGGGGAAGGAAGTCTATACTTTGCCTTCCTTGATTTTAAAACCGAACTTCAGTCAAGTGGAAGAACTAGGCTAAATACTTGGTATCAGGTTAGTGTGCACTAAACCTCCTACAGTAGTAAACAGGACGAAATATCCCCATCTTCAAAGATCATAGACTTTTTTTCCATGTCCTCCTAGTGAATTACTCCAGAGCTTCTTGTGTGTTATTACTCCAGACCCTTCTTACAACCTTGGTGCTAAAATTGTACTGTGCACGGATTAAAGACTTGGCTTCATGTTTCTCAGATGAACAGTAGTGCCTAGAGAAAGCACTTCAGAGTCTTTGATATATGTATGAACCTTGTACCAAAATCTGTATTTCAAGTTATTCCTAGAAGGGCTACACTCCAATCTGTGATTTTGGTTATTCTGCTTTCATGCCCTGCTGCTGATGAAACCTGTAAGTTTGTGTCACTGAATTGAATGCATATTCCTTGTATGTCGAGTCTTGTTAGTGTACTAATGGTAACTGTCCCCTCTTGTTATTTCCAGTGCATTGCATCATTTCAAAAGCAGAGGTACTGCTCCTAGGAACATCTGCCTAGCTAATGTAGAAGGTCTCGGAAGTGAAAGATCCTGTTGCGCAGTGTTGCACAGTCGCAGAGCAGATCCAGTACCACAAGCCTCTCTTTTCCTATTTTATCCCAACCCCACTTTCCCCTTGGGAACAGTGTGTGTGTTCTAGGGTTTTGTTTCCTAGGTATTTGCTGTCCTCTGGAGGGATAGGAGGTCCAGCATTGGCTCCAGTGTCTTCTCCGCGGTTGGGGCTAGGTGAATGCATCACAGTGGCTCGTTGGCCATTTTTCTTCTTTATTAATATTTATATTCTTGAAGTTTTGTTCTTGAATATGTCAGATAGTTTGTGCATTTGATAACATTCTCTTTTTGACCCTGAATTTTGTGTCAAACCAGTCAGAGGTCTTATTTCCGACTTACTTACATGGGCTTTTTATTGACCAAAAGATAGTTAATTTACCCATTATTTCATTATACCCATTAAAGATGACAATAAACTCTTCATGTTTGTCCATGCAAATGGAAGTAGATTGGTCTTTAGATATCCATCAATAACATTCCCTTGTTAAGGTGTCTTTCCTTGTTCCATTCCATTGCCCTTCTACTAATATATAGTGCAATATCTGGAGCACATATGTTACTGTTGATGGTTTAAGATTACATTTGAAATTCAGTACCAACAGGCTGTGGTCACTCTCCATCTATTGTAATACCCTCATCTCTAGAACATAGACCCAGGATTTAATATTTATCAGAAAGTAATTGATTAAACTTGGAAGTCTGCCACATCTAAATATTGAGACAGCCGGGTTATTGGAGGTGGAGAGTCAATGGAGAAAGCATAGATTTAAGTACAATGCCAGATTTATAAAGTACTACCCTCTCTTTAAGCTGTTGGTACTGATTTCCTTTGTCAAGTCAGCCGCTGGGATACCACAGTTTACTTCTTCCTCTATCGTGATCATGTTCTAGATGTCTATAGGTGGCGTGACATTAAAATCGCCACATACAAACAATATATAGTATTTCAATTAATGTATTGAAGTTCTCATTTCAGTTACTAGTCCTTTGGGTTCTGGTCAATTGGGACATAACCATTTGTAATGCTGATGATTTGCTTCGTGTTTTTTTGGCTTATTAATCTAACATATAATATATCAGTGCTTTTGGAGTGGGCAATTGTTGTGCTTGTCAGTCTGGTTTTATAGAAACCCATGTTGACAGTTCTCCAATTGGCCTCCCTTTTTTTGGGTTTAGTTACTCCTATTGTAAATCCGAGAAAATTAGCAGGTGCAAAATCGATTACGTTTCTCTTATCCACCCACGTCTCCTGGAAACAGCATATATGATGTAACTTAACAAAGGATAGATAATCAGGATTGTCACATTTTAAATGTAATCCAACGATATTTCAAGAAATAATAGGTGTTTAATAAATACAAACTTCTTTACATATTCTGTAACTCCTACTATTAGACGTTGCAGAAGACTAGGTACATGGGCCAGATGCATGACTGTTTTTTGTGGTAGCAAACAGGAAATCGACCTGATTGCGACTGCAAAAGAAGGTCCTGCAAACAAAACAGGTGATGGACCGAATGTGGATCAATGTCACACATTCACTCCAGTCAAAAGATCTGGGCCAAAATCCATCGTTTTTTTGCACTCCACACCACCCTGGGTTAGACAATGGCGATATGCAAATCAGCTCTGACCCTGTGCCCCATGGGAACAGTCCAGTCCAAACTACAAAAGCCATGTCCTTCCCAGAACGGAATCAAGCATCCGAGGACCGGACCGGTTTTGAGGTAACACCTCTCATCAGCCCGGCTAGCTTGACTCCAGTGGTGTGGAGTGCCTGGGACCCACGTCTGATCATCCCCAGCGCACTTATGGCGGTATTGCAAACAAAACAGGTGATGGACCGAATGTGGATCAATGTCACACATTCACCCCAGTCAAAAGATCTGGGCCAAAATCCATCGTTTTTTTGCACTCCACACCACCCTGGGTTCGACAATGGCGATATGCAAATCAGCTCTGACCCTGTGCCCCATGGGAACAGTCCAGTCCGAACTACAAAAGCCATGTCCTTCCCAGAACGGAATCAAGCATCCGAGGACCGGACCGGTTTCGAGGTAACACCTCTCATCAGCCCGGCTAGCTTGACTCCAGTGGTGTGGAGTGCCTGGGACCCACGTCTGAGCATCCCCAGCGCACTTATGGCGGTATTGCAAACATAACAGGTGATGGACCGAATGTGGATCAATGTCACACATTCACCCCAGTCAAAAGATCTGGGCCAAAATCCATCGTTTTTTTGCACTCCACACCACCCTGGGTTAGACAATGGCGATATGCAAATCAGCTCTGACCCTGTGCCCCATGGGAACAGTCCAGTCCGAACTACAAAAGCCATGTCCTTCCCAGAACGGAATCAAGCATCCGAGGAGTGAAAAAAACGATGGATTTGGGCCCAGATCTTTGGACTGGGGTGAATGTGTGACATTGACATTGATCCACATTCTGTCCATCACCTGTTTTGTTTGCAAAAGAGGGTCCTGGCATGTACAAATACTATTTTGCGAGTCGGTGACTCACAAAATAGCGTTTGCGACTCTTGCTATTAGGTAGGAGCGCCCTTCCTAAAAGCGAGTCACAATGGAATGTACCATTGTTTTGCAACCGCATTTGCAGTCAGAAAACACTCACATTTTATCACTTACTTCGAGTAGGTGGTATGCTACTTGCAAATGGGAAGCGGGGTACCAGGGGACCCCTCCCCTTTTGTGATTCTGTGCGAAAATATTGTTTAAGAGGAGGCTGTGGTCCCAATTGATCCTCAATTGAATCCTAAATTCACAAGGATTTCTGTTTTTTCCAGGATGGAGTATGAGCGACCCTACAGTTACATTTTTGTGGCAGTTTAGCATGTCTTTAGGTCATCACTGCTGGCAAAAAATAGGCTGGGATGAATAAATATACTTCAGTAACCATTCGTGTCACTGCTAGAGTCAATAAGGCATATTTTCAACAAGTCTGCACACATTATATGAACTCACATCAGAAGAAAGCGTTACTATACTCTCAAAATAACATGTTTAGAACTTGTGTTCATCCATGACATTCGCTTTATCGATTTCAGAAATTTAGAAGACGGGGAGGGTGGGGTGGTCAAAAAGATTTAAACATGTGACCACGCGAACAATACAGATCCCTGCATCGGCTGAATTGGTCCACTGAGCCACCAGACCCAGTTCAAAGTAATACAAAGGAACAGCACTAATCAGCAAAGCTACTGTACTACTCATAGACAAAAGAAACACTTTACAACAGTTTCATTCAATTTTCACATTTTCAACACAGTTCAGGTAATTGTAAGGTAAAAATGTTCCACCTTTCAGCAAAGCAACAATGATAATTTTGGAAAATGGCCAGCATAAGTACTTCTCAGTCGATAGTTAGAGGGAAATTTATGAAACAGTGGTGCTGCGGAAATTTGGCAGAGATCGCTGTTAGCATTGAGCTGAAGCCATCTTTTTTCCGGCAGCCATCTTGTCGGACCATGTGCTAACAATGTGCTCTTTCCTTCATTGCTGTTGCTTGCCCTTGTGCTTTGCTCAAGAACTGGCTATACTTAGCCCTTGCTAATCTGCACATGCTTAGAAGAATCTATAGCTGCACATGCACCTGCTCTAGTCTGTTACTGTGAGGCTGTTTAAACCGAGATGAACTGGAACTGCATCCTTTTGAGCTCCTGTGTGGGTATAAAATATCCATTGTTCTTCTACTCCTTGTGCTACTTCATACACTGCCGAAGGGTGTTGTGTGAATGTAGTTCCACCTCATGTGGTTTAATAAAATGTTTTTTTGGCATTTCAGTTTCCGTTCCAACTTCTGTTTGCTGGTCTGAAGTCTTGTGTGCAGAGAAGGGCAAACCCCTAGCACTGGTATGCCTTGCTGAGGTCTACTTCTACATTTCAGTGCAGCAACTGACTTTGGTTCACTGCACTGCATCACTGGGAAAGGGCAGGTTTGTGCTGTATTTAAAGCATACAGTGCATTCCTACCTTCCCCACTGCTCTGGCACACAATAGACTGCCTTGTGCCAAAGCAGGCACCCTTGCACCATGGTGAAACGGTTCCCGCGTTGCATGCAGCATTGTTTTTGAGCAGGAAGGGACATCTTCCTGCACAAAAACAATCCTCAGGGGGATATTCCTTTCTGTATGTGTGATTTGAAAGGCAGCACACGTAGAAAGAGGAAGTAATGAGGCAAATTAAAAATATTTATCCTCGTTACACCTCTCCTGGGGAGGCATACCTTTTTGGTGCATTCTCAGATTTACAAGCTCTTGTAAATCTGGGAATGCATCAAAAATCATGGGAGTTCCTTTGGAAGACCCCAGTAATGCCCCTGGAACACCTTTCCAGGACAGAGTAACGCAACACAGCGATTTGCGCTGCATTGCGTTACTCCAAATTTTTGGACCCACTCAAAGTGGCTTTGCGTGGCTTAACCAATCTGACTTCGAGGTTTGCGTCACACATGTACCACGTTGCATGGTGAAAACATGATGCAACCCTCTCATAAATATGCCTCTTAGTGACTAGTTAAATGCATCAAACTCCCATTTGTTGCAGCAGAAAGTACCAGACATACAAACCTATTACAAATTAAATATAACATGTGACAATTTATAGCAAAAGACCAGACTTGTTTCAAACATACTGCATATTTTCATAAATATTTTAAGCCTCATTAGGAGATTGAGGGGCATAATATCAACGGCATGCGCTGAATATCGCAAAGCACGCTTAGCGCAAATTTGATTATCGCCATCTGTAGCTGGATTACATCGCCGTGTTAGCGGCGTATTAGCAACGCTTAGCTCATAGGCGATATACAAACCAGCGATAGACGGCGATAATCATCATTAGTGTGAGAAATCAAGCGATGATTTCACAGCGCTAATGAAAAGCTAATATGGGAGTGTGGACTTAACCTGTCAAGCCACCTCCCTTACTAAACATGCTTAAGTCAGGTTTTGACCAGATCGGGACTTTTAATATCGCTTCACAAGACCGGGGCCAACTTGTTAATACAGCGCTGTTGTGTTAGCACCCTCTTTCATGTTGTAGTTTTGAAGGAACCCCTACTTTGCATCTCATTAGCGATGTTTATCGCTGGCATGAGATGCGTTACAAAATTGCTGCTAGCAGGCGCTAATGCATGTTACCGACGCCTTGTAAATAGGGCGATAAACATATCTCTGCTTTAGCAGCAAAAAGTGCTGCTAAAGCTGCGATACTGCCCTTGATAATATGCCCCTGAGTGTTTCTCTCAGAGGTATAACACTATGTGGAATTCCACAATTCGCAATTCCAAGTATCTCCATAAACTTCCTCAAGCTCCAAACCTGATCATTCTGGGCCTAAAGTCTCTGGAGCTTAAAGATGGTGCAGCACAAGGGTTGCAGGCCCCGGCATTGCCTGTTCCTGTAGGCAGCAGTCCGGGTTGAACAGACAATACTCTGCCTAGACAGTCTTAAGCCTGACCTGCATCCCTGTCTC
This sequence comes from Lissotriton vulgaris, assembly GCF_964263255.1. Lineage (NCBI taxonomy): Eukaryota > Metazoa > Chordata > Amphibia > Caudata > Salamandridae > Lissotriton > Lissotriton vulgaris. Next base: position 595,421,469 of record NC_141693.1, read on the forward strand.
CACCCAACCCACCTGCATAACTATATGCACTTTTTACATGCTCAGAGCAGGTGGAAAATGTCAGCACTTTCCGTCCTTTAATCATGGGAAACTACAGCCACCAGATCCTGGCTAACTCGTAAAGAGAACCTTTGTATTCCATTAAATATCAAAACACTGAAGCTGTAAGATGAGCCACAAGTCCCGTTCTTCCCTCGTTAACTTTAGAGAATACAGGCTGGTGACAACAAACAAGAAACACAGTAGAACGAATGAAGCTTTTATAAAAACATCAAACGGACGTCATGAAAATCATTTTCAAAATGAGGTAACGCCGGGTCATTTAAATATTAATTATATTTAATTAACTGTTTCTCCCTCTGGTTGTTCTTCTGATGTAGTCTGCATCAGTGGGTGAAGGAATGAAGCGGGCCTTGCAGGTATGTTGCTGCCTCACACAGTGGCATGTGGACATTTTAGGAGATTCTCTGCAAAGTACCCTAAGGGGGAGCTTCACACCATAAACCATCCTTTCCTTGGCCTTCTGCCTCCCAAGCCTTCATAGAGCTGAGATACCACACAGGCTTCGCATACCCACAGCCTCTGAAACTAGACTGCCAGGCTATCCCTCATGCGAAAACCAACTTGTAGGATCAGCACTTACACAAAAAAGATACCTCTCTGGGTACATAGACAGTGCCAGCCTTAGGCCTCAAGTGACACTGGTTTAAATAGGCCACAATAACTGAGACAGAGTCAGTGTGTGACCAGTGATGGAAAGGCGCAAACATTTCTATGAGAGTAGATGACAAATTCCTTCAATAACAGTAAAGGGCACACATGTTCACTTTCTAGGGATGTGATTATTGATCCTCTTCAAAACTCTGTTCCAAATTGCACTCCCACAAAGTGGCTGAAAATTAATGTGTGCACTATTTGCAGCTGAATATGGCTTGCATATCATTGAAATAGGGGATGACTTGGAATTTGCACACGATTGTACCCGTTACTGGGTGAACAAATTGTAATTTTGTGTACTTTGTTCCCCCAATTTGCTTCGGGCTATTGCTGCTTCAAATCATAGATGCAAGCTCCAGAATCAGGCAGAATGTGTGCCTGAATCACAACCCTCTTTGGAGAGCAAATAGGAGTTAAGACAAAAAATTGGATTTATGGTTCAATTATCATTAAGACCTAAATAAAACGTATCCTTCCCATTTCAGTTCAGACTTTGTGCCCATCATTTGCACCACACTACCTTAATAATGATAAGCATGCGGAGGTTAAGTGCTGGCCTGGAGTATATAGAAACATCAGATACATAATGTCACTAGGAAAATATTTGTTGCCGTGGGCCTGCTGCACAATTCAAATCCCTCAGTAGGTATCCTACTGGGAGACAGCTAATGGGTTGTCTGAAAAAAATATGTTCCTGGAAACCACAGTGCCTTAGCAGAAATGCATTTCAGAGTGGTACCGAGGCTTCGCTTCCTAGCACTGCCTCTCCCATACCTATTTCTGTCTGAAGTTCTACAATATTCGCCTCTGTGGGGTACATCAAATATTGGCAATCTTTCGCTGTTGCTTAGGTCCTAAGGCATAGACGTACAGTAAGAAAGGTAGGAGCCACTGTGAAGGGGTCTAGCTCCCATTTGCACTGGTGAACCTGCTAAAAGATTTTCCTACTTTGGCATGAGGGCAAAACTGCCAGCTGGAATGTGCTTTATTTTACGCAGTAGTGTAAGATGTTATTTGAAAAAAGTAAGGGGCATATTATCAAGGAGGTTTATCTCCACTTTTTTGTCTTTAAAAGCCAAGAAAGCAGAGATAAAATTATCTCCCTATTACCTAGCTGTCGCTAATACCAGTTAGCGACAGCTAGTAGGAGATAGCGACCATCTTGGGTCCCGCTTTGCATGACAGTGATACTTATCACTAATGACATGCAAAGTGGGCGTGCCAAGATGTTAGCGAATGGAAACAGTCTCTAACATCGCTATCTCCTATTACCAACTTTTGGAGATATTCGCGCTAAGCGCGATTATCTCCAAAAGCTAACACCTGCCCCTGAGCAGTTCGTAGCCATGTTATCCAATGGTAGGTGGATAACATGGCTAAGAGCATTAGCTCGGTAATACATGAATATCGCTGACTTTTCAGCGATATTCATGCATTTCGGCCGATTTTTATCGCTTAGGAGATAAACCTTGATAATAGCAAGGTTCCTAAGCGGTAAAAATCGCCGCAGCTCGGCGATAAAAATATTGCCGCTAAGCCAACTTAGCGATAATTATCGCTAGTTGTTGGTAATATGCCCCTAAGTTTTTGGTCATGAGGGGATTGCAACTGGATGAGATTTCAACTGGATAGAATTCTTTTGGATTTTCTTTTCTTTTTATTCATTCTTTATTTCGATCAAATAGATCATAAAAGAGAACACCAAAGTTAAAAAAATGCGCTAAGTTAATACAAGTTCATTCTACAATGATTAAATAAAATGACATTACAACTATCATCCAATTATTCAAAATCAGACAATTCCATTATATTACTTATCATGAAACACCGAATTGATTTAAAATATCATGAATTGAATGCACTGTATTTCAATTAAATGTGAGCAGAAAAGAAATAGTTTTAAAAATTATACCGAATCAATGTCAAGTTGCAGACAAGGAGTACGTATATGCCACATTGCAGTTATAAATTTGGCTAACACAAACACAATTGAAGGTGAAACGACAGTCTTTAGAATTCTGTAAGCTGGCAAGTAATGCCTGAACCCCAGGTTTTTAAGAAGAGGGACCAGCCAGTACTTTCTGGGTTTCTGATAAGCTTTACAGAAAAATAATACATGCAAATCATTTTCCTGGTGGTACGTACAAGCTGGACAGAGCTCAGGGGTAGGGGGGTGGGGCCAAGTGCTGCTGAATGCTCTAAAAGGGAGTGTACCATATCTCCACTGTAAAAATAGTTTTCTTGTCAAGGGAGGGCTGATTGCATCGAGGACAAATTCCTCGTGATAGGAGTCTTTGAATTTAATAAATAGTTGAGTTAAAGACCCCATACGGGGATTCTGTAGTAGAGATGTTCTTTTAAAATCATAAAAGTCCTTTGAAAAAGATTTACGCGAAATCTTACTACAAGCATTTAATGGGTCCATCCACAGTTCTGGCCTACCTAGGCTCTCGCATATCTTTTTTTATATATTTTAACCAGGGAATCTTCATTATATTTGGAAGAGTTAAAATCTCCTGTAACTCCATCCGGTTGCTCGAGAGCTCTGAGGTATTTCAAATTCGTCGCCAGAAAGTTAGTGGTTTTAATCCCAGCTCTTCCTCAATTCATTTTAGGCCCAGATCTAGTCTGAGCGGGAAGAGTGGGGTGCTTGATGGTAAAGCCACTAACTGTCTGATGAATTTGTTCCCAGTGATTGTCAAGTTTTGTGCAGGTACATGCCCCCACAACTCCCCCCCACATGTAACTGCCCCCCGGGCCTGCATTTTGTAGATTTGGAGCACTGGGCAGAGTGGATTATGGGTTGATCTGTTCGCCATCCTGGAGATACCACCCGTTAACTGGGCCAATTTAGTGTTAGCCTTTGTCCGGTGTGTATCCCAGGTCATGTTTTGGTTGATGGTCACCCCCAAATACTCAAATGTATGGACCCTCTCCAGTCTCAGTGTGCCTACGGTGGGATTGGGGCGTGTTGAAGGAGGGGGGGCTGAGAATCATGTATTTAGTTTTCAGGGCATTGATCTCAAGGCCCCGCTCAGCACAAAAGGTTTAAAACCCATCCAAGACCTGTTGTATTCCCATCGGGGATTTCGACAACAGCAGGGTGTCGTCCGCAAACATAATAGCGGGCACCCTGCTGCCATTGAGCTTTGGAGCATCAATGTCAGCTATCCCCCTCAGGTGGTTGATTACCCCATTGACAAAGAGGCAGAACAGGGTCGGTGCAAGCACACAACCCTGCCTCACCCCCCTGTCAACGGGGAATCTTCCTGATAGCATCCCATTTCTACCGCACCTGACCCGTGCAAAGTTGTCATGGTGCAGTCTTATCAGAATGTTAAGGATGTCGGTAGGGATGCCCATCTCCGCCAACACGGTCCACAGTCTAGATCTTGGGACCAAATCGAAGGCGGCGCGCAGGTCTACAAAGACCGTATAAAGGCTGCCTCCTTTGATTATTGCAGTCTTCCAGAACAGAAGATTTAATGTAAAGATCTGATCCGTTGTAGATATCTTCTTTCGGAAACCTGCCTGGTAGGGACTAAGAATGGAGAACTCCTCAATCCAATTCTGGAGGCGATCAAGTACCAGCCTGCCGAATAGTTTTTGGGACACGTCAATAAGGCTTATGGGCCTGTAGTTGGCTGGAAGCAGAGGCGATCCCTTCTTAAATATAGGGACAATCTCTGCTCCCAGCCAAGTACAGGGCACCTCCATGCCCCTCAAAACTGCGTTAAAAATTGTCAAAAAATAGGTAGCCCAGATGTCCGGTTCTTGTTTGAATATATCACCCGGGAGGCCATCCAGGCCAGGCGCCTTTCCTGAGGCCAGCCCTGAAATGGCCACCCGTACCTCTGCCTCTGTGAAATAGTCAGCCTCTAGCATTGTATCCGTAGGCGGCAGTGCATCGCTAGAGGCACCATCACCATTCGTGTACAAGGTCTGGAAGTGATTTTGCCAAACCTCGGCTGAGATATTAGTCTCAATTGCAGGAGATAGTTCCTCAGACCCTGCATTCACTATTCGCCAAAACTTCTGGGAATCCCTAGCAGCTAATGTGATGGTCAGGTTCTCCCATTTGAAATCCTATTCTGCCTTGGCGTGGGTGGTCAGCCGCTTGTAAGCCTTTCTCCTTTCCTGTATAGGAAATCTGTTTTTACCTCCCTTGAGGGCAGTCAATAGGTCAGATTTAGCTTTTCGGCAAGCCGCATTCTACCAAGTAGGACAATGTGGCCTTCCTCCCCCTGACTTTCCCATGGAGAAAAGAACTTGTGCCATGGACTTAATAAGGTCCTCGTGAGCCATCCATAGTTCTGTGTGGGCATCAGCAGTGTTCGGTTGCTTCATTAATGCGCTCACCCTTTCAAAAATAGGGATGACACGGGCATACAGCCCTGAGACCTTCTCTGAATTGGCAGCTAACTTTTCCCACCTCATTCTCCGTCTATTGCTGGCCAGGGACAGTCCCAATTCGATGGGATCTGCCCCCCGTTTGAAATACTAATGCCAGGGAGGGAATATTCTAGTTCTAGCGCGTTATGATCACTATCCTTCCTGGGTATCACCCGGAAGTCCTCAATGTGCGGCCAGGAGGACAGTGGCACAAAAATGTAGTCCAGTCTTGACTCCCTTCCTGCCTTGTTAAAGGTACATTTAGGTGGAATGTCAGACTTCGTGCGTCCATTGCAAGCCCTGATCCCATTAATGAGCGTTAGCATGGTGATCTGTACTGCTAACAGTGTCCAGGCTCTAGGTGGAGGGGCCGCCGTTGGGGGAACTAGACACACCGCATCTTCCTCCAGTGAAATCTCGTCGGATAATCCTGCGAGAGGCTCGGAGTGTGAATTCAAGTCTCCTCCTACCAGGAATAAAATTCCCTGTGGGAGATAACTAAGGAAGGCGGAAAGTTCCTCGATGGTACTCGATTCCCTAGTTACGGTCACCAGCCTTGAGTAAACGTTTACCAATGCCAGTTTGCTGGAGTTTTGCTATTCCAGGATGACACATTGAATGTCATCCGACACTATGGTATGAGGTGTGGCCTTACAACCTAGGTGTGAAGCCACCCAAATTGCAAGGCCGCCAGAGGGCCGCCCCTTTTCCCTCCACCTCGCAAGTGTGGAAAATACCGCAAAGCCTGAGTGCGGGTGTTCCTCCTGTGCACAGGTTACTTGGAATAGACAGATGTCTTTACTATCCACAAAGGTGCTCCACTCTGGACAATCAAGCTTATTTCCCAGACCAGCCAGGTTCTATGAGAGTATCTTCATGTCAAGTTTACTCACAGGTAGAATTGCAATTTCGACCGTGTCCCCTAGATTTCCTACCGGTTCCCCATAAGTGGGCAACAACCCCATTTGGAGGGGTTGGCCCTCCTGGTCACGGTGCCGTTCGGCACGGGACACAGTCCCTATAATGCGCTGTGTGTGACTATTAGATCGACTATTGTTTCCTCCCTCAGCCCTACTAGTTCGCTGTTTGCCCACCCACCCCCACTTCTGGGGATGTCAGTCAATCATGTCCAGGCAGCGTAACCTATTATATGTGTTAAAGTAGGCAGGCTGCCTGTTTAAGTGCCGGACGGAGTCTCTTCCCTCCCGGCCTCCCCAGCCATCCCCTCATCTAGGAACTATTTACCATCCCTCCTCGTCGGATACGTACTTGGAGGGTGGGTAGAAAAAGGAAAGAGGTAGGGATTGGAATGGAATGGAATGGAATGGAAATAGATTTATAGAGCGCGATTGCTGCCCGGGGGCGTCCAAGCGCTGGGAGGTAAGAATTGAAGGGACCGGTGAAGTGACACATTATAGCTCGGAGACTTTGGTGAATAGTAAGGTCTTCAGGTTTTTACGGAATGACAGCAGGTCCGGGTTGGAACGGAGTGAGGGGGGGAGGGTGTTCCAAAGTTTGGCGGTGTTCACCGAGAACATCCTACCACTGGCTCTGGCTTTCTTTACTCGGGGAACCACTGCCAGAAAGGCCTCAGAGGAGCGGAGGTTCCTGTTTGGGTGGTAGGGGATGACGAGCTTGCTGTTAATAGCAGGTCCTGTTTTCCAGAATGCTCGGTGTGCAATGCACAACGCCTTGAATGACACTCTGTGTTTAACTGGCAGCCAGTGAAGACTTTTTAGTGCGGATCTGGCTGACTGAGCTCGAGGAATTTTTAACAGGGTGCGCGCTGCGCAGTTTTGCACTATCTGGAGTTTCCTGAGGGTCATCTCGGGAGCCCCCACGTATAGAGCATTGTTTGTGTCAAGGCGGGACTGGATCAGGCCTTGGACTGCCACTTTACTGGCTTCTGGAGGCAGAAGTGGAAGGACCTTCCTTAGGGTTTTGAGGATGCCGAAACAGGTGGCGGACAGTTTGGTAGCCTGGGTGGAGAAGGACAGCTTGCTATCCAGCCACACTCCTAGGCTCTTGACGCTTTCCTTGGGGGTGGGGGGAGTGCCCAGGGCTTGGGGCCACAAGGAGATAAAAGGTGTTGGCGAGGCAGGGCCTAGAAGCAGGAGCTCTGTTTTATCTCCATTTAATTTGAGGGAGGAGCTGGTCATCCATTCCTTTATGTCCTCTAGGCAGCTCAGTAGGCCTCCTTGGGGGTGACTGATGTTCTTTTGAGCCAATGATACCACTAGCTGAGTGTCGTCGGCGTACGACACAATTTTGATGCCGTACGGTTCGACGATTCCAGCCAGTGGTCTCATGTAGACATTGAATAACACAGGGCTCAAAGAGGAGCCCTGTGGTACTCCGCAGCTGAGGGGCTTGCTGGCTGATACTGTGTCCCCATCGAAGATCTGGAATGATCTGTCGGACAGGAAGGAGCCGAACCACCTTAGAGCATCGCCAGAGACCCCGATGTCCCGGAGACGGTTCAGCAGGGTGGCATAGCTGACCGTATCGAATGCGGCGCTTAGATCAAGGAGGATCACTGCCACTGATCCTCCCTGATCCAGAGCCCTTCGAGATTCCTTGGCGACCGCTAATAAGGCAGTTTCGGTGCCGTGTTTTGGCCTGAAACCTGTCTGGGATGTATCCAGTAGGGAGTGGTGTTCAATAAACTGGACCAGTTGGACGTTTATATATTTTTCCAGCACCTTGCCAGCCCAAGGGAGGAGGGAGATGAGGCGGTAGTTGGAATAGTCGTCGGGGTTCAAGTTTGTTTTTTTTAGCAGCGCCCGCACCATGGCTTGTTTCCATGCTATAGGAACGACACCTGAGGCTATAGATGTGTTAAGGAGTTCTAGGATAACAGGCAGGGTGGTTTCGTGAGCTTGCATCAGAACTTCTGGTGGGGCTGGGTCGCGTGGGGAACCTGATTTGACTTGCCGTGCCATTTTACCGAGGGTGTCAAGGTCCAGGGGAGGGAAGTACTCGAGGGTTGACTGGGCATGGGGAGGGAGTGTTCTCGGGGAGGGTGGGTCAACTGTCTCTGGAACTGTTGCTCCTGTTTGAAAGGTGGAGTAAATTTTCAGGACTTTATTATGAAAAAAGTCCGCAAGTTCATTGCATTGAACTTGGGTTTTAGTCGGAGGGGGGGCAGTGGTGACATTAGAACATTGTTTTATTATCTGGAAAATTTCCCTGGGTTTTGATTTAGCCTCTAGGATTTTGTCAGAGTAAAAGGTTGATTTCGCCGTTTTGATCCCCTCTCTGTAAGTTTTTATTGCCTCTTTATATGCGTCCTTTTTTTCCGAGAGAAAATCCATGCGCCAGGCTCTCTCTCGTTGCCTACAACGACGTTTTAGTTCTCTTAGGGAGTCAGAGAACCAGGGCGCTGATCTCTGCATTCTTTTAGACGAGGATCTCTGGAGAGGGAGGATCGTGTCTAGTGAGTTCGTAATCCAGCTAACATAATTTTCGTTTGCTGCACTAGGGTCTGAGCAGGGAGGCGGATGGGTGGCGTCCAGGCTAAGCAGCCAGGCTTCCAGCTGGAGTTTTGACCAGTTCCTCCTGAGTGTTGTACAGGGGGGTGACTGAGGGGTCTTGTGGGTTGCCCAGGAAAACGGTATCAGAAAATGATCCGTCCATGGGAGGGGGATAGGAGAGTCGACAATCAGGTCGCTGCAGCTGCTGAAAATTGGGTCTAGCAGGTTGCCCTTCTCGTGAGTTGGGGCTGTGACCAGCTGGGACAGCTGCAGAGCTCCTAGGTCGTCTGTTAGGTCTTTGGCAATGTTATCTGAGGGGGAGTTGAAGTGGAAATTCAAATCACCCAGGACTGTGTAGTTCGCCACGGACATAGCCCTTTTAGCAATGATCTCTGGGAGCGATCTATGAAACAGCTTTGATGGGTCGGGAGGACGGTAGATCAAGGTGCCCGAGAAGGATGTATTGGCATTGAACTCTATACAGAATTCTATGCTTTCGCATTCGGGAATGCTTTCTGTTGTGGTGCGGCAACGGTACTGGTTTTTGAGTATAATGGCCAGACCGCCGCCTTTCCCCACTGGTCTGTCCGATCTAACGATGTGGTATCCACTTGGTAGGGCTGCGACTAGGTCAGGGTCGGAATGAGTGGAAAGCCAAGTCTCTGTTAAAAACATAACATCTGGCTCGCGCTCCTCTAGTAGTATGGACATTTGAGTGCTATGCTTAGGTAATGATCGACAGTTTAGTGCCAGCATGCAGTATAGAAGTACCCAGATCACGATAAGGCCAGCCACAAATATGAGTAACAGTCCTGTGGTCCATAAAGTTAATCACGGCACAGTCCTCTTTGATTGATTTCCTCGAGTTACCAACCCAGGGGACTCTTCTTACCGTGAGAACCTCGCTCACTATTCCTCGGGGGAGAGGTCGATTTATGGCGAGCCAGCTGGCCACCTTGTTCTTCAGAGAGGTGGCCGATTCTATGGTCTCTGGTTTCAGCTCTGGTATGCCAGCTAGGATAACTACATATGGTCCCGCCTCTGGGGGAAGATTAGGGGCCTGATTTTTTGTGTCCTGACCGGGTTTCCCTGAGTGGCTTTGGTGTTGGGCCCTGATTGGGTCAGGTTGGGGGCCCCTTCAGTTGGCTTGGAAATTGGGGAGTGGGTGGTAATCGGGTCAGGTTGTGTAGTTGGTGTGGGCTGTTTAACCTCCTTCACTGATGGAATTAGTGTAACCCTCTTGTTCTTAGATTCAGCACCACCCCTATTGACTTTATTATCAGCTTTGAGGGCATCTGTTAGACGGACCGTTGATTTTTCTATGGTCGTAAGCCTGGACTCAATTTTAAATAGCCGGGCTTCCAGGGGGCTAAGGAGAGACTTCAGGAGAGCAGTCATATTAGCGATGGTAATGACTCCTCCTTCCGTCAGGCTGGAGTTGGAATTCGCCTGCGCTGTTGCCTGAAGAGGTGAGTTTACTCGTAATGTAAGTGTGGTTTTCTCAGGCAGTTTGGGTGCAGATTTACCAGATTCGACAGAGTCGGCTTCCAATACAGGATTGGACTTGGCGGTTTTTGCCTTACGACCGCCTGGGTTTTGGGTAGCTCTTTTCCTTTTCGGTATTGCTCCTTCTCTAGCACCTTGCTTTAAACGGCTATCTCTGGGGTTAGGACTAGCAATGTTGACAGCAAGGGGGGGGGGGGTACCAGATTGTATAAGGATCTGAGGTCGAGTTAGTGGGTGAGGAAGATCATTAAAAGAGATTGAAATATCTACATCAGACAATGCCATTGTCCCATTTTTCCCGCTGTCCCCTGAAACAGGAGGGATACAATCAAGTTCTTTCTCGGGAGTCCTTGCGTGTGCTATAGTTCCCATAGAAGATCTTCTTACCCACTCAATTTCCTGGGATATCCACCGTTCTAGTACTGTAATTTCATCGATCAGGAGGGCGCCTGCTTTAACAAAATAATTATCCAGAGTGCCGGTTGGTGCTCCACTGGCCAGAGCACTTTTGCTCCTAGTTTCTCTGGAAGACAAGGTCCTTTCCCTTCCGGCCAGTGTCTAACTAGGGTGTTTTTGAGACGAGCCAAAGGGGGGGGGCCCGGTCCGGTCTCGCCCGTGCTCGAACGGGCTACATCGGGCCCGCCCTTGGCCCGGGCTTCGCCCAGACACGTCCCGCGCGCGCCCTGCGAGGCGCGTAAATGGGACGTGCTTTATACACCTTGAGGGGTGGTGGGAAGAGTGTCCCAGGTGCGCTCGATCTCCTGCGCGCACTGCCGCCTGGGACTCGCAGTCCCGCACCCTCACGAAGCAAGGTCAAGGGTCCAAAATCCCAGTGTCAGAGGACAAGCTCAAGAGGGCTGTTTTCACCACGCTGGTCACAAGGAAATCCCAACAAACAGCTTGTGAGCGGCTCCCGCAGAGCGGGGGCCGCGAGCCGTGATAAGCAGCCGGGAGGAGGGGGGCGGGAAGAGTCCCAGGTGCGCTCGATCTCCTGCGCGCACTGCCGCTTGGGACTCGCAGTCCCGCACCCTCACGAAGCAAGGTCAAGGGTCCAAAATCCCAGTGTCAGAGGACAAGCTCAAGAGGGCTGTTTTCACTGCGCTGGTCACAAGGAAATCCCAACAAACGGCTTGCGAGCGGCTCCCGCGGAGCGGGGGCCGCGAGCCGTGATAAGCAGCCGGGAGGAGGGGGGCGGGTAAAGTCCCAGGTGCGCTCGATCTCCTGCGTGCACTGCCGCCTGGGACTCGCAGTCCCGCACCCTCACGAAGCAAGGTCAAGGGTCCAAAATCCCAGTGTCAGAGGACAAGCTCAAGAGGCTGTTTTCACCGCGCTGGTCACAAGGAAATTCCAACAAACGGCTTGCGAGCGGCACCCCTTTTGGATTCACAATAACATAGATTAGACATGGGTTCTGGTTCATTGACTGTATTTTGTAGTGTGAACAGTAGTACTACAGTAGCACTCCTCAGAAACTGCAAAACTGTTCACAAAGCTAATAATGGAGACTCCAGCCTCTCTTATCTTCTTGCATTGAGGTCTCCACCTCATGTCTAGAGATCTCCACACACATGGGTATAAATTATTTTAGTAATTGTGGGAAGGACAAGGGGGAATGACTGAAAAATGGGAATACTTACTGCTAAATGGGAGAGATTTAGGCAAAAACAAGGAGGAGTTTAGGGACGGACATGCTAATACTAAAACACACCCTCAAAATAAAAAGATAATTGCTTTTCACAAAATAACTTCTACAGTTACTACAGCGCTACAAGGGACCAACCACACAGCCTATTAATGTACTCCAGCCAAGCTTTGAAGTAAGTCAAGCACCACACAAGGCCACTCACATTTCCATAGAAAATCAAGGGATGCATCAAATAACAGTAGAGACAAATAGGAAGACAATGGGAACACATTTTGATATTTTTTAATTGTAAATATTGTTGTTAACACTTGTTTGAAATATGTCATTTAAAAATAACAAATTACAATAGGTTTTACAACACTTGGCCCCCGCCTGCTAATGCAAGAGGGAGGCAGTGATGATTCAGGACTCCACTACCAATCTAGGTGAAACTTACTATATCATTATCCAGTTACATGCATGCTGACCACATAAGTAATGAAGTCACACGCCATACAACTTTTCTACCTTCACTATGTAAGTGAATGTCTTTGAAACTTTGCTTCTCATTTGAAGTAAACAATATTTAAGGAGGAGAGAGAGAGTGTACGGACAAATGGTCAATATTTTTGGCATGTTAAAAACAAAGCAGTGATTCAGAGGAACCGCTTCTCACCTGAAGTGATCCTTGATGATCCTGGGGCAGTAACTTGATTTGCCTACAGCCCACTCCCATACTATCCATGTCCATGTCTAATAACTGTCTGCACTCCATTTCATGGCCACTGGATTTTTCTAGTGGGTCACTTCAGCCAACAGAGGCATTTTACATGCAAGCATAAATCAATGTGTGCACCAGATGCTGAGATGCATCACAGAATAGTGCAACAGTTTATTGCAAGTCCAGAGTCCCTTGTGGAAAGGCAAAAGCTGGCTAGTAATTTATATGCCTTTGCCCAATTCCCCTGGGCCTTACATGCCATTGATTACAGGTACAGGTTATCTAGCCACCTCACAACAGAAAACATCTAATCTGCACTTCACCACTAGCAGTCTATCAACGTGTAAGCTATCTGTAATGCAAGGGACTGCTTCACAGGGACTGCTTCACTTATGTGTACTCAGACTTGCCCGGAAGCATGCATGACATCTACATGTTCTGAAAGTCTCTTTATGCATGTCAGTTGGTTGATGGGTTTTCGAGTGACATATGATTCATAGGTAAGTTGTCCAAGACATCAACGGGCATCCAACGCATCCTCAATGGCTTTGCCGATGTCTGTGTATCTAGGGGATTGGAGATAAACCTAGACAAAGCTAAGTTCATGATCTTTAACCCGCCGAGGCAGACACGCCCGAACCCCCTCCTAGGTGGAATCCCACTCGAGAGAGTGAAGACCTTTGAATACCTGGGTATCACCTTGGGAGAACACCTGGAATGGGATTCTCAGTTGGCCAAAGCCGCACTTAAGCTAACAAAGGTGGTGGGGGGATCCAGAAGCTGCATAGAGAGTCTGAATTCAAGCCTGGGGCTCTAGTGATTGAAATCTATAATCTTCAGGCTAGATCGGCAGCTCTATATGGGGCTGAACTTTGGGGGCATAAAAAATCTCAAAATGTAGCCAAGGTGGAACACGCATTTGTGAGGAATATACTGGGTCTTCCTGTAAGTACCCCACTTGTACCATTGCGCATGGATCTAGCTCTACTCCCTATTGAGGAGGTTATGCCTTTACGCCCGTTATTATATTGGAAAAGATTGTGGTCCGTGCCGGAACTCGTCTGCTATAAAAATGAATTCAGGGAAATTTGGGATGCATTGAGAAGCATGAATATCAGGTGGCTGGCCCACATAAAGTTAATTAGTCGTTGGCTAGGCCTATCAGAGCTTTGGGAAGCCCCAGAAGTCGCTTGTCCGGAGATATCGAAAGCCGATTTGAGCCGCCATTATAAGAAGCATAATCTAGCATCCCTGCATGCGAGTTCCGAGGGGGGCAGATTGACCGCTTAGTTCCTCCATGTTAAAGTAGATTACAAAAGAGAGGAATTTGTAGACTTAATATTCCCTGCAGTAGCACGAAAATTGTATATGAACTTTAGATTAGGCACTCTCCCGCTCAGAGTGCTGGCCTGTGGCTTTCACCTGGAAAATGAAATTCATGTTTTCTTTTTTTGCCCAGCGTACCAGGGTCCACGTAAGCACTGGCTAATTGTAATCTGTATAAACATAGGCTTCCGCCAGTGTGCACATGCATTGAGGGTGTTAAAATATGACACACAACCCCCCATTATTTTTGCTGTTTCTCGCTTTTTGAATGCAATTTGGCACAAACGTAGAAAATTGATTACTGTGCTCAGCGTCTAGTACAAGTTTCCTGTTCTAACCCAATATGATGTTCGATAATGAATCCTTGTTTAATCTCTGTTTTACTTTGTGCATAGTACTGTCTGTATTTGCAAATCTGAATATGTAATGTATTTTAAATGCTATTCTTATTTATTATCTTAAATGTTGTATTATATGCATTTCTATGAACTTTTATGGCCCTTGTGGCCGAAATAAAGTTATCGAACGAACATAGGTAAGTTACAACATTCCACAAGTAATATCACATGTCTTTGTTGCAGGTGATGCCCTATTACCCGATTTCCTCACACACTTCCACCCTCCAACCGTAACAGAGGGTCAACAGGGCACACATGAGTAAAAGGGCCATAGTAGACCACCATTTTTTAATCCTTAGGTTGTGCAGCATATGTCCTGGCTGTATAGATTTATGCTGCTGTATTTCCCAGAAACTATGTGCAAGATAGTAGTAGCATGTTGCATACCATCGTAGTGAGACCAAACTTAAAAATAGACATCATTTCTAAGAAGTGCGCTTTTCACTCTCTTGAGGCAACAGCCGGAAGGTCTCTCTTTCCCTTTATTTTTAATTTGTGATACTTCGCGATATTTGTGATACTTGCCATTTTAAAATATACACCGAGTTTATTGAACCTGCGTGTTTCGGCTTGATTAAAAAGCATTTTAACTCAGGACACTCTGTGGAGACCTCCTAGAGATCTCTCTCCCCCTCCCCTCGCCACCGGACCACTCTCATCTGAGTACTGACGCTGAGAGCTGGTCTCGGGCAGCCGATCCCAAATCAGCAGCCATATTGGGTGTGGGCGAGCGCGGTGACGCGCTCCAGCTGCAGATAAAAGGACTCAATTGTGCGCGTTCGCTTGACTAAGAAGTGCGCTTTTCACCCTCTTGAGGCAACAGCCGGGAGGTCTCTCTTTCCCTTTATTTTTAATTTGTGATACTTCGCGATATTCGTGATACTTGCCATTTTAAAATATACACCGAGTTTATTGAACCTGCGTGTTTCGGCTTGATTAAAAAGCATTTTAACTCAGGATACTCTGTGGAGACCTCCTAGAGATCTCTCTCCCCCTTCCCTCGCCACCGGGCCACTCTCAGCTGAGTACTGACGCTGAGAGCTGGTCTCGGGCAGCCGATCCCAAATCAGTGGCCATATTGGGTGTGGGCGAGCGCGGTGACGCGCTCCAGCTGTAGATAAAAGGAAACGGTCATGCCTCTGCGCAGCGGACGCGGTCAGCGGACGCGCCGGACCTGTGCCGGAGTCGTGCCAGAGTCCTGCCCGTCTGCGCCCGTCCGCGGCCGACCGGGCCAAGGGACCATTACCCCAAGTCCTTTAGACAAGAACTCTAGGAGTTATGATAACACTACTTTATATCGGCTAAGACCTACTGAGCTGACGAAATGTCAACATACATTGGACCCTGCTAAGTCTCCTTTATTACGCCAACATTGTCATAGGCACTTTAAAAAGCACGACCACCGGGATAGAGACCTATACGTCCACTACACTTTATAATCTAGCACTTCTAAATTGCAGATCCTTGCCAAAACATTGCACAGAAATAGGACTTCTAATAGAAGAATTGGAATTGGATGCCATATTCCTGACCGAAACCTGGCTCCAAACAGGAAATGAACCAGACATCGTTCGCGCCCTACCTCCAGGGTACAATATCTGTAGACTAGACCGCAGCACAGGTAGAGGTGGAGGGCTAGCCATTATTTTTAAGGATAAGTATAGCTGTCGCCTCCTGCCATCAATCTTTACAGAAGGAGAAAACCTTCCTTTCTCCCTAGAGCTATCTTCTACAGACTGTCTATCGGGCACTCTGATATATCGCCCCCCAGAGACGCTCAAGGATTTTATTCCAAAATTGATTGATCTAGCCTCAGAACAAGTGATAACCATGGCCAATTACACCACTTTAGGAGACTTTATTATTCATCTAGATGATGTCTCTCTGTCCACCACCAATAATCTCCTATCTGGCCTTCAGGCTTTAGGTTTGGACCTAAAATGCCCACTTCCTACTCACGAGAAAGGCCACTTACTGGACCCTGTATTCCGTAACCTGCAAAATCTTACCTCAGGCGATCCTATCCCTCTACCCTGGACCGACCATTTTTTAATTCCCCTGTTCTGGGTCACTAAAAATACGCGAGAGGCACCTCCTCTCAATGTAATATGCGATCGAAAGTGGGGTAAGCTACCTTTGGATAAATGGCAAACCTCTTTAAAAGCCACTCAACCTGTAATAGGAACTAACATTGAAGAGGCAAATACCAAATTTAATATCTGGATCCAAAATACGTTAGACTCCATTCTCCCGAAAGTTATTATACAGAAATGTGACAGGAAAAACACTGCACCATGGTATATTCCTCAACTAAGATTGTTAAAACAAACATGCCGTAGACTTGAAAGAACCTGGAAAGCCTCTCAATCGAAAGACACAAAAGATATATACAGACAAGCTATTAGGAGCTACAAAAAGGAGATAAAAGAAACACAGGCTAAATTTTATGAGGAAAAAATAGCCACTGCAGCAAATTCTCCCAAAGAGATCTTTCGAATAGCGAAAACTCTGATTAATCCGACCCAAACATTCCCCACTAAAGAAGGAGCCCTGGAACGCTGTAACAAACTCGCAGCATTCTTTAAAGAAAAAATAGAGACGATATACAACACCTTTTACCCCACCCAAATTGATACAGATAGTCAGCATCTTACTAACTTAATCGGAGTGCCTATCTTAGACCATCTGGCCCCTCTGACGCCAGAGACACTCAATACAATCATTGGTAAAGTAGTCTCAGGATCTCCGACAGATGCTGCACCGCCCAAACAGCTAAAAGCAATAATTAATTCTGTCGAAACTACCATAATGGACATATTAAATCTTTCTCTATCGACCAGTATAGTCCCCTTAATATGGAAGTGCGCAATGGTGAAAGCACTGATTAAAAAGCCTAGTCTGGATCCCTCCATTCTATCCAATTATCAGCCAATTTCCCTCCTACCTTGGCTTAGATTGGTTGAGAAACATGTAAACAACATTCTCACCAATCATCTCGAATCAAACAGTCTGTTGGATGACACCCAGACCGGATTTTGATCTAACCATGGTACGGAGACTGCACTGTTGCTAGTAACAGAAGCGGCAAGGAAATTGGTAGACGAAGGAGGAAGGGCAGCTATCATCCTGTTGGACCTCAGTGCAGCGTTCAACACTGTCAAACATTCCATCTTGACCAACCGCCTCAGAATGAGCGGGGTGTCGGGCGCTGCACTGAATTGGATTGCCTCCTTCCTCAGTGATCGCCATTTCCAAGTCTTTGAGGGAGATACAGTCTCATCTGTTCAGCTATTAGAATGTGGGGTTCCGCAGGGTTCGGCACTGAGCCCAACACTATTTAATATTTACATGAAGCCGCTGGCAGCTGTGGTACATCCTTTCAGCATTAAGATCGTCAGCTACGCAGACGATACCCAACTGGTGGTATCGTTGGGCCAAGATACGCTGACACCCTGCCTTGAAGCAGTAGCCGGATGGATGGAGGACTCCTGCCTCCGTCTTAACGGAGAAAAAACTGAAATCATGTTGTTGGGCAATGCCGCCCCTGCTTCCATCATGCCCTCATGGCCCACATGTCTGGGTCCAGCCCCACCATCCAAACCGCACATAAAGAGTTTGGGAGTGTGGCTTGATGACAAATTGACCTTTAATCACCAGGCCACAATACTATCATCAACATGCTACATCCTGTTAAGGATGATGCGAAAAATTCTCCCTCTCCTCCCTTTTGTAGCACGAAGAATCATGATTCAGGCCTTAATTCTTTCCCGGCTGGATTATGGGAACTCACTATACCTGGGAGCTCCTCTGTCCACCATTAACAAATTACAAGTGGTACAAAACAGTGCAGCCAGACTACTCCTCCAAGTCCCTAGGAGACAATCGGCCAAACAAGCTCTTCGTCAGCTACATTGGCTACCAATGAATGCTAGAATTCAATTTAAAACACTGTGCATAGCTCATAAAGCCATTTGGAAAACAGGCCCTAAAATTCTCCACCCATTAATACCACTCTACCTACCTTCTAGGTCGCTCCGATCTAGCAACCAATTTTTAGCCTCCACTAGAAAGATAAGGAAAGCAAGATGGGGGGCCGCTCCTTCTCACATCTAGCGGCTAAATTGTGGAACGCCCTCCCCCAGTCTTTAAGAAAGATACGTAGCCTGACTGTCTTCCGCAAACACCTGAAGACACATCTCTTCAAATAATGTCTTCATTGAATTGTCACTCTTGGTTCTGAAGCGCTACGAGGCCTCCGGGTAGTCTGGCGCTGTATAAATACTCTTTCAATTCAATTCAATTCAATTCATTTGGTTGGGTTCAAAAGGTGGGGCACAGAACAGAGGTATAGGGTATGCAGGTGTGAGATCAGCTAGTGAACTCATTTGTAACGTGAGCTTCTAATCTGGTTGGTGCATTTATGTAGTTAAACCTTGGCTAGTCATGATGAATAGAGGCTTTTACCTAACCCCCAAATAGTAAAACTGCGCACCCATTCACAAACTGGAAGGGGTTACCCTGAGGTAAACAGCAAGTGTTTTGCAACTGCAATTGCAGTCGCAAAACCTTCTTACAGAGGTGTTGGACTCAATATTAGGAAGGGATGTCCTTTGCCTCTTTCTAAGAGCAAGTCGCTAACCCTATTATATTAGCGACCTGCAGAAAAAGGTTAGTACAAGAGCCACAGGTATTTTTTGCGTGCGCAAACGGGACTAAAACCCATTTGTGCACGCAAAAAGACGTCGTACATCTGGCCTCAAATTTTTTGTCTACTGATTAACTTCCACATTTTTGTGGATGATGTGTTTCTTGAGGAAATTGTGCCACAAGCTAACTTGTGTGCAGGGCACTCTGACACCTCATTCTAGGGCACACGTGTGAACTCCTATCTCATTTAGGAGTTGAACCCTCAATTTGGGCAACACCAAGGTTTCTATCTGCCATGCCTTTTAATACAACGATAACTGCAACATTCCCACAAAACCATCTAGACCAGACATACTGATCAAAATTCGTCCTGTAATGGATCGTTACTCTCCAAATTTTCCCAAGTTTTATATTTCAGGGCACTCTGTTGGGGTGTCTGATTCTTAACTCTTATGCCAATGATTCTGCTGTTCAAGCAGTATATAACTTGTAATAAAGCACTGAACTACAATCAAGATTAATTTGTTGTATGAGTGTTCAATTAGTTACGCATACAGCCATAGACTGTATACTCAATTGGATTCCAGAGTAAATCCTGATGGTTACCCCTCCTCATTAGGAATTAGGAAATTGAAAGAATATTGCGAGGTATCTTGTTCACTCTCTTTTCAGTGAATTCTATAACTTTTATGTAGAATAATTCAATACAGGGAACACAGATGTTCAGCAAACTAGACAATGTTGGCACTATGCATGTATGAAAATTAAACAACCAAAAAGATTTCCTTCAGGATCTTGTTTACCACAGCCTCCAAAAAGATTTCTGCAGTACTTTGCATTGCAACAAATTGTTAAGAAAGGAAACTGCTCTAACTTTTAAAAAATGGCACAAGATCCCGCTTAGCTTAGTGGGGCTTATCAACCTTGTAAAAATTAAGATTCTGCCCAAACTATTATATCTATTTAGGGCCATACCTTTACAACCTAGCAATTTTTTTTTTAAACTGGAAGGTATTTGTAGTAGTTTCTTATGGGGCTACAAAAAAGCCCGTAGGGCCATGAAATTCCTGGAGCTACCAATCGAAAAGGGGGGACTAGCTTTTTCCCGACTTTAGGCTATACTTTCTCGCAACTTTTTTTCGTCGTATACGAAGTGTGATGAAAAACGAGAGCTCGCTATTCTACCATCAGTACATGCTGGGACCCGATTGCAACCAATTCTTATTTCGTTTACATGTTCCTAATTATTTCAAACGAGTAAAGTTTAAGACAGCTAGACATATTAAAAAAATTCGGGACCAAATTATGATCATTGATAAGATTTCTTTTTTTAATGCCGAACTCAGACTATGGGGTAATCCAGGCCTACCGGACATTTTCTCAGACGGGGCAGGAAATCTTTGGGCTAGACATGGCATTAACACTTTGGGGGATCTATATGGCCAAAATGGAACTCGTATTCGATTTAAGCGACAATATGTATTTTAAATATATCCAAATACGAGACTACCTGCTCCGAAATATGAAAATTACTGAAGTGGCCCAATCGGACATATTAGTATGTCTATACTCTGACAAAATAAAATCACTTATTAGCCTGGGTTATGGACACTTAATTTGTTGCAAAACCGACGATAGCATCAAAATGTCGTCTAAATGGTCTTCTAGACTGGGTATGAATATCAATCCCACACAGATTGAAGCTTCACTATGCCACATAAACTCAATAGTCCATTCCTCTAATCTAAGGCTACAGCTATACAGAACCATCATGCAGCTATATTACACTCCTCAAAGAATATCTAGTTGGGCGCAGGTGAATCAAGCAAACGATAGAACAAAATCTCCGAAATGTGACACGGAAGCAGCTGGCATAGAGCATATGCTTTTCTCTTGCCCAGGGTTACTTTCATTTTGGAAGGGGATAACGGATGTCTTAATTAGTAAAGAAATCACTACCCCACTGCTTACAGCACATCTGGTTTTATTGGACATCCAAGATGTTAATTGTCAGCATAAAGACTTAATAACCATAATTTTCGCCTGCGCCAGGCTAGTCATAGCAAGATCATGGATTTTAAAAGAACCTCCAAATATATTTGAATGGTGGACCTTGATAAACAAAATAAATGTAATGGAACTTTCGCTAGCAAGACATAGAGGTCCAAAGGCATTGAAAAAGAAGGAAAAAAAGTGGCTAACTTTTTTTGAGCTCTGAAATAGGAACCTCTTTGCTACCACGATCGAAGAGGCCAAGCTTACGGAGATTTCTTTCTGTTAAAAACTACATTTGTTTTTTAAAAATGTTTCAGCATTTTCTCTGTTTTTGATTTTGATGTTAATTGACTCGCTTACTTATCCTTTGCTTGCATATCTCATGACATGTAAATCTAACTTGGTCCTTCTTGCAATATTAAAAATAATTTTAAAAAAATTCTGTGAGAGACTGAAGGTGCATGTGCTATCTACAATTTATCATGGCATTTCTTCTGTCGTAGTTTGGGGTCAGTTGGTAGAAATACAAAAATGCAAGTATATACTTGATAAAAATAACACAATGGATAGAGTAGACATAAATGACTAGTTATTTAAGCAATACAATTTGGCATGGATAATCACACTTGGTGCCAGTATTTGGCTATCCATCTGATCTCCTTATTTGATTTATCATTTGCTTTTATAATTAATCCCACTGTAGGAGCATCAGACTCAATCTCATCTATTGTGGGGATTTTCAAGTCTCAAGGATTAACACTTCCTTGGCTGTATTCCTCCAAAAGAGAAGAGGAGCCATCCATATCGAACATGAAATGTTTTTCTTAGTAAAAGAGAAGGGGAAATTGGTGCTACTGCAACCAATGCCCATCAAAGCCAGGTCTGTGCATTCTGACGTGCTTCACTTTGTATGAAACAAAGTTCAAGCTATAGGAAATTGACACAAATTCAACAGTCAGTTTGTGAGTTAGTATGTGGCTTGAAATGGCAGTTCTTTTGCAGCAGTGGGGTGCGTTGGGACCAGTGTCGGTCCTCACTGTGGTGGTTCTTGTACGGCGGACTCTGGGGACTAAAGACTCTAGTCTGAAGGGAGATTCTTAGGTCTTTGTTGAAGGTTACAGGGCCTCAGGCTAACTTAATTAAACATTTAAACCTGCCCTTCAAATACATGGCTATAGTTGTGCACATGTAACTCAAGAACAAATGCAAACAAGAGTAAAAGGATACATTATTACACCTTAAGAAATGACTTTCATAATATATACAAAAGTGACAAAGTATAAATGCAAACGTGAAAACAGAATAAATCTTCATGTTTAACACGAACTTTAGTGCAAACATTCATAAAACTCTAGTTACTACAGTAAATACATTTAATTCATGAGTTAAAGGTTCACACATGTTAATACAGTTATGGCACACAATAAATAGTGTCACATGTCGATACATAAGGACGTTTCTGTGATTTGTAAGGGTGTAGTTTAAATAACGCAACTGCACCCTAAAGGCCCATAGGGCAGGGTGCATTGCATTTAAAAAGTAGGACATGTGTACTTAAGTGTACATCTCCTAGAAGTGAAAAACTATTAAAATTGTCTTCACTGTAGTAAGGCCGATCTTTTCTATTGACTAACACTGGGTTACCTTATAATATTTACATAGCTGCCATGTTTTCAACCAGCCTATGTTGACATTTCCGTGGTTTCAGTGTAAGTATGAGTGGTGATCTACTTCAAAATGTGTGACACTTCAAGTGTCACTTTCGTATGAGTAAAACCATGCAAAGTGAAGAGTGTGTAAACCCATCTAAAGATGTAAATATCAGAAAAGGTCCCTATATAGAAATGAGCAACTTTGGAAAGTCAGTGAAACTACTGCAAATCACCTGAAATGGAAGGTCACTACATAGTTTCCCACAAGCATTCTTTAATATGATGTGTAACAGCATTCAATGTTTCAGTACAACCAACCTTCAGAAGATATACTTAATCTTGCATCTTTACCTATGCCTTTTTTCACAGTGTAAGTGGGTAGTGGTGTGCTGCTCTTCTAGAAAAATAGGCCTGAGAAGCAAAAACTAGAAGATGCCCAGATCATCAGACTTATCTGTTTGCCAAGAAGTTATTGACAAATTTGTCCAGTCTGATTGCCAGCTTCACTGCATGCTGTTCTCTTCATATGAGGATGTTGGCATGACAAAGACTGTCACAATGCTCTTGAACACTGGCCTGGCGCTGTGGAGGTTCTCTGTGGCAGGCGATGATTCAAAAGTGGCTACCTCAGTACACTGTACAGAAGAGTCTAGCAGCTCTAGACACATGCTGCTTTCTAAGAGCTCAATTCTCAGTGGTGAGCTCAGACGAAGATGCAATTGATGGTATTTAACTCTGTCCGGTGCCAGGAAATAACTCTGGTTGATTTCGAATCTGGTGGGATCACACTCCAATCCCACTGCTAGTTGCCAAATCTGCGAGTTGCAAAAATGGTTGCTGTTACATCTAACACTGGGAGCTGTGGACTCAGGGAGAGAGGAGCCAGTGATGATTATCTGGGGTACAAAGGTCAAAAACAAGACAGAAGGCGTGGTTCCACATGACATTGGTGGCCCAACCCAAAGCTATTTTATGTATGTGACCTCAGATCCCACATGGCATAGGTTGAGGACTGGACCTGGAGGCCACATACGTCAATTCACCAAGTACCAGGAGGAGCAGGAGTGACAGTATTTTCCCTTTGACCCTGTATGGTGTCAATGATAATCACATCATGGCATTGATTCAATGGTATCACCGGAAGTGCCACTTGTCTCTGATGGCATACCTGGAAGTGACACTGAGTGACTTTATAATATGAAATTACAGGTAGTGGCACCATAAAAGTGAAGAAAAAGTATTACCAGATCAAAAGCATTGAAGCAAGAAAAATAAACTCACAATCAGATCCTCAGATATTAATCTCGGCCCCCTGATATACCTCCATAAAAAAAATGTTGCCCAGAGATTTCCATTTTTGATTTGTGTTTTTGGATCATTAAAGAAGCAATTTAGCTGGGGTAGACATTGCTGATCCGGGCCGAATTTTTGGGGACAAAATACTTAAAAATGGCAGGGATGATGTAATATACCAGGAACCATGAGACCTATATACTTCTTTTTGGTGTCAAAACATAGCTTTTGGGGGTCAATTAGAGTAATAAAGACAGAAAATAAGTCCTCAGAGCAACCCTGCTGTCATTTTCCAAAATGGCAGTTACAATAGAGGAAGAAGAGACATATATATCATAATGAAACAAAAATTATTAGGTTTTAATCATTAACGGCCACATGCATCATTGTTGCCGTTTGCGATTTCCTAATTGCGAAAATTAAGGAATCGCAATTAAGAAATCGCAAACGGTTATGCACCAAGAAATGGCAATTTTTTTTGCGATTTCTTAAAATTCCTTAATTGTGATTCACAATTTGCGAATCGCAATTAAGGAATCCCTTCCCATTGATTCCTATGGACCTAGAGGCCCATAGGAATGAAGGGGAAGTCATTCTCAATTTGAGATTAGCAATGTGCGAAACGCAAATTGAGAATGCAATTTCAAGGGTGCAGGGGGGGTCCGAAGGACCCCCTCCCTGCACCCCTGAAGTATAACTTTAAGGGCATGTGTGTGTGTAAAAAGAAACTTTAAAAAATGCACTTTTGTGCATTTTTGAAAGTTTTTACAAATTAACATGAAGGTCAACTTCATGGTAATTTACCTCTCCCTATTTGTGAATTCGCAAATGTAAAATGTTCTTGCATTGCATTTAAGAAATCGCAAATTGCGATTTCTTAAATGCAATCGCAAGTTTAGAAATCGCAACATGATTGCGATTTCTAAATTTGCGAAAAACATGATGCATCCCAATTTTGTCAATTGCATTCGCAAACGGCAGAAATTTGCGATTCGCACCGTTTGCTAATGCAAAGGACATTGATGCATGTGCCCGTTTATGTATACACCAAACAATGATTATGATCTGAATATGAAAAACATGTTTATCACTCCCGTTTTAGACGAATTTTCATAGTTCACTTTATTTATGTATTTCTGGAAATTGCTTGTGGTACATTTGCAGAATGTTGAACAATTGAGAAGAGCATATAGGCAGGGATGTCTTTTTACAGCACAGATTTGCAATTACATGTACGTGTACGTTCTGTAGGTAGAGGCTTTAGAAATTCCGTAGGTTTTAGCACCACATCAATAACATTCCAGCCAAATTCACATGGATCTTTCTCTACATAAGCATGATTCAAAACATTTACACATCTTCTGATCAAGTAGAACGTCCTTTTAATGTGTCCATGCACAGAATATGACATTGGTCACTTAGCGGGACTGATCTCTTGAACTCACTGTGCTAAAGATTGTCAACTATGTTGAATTCAGAAATCATTTTCCACAGAGTATATTTCTATGTCCCTAAAGTCACAATCCTTTTCTGTCCCTGCAAATTCTTTTAGAAACTTCACAGATTCAGCATTAAAGCTCACATTTCTTGTACAGAATATAAAGTGGGATTAAGTCTTTCCTCACCTGTTCCATAACGTACCCATAACTCTGATAATCCTTGACTTATGAACATCGTAACAAATGTAGGTAGCACAATAATAATATCTGTGTCATTTGACAGAACAATGACTCAATTGGAACAATTTTGAACGGTCCAATCAACATGTGGCACAATACTAGGTTCAGTTTCCTCCAATTTGTTGTTAAGTTCTTGAACGATATGGCCCATAAATTTTGAATATATCTCCGCAGGCCCCAACTTCTCATTGCCAATCATTTCACATGCAATAATTGGAAATTCAATGTTCACTGAGTCAGCAGTAATTTATGTGTGAGTCAACATCTCCACTTTCTTCTTGCTCGATGTTGATGACCAGCATTTATCAAGTTGCACAGATATAGTTGTCCAATTGTAGATGCAGACAAGGTCAATTGTTCCACTTGTAGAGTTTCATTAGATTATCTCGCATTCTTTGACAGATAGTTCAATATAACTGACAAAGACAATGTGCAGTTCTTGCAGGGTGCACACCGACTTTTACATCTGTAAAACAGTCTAAATTACCTCTCCCCAGTTTTGTATGGATAAAGTCTTGACCATTCGTAATAGTGACATATAGTCCACAACAGCAGTTTTCAATTAAGGACACCTTTTTGAATAGGAGTTCTTTAAGTGAAAGTTTTATTTGAGTTCTTGTACAGTTTTGTGCTTCACTGGTTTGGTTGCAGAATCTCTATCAAATAATGTGTTTGTCGGAAGAAGATTATGAGACCAAATGTCCTTGATACATTCATCCCTTTCCTTTTCTACATATACCTCTTTAAGTACTTGTGAAGGTTATTTCTTTGTAACCTGTGTTGTAGATGCTAGTTGGAAAACACTCTTACTAGGGCAATTAAAGTGTGGAAGTTTAACTTCAATGATCATGTCAAACAGCTTTTTCTCTTTCAATACAAATGTATCCTGCTTCAGTTCTGTGTATAGCTTTGATCCATGTACCAGGACATCTAATAGACATGTTTTTATATAGTTATCCACATATTGTTTGGTCATGAAGTTATGTAGTCACACAGGCTCAATCATTTCAAAGGGGTTTTCTTGCTGCTGCACGATATGAAGAAGGCTGTCAACATGTTTATTAAGCTGTTCTCTTCTCTTTCCCCCAAGTTTTTGGTGAGGAACAGGTTCACGATGGCCCATTCATTTTTAATTTCTCATCTCTCTGAAAACATTATAAATAGAAAGGACTTCATGGTAAACTAGCTGTTATTGAGAATTATATTCACTTTTATGTGCCTGATCAACAATTCCATTGGGCCTTTTCTGTGATCTCTGTATAGTCTGTTCTGTTCCAGTTTCATATCTGGAGCCATATCATTGAACATCCACTCTGTATTTTACCAGAAATTGTCTTTGGATAGATTTTCTATAGAGGTATGGTTTTTCCACCCCAAGATTCTTCACTCTTTTCAAATACCAGGAGCCGTATCTCAGGTACTTTATGCAATTGAACTCACAAAACACAATAATCTGTGATGCCACAGTCTTCACGTGCAGTTCCCAATCACCTTCCCAATCAGTACTTACCAACTTTTTCACTGGAGCTATCATGTCTAAAATATTTCCCCAATACTTGCAAAGTTCAGATTTTTCTTCACATTCTTTGACTAACTCTATGAACATGGTTTTCAAAGCAAAACCTAATTTGTCATTCTTGTTCCAGAAAGCATTCCAATGCAATATTTCTACAGACTTAGATATGAGGAGCATACCTTGTAACGAATGGACATAATGAGTTCCGCTCAATATTAACAAGAGAGTTTTTCTCCCAAAGATTTCAGCCTCAATAAGTACATCTTTTATGCCACACCCAATGAGATAGCTTCCTGCACACTGTAACACAACTTTTGTCATGTGGAAAATATCTATCATTAGATAAAGAACATCAAATTCCACTGGATTGCTCATATAAATATGAACTACAATATGGAAAACACCTTCATCACAGAATATTTGCAGGATAGGCTGGTCTTCAAGCTCAGCATGCACATTTTGGAAATGTGTTAGAGCTGTGTATACTGTTGCGTAGTTTGTGACTGGAGATGGTATTACTGGAAAAACCCCAACCTTCTTCAGTGGGATGGTATTCTGGGAGATAAGATCATGAATTCCAGCGCAAGTAGGAACTGGCTTTTCTTCAATCTTAAATCAGCATTGAATAAGCAATATGATAAATTCAGTTAAATCAGATTTTTGGACCACAGCATCAGGTAGAATTAAAACCCATGTCCTTAGGCACTTTCAAACTTTCTGGTAGACTGGTAAGAGTTGATGGCTTGTGGTGATTTTGCACACATTGGCAAGGCAGATGGGTTATAAGTGTGCAGCTTCATTTGTTTATACTTACAGCTGACAGAGCTTGTTTTCTAGAAGCTACTTCATTGGTACAGTCTTGAAAAAGCACCATGGCAGCATCATGTGTGCTGGATCTTCCAGACAAAGAAGAGCTGTCTTCAAGATCAAAATTATCAAGAGCAGCAATTGTAAATCCTTTCCTGGTAAAGTGACTTGGAAGTGGTATGCTGTCGGATTCCCAAGATCTTACAGCATGAGCTGCTAACAAGTTCCTGCTCCGTACTATGTCATTACAATGGGTTGATACTCCAATCCTATTCATTGAAGTGATTAGCTCTTCTCTTTTGCACTTATCATAGATTGTGTGGAAAGTCATCATGTGCAGCGGAGCTTTCCTTTTGCTGTGATGTAATTCATAAAACATGATTTGGAAAAGGCAGTACATTTTCTTAGCATAAGCCTGTCTATTCATGGGATTGTCTTCCACTTTTTCGCTTATATCTTCTAAACCATCATCAATGTTGTTGGCTTCTGTTATGAACTCAAGAACTTTCGTTTGTAACAGTTTTGTTTTGTTGATATTCATCATCATCAAAGCTTTATTTCGATATACAAGATATCATAAAAGCACATATAAGATATAAAATCACAATTCATTGGCAATACATTAAAAAAAATTATAATAAAAATCATTTATGTTACAATAAATAATTTAAAAGTAGATTAAACTTTAGCAGCTTTGTGTAGATTTATAATTATAAAAAATTCAGCTAAAACTTTGGTCTTTAGATAGCCTTCAGCCTAATCAACCAGGCCCAACTAAGAAATTTGGCAACCCCACACACTAAGGTTGTGCTAGCATCAGCCTTAAGTATTCGGAGTGCAGTGGAGTGGTCCCTGGTTCCAAGCAACAGACACACAGGTTTAAGCCATTTCTGTCTAGGTTTAGCGTAGACTGGGCATACAAAAAACACATGAGGGATACTTTCAATGACACCTTCACAGAAAGGGCAGTATGGAGAGGTTTGGTGCGGGGGCTTCCACTTACGGGTATAATCACAAAGGGGGAGTGTTCCCAACCTAAACTGGATGAAAAGGGATCTGTCTCTTGGTTTCTTGATAAAATCTAGGTAGGTCTCCAGACGAGGCTTTAATTTATGCTGTCGAAACTCCTCAGTCAGCCTACCTAGGTTTGGGTCCCTCTGATCTCGATCATCAACCCATGACCAATAGACTCGCTTGGTTTCAACCTTGGAGAGCGATACCCCAGGCTCCCAATCAGTTGGCAGGTCCGTCGCAAGAAGGAGCTTCTTTATATTTCTAATCCAACTAATTTTATGGGCACCATGAAGATTCATGACTTTTCTTAGGCCATCTACATACCTTGAGAGCTCTGGGGTCCGCCATAGCCGGGCCCAATATAAAAGGGGGCGTAAAGTGGCTAGATCCTTAATAGAGCGGCGACCCAGATCCCTCAAGAGTGGTTTGGTAGGAGTACCCCTCGGGACCGACACCAGCTACTTGAGAAACTTGTTCTCTGCAGTAACTAGAGCATCGACACACTCAAAGCCCCAGAGCTCTGTGCCATAGAGGGCGCAGCCTACAGCTTTCGCTGCGTAGATATCCAAAGCAGGGGCAATGGGCTTGGAGGTGGATGCACAATGTTCCCTCCCTAATACTCCAACCACCCTTTTGTGGCTTAATGCCATTTTATCAATGTGTGGCTACCATTTCATTTTATCCGAAATTCTAATTCCCAAGTAGTCGAATTCTTTTACCCGCTCCAAAGACACCCCATCCCAGGAAAGGGTGGATCTTGACAACCTACTTGGGTTAAAATAGAGGAGCTTGGTTTTTTAAGTATTTATTACAAGGCTCCTAAACTTGCAGAACAGGCAGAAACGGTCCAGTAGCTTCTGCAACCCTGCGGGAGTTTTTGATACCAACAACGTATCATCCGCAAGGAGAAGTGCGGGGATTTTATCACCTGCCAAGACCGGGGCATCAGCATTAGTTTCGAGCAGAAAAGAGACTACGCCATTCACGAATAGCGTGAAGAGTGTTGGGGCTAGTACGCACCCCTGGCGTACCCCTCAGTTCACAGGGATTTTGTCAGTTTTTTGCTCCTGTGATCCCCATCTAATACGGGCATAAGTGCCGTCCTGCATGCATGCCAAAAGATTCACAATGGGTAATGGGATCCCCATCTCCTCCAGGATCAGCCAAAGGCGGTCTCGGGGAACCAGGTCAAAGGCGGTCTTTAAATCGATAAAAGCCAAGTAAAGACCGCCTTTGCCAATGGTGACCACCTTCCAATGTAGCAGTATCAGTCTAAAAGCTTGGTCTATCGTACCAGTGCAGGCCCTAAAACCCGCCTGATAAGGTGAGATGATATTAGTCTCATCAGCCCAGGAAAGAATCCTTTCCAAGAGTACCCTGCCAACCATCTTCTGTCCCGCATCTATAAGACTAATTGGACGGTAGTTGGCAGGGTCCTCCCTGGATCCCTTCTTGTAAATGGGGATCACTTCAGCCGCCTTCCATGAATTCGGGACAGGTGACCCCTCCAACAGAGCATTCGTAAGGCTTACAAAATAAGAGGCCCAGCCTTCAGGATTGGCTTTAAAAAGGTCGCCTGGTACACCGTCCTGCCCTGGGGCTTTAGCAGGTACTATCTTAGCTATTGCCACCAGCACCTCTTTCTTATCAACTCTAGTTACGAGGACCCCTCCAGAAACAGTAGCCAGGGCACCGCTCAAATGCCCTGGAGCTCCGGGCAGTTCCTCACCCCCATAGAGTTTACTGAAGTGCTCAAACCATTCAGTATCTGTAATATGGTTGCGGATTTGGTCCATGTCACAGCCATTCGATCTTCTAACTAGGGCCCAAAATAACTCACCGTTCTTGGTTTTACTTGCAGCTCTGAGGCTTTTCCAGTGAGATTCTTCCCACTCCCTTTTAGCTGTTATCATGGCTTGTTTATAGAGCTATCTTGCCGACCGGACAGTGACTGAATTACTAGATTTAATAGTAATAATCAAGTTGTTTTTCCTCATTCTGCAATTACTGTCAAACCATTTCTGCACTGGCTTGGCAGTTATATGGCTCTTCTTTCCTGGAACTACGAACAGTTTGCCAATCTGATCTATAGTATCATTATAAATGGTAGCTGCCTCCACAGGCCCAGCCGCACCATTACATGCCGCTGAAAGCCTTAGAGACTGCTCGATGAGGATTCCATCCAGTGCACTTAATCTAGTTTCATCTAAGCTAAACTTGGGCCACTTGAGGAATCTATTGCAGTTAGATGGTACAACTCTCTTAGTTAATAACCTCGCACTATCTAACGGAGTAAGCTTGTTTCTCTGCCACACATCCAATAAAGTAAGGGATAGGGTGTTATGGTCACTCTCTACTGACGGTATAATAACCATGTCCACCACTAACTTCCATGCTCTCCTGACCACCATTATATAATCAATTCTGCTTTCATGCATTACTCTATTATATGTATTTGCCCCCTGAACATCGGAAATGGTGCGACCATTTAGAGCTCTTAATCCTGTTTCTATCATGAGGGCATTCAATTGGATAACAACTGGGGACCAACACCTCACAGGCGTGAGCAAGAGGGGCGGAATGCCCCATCGAGCATCATCTTCATGCACTCCAAGGATATCATCTGCTGCCAAGGGCTCAAACGAACAATTAAAGTCCCCAGCAACCAGAATTAAAGAGTCAGGAGAGCACAATTTTAACAGATAAAATAGCAATAGTGGATGATTTGGCCCCCCCTTGAGTGCCTCTAGCATATACATTAAAGATTTCCCAAGTGGTAGCACCAATCGGGCCCCTAATGGATAGTCTCATAATATCCAAAGATGAGCAAGTATGATGAGTGAACTTAAGGTTAAGGTCAACCCTTACCCATGCCATAAGCCCTCCAGAGGGATGTCCTCGCCCAACCTTGGTAGCAGGTACATGAAAACAAGAGAACCCCTGTTTATATAAAGGATCAAGGGACCATGTCTCCTGGAACATATATCTGTCATACCCATCAATAAAGTTATTCCAATCTGGGAGTGAAAGCTTGTTTCGCAGACCTGCCACATTCCACGAAGCAAGTTTAAGATTATCTATGTGAGCATTACCGGTAATCAGGGGACATGAATTACCATTAGAATCTTGACTGGTGGCAATATTAGTAATCCTAATAGGTTCCAGGGCTGAAGTTGTGAGATCAAAGGTTAGTGGTAACACAGATAAATTGGAAGAGCAACCACCCAGAGGGGGAGAAGGACTATTCAACACTCTTGCTTCAGCATCGAGTCAATCAACTGACTCCAAACAGTCAAACCGGTTGTAGTTGGAAATATGTTCTAAATGAAGGGAGGGCATAGGCCATCCCCCCTGAGGTGGTCCCCTCCTATTCCGCTGCACCAGTGACCAACCATCTGTCTGTGAGGTGAAATGACCAGGGGGATAAAAATAAGTCAGTGGGAGCGAGTGAATAGTTGTACCTGCACTTGGGTAACTCCAATTACAAATATGATCAACAATTCCAGGGTTGTTAAAATTGATCAATAGACAATCGCCCTTTATATTTTTGGCTAGGTGTCCGACCCACGGAACCCTCCGGATCATAAGTATTTTAGCAAAGAGGAGAGGGGGCAATGGTCTGTTCACGTTTAACCAATGTACAACCCTGTTCCGCAATTTGGTGGGGGTTTCAACCTCGCGTTTGCCCAACTCTGGTACCCCAGCTAAAATTACCACTAGTGGACAAACCTCCGGAGGTAAATGTAAGATGTTCTTCCCTATATTTGGACGGGCAATTGGGATCTCACCACCTATGCTATCTTCTGGTATATTATATATGTGCAGCCTATTTATATTAACAGATGCTGTATCCTTAATAAGAGGTACAACTGAAGGTGCTGGCAAAACCTTGTGGGCTGTGTTTAATACTTCTACGTTCTTCTGGACAGCTGCGACCGGAGCCTTATTCTCACGAGTTTTGGTTAATGGCTTAGTAACTGTAGGTGTGTTCTCCCTTAAAGGGGGTTCAACTATTACCTTGCGGTCACGTTCAATCCGTTTTAAGTGGACCTCGATGTTAGTCAATCTAACCTCTAATGGAGCTAGAAGAGCTCTAAGAGTCTCATAGAAGGCATTTGGCTCATTCGCCGTCCCCCCTCCCTGATCGCCTTGACTCAGCACACCTCCTGCCACCTGGTGCACCCCGCGAGGCAGTGAAGGATCAGCTTGACCCGGGGCGGAATTTACAAAGGGCTGCTCAGGAGGGTTTGGTATTTCTTTCATACTTTTTGGGGCTTTCTTTTTCCTCCCACCTGTATTATTTGTAAGCCCTTGCTTATTTTTTGGAATTGCCCCGGGGTCTTTCCCACGCTGCTGTCTAGTATTATGTACCTTCATTACATTAGGCACAATGGGCAACTTTCGGGGAGATAACAGCAAAGATTCTGAGGCAGTAGACTGATTTTCTAGTGAGGTATGTGATAAATCACAAGAGGGGAGCTGTAGAATGGGGAGTTCTAAGATTGGTGAGGCACTTAAACCAACATTTCCACCTAAGTTAACAGGAGTCCGCACATTCGCAATGTGTCCCATAGAAGACCTTCTTGCAATGGCCAATTCCTGGGAGACGCGGCGTTCCATTATAGTGATCCCCTCATCAACAACAGAGTTCATCCTTGTGATAAATTGGTCCATAGCTCCCGTAAAGTTTGCAGCGTCCACTCTCCCCTTAGCTTCCTTAGGGGGCATTGCTGAAACCCCAACGAATTACAATAACGAACATAAACAAAGTGCTCACAGGGGTAGGTCGCGTGATGAATATCAGGGGGGTGGCCCAACCCGGCCTAGTCTGGTCTTGAACGGGCTTAAACGGGCCCGCCCTTGGCCCGGGCTTTGCCGGTGTCCCGCGACGCGGGGAGCACGTTGGTTAAATGCGCCTCCTGGCGCCTTTCTGCCGTCCAAAAGTGCGCGCCGCCGCTTAGCCTGCCGGGTGGTGTAGTCCCGGGGCGGCGGCACGAGTAATTTGCCAATATTGACTCTTGGCGGTGTTGGCAATGAAGCCCCTGCACTCAGGCTGCGTCCGCTATCTGCTATCCGCTTCTCCGTGAAAGATTGTGTCTGGAAAAGTAAGTTCCCCGCTCCTGCCGGGGAGTGCGTTGGTTAAATGCACCTCCTGGCGCCCTTCTGCCGTCCAAGAGTGCGCGCCGCCGCTTAGCCTGCCGGGTGATGTAGTCCCAGGGCGGCAGCGCGAGTAATTTGCCGATATTGACTCTTGGCGGTGTCGGCAATGAAGCCCCTGCACTCAGGCTGCGTCCGCTATCTGCTATCCGCTTCTCCGTGAAAGATTGTGTCTGGAAAAGTAAGTTCCCCGCTCCTGCCGGAGAGCGCATTGGTTAAATTTGTTGATATTAAACAATGATTTAAAATTTTTTAAGACAACAGCAGGCATTCTTATTGACTCCCATGATTTGCGGAGCTCTGGGACATCACACGATTTGTCATTAGGTTCAAAGTCTAAATCTTTCAGGACATTTCTTAAAATGGTTCCTGCTGATTTTACTGCATCCTGTAACCGTAAGTGGATTATTCTTTTTGTGAGACTGACAAAAACAAATTCTGTCATTGTACATTCTCATACAAAAAATCTTAATGTCATTATTATGTATTCATGCAGTTTCATTAATGTTGACAAATATTTATCTGATCTCACTGAGTTTGATCCCGTAGCCAGAACTCAAGAGTGGCTTTAAAACTACATTTGCTTTTTCAAAGTGTGCAAATTTAACCGAAGGCAGGCAGGAATGTTGCTGCTTGGAGCACATTGTACCTATATATTTTTGAATGCATGCATGCATGCAGGTCGGGTGGGCATACAATTCTTCTGCAAATCCACCCACCTCGCTTTTTAGATCAGCTACTCTGCTGAAAACTTCATCTTGGAAGAAACTAGCTGCAGATAAAAACATGTTTGCCCTTTGAGACTCACATACTCTGTACCTTGTACTTTCATCAATCCCTTTGGCCCTTGTTCTGGTTAAACCACAGATAACACATTAAAGATCCTCTGCTTTCTGGTCAGTTGTTGGAGGTGAATGGGGGATAGCCATTGATCTTCTAAGTGGATGGGCTTTGTGTTTGGTTGTTGTAGCTTTTTATGAAGACTCACAAATTTCTACTATTTTTTGACAAATTATTTCCAGGCTTTTTTCCATTATATATATCTTTTAGCACTTGCTGTTGTATGTTAAAATATTTGATCCTCTTCATCCCGCTGTTTCAATCTTTTGTGAACTTCGTCTTGCTGTATTTCTGCTGCATCTTGAACTCTCTTCAAACTACTGCAGTTAATGTTAGATTGTCTTTCAGATTCGTTTGGCATATGCCACATTTTTCTTTGTTGAAGGAGACCTCAGATTTTGTGGTTAACAACACTCTGTCAGAAGGTAAATATCCTTTGCTTCCACCTGCTTAGCTCGTGTTTACATATTTAAATCAACAGAAAATCTGAAACAAAAACAATTTTGAAATGAATTAACAATATGATGGCTAAACACATCATTATAGAGCAGCCATTTTGGGTAATGTCAGAAGGGTTGCTATGAGAAGTTATTTTCTGTCTCTATAAGGCCACTTGACCACCAAAAACTATGCTTTGGCATTAAAATGAAGTATAAAGGCCTCATGGTACCTGAAAATATTACATCATCACTGCAGCACATCCTCCAGTTTTAAAAATATCATCCAGACAAATTTGGTGAGATTAGCAATGTCTACCCAAGCTAAATTAATTCTCTAATCATTCAAAAACACAAACCAATTTTTTTTTACAAAGGTAGATCAAGGGGCCACGACTATACATGCTGCAGGGACACAGAGCTTCTTATTTTTTCATGTTGTGGTGAAATGATTTCAAGGTGGCTTAAAGCCCTTCCATGAGATGTCCAATCATGTATTCATTTAAAATGCATGTACAGCTTGATAGTACATTATTTGAGACAAGCTAGGTAAAAGTTGGAAGTGTGCTGGTTTCCCGTTCGTAACCAATGCCAATTATCGTGAACATGAAGATAAGAATGAAAAAAAAATTGTTAATATGGAAGGATCCCGATGCCTTGTTACAACTTTGACTACAGAGCTATAATTAAATAATGTTAAAGGTAAGACTGAACTGTATAAGAAGTTCTATAAAGATGTAGTGACTGCTCTAAATATAAAGCACAACACAGAACTTTGTTTGTAAGTCCAACTGAGGGCTCAGGAGTGGCGTATGAAAGGTAACACAGGCTACATTGCAAAGAACAAAAATGGGCCCCAGTGTCATGGATGGGTAATAAAGGCAGACATAATTGGCGACAGTGGGCCCCTCATGATTCCAGGCCATGTACCACTGCCCCTGCTGCACTACTGAGAGCTCCATTTATCATGCAAAGGCATTAGTGCAGTGTGAATCTTTTAATCATTTAATCAGCAAATGCAGATACCTTCAACACTTTATTCTAATAAAAAGGTTTGCATTCCTGATTACTGCTCTGAAAAGCTAGGTTTCATGCATGAAATGGGTCTAGCGTGACCATGATAAATGCAACCATTTCTTAAAGGTAAGCATTAGCAACAGACCTACCTGAAAAGGTCAAACAAGCACAATTCTGCACTTTGGTCAGACTTCTTGGATTGGTATAACCCTTCACACAGAGAGATCTGCATCTTGCCTTACATTTAAAGGACTCTCCCTATAGAACATCCTCAAAAATACAACTTAACTTATCTTCCTTTGCATCACATTCACTCCTATTATCCTTATTTTCCCACAGTGCATCTAAACACATTAGTCAGTCCTGCTTAGTAAAGTAAATGTGTAGTTTCTCACTATTTCCATGGTCTAAAATGAGATTTGCTTAATGAGTATTTCTTTAATAGATACAGTCACAGGTGGGGGCTTATTACTGTTCACAGTATATCTCTCCTCATAGAGTTGAGAATTTTCCATTATCCATGGCAACCTCTCACTTCACCTCAGACCGGGAGCCACAGGCAACTTGGCAGCATTCAGGTTGACAGCTCGCACTGGCTCTATAGCACACTTTAACTAAAGGGCTCGAGGAGAAGTGTGAAAAGCCAGAGGTGGTCTAATTTGCGTGATTAATGCATATCCGTGTGGCGATGCACTGCCAGGCACTGTAATGTGTTAGTCTAACCTCTGATGTGTGTTACTTGGCACGGCTTAATTTAATAAGTGCTAATTTTGGATTGAGAGCAGAAAGAAATATGCTGTTTGGGCTTAAATTAATTGTAAATTAAAATCTTCTTTAATAGTAAAGTCAAATTTTAAGTCACAATCTGAAAGTACCACTTTTATAAGTTGCCATTTTCTGGTTGCAACCCTTTGTGCCTTTTGCCAGTATCCTGGGTCACATGAATGGCTCTACAGTTGAGGTTTGTGCATTCTTCTCGGACAGTACCTCAAAGGTGTAGGCAGGATGGCTGTGGGTGGAAGTGGTGCCCTGCCTCACTTGCACTTCAAATGGCTTGCCTCCAGCACACACAAAAGAACCAGACACCATCCTATTGTCACCCCAGGCAGTTTGAAGCCTTGGCAAGGGAAGGAAATGACTTTTCAGAACCAGGGGCCTGATTCACAAAAGTAATCTGAGACAAAATCCTAAACTTACTACTTTTGGTATTCAAAGAAGGCATTTAGTAGTAGTAAAGTTAGGATTCCTAACTTTACTACTACTAAACTGAGACAGAATCCTAACTTTACAATTTTGGGTATTCACAAAATTATTTAGTAGTAGTAAACACAAATACTGGCATCAGGTATAAAT
Organism: Lissotriton vulgaris; assembly: GCF_964263255.1. Lineage (NCBI taxonomy): Eukaryota > Metazoa > Chordata > Amphibia > Caudata > Salamandridae > Lissotriton > Lissotriton vulgaris. Next base: position 595,459,033 of record NC_141693.1, read on the forward strand.
ATTGAACCCTTAAAATCAATCTTCAGTTCACTCCTGGGCCTGTGGAAGATCCAGAAAAAGGACTGCCCTTCTGCTATGCTGCCCTGCTGCTAAAAGGACTGCCTTGTCCTATTTTATGAAGAAGGCAGACTGGACCTCCTTCTTGAACACAGGACCTCCACAGTGATTCCAACATGTAGTGTCTGGCCTCATGTGTGAGCGACAGGGACGTAACAAGCTTCTGGGGGCTTGAACTGAGCTACTGGCTTCTGCTGGAGTGAGTCCTAAACCCCCAAATTGTGCCCCCAAGTCCTAGAACCTTAATGTGGTGCTGAATTGGCCTTCTATTATCAGAATCCAAATTTGAGATTTAAAAAACATTTTGCAAAAAAATGTACTGACATAAGACTGGGACCTACCTGCAGGCTAAGGTGCCAAGGGTGCATCACCGGTGGGATTAATTTCACTGCAGGTCACATTAAGTTCTTCTCTGCAGCAGCAAATCCTCTTCAGTGAGACCTCCCAGCAGTGGTATTCGGTGTTGTGTTGCCCCCTTTGACTACAGCATGCTGCCTTGAGGTCCTGGGTGATTCTGAGCTCCAAACAAACTTCTAAGTCTGAAGGTAAAAACCTTCACCGGTCTCAATGACGACCAGCATCCCATTGAAGATGATGGTCTCCTTGGCCAGAAAATTCAGATTTTACCACCCAGAGCTTTTCCTGTTATGATTGACAACATCACCAAGACTTCACCCATCAACTCCATCATCTAAGACCTTCTATTGGCTACAACCTGCTTCCTTGCACCCTTGAGACTCTACTTTCTCCAAAACTTTTCCTTAAAATTTCTTAAAAGTTCAAGGGAAAGACAAAATCAGGCCCATCTAACTCCTTGTACCTGATTGAAGACCCATTGCAGTCAGCGTGACATTTCGACTTTTGCCTGGTTTTGCACAACTAGATAGCAACATTGGCGCTTTGAACTTTTAAACACTAGATTAGACTAAAAATGTAAAAAAATCATAACTTCAGTTCTACTGATTGGATATAATTTTGTAGCGGGGTGACGGGACGGGATATGGACACTACTGCGATCCCGGAATGGTGGATAACTGACGCACCTTCAAACTCCTCTCTCCCACCGTTTCAGGACACTTGGAGAACTGAATACAAAGATTGGTGGGCGCCAACAACCTATGAAAAAAGAGAAGTGTTCCTATTACGGAGCCGGCTTTAAAGAAGAAGACACATCCCCCTGTGACGCGCTCATCTGTAGAATGGACGGCTTTGAGGAAGGAGACACGCCCTCTGGTGACGCATGGATACGGGGATAGGACAAAAGGCAGGAAGAGGAAGGATCGGGGTGTTCCGAAACTACGGACAAGAGAGGAGAGCGAGCCGAGAGTGGGAGAGACGGCGTGAGATGGAGAACGGAGTCCGTGGAGAAGAAGGAGATGGGGGAAGCTGTGCCGGGAGGCCAAAATCACCACGCACCGCCCAGCCACACTCAGGGAGGAGGAGTGTGGTTCAGCCAGGTGCGTCAGCGTATGTCGGGCTGGCTGGGGAGGCATGGAGACGCCGTGTAAATATTGTGCATAGCGTGAGCAACTTACCTCCCCTTATTTACCCTGTCCTCCCTCTACCTCCTTTCCTCACCGAGAACCCTTCACTTGTATTTCACCGTACTGATTTGTAAATACACGTGCACCAGTGTCCTCACTCCCCTGATTCCCCTGGGAGAACTTTGAGTCTATCTTGCTAAGACAGTGCTCTTTCTCCGCATGTGGCGCTGGGAACCAACGAGGGAAGAAGGGATCTCCCTAAAGACCGGACCGAGACGGACGAGCCCCCGAAGAGCACGTGCCCTACCTGCCACGTTGAACCCTGCCGCTGCAGCAAGAGAAAGACTAACCCACAGAAAGAAAAAGACCTTTATCAAAATAAAGCAGTCTCTGTGCCTCTTCTTCTGAACCGCCACAAATTTGTTTTATTATAATTTTATTTATTAAAATGTACTCTGTTTTTCTAAATTTGTTAGAGATTTTTCTTGTGTTGTGCTTTCACTTTACTAATGTTTGTGTTATGAGTACAAGCAATTAGAAAAGAAGGGCGTATTTGGAGCACAGGCCTGTATCTTAGTCTAACCCTAAAGAAAGTATGCTTGTAGCTAGTATTAATCCATCATAAACTGTGTGTCATTTTGTCATAGAGATATCCTAGACTGCTTAGTGAGGGGTGTTTACTATCCAAACACAGGACTAACCACAGACCCTTTGATGAAAACTACCCCAAGAGGATCAAAAAGGGGGGAGCAGACTGGTGTGTCCGGTCACCTTAGGACCAGGGTGATAGAAGTCTCAGTGTGCGGCCCCTTTCTTTATTAAGTCAGAGGAGTTCTGTGTAACAGAAAAAGAAACTAGGAGCAAGGTGAGATCCCACACATTTCAGTGCTGCAAGATGGAAAAAAATATCATTGTGACCCTCTCCATTAGGTTAATGGGAGTAGGTGGTAATGTTAAAAAACTATGGCAATTAGAGTTAGGCATCAGTAATCATGCATGACCACCATGGGTCAACATCAACACTTTATAAACACCAGCAAGTGGATGAACTTACAGCTATTATACGTATAGAGGCTTCTCCTAAATTATGTGACAGTTTTAACATAACAATAATGTGATCCTTTTTCAGTACTTTCAGCAGTATCAAAAACAGCTACAAGTAAATTCACTAGTTCTGAACATCTGCAAAATCACTATGTATTTGAGCTTCTCATTTTCATAGACTAGTCATTATTTTTATTTCTGTCAAATCCTGGACCAACATTGATTAACTGTTTGACTTCCGTGGACCCCACAGAATCACAACTGGAAGCAGTACTTACGTTATAAAAGAATACGTGTTGGGACACAATGTTTTGCTCAGAAGATGACTGCCAGCACTTTTGAATGTCAGTGTGCCAAGTACCAAGGCTACTTAGCATCAATTCATTTAACGCCTCTTTAATCCACTGCTAGGCATTCCCTGCCACTTTATCCCACTCTTCCTGTTGTTTTTTCAGCCCAACGTTCTTTTTTGTGACTATATTTCCATCTTTTTCATCCAACTCCTTTTGAGTTTTACAGGTTTATCTCTCCTTGTCTCTGGGTAAAAATATAATGAAGAAAATTAAACCCTGATCTCCAAAAAATGAGTGCTAGTGTGCCTCACCTTCAACCACTGGCGCCTTCAGCACTGACTGAAAGCCTGGGACCCTTGCCAAAGCAATTTTTTTAATGATGTGAACCCAAAACAATACACATAAATCGAAAATCGAGTATACATCAGGCTAATACCCTAATTATGTTTTTTTATTTAAAACAATTAAATATTACTTTTAAGGCTCATTTTTTTAAAAGATGAAGCTACCAACTAGTCTCTAATGCTTGTTCTCTTTTTGTTGGCTAATATCAGTGCTTCAACATTTGCACTGCTCCCACATTTAAGCTAAGGATACCAATTAATTGTTTAGCCTACAATTTAAAATTCCTTCACATTTACAATTTAAAAAATATGTATTTTTTACATTTTTGTTTATCCATAGATACACTTTACAAATCAGCTAATAATATTTAAATTTGGAACGCGGATCCCAGGTTAAGAACCGTTGTTCTTGACAATTATCAACGATTTCAGCACTCATAAAAAGGGAGAAGACGGGTATTGCTTGACATCAAATAGGTATGTTATTCTTCTTCTCTTAAAAACATGCATATATTACAATAAAGGAAATAGACATTGAAGCACGATTTAGATGGAAGTAACTGCTGTCAAGCCATTACTTTATCAACATATGGGATGATATTCCACGACCCCATGTGTCGTGCTGCATAACAAGCAGAAGTAAAGAAAAGGGAAATTTAAGACCAGGGAGTGAATGCAAATCAGTGAATAAAGGCTATGACTAGCAATGCAGTCTCTGTCACGTATGATGAGCTGGGTTGCTAATAAGCTTAGCTGCCACTAATAACAGCGTACTACATGTAACCACCGTGGAAAGCTTGGAAGCTGTCAGGTCTCTCTTATCTCTAACACTAACCTCTCACACACAGCCAGTGAAAGCAGTTGGACTGCACGCCCGCGTCTCTTTACTTTCCTCGTTCTGGAACTCTTTGTTGAAGTCCATAGTCAGAGAGGACAGATTTGGAGAAGCCATGTTTAAAAGGACAGCCGATTTTAGTTCCAAATTGCCATAACTGTCACTACGGTAAGAACACTGTGGCGTGCAAGACCCCTGCACAGCTGCAAAAAGAACAGATGGAGGGTGCAGATGAGAAAGAAATATGATTCCCACATACTCCTAAAACATAAATTGTAATTTCCGATCGAGCGTTTTTCCTTAGCAGCGTGGACAGCAGACAACACCATGACTGTGCGAAATGCTTTTAAATAATACGTCCATAAATTCTAATAGGAAATCGGAATTGAAATCTAATGTGCAGTTGTAGAACTAATCTGGCCTGAAATTACCTTTAGTGATGTTTCATTTTTATTACGGGATATCTTATTACCTGTTTAATAATATGAAGATTATGTCACCTGAGCTCATCTAAGTGCTATCCAAACAAGCACTGTCAAAACCAAAAGTTCCGAGCATGGCAAACAGTGCAATGGTTAATTTTTATTTTATTTTTTATTGCAAGTATATGCCTCAAAAAGAAAAAAAAGGAAAACTTATAAGTGCCTGCAAGATGCTTCCCCTAAAGTTTTGCATTTAATAGTCAGTCACTGTTGTGGCCATTTCATTGATATTTTTAAATAATACATCTTTCAGTTGGGTCATACATTTTTAATTATAACTATTAGTGAAAGAGCTAAAATAAATAGTTGTTTTTAAAAACTGATATACAACACGAATAAAATAAAAAAAGACACACTTTAAAACGTTGTTGTCTATTAGGAGAAAATAAAAAAATTGGGTGGATGTGAAAAATGTGCATATGCTTTGCAATGGTTTATAAAACAACACATTCTTTTGAACAACATCAGTGAAATGATATTATAAATCCACAGCTATGTGGTACGCAGACATATGACCTTGCTGCTATTATATGTTTGTTATTTATTTTATTTTAGTTTAAAGGTTTTATATAGCGCTGGCTAGACCCGGAGGTATCAGAGCACTTTACATGAGTATCAGATCATAGTTGCAGGTTACACATCGTTCCAAAGGTTACACAGTTATTAGAGCTTGGCAAACATAGTAACATGTAAGGGCGAGACGAACAAAAAGGACATATACGTAAGGGAAAAAGCAGGCAACGAGAGAGATTCAGGGGAGGCGGGTAGGAGCAGGGGAGGTAGACAGAGAATGGTGGACGGAAAGAGGAGGGGAGGATGAGAGACATGTGATAACATGCTAATGTGTTATAATATGTCTTATGCCTTTAACTCATGGAATCCCATTAGGAGATTCTGACTTAGAATGTAGACTTCTCTGGAAGTCATTTGTTCACTGATCTTTGTGGCTGAGGTTAATAAATATCCACGTACCTGCTCTTCAAGTTTCCTGTTTCTTTATTTAATGTGACAAACACCACATTAAATTGGCGACGATCGGGCGGCCTCAACACGGAGAACAAAAAGAAGATTTTGACACCCCTCCTCCAGCGGCTGTATTAAAAGAAAGGAAGCGGTGACTTCCCTGCGGCAGTTCCTTAAATAACGTTCATCACACTAAAGAAAATGATCTGGTGAGGAGAGCGGTGGGCATTTAAACTCGGCGGGATTTACTTAAAACTATTATTTAGTCAATTAAAGTAATCGACTGGATGTTTAAAACTAATGAGCGCGAGCTTTGAAAGTTGAGGAGAACGTTGGGAGCGCGAGCTGAGTTAAGCGCGAGCTGCGCGAGGAGAAAGAGAATGTGTGCTGACGTAAGCACGAACTGAAGAGCGTCCTACGTCACGATCTCCATGCGTTCCAGCCATGCGTTTCATCCTCTATGAACAATGCATCTTTCATCATAATATCACGCTGTTCTAACTTGGAGATCAGCTGTGCGTTCCATTCTGTAAAAAGTGCATTCTTTGTCAAATTATCACCGTGTTCCAACTTTGAGATTCTTTGTTTTTATTTTGTCACAATCTCACTATTCCAAGGCATACTATTCCAAGGCATTGTGTATTATTAGTTCCCAGCAAATTGAGACAATTGTTTTTTTTTCTCCAGCTTGAATATAAAGACAATTGCCAGCTTGAACATGCCAGCTTGAACATAAAGACAATTGTTTATTTAAAAAAATTGGAATTGACTTTAATATACATAAAAAAGTGTCTCTTTCACATCAAACAAATAAACATTAAAAAGGGATAAGTGCTTTATAAAAAAAATGCAGAACATTACTCAACCAGCATTTTTTCTGGTAAGCCCTGGAGAACCTAATGTAAAGTGGAAAAAGTGGAAAAAATTTTTGCGAATTATGCCAGAGTATGTGGTACGAATCTGAGTGCAGAAAGGAAACTGGCTCTTCTACCACATTGCCTCGGTGGTGAAGGACAAGATGTTTTGGAACACCTACCAGAGTTACCTGCAGCAGAGCAAAGGAATCTGAATGAATATGAGATCGCTATATTACAATTAGACCGTCATTATTTACCAAGATTAAGCACTATAATGGAACGTTACCATTTTGGTTTGAGGGAACAAAAGAAAGATGAGACAGTCGAAGAATATGTATCTTCTTTAAGAAAATTGGCATCTTCGTACAACTTTGGACAAACACTTGATGAAAGGATTTGTGATCAATTTGTTTTAAGATGTGCACATGATGACATTAGAAAAGAGTTATGGTTGAAAGATGAACCTCCACTTGAAGAAGTTCTGGTTACCGCTAAACAAGTTGAACATATGACTAAATGTGTGGGTGAATTGAAGAAAGAAAAGGAGAAACCTGATACTAAAGAAGAAACTAAAGTTGATGATGTTGTGTGTCAAATAAAAAAACAGGAGAGTGCTTGTGGACAGGAAAAACAGGGTACAACAGCAAATGTAATGAATCCTAACATGCCTAATACTTTGTATTCTTCTCAATCTAGTAGATTTTCGTGTTTCAGATGTGGTCAAAATTCACATTTAGCAAACTCTCCAATTTGTCCTGCATTAAAAGTTGTGTGTAACTCATGTGGGAAGAGAGGACATTATGCAAAGTTTTGTAGAACAAGGATGTTGAAAGGGGAAGTTATAAAAAAGAAATGGTCTCAACCTCAAGTTAGAACTATCAGTTTTGAGATAAAATGTAATGAGATTGACCATCCCTCGCATTTAGTGAAAGTAGAGAATAGGATGATTAATTTTAAATTTGATTCCTGTTCATGTATTACCTTAATTGATGAGAAATTATTTAAGGATACCTTTCCAGACAATCCAAAATTAATGAGATCGGATATTTTACCTCTAGGTTATAGTGATAAACCAATAAAAATGTTAGGGTATTTCTTGGGTGAAATGGAATTGGGTAGTCGCATAACTGTTGGGAAAATATATGTAGCAAAAAAAAGGTGATGCATTATTAGGGTGGTTACATCAAAGAGAACTTGGTGTGACGCTTGATCCAAATTCTATTCCTCAAGTGAGAATTCAAGAAGTGAATGAGAGTGTTGAAAGTGGTGTGAGTGATGACTTATGTAATTTTTTTTCAGAAAAATTTCCAGATGTTTTTAAAGAAAAATTAGGATGTTTACGTGGTTATAAACATCATATCAAACTGAAAGTGAATGCCATTCCTATTGTAGCAAAGGTGAGGAGAATTCCTTTGTTAGAACAAACCAAAGTTAAAGAAGAAATTGACAAGCTGATTAATAATGGGATAATTGAGCCAGTTGAGGCAACAGAGTGGTTGGCTCCCATTGTTATTGTGAAGAAACCAACTGGCGAAATTCGTCTTTGTGTTGATTTGAGATCCCTAAATAAGGAAGTTGTAGTAGATAGGTTTCCGTTACCCAACATTGATGAGTTGGTTGGCACTTTGGGTGGAGCAAAATACTTTACCACTCTTGATTTAGCTTCTGCCTACCACCAGGTGGAACTGGATGAGTCTTCACAGGAGCTAACGACTTTCATCACTCCCATGGGAACTTTTAAATACAAAAGAATGCCATTTGGGCTTGTTTCGGCAGCCTCTGTATTTCAAAGGATAATGGCTAAGATTCTGAGAGGTTTGCCTGGGGTGAAGTGTTATCAGGATGATTTGTTAATATTTGGAAAAAATATGAAAGAACACAATGAACGTGTGTGTCTGGTTCTTGAACGTTTGAGTGAAGCTGGTATGTCTCTGAAGAAAAGTAAGTGCAAATTTGGTGTGCGAGAAGTGAATTATCTTGGACATAGAATTACAGGTGAAGGTGTTTTCCCTAAAAAAGAACTAATGGAGACTATTTCAAAGATAAATGAACCTGTTAACAAGGATGAGTTACTTTCATTTTTAGGAATGGTTGAGTTCTACGGAAAGTTTATCAATAATTTTGCAGAAAAAACACATAGCATGAGGAAGTTGACTGCCAAAAGTTCTGTTTTTGATTGGACAGATGATTGCAGAAAAGAATTTGAAGGCATAAAAAATGAGTTAAATAAGGCTCCATGTTTGCATGCTTTTGTTCCTGGTCTTCCGACTTTTATGTTCACTGATGCAAGTGATAAAGGTCTTGGGGCTATTTTAATGCAAAGAAAGGATGGGCATGATTTCTTGATCTGTTGTTCTTCTAGATGCCTTAAGGGTGCGGAAACAAACTACTCCGTTATTGAGAAGGAGTCTCTTGCAATTTTTTGGGCTTTGAGGAAATTTAGAAATTTAATCTGGGGCTCTAAGGTGTGTGTTTTATCAGATCATAAACCCCTAAAAGAAGTTTTTTCAAAGAAGGGTCTGGATTCCATTTCATCAAGAATTAGGAAATGGATTATTTCTTTACAGGAATTTGATTTTGAAGTGGATTACATTCCTGGTGTAGCCAATAAGTCAGCAGATTGCTTGTCTAGACTAGTTGCTGTGGAGAATGTTCATGAAGAAGATATTCTTGATACAGATGACAGTATCAGAGTTTGTGAAGTTACTGAGGGGGCAGTTGAGGAGTGTGAATGGAAGACTGAGTTAGAGAAGGATGAAGAAATTTCCAAACTTATTTCTGCTTTAAAAAATCATACCCGATTAGAAAAACCATTGTTGTTGGTTTCAGATGAACTTTCTATTACTGATGATGGTCTTCTCACTCGTGGGACAAAATTAATTCCACCTGTTGGTATCAGAAAAAAATTGTTATCCCATGCTCATTGTGGTCATCTTGGCATTGTTAAGACTAAAGAAATTCTTCGTTTGCAGTTTTGGTGGCCTGGGATGGATCTGGAAATAGAGAGAATGGTGAGAGATTGCCCTGAATGTTGTGCTAGCGACAAAATCTTGAAGACTAGACAAATGCCCATGGTAAAGAGGATTTTACCTAATCATCCTTGGGATGAGGTTGCAATTGACATTGTTGGTCCTTTGTCTGGGGTTTCTGATACTCCATACTTGATTGTCTTAATAGACTTATATTCAAGATGGATTGTGGTTTCTGCTGTGAGGGATATAACCTCAGATGCTGTCATCAAATTCTTGGATGGTATTTTTTTAAAGGAAAGTTTTCCTAACAGTTTACTTTCAGATAATGGACCTCAGTTTTGCTCAAAGTTATTTGAAGATTATTTAAAGATGTGTGGTGTGACTCATAAGAGATGTTCCTTGTACCATCCTGAGTCAAATGGTGCGGTTGAAAGAGTTAATAAGACTCTTAAAGAAGCAATTCAGTTGGCAAGGTCATCTGGGTTGGATTGGAAGGTCTCTCTTAAAGATAGAATTAACAGTTACCGAATGGCTTCCCATTCGACTACTGGAAGATCTCCCTTTGAGTTGTTTAAGGGGAGAGTTCCCAATACGTTGTGGTGTCCTGGTTGGAAGAAGCTGAACAAAGGTTTGGTTGATAACAGTATTGGTGAATGGAGATGTAGAGAATTAGACAAACAGGTTTCTAGGAAGGAATATTTTGATCACAGAAAGTCTGTTTTGTTTCAAAAGTTTAAAGTTGGTGATCTTGTTCGCATCAGAGCTCCTGTTGGGTGTAGGTCTTGGTCGAAGTTCACTGAAGTTCGCTCTGTAGTTAAAATCTTCAGAAATGCTGACAAAACAGATGATGGAAGGATTTGGAATAACAGTCGTGTGGTTCTGGTTGATTCAAGGTTGCCTGCTGTTGAAAGTGCCCATCCTGTTGGGGGTAATTCAGGCAATTCCCTTTTCTCTTCTCCTTTGTCTCCAAGTTTGCCTTCTTCTTCTAGGTTGGGTCAGAGAGTACGTAGACCTCCTTTGTACCTAAAAGATTATGTTTAATTTTCTTGTTTATTTTTTTTTATCTTGTTAGAAAGGGAGATGTGTGATAACATGCTAATGTGTTATAATATGTCTTATGCCTTTAACTCATGGAATCCCATTAAGAGATTCTGACTTAGAATGTAGACTTCTCTGGAAGTCAGTTGTTCACGGATCTTTGTGGCTGAGATTAATAAATATCCACGTACCTGCTCTTCAAGTTTCCTGTTTCTTTATTTAATGTGACAAACACCACAAGACACAGCTTGGAAAGAGGAGGGGGAGTGTGACGGGGACACAAGTCAAAGCTGTGTCCAAAGTCCAGTAAGCTGTGATCCCAGGGGAAATGGTATAATTTCCCCATCTCTGTTGTGAGAGGCTCCCTGTATGCAGTGGACTCTCTCAGAGGGTCTCTGAGACTCCAAGGCCTACATACTGGATCCTTCCCCAAAAAAGGGAGAGGGAGTGCTTTGGCAAGGGGTGCCATATCATACCTGTACTTTGAGTGGCTCCCTTGGCGCTGTGTACTCTCTCAGCGGGTTCGGTGAGACTCCAGAGTATAAATATTGGATCTTTCCCCAACAAGGGCAGAAGGAGTGCTTAGTCAAAGGGCATAAAAGGACAGGGGGCTAGGCGGTGTAGCAGGCAAGGGGAGAGATTCAGGTGAGAGGGGATACGAGCTGAGGAAGTAGACAAAGAAATAAAGAGTACTTAATGGGAACAGACAGCATCAGTTGGGGGACAGACTGTTTTCTCTCTGTGTCCATGAGTTAGCCCCATCTCTAAGGTAAAAACCTAGCACAGGCCATTCCAGAAGCTTTGCCATCCAGGACATTAAGCACAGTTTTGTAATTCACATTATTTTTCACAATTCACAGAAGTTTATAGTACACTGCACATCATATTAAGTTCTTGGGTGCAGAGGATGATGCTCAGAACTAACAGTTTTCAACCCATTCATCATCATTCATTTTTATTGTAGTTACAATCATCAGTCCGTGAGGAAGGGAGTTCATCCCGAAATGCATTGGGCAGTTTTTATTTTGAATTGATTAGCATAGCAATTTATGCTGCATTATAATAAGTAACACGAGTGACTTAGTAATTAGGATGTTTCCAATAGGAATTCTGCAGACTATAGTAGTGGTCTCTGCATCAGAGTAAAAACATGTAAATTGATTCATGGTTTAAAACCCAACAGAAGATAAAGTTACTAATGAAGTAAAAAATTATGACTATGGTGGATTCTTTTTTGTGACCTGGAGCCAGATGTACCACCCTTTTTTGCAGCAGCCAACGGGAGATCCTCCCATTTGCGGCTGCAAAAAAGGGTAACAGCATGTATAAATGCTATTTTGCGAGTCACTGACTCGCACAATTAGGAAGGGGCGTCTCTTCCTCATTGTGAGTCAACATGCTATGTACTAATGTTTACCACCTACCGTGCGTAGGTGGTAAACCACACCACAAAGGGGAAGGGGTCCCCTGGGGACCCCTTCCCCTCTGTGAGTATTTGGGAAAATACTTTTTAAGAGCAGGCAGTGGTCCTGCAGACCACCTCCCACACTTAAAAAAATGAAACTGAAAAGTTTCATCTTTCTTTTCTAAATGCATCCCGTTTCCCTTAAAAACTGCTTTATTAAAAAAGCTGTGCCAGACATGGTGGTCTGCTGACCCCAGCAGGCCACCATCCCTGGGAGGGCTGGCATTCCCAATGGGCTCGCAAACTGCGAGAGGCTCATTAATATTAGTGAGCCTCGCAGTTTGTGACCCCATTGGGAATCACAAAACAGTGTAATAGCACTGTTGTACATTTCATTTAGCGCCTCCCAATTTGCAAACCGTAATGAGCGGTAAATTGCGAGGCGCTTAATGAAAGGGTCGTACATTTGGCCCATAGTCTTTTGCAGTGCTCTTGGGGTCTAAAGAACCAATATCTTCAGCAGTATTAAGAGTTACGTATGTGTAGAACAGAAAACATACACACCCATAGATGCACGCACATGTTTTAAATTTAAAAAAGTAAGAATAACACAGAGTGAACAAGAATCCATACAAATTATTAAAACGTTTATTTTGCCAGGTCAAAATGACAGTTTAAAACTGACCTACAGGCTGCAATGGCTGCCTGATACATGTTTAAAGAGCTACGTCAGTTGCAGGAATAATGAGTGGTTCATGCCCACTAGTAGCATTTAATTTCCAGTCCCTGGATACACATAGTACCATATAGTAGGTACTTATAAGTAGATTGACTGTGCCAGTCAGGGGTAGGTGAATTTTACCATGTCTTAGAAAGAGAGCACACATATTTTAGCCCTGGTTAACAGTAAATGTAAATTGATACTTGTATAGCGCACTACTCACCCGCAAGGGTCTCAAGGCGCTTGTACGAATACTGCTGTGGAACCCATCCTGGCTTTCCCTGTGAGGCGTCCACTCCTGGGCACCACCAAGGTGGAGGCCAGGCATCCTTAGCGTTGTGGGGGCCGTTGTGGATATTAAACAAGCTATTGCCCAGAGTTGCAGAGTGGGACTCCATGATTGGAATAAGCACCGAGGCGAGAATTATCAGGTCCGTGGAATTTTGAGCCCAAGACCCGCCGAGGCAGGGAATTGAACTCTGGTCCCGGGCTAGACCTCTGCATTAGGGTCTGCCGCTCTAACCATTGAGCAACCCTTCTCCACTAAAGTGGAAAAGTGCACTGAGTCCTAAGGCCAACAAAAACGAACTGAGCAAAGCAGGAGTGAAAGCAAAATGTTTGGTGGAATATCTTGCCACGGGTGTCAGGTATAACACTCTCTCCATATTGTGCTGTATAGATTTCAGGGTCAGAACTGTACTCTTGTTTGGACTGGGGTGCAAAATATCTGCCCTCTTCCAAAGTTTCACATCTTCCTGCTACAGGACAGAGCACTCTAAATGTATGAGGTGGCTATTTCATATATGTCCAATGGCAGACTTCACTATGGTGGTTAAGGTACGACCACACTCATGCTAAGTTTGATTTCTGCTGGAAATTGGACTAATAGTACTCCATCATGGGATTTCCCATGGCCCCTCCGGGCCTAGGAAGAGTAGAGATTTACCACTCAAATACTGCAGCTCCTGCACATCTCCCTCCCTCTGTGGAAATGGCTAGTTGTAGGGAAACACTTTCAGAAAGGGTGCCTCACTTGGGTAGGTGTGAATTGCTAGGAATGCAACAGACCCACTGGACATTCACAGATGTCACGAACCACAGCCAGCATAATCTCTTGTATGGCTTACGTACCACTGGTTGACAGGCATTGGAATTCTCATTGGGCAAAAGGGAATCCCAGGGGTTTCCTCCTCAGATGTTCAGAAGAGGACAAGATGGGCTTCCTCAGCTTTCAGCTGCCAGGCCCACCCACACTGCTTGGTGGCCCATCTCTCCTGAAAGCAATGGTTTAAAAGCAAGCGTTGAGTGCTGCTAGCCATTGCAATCACTTGGAAAGATGGCAGGCTTATGCTTTGGGTGGTAGGAGGATGGGAGGAAGCAACATACTTTTGCAAAACTTAGATATGGTCCTTATTCATTTTAACATAAGTTTGCTAATTCCACTTTGATATAAACAATCCTCTTCAAAGAAGCAGTAAACTTGAAATACTTAAAGTTGCACCCTGCCCTATGGACCTTTAGGGCCTACCTTAGGTGTGACTTAGAAGTATTAAAAAGGAAGATTTGGGCTTAACAAAAGGTTAATTTTGTTAGGTCAAAACGGCAGTGTAAATCTGCTCCACAGGCTACATTGGCAGGCCTGCAACATGCTTTAAAGTGCTAGTCGAGGGTGGTGGCACACTAGGTACTGTAGCCCTATTAGTAGCATTTAGGTTACAGGTCTGGGTATAGGTAGTACTTTATACTATAAATGACTTGTGCCACTCAAGTAGAGGTCAGTTTTTCCATGTGTTAGGGTTATAGCACAATCACTTCATGATGGGATAGCAGTCATAACTTGCACAAAACAAATTCAGAAAACAGGAATAGCCAAAATATTTGGGGGAATACAATTAAGCATGGGCGGAAAATCCGTTCCGCTCGCGGATTTTGCGGATTTTCAGTAAATTCGCAATCCGCGAACGCTCGCGAATTTACCGAAAATCCGCAAATTTGCACGCAGCGGATTTTTTTTCTTGGTGATACAATTTTGCGGCGTGCGGTGTAAGTTCGCATTTGCGAACATGTAGGTGCGGCGGGCAGCAACAATCTTGCACTCGCGAAATTACAAAAATTGCAATTCTGCACAAGAAATCCACTAGCAAGCAGCATAGACCTTCTGAAAATTATGATTTTTATCAGAATAACTCCTCAGGTTGACATTTGCCTGCACTTTTTTGGATTTGAGGCCTTTTAACTTTCTTTGGATCACTTTTGAATTAGAAATCAACTTTCACAAGTAAGCTTGTTTGGGGCATTACAGTTGCTGTAATGCTGTTCTGCAGAAAAACGAGTTTTGCAAAAGTGAAAGCATTCAGCAGGTGCAAAAGTTCAAACTCATCATTAGTAACAATTCCCTGTAGTGCTTCCTGACTGGGGCCCCTCCAGAGTTCAGTTGCTAGTTGCAACAATTGTATGACCCTGCTCTGACCCTCACAGCAGGCTCATAGAATAGCTACAAGTAGGCCACAAAGGTCCTGGAAAAAAAATTGCACTGCAACAGAAAGCAAATTACATATAAGGAAGCAGGTGCCAGACTGGAATTTTAAAACAGTGACACATTAATAAATCAACCCCAAATGAATTCATGTCAGTTGAAGTAGGGCAGGTGTGCTTGCTTTTCCTCCCATAATCTACAGTGATGATGAACCAGAGGGTGGCATTGATGTACCAGAGGGTGGCATGGGTGAAACAGAGGGTGCTGGGAATCTGTGATGATGAACCAGACGTAGAAACAACATAATCGCGACCGTTGCGAGCCGACGTGAAAGTTCGCAATTGCGAACTGGTACAAAACCCTCGCGAACTGGCAGAAATCCTTGCGAACACAAAAAAAAATCCCCAAATTCGCGAGAATTCACGGATTTTGCGGATTGCGAGTTCGCAAATTCGCAAAATTCGTGAACACCAGATTCGCAAAATTCGCCCATGCTTAAATACAATGCCAAGAAGGTCAGGCCTAGAAGTAGGCTCATGAGCTGAACACAGGTTTCTGTGCTGTGCCTGTAAACAGAATGAAAGCTGATGCAGGGAGGACAAAGTAGAAAACACTTAATCCTTCATAACAGGATTCAGAAGAACTACTACATCTGCTTGTTACATATTGCATTTTAATAAGTAAAAAGATAAACAAGCGCACAACGGTAAACACCCATTATCGAGAATCTTTCTTGCCGCATACCATCACTCCGCATACTTTAATTATGAATCTACCATGACTCCGCAATGTCGTTATAACGCATGGCATTACATTTTATAGGCTTTTACCACGCATACATTTACAACGAAATTTGTTGTAAATGTATGAATGGTAAAAGCATGTTTTTTATATGTTAGGATAAGGTAAGTATGGGTATAGGGGTATGTGTTTTGGGGTTCAGAGCTATATGTTTTGGGGTGATTGGGTATTTTAAGGTTTCAGGGATAGGTTTTGTTTTTGGGTTACAGGGGTATTTTTAGGGTGTATGGCTAGGTTTGGGTTTTGGAGTACAGGGGTATTTTTTGGGTTCAGGGCTAGGTTTGGATTATGGGGTACAGAGGTATGTTATGGTTCAGGGCTAGGTTTGGGTTTTGGGGTACAGGGGTATTTTTAGGGTTCAGGGCTAGGTTTGGGTTTTGGGGTACAGGGGCATTTTTAGGGTTCAAGGTAAGGTTTAGTTTTTGGGGTACAGGATAATTTTTAGGGTTCAGGGCTAGGTTTGCTATTTGGGGTACAGGGGCATTTTTAGGGTTCAGGGCTAGGTTTGGGTTTTTGGCACATAGGGGTATATTTAGGGTTCAGGTCTAGGTTTGGGTTTTTGGGTACAGGGGTATTTTTAGGGTTCAGGGCTGGGGTTGGGTTTTGCGGTACAGGGGCATGTTTAGGGTTCAGGGCTAGGTTTGGGTTTTGGGGTAACGGGGCATTTTTAGGGTTCAGGGCTAGGTTTGCTTTTTGGGGTAAAGTGGCATATTTAGGGTTCAGGGCTAGGTTTGGGTTTTTGGCACATAGGGGTATATTTAGGGTTCAGGGCTAGGTTTGGGTTTAAGGGTAAAGGGGTATTTTTAGGGTTTAGGGCTAGGTTTGGGTTTTGCGGTACAGGGGCATGTTTAGGGTTCAGGGCTAGGTTTGGGTTTTGGGGTACCGGGGCATTTTTTAGGGTTCAGGGCTAGGTTTGGGTTTTGGGGTACAGGGGTATTTTTAGGGTGCAGGGCTAGGTTTGGGTTTTGGGGTGATAAGGTTTATTGAGTGTATTACAGTTTTGGAGTACAAGGGAATTTTTAGGGTTCAGGGATAGTTTTAGGTTTTGGTGTGCAGGGTGTATTTTTAGGGTCAGGATGGGTTAGTGTTAAGGGTGCTGGGGTATTTTAAGGAGTAAGGGTGGGTTATGATTATGAGGTGCAGGGGTTTTAAAGGGACCAGGGTGGAATTATTTTTTAGGGTGAACAGGGTAATTAAAAAAATAAAACATATATATAAAAATATATATATTTACTATCAATATATATATATATATATATTCACTGAAAAAACCATAGGTTTCACACCAGTTATAGTTAGCTGGAAATTTTACTGATATAAAACCATTGAAATTCCCACGTTATAGTTAGTCGGACTCACTATAACTTGCGCGTGCAATGCACTGCTGATGACATCACATATTACATCACTCATGACATGGTCAGTGACATCACTCATGACATCACTGATGACACCATCCAGTGAATATGTGTCTTTCTGAAAAATAAATATTAGTGAGTTATGTTTAAAT
Source organism: Lissotriton vulgaris (assembly GCF_964263255.1). Lineage (NCBI taxonomy): Eukaryota > Metazoa > Chordata > Amphibia > Caudata > Salamandridae > Lissotriton > Lissotriton vulgaris. Next base: position 595,476,315 of record NC_141693.1, read on the forward strand.
ATTTAAATACATATATTAGTGTTTCACTTTGTGTATAAGTGGCTACATGTGTTGGTAAGTAGCTACATGCGTATGTATATGGGTTATTTGATATTTTTATTAGTATCAGTATGAGTGTCTATATAGTTTGGTGGAGGTATTACTTAGCACATAGATGCATGAGTGACTGACTCTTTGTTTGTATGTGTTTTGAAGACAGCATATGTACAGGACTGTATGGGTGGATGAGTGTCTACATGTGTTTGTTAGTGAGTGAATGACTGTCTCACTAGTGTCTTTATCAGTAACTACATATGTTTTAATCTAGTATATATGAATATTGATGTATATAAGTGAGTATATGTGAGAGTAAGAGATTGTAACATTTCCTGTTTAAATAAGTATGTGTTTCTATAAGTGATTGTTTAAGAGAATAAATATGTGTAATTTTCAATAGAAGTAAGGTGGAAGTGTGTGTATAACTCTATATTCAAATAAATCGTTGTTCAATAGTTTATTTGCACGTGTGAATATGTGTGTGAGTAACTTTTGGATGAATGTCGGTGTGTAACAGGATGTATAGGTGTATCACTTCATATGATGAGTGAGTATATGTATGAGTGACTATATAGAACTGTTGGTGAATGAGTGGATGTGTATATAGATAGTGGAATTACTGAATTGCTTGTTGTAACTGATATAGGTATCTCCTTTTTTTTAAAAATTTTAGTTTCTATTTTTGAATATGTGTCTCAAGGGTTACATTATAGTGAAAGGAGGTCTGTCAATATGTCACAAGGATGGTGTCATGAGTGATGTCACTGACCATGTCATGAGTGATGTAATATGTGATGTCATCAGCAGTGCATTGCACGCGCAAGTTATAGTGAGTCCGACTAACTATAACGTGGGAATTTCAATGGTTTTATATCAGTAAAATTTCCAGCTAACTATAACTGGTGTGAAACCTATGGTTTTTTCAGTGAATTTAATAGGTTTTTTAAATGCTAATTCCTAACTATAACTGGTGTGAAACCTATGGTTTTTTCAGTGAATTTCAAAGGTTTTTTTAATGCTAATTCCTAACTATAAGTTTCACTTTATAAATAAGACTGTTAGCACTCTAGTTGTTCTTTTTAACACTCTGGTACATTCTCTCATTGGGCTACAGTTGGGCTACATCTAGTTGAATTTTGGGCTACATTTTCAATTTTTGATCTCTGGTGGCCATCTTTGGGCTACATTGGGCTACTTTGGGCTACATTTGGGCTACATTTTGGCTCTAACATATATTAAGCCCAATGTAGCACAATACATATTTTTCTAAAGTTAATGTTTTTTACAAACCACTTCAGAATAGGGCTACCTGTCCCTACAATTATCCCAATTTTTTTTTTTTTAATTATTTTGGGGAGCGCTCCCGGAGCGCGCCCCGGGGAGCACCCCGAAAAGCGTATTTTTACAAAGCGCCCCGGGGCGCGCTCCGGGGAGCGTCCCGTGAGCGCCAATATCGCAAACGAAAACATTATCGTGACGTATCGCGTAGCCGCGACCGCGTGATACGCAGGGCGTAAGCGCACCCGGAAGTACTCGAGCGAATACGATCGCACAACGTAAACTTCCGACGCGCTTACGCTGCGCGACCCGGGGCGCGCCCCCGGGCGCGCCCCGGGCGCGTAGCGTAAGCGCGTCGGGTCATGTGAGCAGAAAATAACACTTTTCATTGGTTCATAACAGTTTTGGTTTCATAATGATGAAGCCCCTGGTCTTGTGACCTGAAAATAACACTTCTCATTGGTTCAGGACAGTTTTTTTTTCTAAATGATGAAAGACCCCACCTTTTTTCCTTATTCTGACTTTGTCCTTTGACTGAGGAAGACCTGTTTGTTGCTCTGTCTACTTTTTTGCTCTAAATAATGGCTTCATTAGTAGCATCAGCTGGTGCATCTGCCCCACCACCACAACAACCAAGAGGACCAGCTCCAAATTATATTGGTGGTCAAGAACAGGAGGAGGAAGAGGAAGAGGAAGAGGAGGAGGGGAGAAGAAGATGGCTGCCAGAAGAAAATACACCTTATAAACCCAAACCACACTTTATTTGGCAGTTTTTTTCAATTCCAGAGGGGAAAAAAAGGTGAATGCGCCCAAAGTGACTTGCCTCATCTGCAATGATGAACTTTCACGGGGCAACCCAAATAAGAAATATTCTTTTGGTAACTATACCATGATTCGGCACATGACAAGAAAGCATCCAAACAACTACTCTCGTGCAGAGTTCCGGGAACTGGCCAGTAACCTCCCCCATTCATCAAGGACCCCCTCCCAAAGAAACCAACCCACTTCCTCGGAACCAGAAACATCCGAGGTGATGCCTTGCATTCAGCCGAGATTTGCTGATTTTAAAATTACTTGCACTGCTTGTGGCAAGCTTATCTCCTATGGGGAACAAAGTGTGAAACTCATCGTCCTTGCAGGTGATAATCACAAGTGCCCCAAAAAGAAGTAATTTTTTGGGTTTTTTGTTTTTTTGCTCCAGTTGAGCCAGTTTCAATTCCCTTTTTTTGTTTCTCCCCCTAAAAAAATACAAAAAAAATATAAAACTGTTTTGAAAAGCCAAAAAAAGTTCAAAAAGTTCAAAAAACACAAAAAAAATATAAAACAACAAAAAGAAGAAAAAAAAAGTTCTTTTTAGAACTACCTCCAATTTCTAAATCCAAACTTCATTTTTTAAAAACTCTGTCACCTTTTTTCCTCATAGTACGCTCCCCGGGCCGCTCCCCGGTGCGCGCACCGGGCGCTTCCCCCGTGCAAAACGAAAAAAAAAAAAATATTTTAAATGCCCCGCGGGGCCCTTTTATAGCCCCCACATCAAACCTAGGGGGTCAAAGGGGTCTATCCCTGACGCCTTATGGTCAGTTCCCACTTTGTTTTAGCCACCTCTTATGTCTCGATTTTACCGAGACACAAGATGGCGACCGCTCTGGACTGTTTCGAATGTTTACAGACACCCGAGAGCCAATCAGCTTTCCATGCGCACCTCGCGTCACGCGCCCGGAGCGCTCCCTGGTGCGCGCACCGGTGCGCTGCTATAGATATATATATTTTTTGGAACCTAATTTACTCAAAATCCACTGGAGCACATATCTTGAGACATAGCAAAGGCACATCGGGCTACCAGTCCCTACAATTTTGCCAAGTTTGGTGTAAATCCATTCAGCCGTTCGGGCTAAAAGTGAAATTGACCGCCCTATGGAAATTAACATGGGGAAAACGCGTTTTGGGACCCCCCTTTTATCTCGGCCCCCGCTTATTGTATCCCCCCCAAACTTTCAGGGAAGGACCGGAGCTCGACGAGGCCATTTTCATGAAATTTTCAGGCAGATTCGTCAACCGGTGCCAAAGTTATTCCAAATAGAATTTTGAGATTTAACATTGAAAAAAATCCTAACTATAACTACCTACTGGCGACCGCCAGTAGGTAATATATATATATATATATATATATATATATATATATATTCACTGAAAAAACCATAGGTTATAGACCATATATAGTTAGGAATTTGCATTTACAAAACCCTGAAAATTCACTGAAAAAACCATAGGTTAGAGACCATATATAGTTAGCTGGACATTTTATTGACATAAAACCAATGAAATTCCATATATAGTTAGTTGCACTAACTATATATCGCGCACCCGCAATCCACTGCTGATGATGTCACATATTACATCATTCATGACATGGTCAGTGACATCACTGATGACATCACTGATGACATCTCAAATGACATCACTGATGACATCACTGATGACATCTCAAATGACATCACTGATGACATCATCTAGTGTCTGTGTGTTTTTGTAAAGTTTAAATATGTTTTACATATTGAAGAATGAGTGGATGTATGGAAGACTGAGTGTGTGTGTGGCTGGCTGGGAGGTGTGTGACTCTGTGCATATCAATGTGTACTTGTATCAGTGATTGTATAAGAGAGTAAGTATGTGTTAGTATATGTGTGAAAAGTATGGTGTTCTGTGTTTAACTGTATAGATGAGGAAATCGAAGTGTGATTGATTCTTCACAGGACTGACTAGGTGTATGAGTGCATATGATAGTGTTGTAATAATGAGTGACTGTATGTATGAGTGATTGTATGGGTGAATGAGTGAATGTGTGTGTAGACGTAGGAATCAGTGAGTGCGTATGTAGTAACTGGTATTGGTGTGTCATGATGTCATCAGTGATGTCATTTGAGATGTCATCAGTGATGTCATTTGAGATGTCATCAGTGATGTCACTGAAGTATGGTGTTCTGTGTTTAACTGTATAGATGAGGAAATGGAAGTGTGATTGATTCTTTACAGGACTGACTAGGTGTGTGAGTAACTCCATGGATGAGTGGCAGTGTGTGAGTGTCTGCATAGGTGTATGAGTGCATATGATAGTGTTGTAATAATGAGTGACTGTATGTATGAGTGATTGTATGGGTGAATGAGTGAATGTGTGTGTAGACGTAGGAATCAGTGAGTGCGTATGTAGTAACTGGTATTGGTGTGTCATGATGTCATCACCGATGTCATTTGAGATGTCATCAGTGATGTCATCAGTGATGTCACTGACCATGTCATGAATGATGTAATATGTGACATCATCAGCAGTGGATTGCGGGTGCGCGATATATAGTTAGTGCAACTAACTATATATGGAATTTCATTGGTTTTATGTCAATAAAATGTCCAGCTAACTATATATGGTCTCTAACCTATGGTTTTTTCAGTGAATTTTCAAGGTTTTGTAAATGCAAATTCCTAACTATATATGGTCTATAACCTATGGTTTTTTCAGTGAATTTCATTGGTTTTTTAAAAGCTAATATCTATAGCTGTAAAATATATTCTTTATTACGTGACGTATCACGTAGCCACGTGAGACGCCTCATGACGCGTCGCATAACCGTGACGTATCGGTTCTGCAGCGCAAACAAAACCCGTAACGTAAGCGTGCCGGAGCACGCTTACAGATATATATATATTTTTTAACCTTAATTAGACAAAATCCACACGTGCACATATCTTGAGGCCTTGCAAAGGCACATCAAACAAACAGTCCCTACAATTTTGCCAAGTTTGCTGGAAATCTATTCCCTTAATTTTTTTTTTACTGTTTCTTTTGGTTTTCCCCTTGTTACGCTTACCGGGACGCTACCCGGTACGCGAACCGGACGCTCCAAAAACACAAGATGGCGGACTCCCGTTACGCTGCCGGTTAGCTGCCCGGTTCGCGTACCGGGAAGCGCCTCTACCGCGAAAAATCGCGGGGGACTTTAATATCCCCCTCATCAATCCAAGGGGGTCAGGAGGGGTTTACCTTGCCCCCTTTCCTTCATTTCCCCCTTCTTTTTTCACCACATCTTGTCTCTCGAACCTACCGAGAGACAAGATGGCGGCCGCTCCGGACTGTTTACAATGTTGACAGCTACGCTGCCGGTTAGCTGCCCGGTTAGCTGCCCGGTGAGCTACCCGGTGAGCTGCCCGGTTCGCGTACCGGGACGCGCCTCTACGGCGTAAAATCGCAAAAATGGTCTACCTTGCCCCCTTTCCTTCACTTCCCCCTTCGTTTTTCACCACATCTTGTCTCTCGATCGTACCGAGAGACAAGATGGCGGCCGCTCCGGTTTGTTTAGAATGTTGACAGACACCGGAGAGCCAATCAGATTCACTTCGCGAAGTTCCGTTACGCGTCAGGTACGCGAACCGGGGCGCTAACCGGAGCGCTGTCACAGATATATATATTTTTTTAAACGTTAATTTCTCAAAATCCACTGGAGCACATATATTGAGACATAGCAAAGGCACGTCGGGCAAACCATATCTACAATTTTGCCAAGTTTCATGTAAATCTATTCAGCCGTTCGAGCTAAAAGTGAGTCCAACCGCCCTATGGAAAAATGAATGGGAAAAACGCGTTTTGGGACCCCCCTTTGTTCTCGGCCCCCCCTTGACGAAACCCCACCAAATTTTCAGGGGCTGCTCGGAAAAATAATGTGCCATTTTCCTGAAAATTTCAGCCAATTCCGTCCACAAACGCCAAAGTTATTAGACATAGAATTTTCAGAAATCCCATAGAGAAAAAATCCTAACTATATATACCCACTGGCTATCGCCAGTAGGTAATATACATATATAAACATATGTAATCTGCATATCTATATAAATATAAATGCATGCATACATATACATATATGCATACATATGCATGTTATTTACATGAAAGTTTTAAAAACACTAATAAAAGCAAAGCTAAAAAGCCACCTCATTACAAACAGAATGGCTTTAACTTAAACGAGGGCGAGATCTATTGCATTTTCAATGCTTGTTTACTTTGGTTCTATCAAGAAGGCATTCAGATGTGTCACACATTTGCCATAAATTCTGAATGTTAGCACTCTAGTTGCTCATTAGATCACTGTAGTAAAGCTAGTGCTCACCAGGGAAGTCTGCTGCTAATCATGGTTTGCAGCCATTTTCCCGCATTTTTTATCCCGCAGACTTTCAGTCCGCATACCATTATCCCGCAAGGTCATTGAGCTCGCATACCATTATCCCGCATTTTTTCAAAACGCATGTGCATTTATCGCGCATGCCTTTACAAAGAATTACGTTTTAAAGGCATGTATGGTAAATGCATTTGCGTTGTGAAAACCACGATGACGAGAGAGGTAAGTGGGTTTGTGTTAATTTTTTCGTGGGTTAGTGATTGTGTAGTGTAGTGTAGTGTTGTGTAGTGTAGTGTTGTGTTAGTGTAGTGTAGAGTTGTGGTGGTTGTTTAGTGTAGGGTCATGCTGGGGGTAGTGTTTTAGGGTTTAGGGTTGTGTTGTAGTGTTTGCGTAGTGTAGGGTCATGCTGGGGGTAGTGTTTTAGGGTTCAGGGTAGTGTTGTAGTGTTTGCGTAGTGTAGGGTCATGCTGGGGGTAGTGTTTTAGGGTTTAGGGTTGTGTTGTAGTGTTTGCGTAGTGTAGGGTCATGCTGGGGCTAGTGTTTTAGGGTTTAGGGTCGTGTTGTAGTGTTTGCGTAGTGTAGGGTCATGCTGGGCGTAGTGTTTTAGGGTTTAGGATAGTGTTGTAGTGTTTGCGTAGTGTAGGGTCATGCTGGGGGTAGTGTTTTAGGGTTTTGGGTAGTGTTGTAGTGTTTGCGTAGTGTAGGGTCATGCTGGGGTGTAGTATTTTAGGGTTTAGGGTAGTGTTGTAGTGTTTGCGTAGTGTAGGGTCATGCTGGGGGTAGTGTTTTAGGGTTTTGGGTAGTGTTGTAGTGTTTGCGTAGTGTAGGGTCATGCTGGGGGTAGTGTTTTAGGCTTTTGGGTAGTGTTGTAGTGTTTGCGTAGTGTAGGGTCATGCTGGGGTGTAGTGTTTTAGGGTTTTGGGTAGTGTTGTAGTGTTTGCGTAGTGTAGGGTGGGGTTAGTGTTTTAGGGTTTAGGGTAGTGTTGTAGTGTTTGCGTAGTGTAGGGTCATGCTGGGGGTAGTGTTTTAGGGTTTAGGGTAGTGTTGTAGTGTTTGCGTAGTGTAGGGTCATGCTGGGGGTAGTGTTTTAGGGTTTAGGGTAGTGTTGTAGTGTTTGCGTAGTGTAGGGTCATGCTGGGGGTAGTGTTTTAGGGTTTAGGGTAGTGTTGTAGTGTTTGCGTAGTGTAGGGTCATGCTGGGGGTAGTGTTTTAGGATTTAGGGTAGTGTTGTAGTGTTTGCGTAGTGTAGGGTCATGCTGGGGGTAGTGTTTTAGGGTTTTGGGTAGTGTTGTAGTGTTTGCGTAGTGTAGGGTCATGCTGGGGGTAGTGTTTTAGGGTTTTGGGTAGTGTTGTAGTGTTTGCGTAGTGTAGGGTCATGCTGAGGGTAGTGTTTTAGGGTTTAGGGTAGTGTTGTAGTGTTTGCGTAGTGTTGGGTCATGCTGGGGGTAGTGTTTTAGGGTTTAGGGTAGTGTTGCAGTGTTTGCGTAGTGTAGGGTCATGCTGGGGGTAGTGTTTTAGGGTTTAGGGTAGTGTTGTAGTGTTTGCGTAGTGTAGGGTCATGCTGGGGGTAGTGTTTTAGGGTTTAGGGTAGTGTTGTAGTGTTTGCGTAGTGTAGGGTCATGCTGGGGTGTAGTGTTTTAGGGTTTTGGGTAGTGTTGTAGTGTTTGCGTAGTGTAGGGTCATGCTGGGGGTAGTGTTTTAGGGTTTAGGGTAGTGTTGTAGTGTTTGCGTAGTGTAGGGTCATGCTGGGGTGTAGTGTTTTAGGGTTTTGGGTAGTGTTGTAGTGTTTGCGTAGTGTAGGGTCATGCTGGGGGTAGTGTTTTAGGATTTAGGTTAGTGTTGTAGTGTTTGCGTAGTGTAGGGTCATGCTGGGGGTAGTGTTTTAGGGTTTAGGGTTGTGTTGTAGTGTTTGCGTAGTGTAGGGTCATGCTGGGGGTAGTGTTTTAGGGTTTAGGGTTGTGTTGTAGTGTTTGCGTAGTGTAGGGTCATGCTGGGGGTAGTGTTTTAGGGTTTAGGGTAGTGTTGTAGTGTTTGCGTAGTGTAGGGTCATGCTGGGGTGTAGTGTTTTAGGGTTTTGGGTAGTGTTTTACTGTTTGCGTAGTGTAGGGTCATGCTGGGGGTAGTGTTTTAGGGTTTAGGGTAGTGTTGTAGTGTTTGTGTAGTGTAGGGTCATGCTGGGGGTAGTGTTTTAGGGTTTAGGGTAGTGTTGTAGTGTTTGTGTAGTGTAGGGTCATGCTGGGGGTAGTGTCTTAGGGTTTAGGGTAGTGTTGTAGTGTTTGTGTAGTGTAGGGTCATGCTGGGGGTAGTGTTTTAGGGTTTAGGGTAGTGTTGTAGTGTTTGTGTAGTGTAGGGTCATGCTGGGGGTAGTGTTTTAGGGTTTAGGGCAGTGTTGTAGTGTTTGTGTAGTGTAGGGTCATGCTGGGGGTAGTGTTTTAGGGTTTAGGGTAGTGTTGTACTGTTTGTGTAGTGTAGGGTCATGCTGGGGGTAGTGTTTTAGGGTTTAGGGTTGTTTAGTTGTTTAGTGTATGCTAAAGGCATATTCGTTCTAAAAGTTTTCGTTATTTTAATTTGCGGCCTAATAGTACATGCTGGATTTTTTTTGCGGACAGATGGTATGCGGGATTTCGTCATATATTCGCTAATCATACTTTCTATGGCAAAATGAACCCCCTCATTTTGTTCCTTTTTAAATAAAATGTTTTAAGAGTTACCACTTTATTCCAATCAAGATGGCTTCAGGTGTGCCATACCTTTGTAATAAGTAGGACTGTTAGCACTCTAGTTGTTCTTTAGAACACTCTGGGACAATCTGTCATTGGGCTATAGTTGGGCTACATCTGGCTGATATTTGGGCTACATTTGTTTTTTTTTGTCTCTGGTGGCCATCTTTGGGCTACATTGGGCTACATTGGGCTACATTGGGCTACATTTGGGCTCCAACATATATATAGCCCAATGTAGCCCAATATGTATTTTTCAAAGTTAATTTTCGTAAAAACCACTGGAGCCTATATCTTGAGACATAGCAAAGGCACATCGGGCTACCAGTCCCTACAATTTTGCCAAGTTTGGTGTAAATCCATTCAGCCGTTCAGGCTAAAAGTGAGGCCAACCGCCCTATGGAAAATTGCATGGGAAAAACACGTTTTGGGACCCCCCTTTTTTCTCGGCCCCCCCTTGACGAAACCCCCCCAAATTTTCAGGGGCTGCTCAGAAACAAAATGTTCCATTTTCCTGAAAATTTCAGCCAATTCTGTCCTCATAAGCCAAAGTTATTCGACATAGAATTTTCAAAAATCCCATAGGAAAAAAATCCTAACTATATATACCTACTGGCTATCGCCAGTAGGTAATATATATATATATATTCACTGAAAAAACCATAGGTTATAGACCATATATAGTTAGGAATTTGCATTTACAAAACCTTGAAAATTCACTGAAAAAACCATAGGTTAGAGACCATATATAGTTAGCTGGACATTTTATTGACAAAAAACCAATGAAATTCCATATATAGTTAGTTGCACTAACTATATATCGCGCACCCGCAATCCACTGCTGATGATGTCACATATTACATCATTCATGACATGGTCAGTGACATCACTGATGACATCACTGATGACATCTCAAATGACATCACTGATGACATCACTGATGACATCTCAAATGACATCACTGATGACATCATCTAGTGTCTGTGTGTTTTTGTAAAGTTTAAATATGTTTTACATATTGAAGAATGAGTGGATGTATGGAAGACTGAGTGTGTGTGTGGCTGGCTGGGAGGTGTGTGACTCTGTGCATATCAATGTGTACTTGTATCAGTGATTGTATAAGAGAGTAAGTATGTGTTAGTATATGTGTGAAAAGTATGGTGTTCTGTGTTTAACTGTATAGATGAGGAAATCGAAGTGTGATTGATTCTTCACAGGACTGACTAGGTGTATGAGTGCATATGATAGTGTTGTAATAATGAGTGACTGTATGTATGAGTGATTGTATGGGTGAATGAGTGAATGTGTGTGTAGACGTAGGAATCAGTGAGTGCGTATGTAGTAACTGGTATTGGTGTGTCATGATGTCATCAGTGATGTCATTTGAGATGTCATCAGTGATGTCATTTGAGATGTCATCAGTGATGTCATCAGTGATGTCACTGAAGTATGGTGTTCTGTGTTTAACTGTATAGATGAGGAAATGGAAGTGTGATTGATTCTTTACAGGACTGACTAGGTGTGTGAGTAACTCCATGGATGAGTGGCAGTGTGTGAGTGTCTGCATAGGTGTATGAGTGCATATGATAGTGTAATAATGAGTGACTGTATGTATGAGTGATTGTATGGGTGAATGAGTGAATGTGTGTGTAGACGTAGGAATCAGTGAGTGCGTATGTAGTAACTGGTATTGGTGTGTCATGATGTCATCACTGATGTCATTTGAGATGTCATCAGTGATGTCATCAGTGATGTCATTTGAGATGTCATCAGTGATGTCATCAGTGATGTCACTGACCATGTCATGAATGATGTAATATGTGACATCATCAGCAGTGGATTGCGGGTGCGCGATATATAGTTAGTGCAACTAACTATATATGGAATTTCATTGGTTTTTTGTCAATAAAATGTCCAGCTAACTATATATGGTCTCTAACCTATGGTTTTTTCAGTGAATTTTCAAGGTTTTGTAAATGCAAATTCCTAACTATATATGGTCTATAACCTATGGTTTTTTCAGTGAATTTCATTGGTTTTTTAAAAGCTAATATCTATAGCTGTAAAATATATTCTTTATTACGTGACGTATCACGTAGCCACGTGAGACGCCTCATGACGCGTCGCATAACCGTGACGTATCGGTTCTGCAGCGCAAACAAAACCCGTAACGTAAGCGTGCCGGAGCACGCTTACAGATATATATATTTTTTTTAACCTTAATTAGACAAAATCCACACGTGCACATATCTTGAGGCCTTGCAAAGGCACATCAAACAAACAGTCCCTACAATTTTGCCAAGTTTGCTGGAAATCTATTCCCTTAATTTTTTTTTTACTGTTTCTCTTGGTTTTCCCCTTGTTATGCTTACCGGGACGCTACCCGGTACGCGAACCGGACGCTCCAAAAACACAAGATGGCGGACTCCCGTTACGCTGCCGGTTAGCTGCCCGGTTCGCGTACCGGGAAGCGCCTCTACCGCGAAAAATCGCGGGGACTTTAATATCCCCCTCATAAATCCTAGGGGGTCAGGAGGGGTTTACCTTGCCCCCTTTCCTTCATTTCCCCCTTCTTTTTTCACCACATCTTGTCTCTCGAACCTACCGAGAGACAAGATGGCGGCCGCTCCGGACTGTTTACAATGTTGACAGCTACGCTGCCGGTTAGCTGCCCGGTTAGCTGCCCGGTGAGCTGCCCGGTTCGCGTACCGGGACGCGCCTCTACGGCGTAAAATCGCAAAATTTTTTGCCCCGCGGGGCACTTTAATATCCCCCTCATCAATCCTAGGGGGTCAGGAGTGGTCTACCTTGCCCCCTTTCCTTCATTTCCCCCTTCGTTTTTCACCACATCTTGTCTCTCGATCGTACCGAGAGACAAGATGGCGGCCGCTCCGGTTTGTTTAGAATGTTGACAGACACCGGAGAGCCAATCAGATTCGCTTCGCGAAGTTCCGTTACGCGTCAGGTACGCGAACCGGGGCGCTAACCGGAGCGCTGTCACAGATATATATATTTTTTTAAACGTTAATTTCTCAAAATCCACTGGAGCACATATATTGAGACATAGCAAAGGCACGTCGGGCAAACCATATCTACAATTTTGCCAAGTTTCATGTAAATCTATTCAGCCGTTCGAGCTAAAAGTGAGTCCAACCGCCCTATGGAAAAATGAATGGGAAAAACGCGTTTTGGGACCCCCCTTTGTTCTCGGCCCCCCCTTGACGAAACCCCACCAAATTTTCAGGGGCTGCTCAGAAAAAAAATGTGCCATTTTCCTGAAAATTTCAGCCAATTCCGTCCACAAACGCCAAAGTTATTAGACATAGAATTTTCAGAAATCCCATAGAGAAAAAATCCTAACTATATATACCCACTGGCTATCGCCAGTAGGTAATATACATATATAAACATATGTAATCTGCATATCTATATAAATATAAATGCATGCATACATATACATATATGCATACATATGCATGTTATTTACATGAAAGTTTTAAAAACACTAATAAAAGCAAAGCTAAAAAGCCACCTCATTACAAACAGAATGGCTTTAACTTAAACGAGGGCGAGATCTATTGCATTTTCAATGCTTGTTTACTTTGGTTCTATCAAGAAGGCATTCAGATGTGTCACACATTTGCCATAAATTCTGAATGTTAGCACTCTAGTTGCTCATTAGATCACTGTAGTAAAGCTAGTGCTCACCAGGGAAGTCTGCTGCTAATCATGGTTTGCAGCCATTTTCCCGCATTTTTTATCCCGCAGACTTTCAGTCCGCATACCATTATCCCGCAAGGTCATTGAGCTCGCATACCATTATCCCGCATTTTTTCAAAACGCATGTGCATTTATCGCGCATGCCTTTACAAAGAATTACGTTTTAAAGGCATGTATGGTAAATGCATTTGCGTTGTGAAAACCACGATGACGAGAGAGGTAAGTGGGTTTGTGTTAATTTTTTCGTGGGTTAGTGATTGTGTAGTGTAGTGTAGTGTTGTGTAGTGTAGTGTAGTGTTAGTGTAGTGTAGAGTTGTGGTGGTTGTTTAGTGTAGGGTCATGCTGGGGGTAGTGTTTTAGGGTTTAGGGTTGTGTTGTAGTGTTTGCGTAGTGAAGGGTCATGCTGGGGGTAGTGTTTTAGGGTTCAGGGTAGTGTTGTAGTGTTTGCGTAGTGTAGGGTCATGCTGGGGGTAGTGTTTTAGGGTTTAGGGTTGTGTTGTAGTGTTTGCGTAGTGTAGGGTCATGCTGGGGCTAGTGTTTTAGGGTTTAGGGTAGTGTTGTAGTGTTTGCGTAGTGTAGGGTCATGCTGGGCGTAGTGTTTTAGGGTTTAGGATAGTGTTGTAGTGTTTGCGTAGTGTAGGGTCATGCTGGGGGTAGTGTTTTAGGGTTTTGGGTAGTGTTGTAGTGTTTGCGTAGTGTAGGGTCATGCTGGGGTGTAGTATTTTAGGGTTTAGGGTAGTGTTGTAGTGTTTGCGTAGTGTAGGGTCATGCTGGGTGTAGTGTTTTAGGGTTTTGGGTAGTGTTGTAGTGTTTGCGTAGTGTAGGGTCATGCTGGGGGTAGTGTTTTAGGGTTTTGGGTAGTGTTGTAGTGTTTGCGTAGTGTAGGGTCATGCTGGGGTGTAGTGTTTTAGGGTTTTGGGTAGTGTTGTAGTGTTTGCGTAGTGTAGGGTCATGCTGGGGGTAGTGTTTTAGGGTTTTGGGTAGTGTTGTAGTGTTTGCGTAGTGTAGGGTCATGCTGGGGGTAGTGTTTTAGGGTTTTGGGTAGTGTTGTAGTGTTTGCGTAGTGTAGGGTCATGCTGGGGGGTAGTGTTTTAGGGTTTTGGGTAGTGTTGTAGTGTTTGCGTAGTGTAGGGTCATGCTGGGGGTAGTGTTTTAGGGTTTTGGGTAGTGTTGTAGTGTTTGCGTAGTGTAGGGTCATGCTGAGGGTAGTGTTTTAGGGTTTAGATTAGTGTTGTAGTGTTTGTGTAGTGTGGGGTCATGCTGGGGGTAGTGTTTTAGGGTTTAGGGTAGTGTTGTAGTGTTTGCGTAGTGTAGGGTCATGCTGGGGGTAGTGTTTTAGGGTTTAGGGTAGTGTTGTAGTGTTTGCGTAGTGTAGGGTCATGCTGGGGGTAGTGTTTTAGGGTTTAGGGTAGTGTTGTAGTGTTTGCGTAGTGTAGGGTCAAGCTGGGGTGTAGTGTTTTAGGGTTTTGGGTAGTGTTTGCGTAGTGTAGGGTCATGCTGGGGGTAGTGTTTTAGGGTTTAGGGTAGTGTTGTAGTGTTTGCGTAGTGTAGGGTCATGCTGGGGTGTAGTGTTTTAGGGTTTTGGGTAGTGTTGTAGTGTTTGCGTAGTGTAGGGTCATGCTGGGGGTAGTGTTTTAGGATTTAGGGTAGTGTTGTAGTGTTTGCGTAGTGTAGGGTCATGCTGGGGGTAGTGTTTTAGGGTTTTGGGTAGTGTTGTAGTGTTTGCGTAGTGTAGGGTCATGCTGGGGGGTAGTGTTTTAGGGTTTTGGGTAGTGTTGTAGTGTTTGCGTAGTGTAGGGTCATGCTGAGGGTAGTGTTTTAGGGTTTAGGGTAGTGTTGTAGTGTTTGCGTAGTGTAGGGTCATGCTGGGGGTAGTGTTTTAGGGTTTAGGGTAGTGTTGTAGTGTTTGCGTAGTGTAGGATCATGCTGGGGGTAGTGTTTTAGGGTTTAGGGTAGTGTTGTAGTGTTTGCGTAGTGTAGGGTCATGCTGGGGGTAGTGTTTTAGGGTTTAGGGTAGTGTTGTAGTGTTTGCGTAGTGTAGGATCATGCTGGGGGTAGTGTTTTAGGGTTTAGGGTAGTGTTGTAGTGTTCGCGTAGTGTAGGGTCATGCTGGGGTGTAGTGTTTTAGGGTTTTGGGTAGTGTTGTAGTGTTTGCGTAGTGTAGGGTCATGCTGGGGGTAGTGTTTTAGGGTTTAGGGTAGTGTTGTAGTGTTTGCGTAGTGTAGGGTCATGCTGGGGTGTAGTGTTGTAGGGTTTTGGGTAGTGTTGTAGTGTTTGCGTAGTGTAGGGTCATGCTGGGGGTAGTGTTTTAGGATTTAGGTTAGTGTTGTAGTGTTTGCGTAGTGTAGGGTCATGCTGGGGGTAGTGTTTTAGGGTTTAGGGTTGTGTTGTAGTGTTTGCGTAGTGTAGGGTCATGCTGGGGGTAGTGTTTTAGGGTTTAGGGTTGTGTTGTAGTGTTTGCGTAGTGTAGGGTCATGCTGGGGGTAGTGTTTTAGGGTTTAGGGTAGTGTTGTAGTGTTTGCGTAGTGTAGGGTCATGCTGGGGTGTAGTGTTTTAGGGTTTTGGGTAGTGTTGTAGTGTTTGCGTAGTGTAGGGTCATGCTGGGGGTAGTGTTTTAGGGTTTAGGGTAGTGTTGTAGTGTTTGTGTAGTGTAGGGTCATGCTGGGGGTAGTGTTTTAGGGTTTAGGGTAGTGTTGTAGTGTTTGTGTAGTGTAGGGTCATGCTGGGGGTAGTGTTTTAGGGTTTAGGGTAGTGTTGTAGTGTTTGTGTAGTGTAGGGTCATGCTGGGGGTAGTGTTTTAGGGTTTAGGGTAGTGTTGTACTGTTTGTGTAGTGTAGGGTCATGCTGGGGATAGTGTTTTAGGGTTTAGGGTAGTTTAGTTGTTTAGTGTATGCTAAAGGCATATTCGTTCTAAAAGTTTTCGTTATTTTAATTTGCGGCCTAATAGTACATGCAGGATTTTTTTTGCGGACTGATGGTATGCGGGATTTCGTCATATATTCGCTAATCATACTTTCTATGGCAAAATGAACCCCCTCATTTTGTTCCTTTTTAAATTAAATGTTTTAAGAGTTACCACTTTATTCCAATCAAGATGGCTTCAGGTGTGCCATACCTTTGTAATAAGTAGGACTGTTAGCACTCTAGTTGTTCTTTAGAACACTCTGGGACAATCTGTCATTGGGCTATAGTTGGGCTACATCTGGCTGATATTTGGGCTACATTTGGTTTTTTGTCTCTGGTGGCCATCTTTGGGCTACATTGGGCTACATTGGGCTACATTGGGCTACATTTGGGCTCCAACATATATATAGCCCAATGTAGCCCAATTTATATTTTTCAAAGTTAATTTTCGTAAAAACCACTGGAGCCTATATCTTGAGACATAGCAAAGGCACATCGGGCTACCAGTCCCTACAATTTTGCCAAGTTTGGTGTAAATCCATTCAGCCGTTCAGGCTAAAAGTGAGGCCAACCGCCCTATGGAAAATTGCATGGGAAAAACACGTTTTGGGACCCCCCTTTTTTCTTGGCCCCCCCTTGACGAAAACCCCCCAAATTTTCAGGGGCTGCTCAGAAACAAAATGTTCCATTTTCCTGAAAATTTCAGCCAATTCTGTCCTCATAAGCCAAAGTTATTCGACATAGAATTTTCAAAAATCCCATAGGAAAAAAATCCTAACTATATATACCTACTGGCTATCGCCAGTAGGTAATATATATATATATATATATATATATATATATATATATAACCGGGAACATTTAATATCATCTGAGGAATATATATTTCTACATGTGGAAAACCCGGTGATGCCCCACTTATACTTAATTCCAAAGGTACATAAAATGCGCCACCCAACTCCAGGCAGACCAATCATCTCTGCAATTAAAAGTATGGGTGAGAATGTTTCTCGTTATATTGATTACTTTTTTGCAAAGTCATGTCCAAAGTCTTGCCAGGTACATCAAAGACACCGGTGATTTTTTGTCTAAGCTCAGCACAATACAATGGCAAACAAACTGGTGTATGATTACATTAGATATTGAATCATTATATAAATGTATTGAACATTGTAAGGGCATCGAGGCTATCAAACATTATTTAGGACAAAAATCTTGTGAGTACTATGAACATAATCAAATGTTATGTGTTTTAGTAAATTGGTGACTCAATAACAATTTTTTTATGTACGGCAAAGACATTTGGAAACAGATTAGAGGTGTTGCCATGGGATCCTGCTTCTCCCCGAGCTACCCGTGTTTACACGTGGGCTGGTGGGAGGAGCGGGATCTTGTGGCAACACCAGGTTACAACAATGTTATACACTGGATGAGATTTATTGATGACGTCTTTTGTATATGGCAAGGCGACATTTTGAGTGCACAACAATTTGTCGAAGCTCTTAATACCAACACCAGCAATCTATTTTTCACGTCTAACATAAGCAGACAATTGGCCCAATTTGTCAGGAATCATTCAGTCAGTTCTCTATACAACACAGGACATTTCCGCTCCAAGAAGACATCCAGGGTTGTGGTGAAACCTAGGATGGTGAGCTTCTGGGTAAATGTGAATTAGTTTGGGATTTCAAGATGGTCGCCACTATTGCCGTGGTGACATAGCGGCGACGTTCTAGTCTCCAGCAATCTTGAAGAGCGAGAGCGCAGAGAACTGCGCACTTCAAAATAGACTTTACCGTGAGTGGCCGTAATTCAAGGCGCTCACAGGAATTTTTAGTTTCAGTGTTTTCTGTGACAATAATTCATAGTTCCGTTCCTGAATATCTTAGTCCAGAGTCGAAGTTGGTTGTAAGCTGTGAGAACCAAGACTGTGAACTGTTCTCGCCTTTCGACGTTTCAGTGAAGAGAAGTCCGTCGAGAGCAGGTTGCGCTTTGACAGCTATTCTAGCAAGAGTCTGAGGAGTTCTTGTGAGAAAGACTTTTCTGGACTTTTCCTGAGGAGAATTATCCTCAACTTTGCAGTTCCATCTCTTCAGCATGGACAAGGCTGCGAACGTCGGTGACAGTAAGCCGGCATACACCGGAGGACCAAGTAAGAACTTTCCAATCGCCTGGAAGACCTTCTAGTTTTCCCCAGAGCTCCCCCATTGCGCTGCCCTGTCTCTTCCCTCCCTCTCTCTCCTTCCCGGTTCCTTTTTGCGCGCTTCCTCCAAGTGTTCAAGACTGTCTCCATGAACTGCATGACCAATTCCACAATCTTGTGAACAGACTCCCATTTGAAAGCAACGTTATCATTGAAGAAGGTAGGCGAGGGAATACTGGGTTTAGCATCAGGGAACATCTCCTCTATTCAGTTACTAACGGGGTGTTCTCCTTTTTTCAGTACTATCCACTCCTTCATGGTAACCACCCGCAATCACATACAGAGAGGGGCAAGGCTCTAAAGACAACTGGTAGGATAAACTGGATTTGAGTATTATATGTCCTGGAAGCGTAGTTGGAGTTTCTGCATTGTCTTTCTCTCTTTCCTCTGTGCATTAGGAACCCAAGTGCAGTCCTGATCACCAATAGAATATAGAAGGACAAGTGGGTGAGAGTTGTCGTTGGAGTGTCTCTCTTTTCTGTCCACTTCCCCTTTCCCTGTCTCTGGTGCCGTTGCTCGTGAATCAGCATCACTGGGGATAGTGCATTGGGAGCGAGCATCGGTTCTGCCTCTGCGAAGAATCTGGGACCTGACAGTTTGAAGTGCCCAAGTGGTTCACTCGCCCAAGCAGAATGGTTGAAGAGTTTAGTCTAAAGTCCCTTGGGGAAATGTTAGCAGGGATTCAGAGAGAGATTGGAGCTGTGAGGGAGGAAAATAAAAATTTGAAACAAGAGTTAGTAGTTTCTCGTCAGGAAACCTTGCTGTTCTCCCGGAAGGTAGATGGGTTGGCAATGAGTAATCCCGTAGGGCCCTCCCCAAGTTCTAGCAAGAGTAACACAGAATCTGATACCAGAACGGTAGCGCAAGTTATTCATTCTGTTTCTCTCTTAATTCCGTTAGCGGCTCCGGAGTGATTTCATGGTGACCCTCAAAAGGCCCAGTTGTTTCTGACCCAATGTTCGTTACATTTTATGTGCCGTCCTACCCTTTTCCCTGATGCCCAGTCTAGAGTGGCGTTTGTCTTGTCATATCTGGGTGGGGACGCTGCAAATTGGGCAATGCCTTTGGTAACACGAGATGATCCCTTCTTGCATGATTTTGATCGATTTAAAACGGAGTTTCTCCGTATATTTGATAGAAGGAGGATATCTCAGGCTACTGATAATGAATTGCTTGAGCTCAGACAAGGTTCAGGAGATTTGTTTAAATATTAGGCACAGTTTAACAAACACATTGTCGAAACTCAATGGCCTGAGGAGAAGAGAGCAGCTTTGTTTTACCGAGGACTTCGGGATGAATTGAAGGATTCCTTAGCTCAGATACCTAACCGGCCAACTGAGCTTTCGACCTTGGTTGATTTGGTGTTGGAGCTGGATTTTTGTAGTGTGGAAAGAAAAGGTGAAAAGAAAAGAGATTTTCGAGTCAGTATTCCACGCTTTGACAGAATGAAGACTGAAGGGTCTAAGAGTGTCAGTGCTCAGTCGGACGTCGAACCAATGCAGATTGGAGCAGTTCGTGGACCCCTGAGTAAGGAAAAGAAAGAACAGAGAAGATTTAAGAGATTGTGTTTGTATTGTGGAATGCCGGTGCATTTTGTTAAAGAATGCACAAAGCGACCTAAGTTTCCGATGAAGGGAAACGCCATGAACCATCAGTAGAAGGGGTCGCTCTGATGGTGGAAGTTGAGAAGACGATCCCAGAAGGTCATTCGCTTTCGAACACGTTGCAGACTCTGATGCCTCGTCTTATCTTGCAGTTGACTTTAAAGTTTCGAGGTCAAGAAATTCCAGGAGTGGCGGTAATGTTAGACTCAGGGGCTACGGGCAATTTTTGCGACATCAAGTATGCCGAGCGAATGGGCATACAGTCCATCAGAAAAACTAAGAGTGAACCAGTGAGAGCGGTGGATGGAACCAACCTGTCTTCAGGCCCAATCACTTGTCACACCGAACCTGTGGAACTTTATCAAGCAGATGGCCATCACGAACAGGTGCAATTTAATCTGATTGATGCGCCGCAGTTTCAGTTGATCTTAGGCTTACCATGGCTTGCCTTGCACAATCCAACAATTGATTGGGAAAATTGGACGGTGAAGATGCAATCCGATTTTTGTCATGAACATTGTTATAGCCAGGACCCACCAAAGCTCATTCCGACTCAATCACAATTACTCTCGCATGGGGGCAGACCGTCAGTGTGATTACATCTGTGGAAATTCCAGCGGAATACCAAGAATACAAGTAAGTCTTTAATGAGAGGGAAGCTGAAGTATTACCTCCACATCGCTCTTATGATTGTACTATCGATTTGGAGCCGGGAGCAGTGCTTCCTTGTAGCAGAATCTATGCTCTTACTGAAAAAGAGAACCAATATCTGGGATATCTGGATCGTTATCTGGCAAATGGATTCATAAGACCCTCCCAATCCCCGGTCTCCTCACCATTGTTTTTTTATTCCTAAGAAGGAAGAGGGAACCTTAAGAATCTGTATTGACTATCGAGCGTTAAACCGAGCCACCATCAAAAATCGATATCCTTTGCCTTTAATTTCGGTCTTGTTGGATCAGATCAAAGATGCTCAGATCTTTACTAAACTGGATCTGCGTGGGGCCTACCATCTGGTGCGGATGAAGGAGGGACACGAATGGAAGACTGCATTCCGAACGAAGTTCGGTTTGTTCGAATACTGCGTGATGCCCTTCGGCCTTTGCAATGCCCCTGCTGTGTTCCAGCATTTTATTAACGATGTCATGGGAGATCTGATTGACAAGATTGCAGTGATCTATCTAGATGATATTTTGATTTTCTCTAAAGACCCTCAAGAACATCCAGAACATGTGAAGACGGTGCTGCATCGTTTACAAACTCATCATCTATTTGTAAAATTGGAAAAATGTACATTCAGTTCCAGTAGAGTGGAGTTTTCAGGATTCGTGCTATCTCCACAGGGAGTGATGATGGATCCGGGAAAAGTACGAGCTGTGGAGGATTGGCCGTCGCCCAAGGACGTGAAGGAGATTCAGAGATTTCTGGGCTTTGCTAATTTTTACCGTCGATTCATCTCCGGTTTCTCACAATTGATTGTCCCAATTACTCGACTTCTCAAGAAAGGGGTGAAATTCCAGTGGTCCAGTGAGGCAGAGAATGCTTTCGTTACCTTGAAGAAGAGTTTCACGTCCGCTCCACTCTTACGTCATGCTGATCCAGCGGAACCTTTCTTTGTGGAAGCAGACGCTTCGGATCAGGCGATTGGAGGGGTCTTATCGCAGAGACATCCAGATACAGGACAACTGCATCCCATAGCTTTTCGATCACGAAAACTGAATGCAGCGGAAATCAACTACACTATTGCTGAAAAAGAGCTTTTGGCAGTGAAGGATGCCTTCGAAGACTGGAGACCTTATCTTTTGGGAGCTCGACATAAAGTAACCGTGTTCACGGATCACAAGAACCTGCAATTCTTGAAAACGGCAAAGACCTTAACCCCCCGGCAGCTACGTTGGTCTCTCTATTTTTCTGGCTTTGATTTTGTTATTACTTATCGACCAGGCAGCAAGAATGGGAAGGCAGATGCATTGTCGCGAATTGATACTGTAGAAACGCAGCATTTGGTGGAGGTTCAACCAATTACTCCGGAGACTCAAGTTATCTGCACAGTCACCTTGGATGGATTTCAAGAAGAAGTCAAGAAAAGTCTATCTGCAGAAGAAATCAAGGCTTGGGTAGCTCAAGATCCAGAACGCAAGTGTTACCAACAGTTGCCATACTATCGAGAAGCATTATATCTCCCAACTCTGTCCTTACAAGAAAAGGCCTTGAAGATGTGCCATGATCAACCATTAGCTGGACATAAGGGCATTATGAAAACTCTAGATCTGGTTCAGCGTTATTTTTGGTGGCCTGAGCTGTCTGCCTCTGTCAAGCAGTAGGTGTTGTCTTGTGATCTATGTGCCCGAAGTAAAGCTACACGACAAGTTCCACAGGGTATGTTACAACCCCTACCAACTCCTACCTGTCCGTGGCATACTGTATCCATGGATCTTATTGTAGATCTGCCCCTTAGCAAAGGGTTTAACACCATTTTGGTTTTTGTGGATACCTTCTCCAAGATGTGCCATTTTGTCCCCCTGACTGGACTCCCTTCTGCAAAAGAGTTGGCGAGATTATTTGGGGAATACGTAGTGAGGTTACATGGAGTTCCCAAGATAGTAATTTCTGATCGGGGGGCTCAATTTGTTTCCCACTTCTGGAAGGCCTTTCTTCATGGGTTAGGGGTTGAGCCTAGGTATTCTACAAGTTATCACCCAGAGACTGACGGTCAAACTGAGCATCAAAATCAGGACCTTGAACATTATTTAAGACTGTTTCTTATGGATCAGGGAGGAGAGTGGGCTGATCAGTTGTGGATGGCTGAGTTCGCATGTAATAATGCGAAAAGTGCATCTACAGGCTATTCCCCTTTCTATGTCAATTATGGTAGACATCCTAACCCCTTTTGTGTTCAGGAGGAATTGGGGGTGCCAGCAGCAGGGGAGTTGTTGAAATATATGTCTTCCCTTCACAAATCGGTAGAAGAGAATTTAATTCAGGCTAAAGAGAAGTACAAGCAATATGCAGATAGACACCGTAAACCAGCTCCAGAGTATCAGGCAGGTGACAGGGTGTGGTTGTCCACTAAGCATTTGCATCTCAAGGGGAATAGGAAGTTTCAGCCTCGGTTTGTGGGTCCATACTTAATTGAAGAGGTTCTGGGTCCAGTCACTGTGAAATTAAAACTTCCTCCTACCATGAAGATTCACCCAGTCTTCCATGTGTCCTTGTTGAAGAAGACTTCCCCTCTGGTTAGGATAGAGAAGCCTCCTCCTCCACTTCTTGTTCAGGGACATTCTGAATATGAGGTCAAAGGTGTTCTGGACTCCTAGATCCGTTCCAATAAGTTGTTTTATCTGATGGATTGGAAAGGATATGGTCCGGAAGATCGTTCCTGGGAAAGAGCTGAAGATGTTCATGCTTCTCAGTTAGTCAAACGCTTTCATTCTCAGTTCCCATCCAAGCCAGGACCGCTGTCTCGGTCTTTGCGAGGGGGTACTGTCAGGAATCATTCAGTCAGTTCTCTATACAACACAGGACATTTCCGCTCCAAGAAGACATCCAGGGTTGTGGTGAAACCTAGGATGGTGAGCTTCTGGGTAAATGTGAATTAGTTTGGGATTTCAAGATGGTCGCCACTATTGCCGTGGTGACATAGCGGCGACGTTCTAGTCTCCAGCAATCTTGAAGAGCGAGAGCGCAGAGAACTGCGCACTTCAAAATAGACTTTACTGTGAGTGGCCGTAATTCAAGGCGCTCACAGGAATTTTGAGTTTCAGTGTTTTCTGTGACAATAGTTCCGTTCCTGAATATCTTAGTCCAGAGTCGAAGTTGGTTGTAAGCTGTGAGAACCAAGACTGTGAACTGTTCTCGCCTTTCGACGTTTCAGTGAAGAGAAGTCCGTCGAGAGCAGGTTGCGCTTTGACAGCTATTCTAGCAAGAGTCTGAGGAGTTCTTGTGAGAAAGACTTTTCTGGACTTTTCCTGAGGAGAATTATCCTCAACTTTGCAGTTCCATCTCTTCAGCATGGACAAGGCTGCGAACGTCGGTGACAGTAAGCCGGCATACACCGGAGGACCAAGTAAGAACTTTCCAATCGCCTGGAAGACCTTCTAGTTTTCCCCAGAGCTCCCCCATTGCGCTGCCCTATCTCTTCCCTCCCTCTCTCTCCTTCCCGGTTCCTTTTTGCGCGCCTCCTCCAAGTGTTCAGGACTGTCTCCATGAACTGCATGACCAATTCCACAATCTTGTGAACAGACTCCCATTTGAAAGCAACGTTATCATTGAAGAAGGTAGGCGAGGGAATACTGGGTTTAGCATCAGGGAACATCTCCTCTATTCAGTTACTAACGGGGTGTTCTCCTTTTTTCAGTACTATCCACTCCTTCATGGTAACCACCCGCAATCACATACAGAGCGGAGCAAGGCTCTAAAGACAACTGGTAGGATAAACTGGATTTGAGTATTATATGTCCTGGAAGCGTAGTTGGAGTATCTGCATTGTCTTTCTCTCTTTCCTCTGTGCATTACGAACCCAAGTGCAGTCCTGATCACCAATAGAATATAGAAGGACAAGTGGGTGCCAGTTGTTGTTGGAGTGTCTCTCTTTTCTGTCCACTTCCCCTTTCCCTGTCTCTGGTGCCATTGCTCGTGAAGCGGCGTCACTGGGGATAGGGCATTGGGAGCCAGCATCGGTTCTGCCTCTGCGAAGAATCTGGGACCTGACACAATTTTTAGATGTCCAAATTGACATCATTGGGAGTAACATCATGACTTCTTTATATCGTAAACCCACCGCTGGCAACAGCATACTGCATGCCAGCAATGGACACCCCCGACACGTAATGGAAAGTATACCGTTGGGGGAACTTTTGAGACTGAAACGAATCTGCAATAGCGATGAGAAATTTGATGAGGGCGCTACCGCCATGATGGAACGTTTGAGGGCCAGGGGCTACAGTGAGACCACCCTTTCCAAGGCACTAATAAAAACTCAGGAAAGGTCTAGAACATCTCTCTTGTCACCAAAGCCTCTAGAGGCGGCACATCTTGATCAATCACCCAGGCTCATTATTACCTATAGCCGCCAACAAAGGCAAATCAAATCCATCATCAACAAGCATTGGCCCATTTTGAAAACAGATGGTGTGTTAAGTTCAAGAGTTTCAGACAGACCTATTGTCACCTTTAAGAAAGCCTACATCATGCACAGCAAGCTAGTCAAATCAAGTCCAGAGCTAGTCAGTGGCAGTGACTGGCTCACCAGGAAGGGCTTTTTCAAATGCAGCTCATGCCGTGCATGTAAATTCGGGCAAAATACCACCCATTACGACAATCCGTTTTCTGGCACTAAGACAGCAATAAAGGGCAATTTCAACTGCCGCACGGAGTTTGCTGTATATGTCCTGACCTGCACCTGCGGCTTGAGCTATGTAGGTAGCACTAGGTCGCAGGTGCACATGAGGATATTGCAGCATCTTCGTGCAATAGTAAATCATGATTCAGCCTACCCCGTGGCACGGCACTTTGACTCGGTGCACGCCAGGGATCTGGCGTGTTTGAGTTATTTTGTCATTGATGCAGTGCCCCCGTTGAGACGGGGTGGCGACAGGGACAAATTACTCAGAAGGTTGGAGACCCAGTACATCGTGGCGTTGGACAGTAAACAACCTTACGGTCTCAACGCCACAGAGGACTTACACAATTTTTTATAAGTGTCTCCCCCAGTACCGTCTTTGGAGGTGGAGTTTTTTCTGGGTAATGGATTTTACAAGTCTTGGTTACCTCATTATTGGGTTTTGGATTCACGCTGTATTCCGATTCCAACATCAATAGCCCACTGAGCAAACAATTCTAATTCACACGGCAGAGGTATATTACCTTGAATACATCTGATAATATTTTTATAACACGTGTGTATATGGAATTTGCAACATCTCTCTTTTAAAGATTATATATAACGCGGAAAATTAAATATTCATTATCAGCTTTATTTTTTCACTCACTTTTAGCACATGTACATATGAGCACAAATCAATGTGGTGTTTATTGCACATTATATATATATTTTTTTGTATATAATTGTACATAGGTCTTGATATTTATGATATATGTAAATTCATGAAATTTGAGTTTTTAATAAATATTTTAGACATCAGCTCGTGGGTATCACAAAGTGAGTTGTCACAGAAATGTTTCCATCACATGACAAAGTGGATCAAGCCTTTAATGTAAAGTATTAATCTGGTTGTTAGTTTACATGAATTTGCACTAGTCACGTATATACCTTGGGATATCTGCATTAAAGCAGTAAGAACAAAGCACCAGTCACTTTAACAGCCCTTATTTTGGGTATCTGCATTCATGCAGTCATGATATGTGTTAAGGCCATCTATGAGATTTGTGCAATGTTTTCGGGTAGGAAATAATTATATTTTATAAATGTTACAATGTACATTTGTAAAATTTAAGACGCAATACATTTTATAAAAACAAAAACTGAATTGTTTTATATACTGTATTATTTTTCATGCTATGTTGTGATTTAGCAATTACAACAAGAAAAGTCATCTGTTTTCCCATCCACAATCTAGCACCCATTTCTATGTTTATTTTCACTGTCATGTGATGCACGACAGGAGGTGTGCCCCTTAGGAAGGGTCAGGAAGGGTCAGGGAAAGAAAGCATATAAAAATAACAGGCTGACTGTTCTAACGGTGTGTGAACAAGAATACATGGTACTCGAAACGCTTCATTTGAAAGGTCTCAAATAAAATCCAACATCTTGCCTGAAAACGTGGGGTCTGTTTTCTTCTTTCGCTACGCTGTCGGCGTGGAGGTTTGAGGATTTGCTCTGCATATATACATATATATATTCAATGAAAAAACCATAGGTTATAGACCATATATAGTTAGGAATTAGCATTTACAAAACCTTGAAAATTCACTGAAAAAACCATAGGTTATAGACCATATATAGTTAGGAATTCGCATTTACAAAACCTTATTTTACTCACACAAAACCATTGAAATTCCATATATAGTTAGTTGCACTAACTATATATCGCGCACCCGCAATCCACTGCTGATGATGTCACATATTACATCATTCATGACATGGTCAGTGACATCACTGATGACATCACTGATGACATCTCAAATGACATCACTGATGACATCACTGATTTTTTTTTTTTTTTTTAAACTCTTTATTCGTGACTGTTACAGGATGTCTTACATTTCTGTACATTTTCTTATCGTAACATACATCAGTCTTTTCCATTTTCAAACCCAGAAGCTTGTGGGATCAGTGCATTTCAGTTTCAAATTGCTTATCAGAGCATCCCCAGGATGGTTCCCATATGTACCCCGTACCCTCCAGGATTGTGTCCGTCGTAAGTAGCATACCCCAACTGTCCCCTCCTCCCCAACCGCCCGCCCACCCCCTGTCTCCTGGTCGTCCTCACTCGTACACTCCACATCCCGGGTCAAGGTGGCACTATGTGTGTCTGAAGTGGTAAAAGCCGTAGGTCTGGTCTAGCCGATGTGAGTCACATTGGTGCCCTGTAGGCCTCGTCCCCCTCCCGCCATCTTTGCGAGTTCATCCCACCGGGCCTCCCGAGCAGTCCAGGTCTATCTCCTCCAGGTCTACCATCATTAAGTCCCAATCCTGAGCTATAGGATATTTGCGCAGGCCCTTGCTCTCCTCGTCTCGCAGCGCCGCGGATTCTGCCTTGCCCCACTTCAGCAAGTCGCTGCGCCACGTTTCTATCTGCGGGGCCCTGGGTGACTTCCATCTCATGGTGAGCACCCTGATCGCCAGCACCAGTGCCAGGTCCGTAAACCTCAGCTGTGCCTTGCATGTCTTGGGCCGCTTTCTATTCCCCAACAGGCATGGTAACGCTCCCTCAGGGATTCGGAGTGTTGTTATGGAGTGTAGTGTATGTTTGATCGTTCCCCAGTAAGAGTGTAACTTCGGGCATGTCCACAGCATGTGGAGAATATGTGCCTCATCCTGGTAACATCTCGGGCAGCAATGTGCGGTGGCAGGGAACATCCGATGCAGCCTCTGGGGAGTAAGGTAAGCTCTGTGGAGAACCATGGCCTGTATGAACTGAAACTTAACATTCCTAGACACCCGTCTATGATGGCCTAAAATAATTTTCCACTCCCCGTCTGTAATGTCTTCCCCTGAGTCTGCAGTCCAGGACTCCCTAAGTGTAGCAATCGGTGAAGGTACATGTTCCCTGATGCCAGTGTATAGCCATTTCACTAGGTGTCTCCCCGCTCCCATGTAGTGTAAGAGATGTACTAATTCATGCTGTTCCGGTTTCGTCCTTTGCGGGGCCCAAGCCCGTCTGACATAGTGCGTCACCGAGGCGTGCAGTAGGTAGAAGCGTGAAGGTGCTCCCGTGGCCTGCACAAATGAGTCATGTTCCAGCAAGGTGTCATCGCCGAACAGGTCTCCCACCCTGTCCACTCCTGTCTCCGCCCAGGGTCGCAATCTGCGCCGTGTTAAGGTCCCCTGCGGTGTCGGGAGTCCCAGTAGTGGTATGTTGTCTGCATATGGGGGGGTCCCATTCGAGTACGACAGCGCTTTCTTCCAGCAGGTCAAGGCCACGTGCAGGAGGGGGTGGCAGTCCCCAGGAATTCTAGCATTGGGCAAGAGGAGGGAGTGCAGGTCTCCCCGCGCCAGTTTGTCCTCCGTGTAAGCGATCTCATGCAAGTCCCTGCCCCCCACCCATCGGGTCAGCCATTGGAGTTGGCTGGCGTAGTAGTAACTGCGCAGGTCCGGCACTCCCAGTCCGCCCTGCCTAGTATGTAGTTGCAGTTTTTTAAGGCTGATCCGCCTCCTCCCCGAGCCCCAGATAAGGGTGATCAATAATGTATCCAGTGAGGTAAATATCTGACGCGGCAGCAGAACCGGTAGGTTCACAAAATAATACAGAATGCGGGGAAGGAGGACCATCTTCGAGACCGCCACTCGTCCCATTACCGATAGGGGCAAGGATGTCCAGAATCCCACGCTACCTCGTATGCCAGTAATGGCCTTACGGATATTACCGTCAATCTGGGCCTCCGGGTCCCGGTAGACCTGTATTCCAAGATACTTGAACGTGGTCGGTGCCACTTGTATGTCGTAGGCCCCGAACTGTATGAGGGGAGGTCGTTGGCCATCTCGAAAGAAGAAGCCCAGGGATTTCCCTGGATTTATAGCCAGCCCAGATATGTCCTCAAATCGCCTGAAGATATCCGCCAGAGACGAGTGGTCTCCCCGCAGGTTTCGGAGGAACACCAGGATGTCGTCGGCATATATTGAAGTCATGTGGTCGGTGCCCCCCACCGGTATGCCGTCCTCCGCAGCTCTGTTGCGAAGCGCAATAGCCAGGGGCTCCAGCGTCAACACAAACAGTAGTGGCGACAATGGGCAGCCCTGACGGGTGCCCCTGTGGACTCCATAACTGTCCGAAGTGTGCCTTCCTGTGCGCGCCCTGGCCGTCGGACCCGTATATAATAAACGGATCCATTTGATCAGGGCTTCCGGGAAACCAAAGCGGTGTAAGACTTCGAACATGAAATTCCACGTCAAAGAGTCAAACGCCTGACGGAGGTCTAGGGCTATGCAGCCCGCGTGTGGCAGATTGTGGGGTGTAGTTGTCATGAGGGCGTGGAGTCGCCTCGAGTTTTGGGAGGTACTCCTCTCCGGGAGGAAGCCGCATTGATCGGTATGGATCAGGCCAGGGAGGTGATGTTGGATCCTCAAGGCAATAGCTTTACTGAGAATCTTATACTCCGTGGAGAGCATAGAGAGGGGCCTGTAGTTACCTACATCCTGAGGGTCCCTACCGGGTTTCGGGATCGAAATCACCAAGGCCTGCATGGTGGTAGCCGGGAGATGGCCAGCCTCGTACGCAGTGAGGTATATTTTCTCCAGAACAGGGGCCAACACATCAGTATATGATTGATAAAATTCCCCTGGTAGGCCATCCATACCCGGGGTTTTACCCCGGTTAAGTGAGTGGATCGCTACCTTTATTTCCTGCTGTGTTATAGGCCCGGCTAGAGCCGCCTGGACTCCCGGGGCCAGCACTGGGAGCGTCAAGTCATCCAGGAATTCCGTCATTTCGTCCCTGTCCTCGACAGAGGGGGGAGCATAGAGGGTCTCCAGGTGTGTCTTAAACACAGTATTAATACCCATTTGAGTGTGTATCAGATCACCTGCCGCGTTCCGGATAGACGTTATTGTAGGGCTCTCAGGGGCATCCCGGACCAGCCGGGCGAGCAGAGCACCGGACCTATCTGCCTCTGACTGTTGCCGTTTCAAATAGGCTCCGTAGTCCATCACCCTCAGGGTCTCCAGTAGTTCAGCATGTTCGATATTACACTGCTGCAGATCCGGTCGGCGGTCAGGGTCCTGCCCCACCGCGTTTTCCAGGTCACTTAACCGCGTCTCTACCTCGCACAGTTTACTATGAATCTCCTGTCTGGCTCCCACCAGGCGGCCTATAGCAGCCCCCCGAATTACGGTTTTCATTGCGTCCCACACCACTAAGTTCGAGGACGCAGAGTCCCAGTTTGTATCGAAGTAGCCAGTTAAGGCCTCAGCTATATATGAGTGAAACGGGCCATCCGCAAGCAACGCAGGGTTAAGCCTCCAGGTAGGGACAGGCGAGGGTATTCTACCCCAGTGTAGGTCGAGTGTCAACGGCCGGTGGTCCGAGAACGTTTTAGCCAGATAATCTGCTGCGTCGCATCTGGCCGCGAGGGAGCTGGAGCATACAAATCTGTCCAGTCTGGTGTGCAGGTGGTGTACAGGGGAGTAGTATGAATATTCTTTATGTGTCGGGTGCAATGTGCGCCAGGTGTCAACCAATCCCCAGCCCCGAAGCCATGTTCCAAACAATTCAGATAGTTTATGTGTTCCCGCTGCCTGAAGGGGGGGGTGTGACCTATCAAGGGTCACGTCTAAGACCATGTTCCAGTCACCTCCCAGGATCCAGGGGACGTCCGCCCAGTCCGCCAGAGCCCGGCCCATCTTAGCTAAAAACTTATCTTGGTCGAAATTCGGGGCGTAGATGCTGCCCAGCACTACCACTTCCCCGTCTAGGGTACCTCTCACTAGTACGTAGCGTCCTTGGTCGTCAGTCCGCCTCTCCAGTTCCACAAAAGGAGTACCATGACGTACCCATATCGTGGCCCCTCTGGAGAATGCAGAGTACGTGGTAGAGAATACAGTGCCTCTCCATTTCTTCCGCAGCAGGAGTGCTTCGGAGTGTGTCAAGTGTGACTCCTGCAAGAACACTATATGTGCCTTTTGTCGCAGCAGGAAAGCATGCACCCTGTGTCTCTTCTGCACTGCCCCCAGCCCTCTCACATTCCAGGTGACCAGCCTATACCTACCCTGTACGTCAGCCATAACCCCGTGTAGGTGTCGCAATGAGTGTTCCCATATGTCCCAGTGAGTGACTCGCCCGTGTCAACCAGGAGACAGTACCCACCCTATCCCAAACCCCAACTGTGGAGGCGCAGCCTCTGAACTCCGCTGTGCCGAACAATAAACTGTATAACATAATAAAACAGATAACGTTGCATACGCTAGTGGGGGGTCGGTCAAGCTCTGGCCGTGTCCTTAGTGCCATGTCCGATCAAGCCGCCGGCTCAACGGCGCCGCTGGGAGAGTTCCATCAGCATTATTCGACAAGTGTAGCCACATCTCGTGGTAGGGGGGGGGGAAGAGGAAGGGGGCAGGGGGGGGGGGGGGGAAAATACAGGGGTGGCCCCATACTGGTGCAGCCAGTGAACAGCTGCCAAGCGCCACAGGATCATAGGAGATACAGGGTTCATATCTCGCAGTCTTCACACCCGAGGCTCCCACCCCACCCAAGGGTGGGGCACGTAGTGTCCGCCATCAGAGAAGGGCCACCCATATTGCCAGAGCAAACACAGTCCATCTCTCTCCCCCTCCCCCCACCGCCCCCCCCAATCTGCACATAAAAGGATATTGTGGTGTACTCAAGCTTTTTAGGTCCAGTCCACAGGAGATATTACTCTTGGGCATTGTCCATGAGATCGTCCGCGGTTCCAGGTGTCACCGTCGGGAACAGGACCATACTATTGTCCGAGTCCGAGTGGACTGTGCTATCTTCGGTATCCGTATGAATTGTCTCCCGGTCCTCCCTGAAGGTGCCCACCGCTGCCACTGCCTCCATCTGTCCCTGCTTTTGCTGATGGGCAGTCGGTTTACGCTGTCTTGGGTGAGTGCGTCGGGCGCCGTCCCCGTTGTCTTCCTGATTCTGGCCAACTTTGGACTCAGCATCCGTAGAATCCTGTGTTGGGTCCAGCCGTTCCTCAATGTCCATCACCTCCATCCACTCTTCCACATCTGTGGGACTTTCGAAAAAGTGAGTTTTCTTGTCATGGATCACCTTCAGGCGCGCAGGGAACAGTAAGGCATACCGTAACTTCGCCTTTTGGAGTTTCTGTTTCACCTCATAGTATGATGACCGTTGTTTTTGCACTTGAGTGGTGTAGTCTGGGTATAATGATATTCTTTTATTCTCCCACGGTATGACCGATTTTATTCTGGCCTGGTTCAACAGCATGTCTCTGTCCCGGTAATTCAGGATCCGGACAATGAGCGGTCTTGGCGGTTGGCCCGGTTTAGGTTGTCCTGTTGGGATCCTATGGGCTCTCTCGACACAAAAGAACGGTGAAAGGCCTTCAGGGGCGACGTTATCTTGGAACCATTGTTCCATGAACTCCGCCGGACGGGATCCCTCGCTTCGTTCCGGCAGGCCAATAACGCGGATGTTATTGCGTCGATTACGCCCTTCCGCATCCTCCACGCGGTCCATCAGGGTCTTGACTTGACGCTGAATCAGCTGGATAGAGTCCGTGTGCTCCGCCACCGCCGGGGCAATTTCAGCCAGCGACAGACCATGATCCTCCACTTTGTCCGCTAATTTCTCATGGTCCGCCTTAAGCAAGGAGAGATTAGTGGTGAGGGTACCCATCTGCGTCTCCATCACAGCTCTGGAGTCCCTGATCTCTTTAAGTATAAGGTCCAGCTTATCACCTTGCTGACTCTCTGAAAGGGTGGAAGCCAGCGTCAGTGGCGCAGAGCCCCCGGGGTTCACACCTGGAGCAGGGCCCATGCCTGGCCCCTCCTTGCCCTCCGCGTTCTTCAAGCCTTTGCGCCCCATGTTAAGCGCCCGGTGTCCAGACGGCGGTAGGGTCGCGTCCGCAGGCGATCTCCAGCCGTCCGAGGTTCGTCTGTTGCCCCCCTGCAGGTCGCCCCCAGCATCCACTACCTGGGGTAGCCGGCGAAGGCCGCCTTGGCCCTGTTAAGGGGGGGGGGGGGGGGGCTCAGCTAATAGGGGCGTCGGGGCCCACCGCAGCGCCGCTCACCCTGAGGCGCTATCTCCTTCTCTCTCCTGCCAGCTCACAGCAAGGGCCCAAGAACAGCAGCAGGATCTAGTGGGTGCCACCCCGTCCGGATCAGCCACACCGGTCCGGTGCCTCGTGATTGGGGCCCAGCCGGCAATGGAGTAGTTATGTCGCTCCGGGGGTAGGATCAGCTCCCCTCCAGGCGTCCCAGTCTCCAGCTCGCCCCAGGGGGAGGCCCAGGCACCACCTCGCTGCAGCCGGGCTATCAGGGCGTCCCGGCCGGACCCGTTCCTCAGTCCAGGGGTCCCTGCCGAATGTAGTCCGCCCTCAGCTGGATGTGGGGCAGCAGCGCCACACCTGGCCCCTCCGCACCTCCCCGGACCTCTCACCTTCGGCCCTCGCGGGCAGGGGGTAGCTCAGCCGGCGGGAACACACGGGTCACAGCACTCCGGCGCCTCAGTCCGCCGCTCAAGGCCGTCCGCAGTCTCCGTCCTTTCCCCCGGCACCCGGGGTCGCAGGGTGTCGCCTGCCTTTCTCGGCTGTCGCGGGGTCGGGGTTCCCGATCCAGGGGTGCACTTCCGGTCACGGGGCCCCCGGCGCGCCGCCACCTTCCAGCCCTCGTCCTCCGGGCACCGCTGCTACTCGAGTCCCCCGGTCCGCAGCGTGACACCAGGCCTCACCCCCGACCACGGCGTAACTCCGAGGCACCAGCCGCCAGAGCCCCAGGATTTGCAGCGAGGCAGGCGGGGTGCAGGATCTGTAGGACACAGCTGCACTCAGACTGAATCGGCCCCTCGGCGTGGGCGACAGGATCGTTTCTCCCCCAGCGGCATCGGAGCACTAGCAAACTCCGTCCGCCATGTTGGCCAGCTAGCCACGCCCCCATGGCCTGATGACATCACTGATGACAACATCCAGTGACTGTATGTTTCTGTAAAGTTAAAATATGTCTTACATATTGAAGAATGAGTGGATGTATAAGTGTCTGGATGAAGGATTTAGTAGGTGCATGACTGACTGTATGAGTGAGTGATTAAATGTGTCTCACTGAGTGCATGGGTTAGTGACTAAACTGTCTTAATTTGTGCATCATTATGTCTGTTGTTCTGTAAACTGTGCATGTGTTGATCAGTAGCTATATGAGTAACTATATGGGATATTGATTGGTTGCCCATTATTTGTATGGGAGACTGAGTGTATGTGTGGGTGGCTGGGAGGTGTATGACTCTGTGCATTGATGTGTGAGCAGTTGATTCACTAGATGTATGGGTTCAAAAGTGCATGTGGAAACAGCTGTATGAGCGGTTGACTGTGTGCATGAGTGTATTGGTGAGTGAATGGATATCTCAGTGCTACATGTTAAAGTAAGTACATATGTAAAACACAGTACATGTAAGAGTTGACATATATAAATAACTCTGCATAAGAGCCAGTGAATGTGTGAGTGGCTGTATGGATCATTGTGAACTTGTATCAGGGATTGTATAAGAGAGTAAATATGAGTTAGTATATGTTTGAATAAGTAAGGTGTGTATAACTGTATAGTTGAGGAAATGGAGGTGTGATTGATTCTTTGCATGACTGACTAGGTGTGTGAGTAACTCCATGGATGAGTGACAGTCTGTGAGTGTCTGTTTACACTGATTGTATCTAAGGTTATATTAGAGTCTGAAGAGGTTCATCGTATTATCACATGAATGATATCATCAGTGATGTGATCAGTAATGTCAAATGAGATGTCATCAGTGATGTCATCAGTGATGTCATTTGAGATGTCATCAGTGATGTCATCAGTGATGTCACTGACCATGTCATGAATGATGTAATATGTGACATCATCAGCAGTGGATTGCGGGTGCGCGATATATAGTTAGTGCAACTAACTATATATGGAATTTCAATGGTTTTGTGTGAGTAAAATAAGGTTTTGTAAATGCGAATTCCTAACTATATATGGTCTATAACCTATGGTTTTTTCAGTGAATTTTCAAGGTTTTGTAAATGCTAATTCCTAACTATATATGGTCTATAACCTATGGTTTTTTCATTGGATTTCAATGGTTTTTTAAAAGCTAATATCTGTAGCTGTAAAATGTATTCTTCTTTAAATCTTAAAATATATTTTACATGTTTTTTAGACAATTTTTTTTTTAAAATTTTTTTATGTTTCGCTCCCAGTCCGCGAACCGGTCAGCTTCCCGTTAGCTCAATTTAAAGCCGCGGCTCGGTCCGCGAACCGGTAAACGTTCCTTTAGCGTAACTGTTACGTTAGCATGACGTTTTGCGTTGTCGCATAATACGTCATTGGACGCGCCAAGTTAGCGGACCCGGAAGCGGACCGGAAAGCGGAGCAAAGCGCGAAACGTAAACACAGCAGGTCATGTGACTCGGTAATAACACTTTTCATTGGTTCATTTCACTTTTGGTTTCCTAATGATGTAACACTAGGTCATGTGATCTAAAATTAACACTTTTCATTGGTTTAGAACTTTTGCTTTTCCCAAATGATGAAAACCCCTCCTTCTTTCCTCACTCTGACTTTCATCTTGGTGAGAGAAAGTCCCTTTTTCATTGTTGAGCAATGGCTTCAATAGTTGCTTTAGCTAGTGTACCCCCACCACCACCTCCACCTCCTCATGGGAAGAGAGGACCACCTGCTCAAGCAATCATAGAAGAAGAGGAAGATCAAGAAGAGGAGGAAGAACAGGAAGAGCCTGAGTTTTTGCCAGAGGAGCCCAGGAGATACAATAGAAAAGAAAACTACATCTGGCAATTTTTTAAATTTCCAGAAGGGCAAAAAAAAGTCAATGCCAGATATGTGTTTTGCCGTATTTGCGACGATCGACTTTCAAGGGGGACTGACAAGAAATACAGCTTCGGAAATTACACGATGCACAGGCATATGAGTAGGTGGCACCCAAACAATTATAGTGCTGCCCAGCTTCGTGATGAACAGCAAAATCCCCCGGCAATGGCGAGAAGATCTGTTGTCCAAGAAGTATCGGGACCAGAGGCGAGGGAGGTGGTCCCGAACATTCAAATGGACTTGGGGGAAGTAAAGCAAGTGTGCGTGCGGTGTAACCAATTAATATGCTACCGAGAAAGTAGCATTACTCTTATAGTGAAAGCTATCAATAATCATGTTTGCCCGAAACGCCCCAAAAAATAAATTCTTCTTTTTTTCGTTGCTCCTGTTGAGCCCTTTTCAATTAATCATTTTTGTTTCCCCCCTCCCCCCCAAAAAACAAAAAAATTACAAAATGTTCAGAAAAAACAAAAAATATATAAAAAATGTTCAGAAAAATAATAAAAAAAATTTAAAACAACAAAAACCAAAAAAAAAGTTCTTTTCAGAACTACCTCCCCATTATAAAAAAAATTGGTAGAATTTTTGAAACTTTGCCAACCTCTATTTCTTTTAGTTCGCTCCCAGTTCGCACTCCGGTACGCGAACCAGGAGCGACCCAAAAATTTTTTTTTTTAAAAAGAACAGTAAGTATAAGGGAAGGAAACAGACAGTTATGTTACAAGAAAGACAGCTATAGGGAGTAAAGAAAAGATACTGTTACCCGCAATCCACTTCTGATCATGTCACATATTACATCATTCTTGACATGGTCAGTGACATCATCAGCAGTGGATTGCGAGTAACAGTATCTTTTGTTTACTTCCTATAGCTGTCTTTCTTGTAACATAACTGTCTGTTTCCTACCCTTATACTTACTGTTCTTGTTTTAAAAAATTTTTTGAGATCATTCAGAAACAGTAACATTAATAGAGACAGAATGAGTGAATAAGAATGAAGAAGTATGAGAAGAGAGGGACTGAGAAAAAT
This sequence comes from Lissotriton vulgaris, assembly GCF_964263255.1. Classification (NCBI taxonomy): domain Eukaryota; kingdom Metazoa; phylum Chordata; class Amphibia; order Caudata; family Salamandridae; genus Lissotriton; species Lissotriton vulgaris. Next base: position 595,513,151 of record NC_141693.1, read on the forward strand.
ACTGGAAGGAGTAGAATGAGTAAGTAATAGAGAAAGGAATGAGGGAAGTAGCAAACGCAGGAAAGTAAGGATTAAAGAAATGAAGCAGTAGAACTAATAGATGTTAAATGTGATAGATTAAATGATTGATTCAGGATGACGATAAGGTGTGTCCTCTCCAAAAGTTTGTTTAAGGTGAGGCCTACTCAGGGTTGCATATCAAATTTATGCTTGTTGAAGAATACAGAGGAGATAATACATGTGAAGGCCTACCATTGAAGTAAAAAATGTCCACTTCACTCTTGAACAACGGCCAGACCTCTTCTGTGTCCATCGACAGACCTAAACTTCATCTGCACAATGTCATTCGTAAACTTAGAAAACACAAGTAATGTAATTGAAAAACGTGGAGTTTCTTTTGCTCATTTCACAATCACATCACCTGTGTTGCCTTTGCTTAGGTATCTCATAGTGCAGATGTAGTCCAGCATATGAAACAGTACGCAGAAATTCAGCAGTGTATGCATTAATACATGTGAAGGCCTACCAATGAAGTAAGTCATGTCCACTTATTACATCATTCATGACATAGTCAGTGACATCATCAGCAGTGGATTGCGGGTAAAAAGAGTAGAAAACATTTACCTTATAATTCTTGTTAACTTTTTCAAATATTTTTTCATACTTTCAATCTGTAAAAGAGAGAACAAACATTTCAAAAATATTAAAACATGTATTTAAAAATTTGAAAAGACAAGGGAAAAGGTTCAAGAAGAAACAATTTTTCAACAACTTTGACATTTACAGAAGCCTCTGCTGCTCTACGTCCCCTACACAATCCTAAAGATATATATTTTAAACAAACAGTATCTTGATGCTGATGAAGTGAGGCCTATTTTGGAACATGGTGCATCTTTTGCACTGCTGATGTCTCACAATAGTGATGCAATAGCAGCGCAAAAAAGATGTAAAGCCACCATAAAATTGTGTCTAACATTTTAAATGATTGTTTCAGGATGCAAATAAGATGTGTCCTTTCAAGAGGTTTCTTTAAGGTGAGGCCTATTCAGTTTTAAAAAAAAAACAGTACCCAGAAGTGCAGCACTGTAAGCATTAACTTTGACACTTACAGAAGCCTCAGTTTCTCCATATCTACCTCACATTTCTAAATGTATATCATAAGTACAAAAAGTAGAACATTAATTATACATGTTAAATGGTTTATTTTTGCTGTTCTCAGAATGTATCAAATTTCACTTAAATCAGTGACTTGAAGGTATTCATCATGTAACAGCGGGGAAAAAAAACACAATCAAAATGATTGTGTTTAAAAAAAAACATACAACCTAAGAAATCTGAATTCAAAACTCCTTAAAATTAACTTACTTTCCATAACGTCGAAGGATGTCCTATGAACAGCGTACACTCTGTTGTGCTATAAATATTTTCAGCCCGCCACTTTCTGAAAGAAAACCTCCATCTTTTTGAAAAATATGTTACATACAATAAAAGACTTCTCACATTCTACCACATGTTTCCACTTGGCCAAATCATGTTGCAGCGCTTTTCAACTCTTGTAATTCTTATAATGAAATCCCGTCATTTTCTATTTTCGCAACTTTCATAAAGAAAACATTTTAGATTACTTTCACAATCCTGGACTACTAATATCTTACCCTTCTTTCTCACTCATGTTCTCCTTTTCCTATGACACTGATACTGCTTACTATGAAGCAGACTTACTTGCATCAGGTTTATATAGTTGGATTTTTAAATTGACATTATAATTAAAAGTTTTGGACCAATAATCTAGACAGCATTGCAGACTTACATTCCCTCTACTTCATGAACCTTTTGCAATTCCTCAGAGGAAATCCCGAGATTCTTTCCTTAAAATTTTGGTTTTAAAAACTTCAGGTAAGAATTTTTAAGGTCAAACGGCAATTTTTTTTTGAAAGTTACAACAGAATCGTTGCAGAATGACCAGCCGTTTCGAGACTTTAAATAAGCTGTGTAATGTCCTGATGTTGTTGAAGGACCATCGTGATAGATAATTGCTACAGTTACAAAAGTCCTTCCTGATATTGACAGCTGAGAAGCAACACATTTTTTTATTAAAGTTGACAATTTTGATCCATCAGGCCTACATCGTTGGATCATTAAAATGACATACTGGCCATATCTTCGTATAAATAATGTTGACATAATTTCAGATTTACATTGGCTACACTCCATGTTGTGATCAGCTGCATTTACTAGCTTATTAAAGGAGACTGATTTACTGTCTGGCAAAGTTAAATATATAAATCTTTCTGAGTCTACACTAGTAGTACTTGATACTATACAGTTCTCACAGTCATGCTGCCATTGATAAGAAAGCCCAAACAGGTGATCTACATCTATACCCTCATCTTGCAATACATCAAGCATATACATTAAAAACTCCTGACAATCCTGCTGATTATTTTCAGAGAAGTCTGTTTGACCTGAACATTCATCTAACAGATAACGAACTTCAGACACACTTTCTACTTTTGTTCGATCAGTGCTACATTTCTCTAACACAGAATTCAACAAACAGCATAAACTTTGTTCCGAATTGAACACAATCTGTTCTTTTAAAGTCTCTAGTGAAAAGAGAACATTAACCACTACCTTTGCATAGCAGTTGACACCAGAACTGTTTTCAAATTGAAAACCGACAACATCTTCAACAGAATCCACTTTCTTTCTGCTTACAATTTTCGGTTCATCGACTTTTGGGCTTTTTGCTACAACCTCCCTACTATTAGTGATATTTCTTCGTTTCCGGCCTACCACACGTTTCTCAAACAAAGGATATTGAGGCAAATGTGGCGCATACTCTTTTCTTAACCTATTGTATTCCTTAACACAATCTAGATCCGCACAAATGTTTGTGACATCACAGTCAATCAAGTACAATCCCGATAAAGTTCTAACTCGTGACAATGCCACATATGCCATACCCTCCTTGAACACAGAACTGCCAATATTCACCAATGCACTATCTACACTAAGTCTTTAACAAGCAAAAACCTAGCAGAACAACGACCAATTAGCTGTACTTCCTCAATGCCATCAAATTTAATTTTTAAAAATTCAATTCCATCTCTATTTCTGTATTTCTCAAAATCAACAACATTACCCATTGATCCATTTACCAGACCTCTTTCAACATGTAAATTCCTTCTCAAAATGATTCGGCAATTTAAACACACATTCAAAGTCTTTTCAAAACCCGCTGTTTTAGATATAGTCTTCTCTAATGAATCCAATTTTGATTTCAAATTCTCAGACAAAATAATTGTTGATCCCATATGCTCTATTCTGTCAATAGCTTCAAGTTTCACAATCTCTTGCTTTTCTAAATTCAACATTTTGTTGTTGAAGATGGCACATTCTGCAAGAGTTGGCATCAAACATATTCCGGATTTCTTCTCAGTAATTTTCTGAAAAATATTCTCAGGCACAATGTCTTGTTCGGGATATAAATTTGACAGTAATCGTGCATTCAAAGCTTCTTTCCCATGCTCGGTCACTTTTCCAATTCTAATATCTTGTAGAATATTCTTGTAATCTTCATCCTTCGCCTGACGCATATTTTCATGCAGTACAGCATAATTGAATTTTAACCATATATTGACGTTGCAAATGCTCCCTAGGCACTTCCTGGTATCTTCATGCGTGAGTATTTTGAACACAGGTTGTCCTTTTACTGGTGTCAGCTGCAGAAGATCTCCGAAAACAATGATGTGTTTGCCACCAAATAACACATCATACTCAGTTTTAAGAACTTCTTGCATTCTCAAATGCACAAAGGCAAGCATGACATTGGAAACCATGCTTACTTTGTCAATGATAAGAAGTTTCATTTTCCTCAAGTCTCTTGAAACTTCACAACAAGCATCCCCAGATAACTTGTGGTATTGTAATTTGTTGTCATGCTCCACTGGCAGCATCAGTAGACGATGCAAAGTAATACCTTTAATGTTATGTGCTGCCAGTCCAGTAGGAGCGGTAACAACACAAGACAACGATGTCTCAGTCCTTTCCTGCAAATAACATGAAATTGCTTTAATGAGGAAACTTTTTCCAGTTCCCGCTTCTCCACTCACGTACAGTCGGACAGGCTTCAACGATGTACATGAGCACTCTTTCTTCTCATGACTTAATCTATGCTCAATTTGCTTGGTAACTTCATCATATATTTTCCTCTGCTCAACGTTGAGTTGTTTTGCCAAGTCTTCTAAGTTAACTGCATCCTCCTGAGCATGTGCCATGGCTCTTTCCACTTCATTCATAGCAGTGGCAGCTTCATTTTCGATAATAGGTCCTCCTAGTGGATCCTGACTCAATGAAACAGAACTCTGACTGTCCTGAGAACTGTCTCTGGCAATCTCGGCTGCAATCGTTGCTTCCTGCTCAATTTCCAAAGTCAACATTTCTTATATTTGGGAAAAGCAGGACATTCTATGGTCTCCTTAGCAGCAGTGAAAGTCTTCGTAACAGAGGAAATCTCCAAGCAGTTCCTCTTCTGCACGCCAAGGCTTGAAAAGTTGCAAAAGTGCTAAATAGAAAAACTCCTTTTTTTCTGGAGATTCGCCACTCAATTTTCGATGGTTTACTAATTGGCATTTTCTTTGCTTGACCAGACATCCCTCACTTCCAATTACAGCATACACTCCTTTCTCAATATCTTCTTTGATGTTCCTCTTGAATATATAATTTTGTAGAACCTCATATAGACAAACATTCTCAAGGTGACTGCTTCGATTTGGATAATATGTATCCAACATGTTGGTCTTCAAAATGTCGGTACTGTTTGGTTCCTTTTCTGCCAAATACTCAATTTCCGGACAGGTTTCAGAACTCGATTTCGCGTTGCAGCAAGACCAAGACTCGCCCAAACGATACTCCTGGATTTGGCATAGAGACTTGCTGAAGACAACCGGTCAGAACATTCGTAAGCTCCGATTTCTCGATGCGACAACATCTTCAGACTGAAACTGTACAACTTCTTGCTGAGGCTCTTTTCATGGGAAATGTCCTCCCACATATCCTTCAGTTCTGTCTTTTCTTTTTTGGTGATGTAAGATGTCACATACCGAGCCACAGCCATACAGTTGTCAGCCACAAACTGTATATCCATGTTAGCATTCCACATGGACAAAATCACTGGGTTGTAGTCGTTGATGTACTTGGACTCTTCGTTCCTTTTCAAATTGTATGTATTTTTGGGTGATTTCCTCGTCACATTATGTCACAGCGAAGACATCAAACTGTTCACTCTTCCTTTAGAAATCACCGGTCGTGGAAAGTTGAAACGACATTTGGTGTAGAACTTGTCCTTGTTTCTGAATTTACGACGACAGTACTTTCCACAACGATGGCTTTGGAAACGTAGAACTTGTTCTCTTAGGCTTTTCTTCTCCGTTGCGTTTGGAACAGCACACGTAGAATACTGTTCTATGAAATTCATCACTAAGTCATCCGGATCTGTTCCAAATTTAGATGCATCCTTGATCCACAACAACATATGTATATGAGGAGCACCTCTTGCTTGGTACTCCTTTCTCCAGAAGAAATCCAACACCTCTCCAAGAGGTGGATTCTTCTTATTTGTGATGAAAGACATCATAGCTTCAAATCTATGATTGAAGTACCTGCATACATTCACTGGATCCAAAGAACACAGTTCTCCAGGTGTCTTGAATTCAATGTTTTCAATATTTCCATTTGCCTCTCGTAGAAATTTAAGTAAGTCTTCCCAGCCACACTCGGCACAGCTCAGAGTAAGGAACCATGTTGGAGTTCCTAAGTTCCTCAGCATACATTTTAAATCACCATGACGACGGTACCAGTACTCATTAGTACCACGCTGACACGCCATGAGATTAATTAGGTGAGAATCCAAAATACTGTCTTGGACATTGACTTTATGCATAAAGTCACTTGCCGAGATGTTTCGCATCTGTATACCACTTTTTAAGATGTGGTTCACTGCATATAACAGTCCAGACAGATCGCTTTCAAACAGGAGATGAAACAAATAGGGAATGCATTGACGAAACCTAGGATCTTCTACATACAATCGTAAAGTCCGGTATTCAGACGCAGGAATTTGATGAGGTCGCTCATCATATCTTCCTCCTTGACCTGTTGGAAATAGCTGTGGGAAACACCGAGCTTCCAAACTTTCCTCCCAAACACTAATGGGACTCCCTTTGGCTTGTTTCATTTGAAACAACTCAATTGCATTCCCCATGACTTCCTTGGAATGCAAAGGATGAACACTATAATGTTCATATATTTCTTCACTTTTAGAGGCCTCTACTTTCTCAATTTGGCCAGCACACAAATCGCTATCCTCTTCATCACTTACTTCCTCTTCTGCAACATATACATTTATATAGTACTTATTATTTTTCTTCAAATACAATGTTGCCTTTTTGACTTTCCTAACATCCACTAAATCTTGCCATATTTTCTTATTCTTTGTCGGAACCCCATTAACCAAGATAACCAGAGGTTCCTCTTCCACTTTTTCTACTCCAATTGTGTTAATGTTTTTGTTCAAATCTAGAGGCAAATAAACAACTCTTCCCTTTAATCCTCTCTGTAAATCTGATGGAGGCAACTTCCCTGTCTTTGGCTCCATTCTTACAATAGCCTGAAAGGGATGGATACTTTGAATCAAAATAGATTCATAAGTATTTAAATCCTTCAATTCAGAAGGAACCTCAACCAATTCCAGATTATTATGAACCGCCCTAGCAGGCATCTGGTTTTGGTTTAATTTGTTACAACAATAAGTACATACACATTGACCCGATCCCAAATCAAAATAATTTTCTACCATCAAGTATGTGGCAAAATCCTTCCATTCACTATTATTTTCCCTTTCACTTTTTGCATATAAATCCACTAACTTAGTCTGATTCTTGTAATAAGTGCGTCGACAACACACACAAGTGAAATTAGGCCTCTCACTTGATTTCATCTGAAACGTGGCAATTTCCTTCTGAAATTTATCTGTACTAGAAACATGTACATTATCTTCAACATTACCCTCTACTTCTGGGTCAATTTGAACATTCTCATCTTTACTACCAAAGTAACAAAACTCAATTTCTTCACAAATATTCTTGACATCTATTTCAGAACCATGCAAAAGAGCAGCACATAATTGTTTAAGCATAATTGCTGGACTCTTAGCATAATACAACATTCTCACTAATTTTCTCACTTTATTATGATGCACTGCTAGCATCCTGAAATGATGAAAAACACTCTGGCATACTCTCCTGGAAAGACAAGCCAGTGAATGACCATGCAAACCTGTCATTTGTCTCACTCTGCAAGGATCTAAATCTTGCAACAACTTCATTTTCTGCTTCAAACTTTTCTTATTAAATGTCAGTATAAAATCACAAAGCAAATTGATGGAAACCAGTCGCACACTGCAAATAGAACTACACTTCCAAATGTACACAGGACCCTTAGGACGTCTTCCTAAAACCTCATTACCTAACACCTCGTCTGTCTCTGTTGTCACAAGTTTTTCTTTTTCAACTGGACAACCATCCTTCACTTCATAAGCTCGACCACTGGTGTCAACTGCAAACACCAAATCATTATCCTGAAAATAACTCTCCTCATTAAAAAATGCCTCACAACTTGAACTATGCATCCATTCTCCGGAAAAAACTTCACAAAAGTTACTACGATTTACTACTCTCTTCCATCTACTATTTGATTTGAAATCAGAAATTACCTTGCTTAGTTTCCTAATTCTATTGATTACCAAAATAAATAACTTTCGCTTAATTTCAAAAGCATGATCAATAATTTTCTCTACATTTTTCTTCTTCTTATAAAATGCCACTTTCTGTTGGCCTTTCTTAATATTTTTTAATAAATTAACTATTATCCTGTTGCGGAACATTCGTTTTCGAATGTCCCTAAACTGTTGTTTCCTTCTACTATCATGCACAGAGTTATCTCTTGCTCTACCAGTAACATTTTTGATTGGTCTTTCCTTTCCATTTAAATTGCTTTTCTTTTTCTGGACTGAAACATTTTTTGGAGAAATACTTTTTTTACAACAAATATTTCTTAAGAATGATTTTGTGCTCTTACCCGGAGCTTTCTTGGTGATTTCACAAGTATTTTGGGGAGAGGACCACCACGCAAAAAAAAAAAATATATTTTTTTTTGGCCTGCTGGGACCTTTTAAAACCTCCACATAAAACCTAGGGGGTCAACGAGGATCTACTATGCCCCCTTATGGTAATTTCCCCCTTTGTTTTGGCCTCCTCTTGTCTCTCGATCCTACAGAGAGACAAGATGGCGGCCGCTCCGGACTGTTTAGAATGTTGACAGACACCGGAAAGCCAATCAGCTTCGCATCGCAAAGTTCCGTTACGCGAAAAGTACGCGAACCGGAGCGCTACCCGGAGCGCTGTTACAGATATATATCTTATTTTGAACGTTAATTTCTCAAAATCCACTGAAGCACATATATTGAGACCTAGCAAAGGCACATCGGGCTAACAGTCCCTACAATTTTGCCAAGTTTCGTGCAAATCCATTCAGCCGTTCGGGCTAAAAGTGAGGCCAACCGCCCTATGGAAATTAACATGGGAAAAACGCGTTTTGGGACCCCCCTTTTTTCTCGGCCCCCCCTTGCCGAACACCCCCCAAATTTTCTGGGGCTGCTCAGAAACAAAATGTGCCATTTTCCTGAAAATTTCAGCCAATTCCGTCCACAAACGCCAAAGTTATTAGACATAGAATTTTCAGAAGTCCCATAGGGAAAAAATCCTAACTATATATACCTACTGGCGACCGCCAGTAGGTAATATACATATATATATATATATATATATATATATATATATATATATATATATATATATATATATATATATATATATATATATATTACCTACTGGCGGTCGCCAGTAGGTAGTTATAGTTAGGATTGTTTTCCATAGGAAATCCTCAACATTCTATTTGGAATAACTTTGGCCCTGGTGGATGAGTCTTTGCGAATTTCTCAAAGAAGATGGCTAGGTTCGCTGCACTCCTTCCCTGAAAGTTTGGGGGGGGATTGGTCAAGTGGGGGCTGAGATATAAGGGGGGTCCCAAAACGTGTTTTCTCAATGTTATTTTCCATAGGACCTTTAGACTCGGCTACAGTTCGAACGGGTGAATGAATTTATAAGAAATTTGCCAAAACTGTAGAGTCTTGTTCGCAGATTACGCTTTTTTGAGAATGGTGTAAATCCGTTCAGTAGTTGTTGAGAAAATTAAAGTTAAAGTCAATTATATATCTATAGGCGCGCACACGTGCGCGCACCCAAGCGGCTGCGCGCGCGAGCGGAATTTTGCTGCGTGACCTCTGTTAACGTTCGATTCGAAGGAAATCAGGAAGTTTTGTCCGCCATTTTGTCACTGCGAGTAAATATATTGTTCATTTCAAAGCGTTGAAACATGGAAAGGGGAGAAGGTAGAGATTGTCTTCCTGCGTAGGTTTTCTCGGGGTGTGCAGTAAGGCCCTTAAACGCAAAAAGATATAATTTTTCCCCGAAAAAAAAATACGGGGTGCGCGCACTCGGTCGCGCACACCTATTTACAAGAGTGTGGAAAAGGAGGTAAATCAGAAGTTTGAGTGCTTTGATATAAGGTGGCTCTGAAAAGAGCCCTTGTGTTAATTGAGTGTTTTCTGCATTTATAAGCAAGTACCGATGCAGAGCCTGATGTTGCAGAGGAAGATTCTGTTTCCCTCATTCGTGAAATGAACACCGTCTCTCCTATAGACGTCTTGCATGTGGTAGCGCAAGTTGTTGTGGTAAATAGAACCCATGCTATAATCTCTGAGGAACGCAGAAACAGATTTATTTACATGTCTCCTTGCTTTCTCAAATTGTGCACAGTGGTGATTGGACCAATTCCATTTCTGTCTTTGGCATATATTGGAATATACCAAGGCAGATCGAGGAAAAAGTGTCATCAATTGTCGAAAGGTGTCTTTTAGAAGCATTTCCAGACCTACCCCAGTGATTGTGCCTAGATCGTTCCCACCACAGTGCACAATTATAAGGTCTGGTTCTGGGAGATGCATAAAAGTTTTCACCAATGGAATCAATTGGTGACATTTCAATCCTCTTTTGGAAATCCATGTTATGTGTACATTTGGTAAGCTGAGGTTGCAAATTCGTCTGCTTACTGCATATTTTTCACTCCAGTGAATATAACTGTGTCCTATTAGCCAGACCTTCATTTTCAAGGGATTTGTAGTCGTCCTCCGATCGGTTCTGGAAGTGGAATGGTAGTTAGAAGTTGAAATTTTAAATAAAGAAAAAGGAAGAGGCTGGGTGTGGTTAAAAAAATAAAAATGATTGGTTGATTGTAACAAGTGGAGAGTGAACAGGTCAATGTTTATGTTAAACGAAAAGTACTATTGGGTGTGAAAAAACAAGACATGTAACAGAGTTGTGTATTGGCAGGTGATTCTGGAGGGAAAATAGTGTTCTTAGTTTGTTGTAGAACGTTGAGACATGAACTTTTGACCTGTGCCTTCAGCAAGGTGCAGAATGAGGTGTAACCATGGAAACAGCCGGAGATGGCAGTTGGTGATGGGTTCACTCTTTGGTGCCTCTGCATCTGAGTCTGTTCTCTGGTGGCTGGCGGACAACTGTTTGTTATTGTGGAGATGAAAGGGTGATAAGGAGAGAAATACGACATAGCGTCTGGCCTGTAGAAGCGTGGGAGCAGTGATTAACTCTGAGTGAAACGGAACTGTGTCGGTGCTTAGTAACAGTAAAAAAAAAATGTTAACAGTGGTATAACTGTCTTTACGGTGCGCGACCTACTAAGAACAAGTTCACGGGCCGTAATTGGCTTGCAGGTTCTAGTATCAGTAAGTGAGGTCGAGAAAAGAAAACATTCAGGACTTTATTTATGAAGGCCTTGCGCCACCGGTGCGTTACTTTTTCCCATTTTAAAAAATGAGGCACTGGCGGCGGAAGGTCTTCATAAATAAGGTCCTCAGTGACTACAGTTAAGGTTATGTGGAACCCATGAATAGTTTTTCAATATGAAATCATTTCAGTTGAGATTATGGATTAAAAGAGAAACCGTGAATATTTGAAATGTTTATTTAGAAATGTACTGTTTTAAAGGCAAATCATTATGTAATATGAGTACAGAAATTGCAAAAAACACAGTAATTGGTATTGTCAGTAGTACATGGAATACAAACGCTATAGTTGAAGAAAAATGAATATAGTTGGAAAAAAACATTGTACACTCTTATAAGGAAGTATATTATATTTTAATAAATGGAAGAAGGTCTCTGGCCTTTCAGTTTGGGAACGATATATGAAAATGCAAGTGGTTATACATCATTACTTTATGAATCAGCTGTCAAACAACACGAAATTATAATGTCCACTGTTAGTAAAGCAAATAGGTCTGTTCTTCAAAAGAAAATATGGAAAAGAACGTGAAGAATATAGAAAACCAAAAGGAAATGAGGACGTCAATGGCTTGTTTGAGAGTTATTGAAGCATTGTTTAGGGAAAATAGGTAGCTTCTGCTTGTAACAGGAAATCAGTTTTATTATTTGAAAACATGTCAGCCATCCAATTGAGAAGATGAAAGGAGCATTCATGATCTGTCATTATTGGAGCGTCTTTTACCATCATAAGGCAGCTCAGTGGGTTTTCGATGTAGCTCTCTGTTAGGAAATCTTGCGCCGCTGCGAATATATTCCAATGACCCAGAACTCCTTGTATCGCTGCAAAGGCCATAAACCCTCCGGAAAGTATGTCAGCTATCCAATGGAAAAGAGTAAAGCAGTACTGATGATCTGTTATAATCGGAGCGTCTTTTACCATCAGAGGGAGCTCGGTGGGTTTTCGATGTAGCTCGCTGTTAGGAAAGAGTTAAGTGTCCATTGTGCAGGCAAAGTATGCAGCAAGTGCCTCTAACATGAAATCATTGTTATCATCTGAAAACATGACAGCCATCCAATTGAGAAGATGAAAGGAGCATTCATGATCTGTCATTATTGGAGTGTCTTTTACCATCATTGGGCAGCTCGGTGGGTTTTCGATGTAGCTCTCTGTTAGGAAATCTTGCGCCGCTGCGAATATATTCCAATGACCCACAACTCCTTGTATCGCTGCAAAGGCCATAAACCCTCCGTTGTAACAAAGCTGTTCATGATCAAGTAACGGATTCATGAGGTGATTGTAATTCGGTTCAGGAGGTACCAAATTGCAGAGACATAAATCCAGGGCCCACGTGAAATCACAGCTCAGGCAATGAAATACAGGCTGCACACAGGTGAAATGCGAATATCAAAATGATAATCGATATGAAGTATTCAAAGTCGAGAGTGGTAAGATGCCGTAGTAGTCAAGCATCCTCTGGCGAAATAGTTCTAAGTGGCCCGGCTCATTTGCGAAGGCAGGAGGGACATCCATTTTGAATTTCCCAAGATGGTACAGGAAACGGCGCAGCACCGCTGGTTGTATAGCAACTCCACAGAATTAGGTCGTCGGCTATGCAGTGGAGAGGAGCAGAATGACTTGATACATTTTCTAGGAGTCTAGTCACTTATATATTGCTTAGTGGTTATTAAAAAAGTAGCTTTTTTTGAACTGGAGAATGCGTTAAAAAATAAGGGAGTGATTTGAGGGAGTTGTAAAGCAAGGTCAATTTTTTTTTACATCAATGCTGTTTTCTGTGAATGTTAGCTTAGTGAAAGATATGTGTGTGAGCAGATGCAACGTTCAGTTTTAAATGTGACAATGGCGCTCTTGTTCATGTCTTCCGATTCAAGGTCGGTATTCGCTGCCAAATACAAAGATTAAGAAACGCATGCGTGGGGTACATAGTGTGCATTCTTAAAGGAAAGTAAATGAAGGGTTATTTTTACCGCGTTAGCATTGTCGTTTAAAAAGTTATAGTGATTTCTATTGTATGTGAAGAAAGTGTCACTGATGAAGACTAAAAATAAATCCTTATAAATGATACGGACTGGTGTATTTTAGAAAAGGTTTGTAACATTACATGAATTGTGGAAAAAAAATAATGGAATTGAAAGTGTATGGTTTGAAAATGAAAAGTAGAGGTTTATAGTTCATGTTTTGAAAGCAGTTCTAGAGGGTCAGAAGAAAGTGTATGGTTTTAAAATGAAAAGTAGAGGTTTATATTTCACGTTTTGAAAGCAGTTCTAGAGGGTCAGATGCATGATAGATTTATTAAAAATAGAACATGTTTTTAAATAGTATTTTGGAAAAAATATGTGTCTTTATGTACTATTTACATTATGTGCCTGTTGCGTATTCTTTGAGTTTTAGTAATCCTGTGTCTTATAAGTTTTCTAGGGGCGGTTTGAGGTTCATGGTGGGTTTGGGCAGGGAGGGTAGGTTGGGGGTTTGTAATAGGGGGTTTGGCTGGGGTGGAGTGCGGAGTTTAGTGAAAAGTGAGGGGGCGGGGAGTTACGGTGTTTGGTAATGGAGCAGAGTCAGAGGACGCCACATTTGTGTTATGGGCTGCCACGGAAATATGTATTTATTCTCAGAGGTTTATTATATTAAGGATATATATTAGCATGGTGGCTCTTGTCGTTTTGTTGTTTTGTGTATGTTTATAATGCTGGTTCTGTAGTTTTTGTTTATGGACCTTATTGCGACACACAGGGGATTTACGTTGCACAGTTGGCGATCAGAGACTTAGGAAATAAAACTTTATAATTGTAAGGGCTGTAAGCGATAGAAATCGCCCGTTCTCGGTGTAAAAAATATCACCGCTATTGGTGGTATTTTCTACGGTGTTAGTACTCGAAGGAGACTAGTTACATATATGTGTAATAAAATTATGTAATAGGCTCAGCATTTTACATTATCTTGGAGAGCAAAAGTTGATTTTACATAGCAATAAGTCTCTTATAATTAAGGGACGGAGTGTATATAGTGCTATTTAGTACTCTGCTATGTGATTGATGTCGAATATTTCATAAGAGGAGGCTTTAAAAGATTTACGATAAACTGGTTTTCTAGGGAAGTGGGTGGAGTGTTCCGTGTAAATTGCAGAATAGAAACTAGTAAGAACCAATTGGAAGTGTTGTTTTAAAGTCACATGACTGCACATGCGTGTCTCGACGCCTGTACGCGATAGGTGGGTGCGCGCACCCGGTCGCGCACTATAAGAAAGCGGCGAGAAAATATCAGCTAATATGCTCTTCAAGCTTGTTTTGGTACAAAGAGTTAGTTCTGAAAAGAACTTTTTTTTTTTTTTTTTTGGAAACAAGTGTTATGATGCTTTTTATTTCTTAAAGTTGCGACGACATTTTTCAGTATGTCATACTATCCAAATAAAGTGAAGAAATTTAACTTTTCTTGGAGCATTTATGACTCTCAATTATTTGTTTAATTAGAGTAAAGCTTTGCTCTCCATATACAAGAAGTTCTCCACAGTTCGTGCATTTCATGTGCACGTTCGCCAGATATGGTCTCAAGTCCATCTCAGCACTCGATGGAGATACAGGTCGTCCACCGGAAGATGTGTTGATTACTTCTGATGGTAATAGCGTGGCCTCCGTTTTTCTTGTGAAAAGTGGTCGCTCATTTTCATCAGATTCGGAAGATGAATGCGGAACGGTAGCCATTGTATCGAAGTCTTCGGGAAGATGTTCGACGTTGTTGTCTCTTGAGAGTAGAAAAGAAAGTGATGGTAGTGGGTGGAGTGCTGCGTGTAAATTGCAGAATAGAAACTACCAAGAACCAATTAGAAGTGTTGTTTAGAAGTCACATGACTTCACATGGGAGTGTCAGGTCCTGTACGCGATAGAAGGGTGCGCGCACCCGGTCTCGCACTAAAATAAAGCGGCGAAAAAACATCTTATAATATGCTCTTCGAGCATGTTTTGGTGGAAAGAGTTAGTTCTGAAAAGAACTTTTTTTTTTTTTTCTTTTTGGGGGGAAAGAAGTGTTATAATGCTTTCGATTTCTTAAAGTTGCTACTACATTTTTCAGTATGTAATAGTTTGAAAATGAAGTGTAGAAATTTATCTTTTCTTGGGGCATTTGTGACTTTCAATTTTCAGTTTAATAAGAACGAGGCTCCGCTCTCCATACAAAAGAATTTCTCCACACTCGTTGCATTTCATATGCACCTTCGCAAGATATGGTCTCAAGTCCATCTCAGCACTCGATAGAGATACAGGTCGTCCACCAGAAGATGTGCTGGCCACCTCTGATGGTAATAGCGTGGCCAGGGCTCTTGTCGATGCTTTTGCATAATGCTCAGGATGCCTTTGTTTAACATGCCGCTGCATGGTGTGTGCAGAAAAGGAATATTTTTTATTTGGATTACCCCTTGAGAGCTCCGAATTGCATATCGTGCAGGTTACTTTTGGCGCATTCACTTTCTTTTGATCTTCAGGATAAGTGAAAAATTGCCAAATGAAAGATTCCTTTTTTCTTCTTAACGGTGGTCGCTCATTTCCTTCAGATTCGGAAGATGAATCTGGTAGGGAAGCCATTTCAGCAAAGACTTCTGGAAGATGCTCGACGTTGTTGTCTCTTGAGAGTAGAAAAGATTGTGAGGAAAGTGGGTGGAGTGCTTCGTGTATATTCCAGAACAGAAACTACTAATAACCAATTGGAAGTTTTGTTTTCAAGTCATGTGACTTTACATGCGCTTCTCAGGACGTGTAGGCGGTGACACTATGTAGTTACGAACGTGATTACATACTTAGGAACTAGCATTCAAAAAAACTATGAAATTCACTGAAAAAACCATAGGTTTTACACACGTTATAGTTAGGAAGTAGCATTTGAAAAACCTATGAAATTCACTGAAAAAACCATAGGTTTGACACCAGTTATAGTTAGCTGGAAATTTTACTGACATAAAACCAATGAAATTCCACGTTATAGTTAGTTGGACTCACTATAACTTGCGCTTGTAATGCACTGCTGATGACATTACATATTACATCACTCATGACATGGTCAGTGACATCACTTATGACATCACTGATGACAGACCTCCTTTAAGTGTAATGTAACCCTTAAAACACATATTGAAAAATAGAAATTAACATTTTCAAAAAAATTGACATACCCATACCAGTTACAACAACCAATTCAGTAATTCCACCATCTATATACACATTCTCTCATTCACCAACAGTTCTATATAGTTACTCATAAATATACTCACTCATCATATGTAGTGATACACCTATACATCCTGTTACACACCGACAATCATCCAAAAGTTACTCACACACATACTCACACATGCAAATAAACTACTGAACATCCATTTATTTGCATATAAAACTATACACACTCAACCACCCATACAGTCCTGCACATATGGTGTCTTCTAAACACATACAAAGAGAGAGTTAGTCATTCATGGATCTATGTGATTAGTAATACCCCCATGAAACCATAGAAACACTCATACTGATACTAAAAAAAATCTAAGAACCCAAATACCTACACATGTAGGTACTCATCAACCCATGCAGCCAGTTATTCACAAAGTGAAACATTGATACATATATTTAAATATTTAAACATTACTCGCTAATATATGTATTCACTAAGGTACACTTAATAAGCCAGTTATCCAATCATTTCTTTTTGAAAAAAACTGTCATTAAGACAATAATTTAAACATTTATTCTTTCCTCGACCTTTACATATACATATATAAAACATATTTATTTTTTAGAAAGACACACATTCACTGGATGGTGTCATAAGTGATGTCACTGACCATGTCATGAGTGATGTAATATGTAATGTCATCAGCAGTGCATTACACGCGCAAGTTATAGTGAGTCCAACTAACTATAACGTAGAATTTCATTGGTTTTATGTCAGTAAAATTTCCAGCTAACTATAACTGGTGTCAAACCTATGGTTTTTTCAGTGAATATATATATATATATATATATATTCACTGAAAAAAACATAGGTTATAGACCATATATAGTTAGGAATTAGCATTTATAAACCCTTAAAAATTCACTGAAAAAACCATAGGTTATAGACCATATATAGTTAGGGATTAGCATTTACAAAACCTTATTTTACTCGCACAAAACCATTGAAATTCGCATATATAGTTAGTTGCACTAACTATATATCGCGCACCCGCAATCCACTGCTGATGATGTCACATATTACATCATTCATGACATGGTCAGTGACATCACTGATGACATCACTGATGACATCATCCAGTGACTGTATGTTTCTGTAAAGTTAAAATATGTCTTACATATTGAAGAATGAGTGGATGTATAAGTGTCTGGATGAAGGATTTAGTAGGTGCATGACTGATTGTATGAGAGAGTGATTAAATGTGTCTCACTGAGTGCATGGGTTAGTGACTAAACTGTCTTAATTTGTGCATCATTATATCTGTTGTTCTGTAAACTGCTGCATGTGTTGATCAGTAGCTATATGAGTAACTATATGGGTTATTGATTGGTTGCCCAAGTATTTGTATGGGAGAGTGAGTGTGTGTGTGTGCGTGTCTGTGAGGTGTGTGACTCTGTGCATAGATGTGTGAACAGTTGATTCACTAGATGTATGGGTTCAAAACTGCATGTGGAAACAGATGTATGGGTGGTTGACTGTGTGCATGAGTGTATTGGTGAGTGAATGGATATCTCAGTGCTACATGTCAAAGTAAGTACATATGTAAAACACAGTACATATGAGAGTTGACATATATAAATTACTGTGTATAAGAGCTAGTGAATGTGTGAGTGGCTGCATGGATCATTGAAAACTTGTATCAGTGATTGTATAAGAGAGTAAATATGTGTTAGAATATGTTTGAATAAGTAAGGTGTGTATAACTGTATAGTTGAGGAAATGGAGGTGTGATTGATTCTTTGCATGACTGACTAGGTGTATGAGTAACTCCATGGATGAGTGACAATCTGTGAGTGTCTGTTTACACTGAGTGTATCTAAGGTTATATTAGAGTCTGAAGAGGTTCATTGTATTATCACATGAATGATGTCATCAGTGATGTTGTCAGTGATGTCATTTGAGTTGTCATCAGTGATGTCATCAGTGATGTCACTGACCATGTCATGAATGATGTAATATGTGACATCATCAGCTATGGTTTTTTCAGTGAAATTTTTAAGGTTTTGTAAATGCTAATTCCTAACTATATATGGTCTATAACCTATGGTTTTTTCAGTGAATTTCAATGGTTTTTTAATAGCAAATATCAAAAGCTGTAAAATGTATTCTTCTTTTAATGCAAAAATATATTTTATATGTTTGTAATATAATTTTTTTTTATATATTTTTTTTATTTTATTTTTTTTGTTTCGCTGCCGGTCCGCGAACCGGGCAGCTTCCTGTTAACTCAATTTGGTTCCACGACCCGATCCGCGAACCGGTAAATGTAGCGCAACTACCGCGTTAGAAAACAACATTGTGACGCGTCGCGCAAGCGCGACGTATCGCGTTGCCGCGTAATGCGTCTTATGACGCGCCGCGTTAGCGCACCCGGAAGCGCTCTGGTACGCGAACCGAGGCGCGAAGCGCAGCGCCCCAGAAGCGGTCCGGGACGCGTAACGTAAGCATAACAGGACATGTGACTTGTTCATAAAACTTTTCATTGGTTCATTTTACTTTTGGTTTCCTAATGATGTAAGGCTTGGTCATATGACCTAAAAATAACACTTTTCATTGGTTTAGAACATTTTTTTCCCAAATGATGAAACCCCTACCTTTTTTCCTCACTCCGACTTTCATTTACTTTCATTGCTTAGAAATGGCTTCATTGATTGCTGCAGCTGGTGGACCCCCACCACCACCACAGCCTCCTAGGAAGAGAGGACCACCTCCTCAGGTTATCCTACAACAAGAGGAGGAAGAAGAGGAAGAAGAGGAAGAGGAGCAAGTGACCAATAGGTTTTTACCTGAACAGCCAAGGAGGTCCCATGCCAAAGAAAGTTATATATGGCAATTTTTTAAATTTCCCGAAGGACAAAATAAGGTAAATGCCCGGTATGTTACCTGCATGATCTGCCAAAATGAACTGTCCAGAGGGACAGAAAAGAAATATAGCTATGGGAATTATACCATGCATCGACATATGGAAAGATGGCACCCTATAAACTATAGTGCTGCACAAGTACGTGACCTGCAGAATAACCCCCCACCTGTGGCCAGTACATCCAATCAAGAGGCAGTGACGGGACCAGAGGCAAGGGAGATGGTCCCAAATATACAGATGAACTTTGGGAACATGAAATTTACCTGTATATTTTGCGGCAAATTAATTACCTATGGAGAGAGGAGTATAACTCTAATCAATACAGCTTTTGAAAATCATCGATGTACAAAACGCCCCTGAAAATAAATTATCTTTTTTTTTTGTTGCTCCTGTTGAGCCCTTTATAATGAATCATTTTCGTTTCCCCCCAAAAAACCAAAAAAAATACAAAACTGTTCAAAAAATACAAAAAACTAAAAAAATGTTCAGAAAAATAATACAAAAAATATAAAACAACAAAAATAATTTAAAAAAAATTCTTTTCAGAACTACCTCCCCTTTATAAGAAATTGCTAGAATGTTTAGCACTCTGGCAACCTCTATTTCTTTTGATTCGCTTCCCGGTTCGCGCTCCGAGAGAGTAATGTTAAAAGAAAGACAAATAGAGGGAGTAACACAGAGATACTGTTTAAAGAGGGACTGAGAAAAGGAGTGGAAAGAGTAGTGTAAGTAAGTAATAGAAAAAGAAATGAGGGAAGTAGCAAAGGCAGGAAACTGAGGGTTAAAGAAATGAAGCAGTGGAACTAATAAAAGTTAAATGTGATAGAGATGTAAAGTAAAGAGTACTAAACACTTACCTTATAATTGCCGTTAACTTAGTCACTTGTTATTTTTATACTTTTAATCTGTGTAAGAAAGAACAAAAATTTTAAAATGAATAGAAGGTAGTAAAAGATGAGTGAGCATGAGACAAGATGAATACATATTAAAAATCACAATTCAAAGTACAAAATTAATTATACATATTTAATGGTTTATTTTTGCTGTTCTCAGAATATATCAAATTTCACTGAAAACAGTGAGCTGAAGGTATTCATCATATAACAGCGGGGAAAAAAAACACAATCAAAATGATTGTGTTTAAAAAACCAATATAATATAATCAATCAGAAATCAGAACTCCTCAAAAGTAACTTACTTTCCATGACGTCAAAGGATCTCCTATGAACAGCTTATACTCTGTTGTGCTGTTATTATTTTCTGCCCGCCACTTTCTGAAAGATAAGCTCCATCGTTTTAAGAAAAATGAGACATACAAAGCAATTTAAAATAGCACACTAAATTACAACAACACCTAGAATCATTATAGTCCAGTTACCTACCCTAAATTCTCACTTCTGAAAATAAGTCAAAAGGCAACATTGCTTCATACTCAAATGGTAATCATTGCCAAAAGACCAGCCTTTTTTATATTTCAAATAAGCTGTGTAATATCCTGATGTTGTCAAAGGACCATCATAACATATAATAGCTGCAGTTACAAATGTTCTTCCTGAAATCGATGACTGTGTAGCCAAAACATTTTTAATTAGACTTGACAACTTATTTTCATTCAGTTTATGTAGTTGAAATTGTAAAATGACATTTCACCCATAATTTTCTATAAAAAATGTGGACAGCATTGCAGACTTACATTTCCTCTACTCCTTGTTTTGATCTACTGATTGAATTAGCTTATAAACACAAAGATTTTTCGCTCTGTACTACACTTATCCACAAGGCCATATAGAGTAGGAGCCATTAGAACCTCTTGAAATTCCTCTGAACAAATCCCGAGATTCCTTCCCTAAAATTTTGGTTGTAAGAACACCAGGTAAGAATTTTGAAGGTGGAAAGGCAATCTTTTTTTGAAAGTTAAAACAGAATCATTGCAGAATGACCAGCCGTTTCCAGATTTTAAATAAGCTGTGTAATGTCCTGAAGTTGTTGAAGGACCGTCATGATATATAATTGCTGTAGTTACAAAAGTCCTTCCTGATATTGACAACTGTGAAGCCACAACATTTTTAATTAAAGTTGTCAATTTAGTTCCATCAGACCTACAGCGTTGGAACATTAAAATGACATACTGGCCATAACTTTGTATAATTAACCTGGACAGCATTGCAGACTTACATTGGCTACACTCCATGTTTTGATCGGCTGCATTTACTAGCTTATTGAAGGATACTGATTTACTGTCAGGCAAAGTTAAATATATAAATCTTTCTGAGTCTACACTAGTAGTACTTGATAGCCTACAGTTCTCGCAATCATTCTGCCATTGATAAGAAAGGCCAAACAGATAATCTACATCTACACCTTCATCTTGCAATACATCAAGCATATACATTAAAAACTCCTGACAATCCTGCTGAATATTTTGAGAGAATTGCGTTTGACCTGAACATTTGTCTAACAGATTACAAATTTCAGACACACTTTCCACTCTTGTTCTATCAGCGCTACATTTCTCTATCACTGAATTCAACAAACAGCATAAACTTTGTTCAGAATTGATCACAATCTGTTCTTTTAAAGTGTCTAGTGAAAAGACAACATTAACCACTACATTAGCATAGCAGTTGACACCAGAACTATTTTCAAATTGAAAACCAACAACATCTTCAACAGAATTCATTTTCTTTCTGCTTACAATTTTGGGTTAATCGACTTTTGGTCTTTTTGCTACAACCTCCCTACTATTAGTGATATTTCTTCGTTTCCGGCCTACCACACGTTTCTCAAACAAAGGATATTGAGGCAAATGTGGCGCATACTCTTTTCTTAACCTATTGTATTCCTTAACACAATCTAGATCCGCACAAATGTTTGTGACATCACAGTCAATCAAGTACAATCCCGATAAACTTCTGACTCGTGACAATGCTACATAAGCCATACCCTCTTTGAACACAGAACTGCCAATATTCACTAAAGCAGTGTCTACACTTAAACCTTGCGATTTATGGATTGTCACCGCATATGCCAAGCAAACAGGAAACTGCTTACGGCGAACATATGAGTCTTTTACAAGCAAAAACCTAGCTGTGCAACGACCAATTAGCTGTACTTCCTCAATACCATCAAATTTAATTTTTAAAAATTCAATTCCATCTCTATTTCTGTATTTCTCAAAATCAACAACATTACCCATTGACCCATTTACCAGACCTCTTTCAACATGTAAATTCCTTCTCAAAATGATACGGCAATTTAAGCACACATTCAGAGTCTTTTCAAAACCAGCAGTTTTAGATATAGTCTTCTCTAATGAATACAATTTAGATTTCAAATTCTCAGACAAAATAATTGTTGCTCCCATATGCTCTATTCTGTCAATAGCTTCCAGTTTCACAATCTCTTGGTTCTCTAAATTCAACATTTTGTTGTTGAAGATGGAACATTCTGCAAGAGTTGGCATCAAACATATTCCAGATTTCTTCTCAGTAATTTTCCGAAAAATATCCTCTGGCAGAACGTCTTCTTCTGGATACAAATTTGACAATAATCGTGCATGTAAAGCTTCTTTCCCACGCTCGGTCACTTTCCCAATTCTAACATCTTGTAGAATATTCTTGTAATCTTCATCCTTCGCCTGACGCATATTTTCACGCAGCTCAGCATAATTGAAGTTTAACCATATGTTAACGTTGCCAATACTCCCTAGGCATTTCTTGGTATCTTCATGCGTAAGCAGTTTAAACACTGGTTGTCTTTTCACTGGTGTCAGCTGCAGAAGATCACCAAAAACAATGATGTGTTTGCCACCAAATAACACATCATACTCTGTTTTAAGAACTTCCTGCATTCTCAAATGCACAAAGGCAAGCATGACGTTGGAAACCATGCTTACTTCGTCAATGATAAGAAGTTTCATCTTCTTCAGGACTCTAGATACTTCACAACAAGCATCTCCAGATAACTTGTGGTATTGTAATTTGTTATCATTCTCCACTGGCAGCATCAGTAGCCGATGCAAAGTAATACCTTTAATGTTATGTGCTGCCAGTCCAGTTGGAGCGGTGACAACACAAGACAGCGATGACTCAGTCCTTTTCTGCAGATAACATGAAATTGTTTTAATGAGGAAACTTTTTCCAGTTCCTGCTTCTCCACTCACGTACAGTCTGACAGGCTTCAACGACGTACATGAGCACTCTTTCTTCTCATGACTTAATCCATGCTCAATTTGTTTGGTAACTTCGTCATATATTTTCCTCTGCTCAACGTTGAGTTGTCTTTCCAAATCTTCTAAGTTAACCGCATCCTCCTGAGCATGTGCCATAGCTCTTTCCACTTCAATCATGGCAGTGGCAGCTTCATCTTCGATAACTGGTTCTCCTAGTGGATCCTGACTCAATGAAACAGAACTCTTACTGTCCTGAGAACTGTCTCTAGCAATCTCAGCTGCAATTGTTGCTTCCTGCTCGATTTCTGCATTCAACATTTCTAGATATTTTGGAAAAACAGGACATTCTATGGACTCCTGGGCTGCATTGAAAGAGTCTTCGTAACAGAGGAAATCTCCAAGCAGTTCCTCTTCTGCATGCCAAGGCTTGAAAAGTTGCAAAAGAGCTAAATAGAAAAACTCTTTTCTTTCTGGAGATTCGCAATTCAATTTTCGATGATTTACCAATTGACATTTTCTTTGCTTGACCACACATCCCTCACTTCCAATTACAGCATGCACTCCTTTATCAATATCTTCTTTGATGTTCCTCTTGAAAATGTAATATTGTAGAACCTCATACAGACAAACATTCTCCAGGTGACTACTTCTATTTGGATAATATGTATCCAACATGTTGGTCTTCAAAATATCTGTACTGCTTGGCTCCTTCTCCGCCAAATACTCAATTTCCCGTACATGTTTCAGAACTCGATTACGCGTTGCAGCAAGACCAAGACTCGCCCAAATGATACTCCTAGATTTGGCATAGAGACTTGCTGAAGATAACCGGTCAGAACATTCGCAAGCTCCGATTTCTCGATGCAACAACATCTTCAGACTGAAACTGTACAACTTCTTACTGAGGCTCTTTTCATGGGAAATATCCTCCCACATATCCTTCAGTTCTGTCTTTTCTTTTTTTTGTGATGTAAGACGTCACATACCGAGCCACAGCCATACAGTTGTCAGCCACAAACTGTATATCCATGTTAGCATTCCACATGGACAAAATCACTGGATTGTAGTCGTTAATGTACTTGGACTCTTCGTTTCTTTTCAAATTGTATGTGTTTTTGGGTGATTTCCTCGTCACATTATGTCGCAGCGAAGACATCAAATTGTTCACTCTTCCTTTAGATATCACCGATCGTGGAAATGCAAAACGACATTTGGTGTAGTACTTGTCCTTGTTTCTGAATTTACGACAACAGTACTTTCCACAATGATGGCTTTGAAACCGTAAAACTTGTTCTCTTAGACTTTTATCTTCCTTTGTCGTTGGAACAGCACATGTAGAATACTGTTCTATGAAACTCATCACTAAGTCATCCGGATCTGTTCCAAATTTGGGTGCATCTTTGATCCATAGCAGCATATGTATATGAGGAGCACCTCTTGCTTGATACTCCTTTCTCCAGAAGAAATCCAACACCTCTCCAAGAGGTGGATTTTTCTTGTTCGTGATGAAAGACATCATAGCTTCAAATCTATGATTGAAGTACCTGCATACATTCACTGGATCTAAAGAGCACAGTTCTCCGGGTGTCTTGAATTCAATATTTTCAATGTTTCCATTTGCCTCTCGTAGAAATTCAAGTAAGTCTTCCCAGCCATACTCAGCACAGCTGAGAGTGAGGAACCAAGTAGGAGTTCCTAAGTTCCTCAGCATACATTTTAAGTCACCATGACGACGATACCAATACTCATCAGTACCACGCTGACATGCCATGAGATTAATCAGGTGAGAATCCAAAATACTGTCTTGCACATTGACTTTATCCATAAAGTCCCTTGCCGAGATATTTCGCAGTTGTACACCACTTTTCAAGATGTGGTTCACTGCATAAGACAGTCCAGACAGATCACTTTCAAACAGTAGATGAAATAAATAGGGAATGCATTGACGAAACCTAGGATCTTCTGCATACAATCGTAAAGTCCGGTATTCTGAAGCAGGAAACACCGAGCTTCCAAACTTTCCTCACAAACACTAATGGGACTCCCTTTGGCTTGTTTGATTTGAAACAACTCAATAGCATTCCCCATGACTTCCTTGGAATGCAAAGGATGAACACTATAATGTTCATATATTTCTTCATTTTTAGAGGCTTCTACTTTCTCAATTTGCCCAGCACACAAATCGCTGTCCTCTTCTTCACTTACTTCCTCTTCTGCAGCACATACATTCTTGTAGTACTCATTATTTTTTATCAAATACAATGTTGACTTTTTGACTTCCCTAACATCCACTAAATCTTGCCAGATTTTCTTACTCTTTGTCGGAACCCCATTAACTAGGATAACTAGAGGTTCCTCTTCCACTTTCTCTACTCCAATTGTATTAATGTTTTTCTTCAAATCTAAAGGCAAATAAACAGCTCTTCCCTTTAATCCGCTCTGTAAATCTGATGGAGGCAATTTCCCTGTCTTTGGCTCCATTCGTACAATAGCCTGAAAGGGATGGACACTTTGAATCAAAATAGATTCATAAGTATTTAAATCCTTCAATTCAGAAGGAATGCCAACCAATTCCAGATTATTATGAACCGCTCCAGCAGGCATCTGGTTTTGGTTTAATTTGTTAAAACAATAAGTACACATACGTTGGTCTGATCCCAAATCAAAACAATTTTCTACCATCAAGTATGTGGCAAAATCCTTCCATTCACTATTGTTTTCCATTTCACTTTTTCCATATAAATCCACTAACTTAGTCTGATTCTTATAATAAGTCCGTCGACAACACACACAAGTGAAATTCGGCCTCTCACTTGATTTCACCTGAAAGTTGAAAATTTCCTTGTGTAACATATCTATATTAGAAATCAGTACACTCTCTTCCACATTACCTTCTTCTACTGGGTCAATTTCAACATTGTTCTCTTCACCAGCAAAGTAACAGAACTCAATTTCTTCACAAATATTCTTCACATCTACTTCAGAACCATGCAAAAGAGCAGTGCTTAATTGTTTAAGCATAATTGCTGGACTCTTAGCATAATACAACATTCTAACTAATTTCCTCACTTTATTATGATGCACTGCTAGCATCCTGAAATGATGAAAAACACTGGCATACTCTCCTGGAAAGACAAGCCAGTGAATGACCACGCAAACCTGTCACTTCTCTCACTCTGCAAGGATCTAATTCTTGCAAAAACTTTATTTTTTGTTTTAAACTTTTCTTATTAAATGTCCGTACAAAATTACAAAACAAATTGATGGAATCCTGTTGCACACTGCAAATAGAACTACACTTCCAGGTGTACACTGGTCCCTTAGGACGTCTCCCTAAAACCTCATCACTTAACACCTCTTCTGCATCTGCAGACACAAGTTTTTCTTTTTCAACCGCACAACTATCTTTTACCTCATATGCTCGACCACTGGTGTCAACTGCATGCACCAAATCATTGTCCTGGAAGTAACTCTCCTCATTGAAAAATGCCTCACAACTTGAACTATGCATCCATTCTCCTGAGAAAACTTCACAAAAATTACTACGATTAACTACTCTCTTCCATCTACTATTTGATTTGAAATCATAAATTACCTTGTTTAGTTTCCTAATTCTATTAATTACCAAAATAAATAACTTTCGCTTAATTTCGAAAGCCTGATCAATAATTTTCTCTACATTTTTCTTTCTCTTATAAAAAGCCACTTTCTGTTGACCTTTCTTAAAATATTTTAACAAATTGCCAATTATCCTGTTGAGGGGCCTTTCCTTCCCGTTTAAATTGGCTCTCTTCTTCTGAATTAAAACATGTTCTCTAGTGATTCTTTTTCGTCTGCAAATGTTTCTTAAAAAAGATTTTGTTGTCTTACCCGGAATTTTTTTGGTGACTTCACAACTTTTAATTCTAGAGGACTGCTGCAAAGGTCCATTATCTCCATTTTTACCAAGGTGGGGTGTAAGTCGCTTTGCTTCTTTTTTTTTTCTTTGCCTTGAGGGCATGTTTGAATTTTTAAGAATATTTTGAGTTGAATCTGTGGAAAATTTATTTAAAAAATTTTATTAAATACTATTACCAAACAGTAAATCAATAATAGTAAGCAAACAATTGAATGGAAGGATTTTGCAACATACTTGATGGTAGAAAATAGCAATGGAATGGAATGCTTCTACATATGACCTGTGCTCTGTTATATGTTATTCTCAACTAATTTTGAGACTCTATTTCTATTTAGAGATTGTTCCAGAACAGACATTGTTGATGTACAAGGCCCTTGCACCAGGGGGAAGTGACTTGAAATGGCCAAGCACACATGGGGGCGTATTTACAAGGCCCTTGCACCAGGGGGAAGTGATTTGAAATATGCAAGCACACATGACGGCGTATTTACAAGGAACTTGCACCAGGGGTAAGTGATTTAAAATGGCCATGCACACATAGGGGTGTTTTTACAAGGCCCTTGAACTACTTATGCATCGCTTTTAACATTTACAATGTGGAGCACCATGGGGCAAAAACAGCACAGATGCATCATGCATCTATTCAACAAAAGCGACGCATTGCAGGAGTCACATCACAAGTAAATAAATTCTTATAAATTTAAAAACCATTCCTTTTCCTTAAAAACAATTTTCTGATCATAATTTGAAAACACAGCACAGCTCCTATGTAGAAGCACACCTAGTCAGTACTAATACTTCACATTATCTACAATTACAATTTGTAAAAGAATGCAAAATCTTCTTGGAAAACATAATGCAAACACTTGACACAAAACAACATTTTAAATGCACAGCTGGCTTCCTTATTTTCTCCAAAAAGCATACTAGTCTCTTTCTAAAATAAAGGAACCATATCTCACCTTACCAAATGCTTTTTGAATTTCAAAACAGTCTCAAAGGCCCTTGCACCAGGGGGAAGTGACTTGAAATGGCCAAGCACACATGACGGCGTATTTACAAGGAACTTGCACCAGGGGGAAGTGATTTGAAATGTGCAAGCACACATGACGGCGTATTTACAAGGAACTTGCACCAGGGGTAAGTGATTTAAAAATGCCAGGCACACATGAGGGCATATTTAGAAGGCCCTTGCACCAGGGGTAAGTGACTTAAAATGGCCATGCACACACAGGGGTGCATTTACAAGGCCCTTGTACCACTTATGCATCGCTTTTAACATTTACAATGTGGAGCACCATGGGGCAAAAACAGCACAGATGCATCATGCATCTATTCAACAAAAGCGACACATTGCAGGAGTCACATCGCAAGTAAATACATTCTTATAAATTTAAAAAGCATTCCTTTTCCTTAAAAACGATTTTCTGATCATAATTTGAAAACAAAGCACAGCTCCTATGTAGAAACACACCTTGTCAGTACTAATACGTCACATTATCTACAATTACAATTTGTAAAAGAATGCAAAAGCTTCTTGGAAAACATAATGCAAACACTTGACACAAAACATCATTTTAAATGCACAGCTGGCTTCCTTATTTTCTCCAAAAAGCCTTTTAGTCTCTTTCTAAAATAAAGGAACCATATCTCACATTAGCAAATGCTTTTTGAATTTCAAAACAGTCTCAGAAACACACCAATTTTTCTTTACCAGAGCAAAAGGTATGCACTCCAGAGGCTGCAACCAAGAAAGGCACAGACATGCTGATATTCATCACACATATCTCTCATGTCACCCAATCAAAACTCTTCCCTCACTTTTTTCAAATCAACACCCTTCCCCCCTCTGCCCTTTCTGCCCTTTTTCCATAGCAACTACCTCCCGACAGACCTCTCATGTTTACAAGTTCACACAACAATGTTTCAAATGAACTCTGAACTCTCAGTACACCTGCTAATCCACTGCAATCTTTCTTAAAATCATTTTTTTAACCATTCAAATTACATCTTTCAAAGAACACATCCATGCACCCTAACTTTCTGTTTTCAGCAATGGAAATCCACCAATCACTGCTAATGAACCATTAGCACTGAAACTCCACAGTTTTTTTTCTTTACAAACTCCTACTGTTTCAACTGCCATTTCATTCCCACACTTCATCTGACTGCACCAGAACCTTCTCTTACCATGTTTTCTGTCTGAATTCTTGGACATAGCTATATCCACTGGGCTCACAGGTATGCTGATAACAGAAATTTATACAACCTCAATTTACAAAATGTGGAAATCATATGGATTGGGCAAAGAGGATTGAGATGTCACCAATTGATACCATTGGTGAAAACCTTTTTGCATTTGCCAAACCCTGACCTCATAATAGTGCACTGTGGAGGAAATGATTTGGGCACTTTGACTGGGGTAGGTCTGGAAATGCTCTTAAAGGACACCTTTGAGCAATTAATGGCACTTTTTCCTCAAACTGCCTTGGTATATTCCAATATATGCCAAAGACAGAAATGGAGGTGGTCCAATCAATTTTGTCCCCAAATTGAGAAAGCGAGGAAGCATGTAAATAAGTCTGTTTCAGCTTATATGAGAGACCATGGAATGGGCGCCATCTACTACAATAACTTGCGTTACTACATGCAAGATATCTACAGAGGAGATGGTGTGCACTTCTCAGATGAGGGAAACAGAGTTTTCATACACAATTAAAGACTGTGTATTGGTACCTACTTATAAGTACCTAGAACTTACACAGAACACAAAAGCTCTTTTCAGAGCTACCTTAACTATAATTACTTTTTTAAAATTTCAAATGTACCTTTTTTCACTAATTTTCACTTATGTTCACTTCCCGGTTCGCTACCCGGTTCGCGTACCGGCAGCTAACCGCGCGAAAAATTCAAATATTTTTTTTATTCCAACATATATGAGCCTCCTCAGCCACCCTCAGAAAACCTAGGGGGTCAGGATACGTCTGCCGTGCCCCTTTTACCCATTTCCCACATTGTTTTTCCTCCATCTTGTGATTAAATTCCACCGAAACACAAAATGGTGAACTCCCGTTACGCTACCGGTGAGAGACCCGGTTCGCGTACCGGGAAGCGCTTCTACCGCGAAAAATCGAATTTTTTTTATTTGCCCCACGGGACCCTTTAATAACCCCAACATCATTCCTAGGGGGTCAAGAGGGGTCTACATTGCCCCCTTTCATTAAATTCCCCCTTAGTTTTTCTCCTCCTCTTGTCTCTCGATCCTACCGAGAGACAAGATGGCGGCCGGTCCAGACTGTTTAGAATGTTGACAGACACCGGAGAGCCAATCAGCTTCACTTCGCGAAGTTCCATTACGCGTCAGGTACGCGAACCGGGGCGTTAACCGGAGCGCTGTCACAGATATATCTGTTTTTTAAAATGTTAATTTCTCAAAATCCACTGGAGCACATATATTGAGACATAGCAAAGGCACGTCGGGCAAACTATATCTACAATTTTGCCAAGTTTCGTGTAAATCCATTCAGCCGTTCGAGCTAAAAGTGAGTCCAACCGACCTATGGAAAACTCAATGTTAAAAACACGTTTTGGGACCCCCCTTTTTTCTCGGCCCCCACTTCACGAAACCCCCCCCAAACTTTCAGGGGATGCTCAGAAACAAAATGTGCCATTTTCCTGAAAATTTCAGCCAATTCCGTCCACAAACGCCAAAGTTATTCAACATAGAATTTTCAGAAATCCCATAGGAAAAAATCCTATCTATATATACCTACTGGCAACCGCCAGTAGGTAATATATATATATATATATTCACTGAAAAAACCATAGGTTATAGACCATATATAGTTAGGAATTCGCATTTACAAAACCTTATTTTACTCACACAAAACCATTGAAATTCCATATATAGTTAGTTGCACTAACTATATATCGCGCACCCGCAATCCACTGCTGATGATGTCACATATTACATCATTCATGACATGGTCAGTGACATCACTGATGACATCACTGATGACATCTCAAATGACATCACTGATGACATCTCAAATGACATCACTGATGACATCACTGATGACATCTCATTTGACATTACTGATCACATCACTGATGATATCATTCATGTGATAATACGATGAACCTCTTCAGACTCTAATATAACCTTAGATACAATCAGTGTAAACAGACACTCACAGACTGTCAAACATCCATGGAGTTACTCACACACCTAGTCAGTCATGCAAAGAATCAATCACACCTCCATTTCCTCAACTATACAGTTATACAAACTTTACTTATTCAAACATATACTAACACATATTTACTCTCTTATACAATCCCTGATACAAGTTCACAATGATCCATACAGCCACTCACACATTCACTGGCTCTTATGCACAGTTATTTATATATGTCAACTTTCACATGCACTGTGTTTTACATATGTACTTACTTTGACATGTAGCACTGAGATATCCATTCACTCGCAATACACTCATGCACACAGTCAACCGCCCATACAGCTGTTTCCACATGCACTTTTGAAACCATACATCTAGTGAATCAACTGCTCACACATCTATGCACAGAGTCATACACCTCCCAGCCACCCACACACACACTCAGTCTCCCATACAAATACTTCGGCAACCAATCAATAACCCATATAGTTACTCATATAGCTACTTATCAACACATGCAACAGTTTACAGAACAACAGACATAATGATGCACAAATTAAGACAGTTTAGTCACTAACCCATGCACTCAGTGAGACACATTTAATCACTCACTCATACAGTCAGTCATGCACCTACTAAATCCTTCATCCAGACACTTATACATCCACTCATTCTTCAATATGTAAGACATATTTTAACTTTACAGAAACATACAGTCACTGGATGTTGTCATCAGTGATGTCATCAGTGATGTCATTTGAGATGTCATCAGTGATGTCATCAGTGATGTCACTGACCATGTCATGAATGATGTAATATGTGACATCATCAGCAGTGGATTGCGGGTGCGCGATATATAGTTAGTGCAACTAACTATATATGGAATTTCAATGGTTTTGTGTGAGTAAAATAAGGTTTTGTAAATGCGAATTCCTAACTATATATGGTCTATAACCTATGTTTTTTTCAGTGAATTTTCAAGGTTTTGTAAATGCTAATTCCTAACTATATATGGTCTATAACCTATGGTTTTTTCAGTGAATTTTCAAGGTTTTGTAAATGCTAATTCCTAACTATATATGGTCTATAACCTATGTTTTTTTCAGTGAATATATATATATATACATACATATATAAACATATATCATCTGTATATCTATATAAATACAAACATAAATGCATGCATACATATACTTATATGCATACAGATGCATGTTATTTACATGAAAGTTGAAAAAACACTAATAAAAGCAAAGCTAAAAAGCTACCTCATTACAAACAGAATGGCTTTAACTTAAACGAGGGCGATATCTATTGCATTTTCAATGCTTGTTTACTTTGGTTCCATCAAGAAGGCATTCAGATGTGTCACACATTTGCCATAAATTCTGAATGTTAGCACTCTAGTTGCACATTAGATCACTGTAGTAAAGCTACTGCTCACCAGGGACGTCTGCTGCTGGTATTCAAAGTGCATGTTTCAGTCTGCATGTCAGAATTTTTTTAATGAAATAGAAGAGGATTTAAGAAGTCACTCAAAATGATCCCTAATTTTTCTTTCTGAAGCACTAATCATACTTTCTATGGCAAAATTAACCCCCTCATGTTGTTCCTTTTTAAATTGAGTGTTTTCAGACTTACCACTTCATTCCAATCAAGATGGCTTCTGGTGTGCCATACTTTTGTCATAAGTAAGACTGTTAGCGCTCTAGTTGTTCTTTAGAACACTCTGGGACATTCTGTCATTGGGCTATACTTGGGGTACATCTGGGTGATATTTGGGCTACATTTAGGCTCTTTTGTCTCTGGTGGCCATCTTGGGAGACTGTATGTCAGAATGTTTTAATGAAATTGAAGAGGGTTTGAGAAGTCACTCAAAATGTGCCCTAATTTTTCTTTCTGCAGCACTAATCATAATTCATATGGCAAAATATACCCCCTCATTTTGTTCCTTTTTAAATGAAATGTTTTAAGAGTTACCACTTTATTCCAATCAAGATGGCTTCAGGTGTGCCATACCTTTGTAATAAAAGGACTGTTAGCGCTCTAGTTGTTCTTTAGAACACTCTGGGACATTCTGTCATTGGGCTATACTTGGGCTACATTTGGGCTCTTTTGTCTCTGGTGGCCATTTTGGGAGACTGCATGTCAGAATTTTTTAATGAAATAGAAGAGGATTTGAAAAGTCACTCAAAATGTGCCCTAATTTTTCTTTCTGCAGCACTAATAATACCTTCTATTGCATAATATACCCCCTCATTTTGTTCCTTTTTAAATTAAATGTTTTAAGAGTTACCACTTTATTCCCATCACAATGGCTCCAGGTGTGCTATACCTTTGTAATAAGTAGGACTGTTAGCGCTCTAGTTGTTCTTTAGAACACTCTGGGACATTCTGTCATTGGGCTATACTTGGGCTACATCTGGGTGATATTTGGGCTACATTTGGGCTCTTTTGTCTCTGGTGGCCATTTTGGGAGACTGCATGTCAGAATGTTTTAATGAAATAGAAAAGGATTTGAGAAGTCACTCAAAATGTGCCCTAATTTTTCATTCTGCAGCACTAATCATACTTTCTATGGCAAAATATACCCCCTCATGTTGTTTCTTTTTAAATTAAATGTTTTAAGAGTTACCACTTTATTCCAATCAAGATGGCTTCAGGTGTGCCATACCTTTGTAATAAGTAGGACTGTTAGCGCTCTAGTTGTTCTTTAGAACACTCTGGGACATTCTGTCATTGGGCTATACTTGGGCTACATCTGGGTGATATTTGGGCTACATTTGGGCTCTTTTGTCTCTGGTGGCCATTTTGGGAGACTGCATGTCAGAATCTTTTAATGAAATAGAAAAGGATTTGAGAAGTCACTCAAAATGTGCCCTAATTTTTCATTCTGCAGCACTAATCATACTTTCTATGGCAAAATATACCCCCTCATGTTGTTTCTTTTTAATTAAATGTTTTAAGAGTTACCACTTTATTCCAATCAAGATGGCTTCAGGTGTGCCATACCTTTGTAATAAGTAGGACTGTTAGCGCTCTAGTTGTTCTTTAGAACACTCTAGGAGGCTGCAGTAGAACACAAAGGAATCAACTGACAGTCTCTGTCCTTGTTGGATGTACATGTTTTACTGAGAATGTCAGACTTCATTTTCACATGACTGAGAAAGATAATGTGAATTTACAGAAAATATGCTTTCAGTTTAGCTTATAGATCCCCTTCCAAACCACTGTGGGAAAATCATGAGATATTAGTTTTCTTTCAAACAATATTCATGATATCACAGCAGAAGGTTTTTTCACATGGTAAAATCACCTTAGAACCCACCACAATTCCTAAAACGAGTATGGTACCATCAACAAATGATTTATAATGTAACTAAAGTCCTAAAACCCTCTATTAACTACAATGCTTTTTAATGAGGTGCTATCATGTATATTGGTCCCAAGATGGCTGCCAACACTTCTTGGATGAAGTGCTGACAGCCAATCAGATCAGATGTGTGGTTAGGCTCCGCCCAGATATATATCTTTTTTTGAACCTAAATTACTCAAAATCCACTGGAGCACATATATTGAGACCTAGCAAAGGCACATCGGGCTAACAGTCCCTACAATTATGCCAAGTTTTGTGCAAATCCATTCAGCCGTTCGAGCTAAAAGTGAGGCCAACCGCCCTATGGAAATTAACATGGGAAAAACGCGTTTTGGAACCCCCCTGTTTTCTCGGCCCCCCCTTGATGAAACCCCCCCAAATTGTCAGGGGCTGCTCAGAAACAAAATGTTCCATTTTCCTGAAAATTTCAGCCAATTCCGTCCACAAACACCAAATTTATTAGACATAGAATTTTCAAAAATCCCATAGAGAAAAAATCCTAACTATATATACCTACTGACGACCGCCAGTAGGTAATATATACATATATATATATATATATATATATATATATATATATATATATATATATATATATATATATATATATATATATATATTCACAGAAAAAACCATAGGTTATAGTGGATATATAGTTAGGAATTTGCATTTACAAAACCTTGAAAATTCAATGAAAAAACCATTGGTTTTAGGCCATATATAGTTAGGGATTTGCATTTACAAAACCTTATTTTACTCGCATAAAACCATTGAAATTCCATATATAGTTATAAGCGCTAACTATATATCGCGCACCCGCAATCCACTGCTGATGATGTCACATATTACATCATTCATGACATGGTTAGTGACATCACTGATGACATCACTGATGACATCTCAAATGACATCACTGATGACATCACTGATGACAACATCCAGTGACTGTATGTTTCTGTAAAGTTAAAATATGTTTTACATATTGAAGAATGAGTGGATGTATAAGTGTCTGGATGAAGGATTTACTAGGTGCATGACTGACTGATTGAGTGAGTGATTAAATGTGTCTCACTGAGTGCATGGGTTAGTGACTAAACTGTTTTAATTTGTGCATCATTATATCTGTTGTTCTACAAACTGCTGCATATGTTGATTCGTAGCTATATGAGTAACTGTATGGGTTATTGATTGGTTGTCCAAGTATTTGTATGGGAGACTGAGTGTGTGTGTATGGGTGGCTGGGAGGTGTGTGACTCTGTACATAGATGTGTGAGTAGTTAATTCACTATATGTATAGATTCAAAAGTGCATGTGCAAACAGCTGTATGGGCGGTTGACTGTGTGCATGAGTGTATTGGTGAGTGAATGGATATCTCAGTGCTACATGTCAAAGTAAGTACATATGTAAAACACAGTACATGTGAGAGTTGACATATATAAATAACTGTGCATAAGAGCCAGTGAATGTGTGAGTGGCTGTATGGATCATTGTGAACTTGTATCAGGGATTGTATAATAGAGTAAATATGTGTTAGTATATGTTTGAATAAGTAAAGTTTGTATAACTGTATAGTTGAGGAAATGGAGGTGTGATTGATTCTTTGCATGACTGACTAGGTGTGTGAGTAACTCCATGGATGAGTGACAGTCTGTGAGTGTCTGTTTACACTGATTGTATCTAAGGTTATATTAGAGTCTGAAGAGGTTCATCGTATTATCACATGAATGATATCATCAGTGATGTTATCAGTCATGTCAAATGAGATGTTTTCAGTGATGTCATCAGTGATGTCATTTGAGATGTCATCAGTGATGTCATCAGTGATGTCACTAACCATGTCATGAATGATGTAATATGTGACATCATCAGCAGTGGATTGCGGGTGCGCGATATATAGTTAGCGCTTATAACTATATATGGAATTTCAATGGTTTTATGCGAGTAAAATAAGGTTTTGTAAATGCAAATCCCTAACTATATATGGCCTAAAACCAATGGTTTTTTCATTGAATTTTCAAGGTTTTGTAAATGCAAATTCCTAACTATATATCCACTATAACCTATGGTTTTTTCTGTGAATTTCATTGGTTTTTTAATAGCAAATATGAAAAGCTTTAAAATGTCAAGTACGTGATAGATAAAAACATTTTCGTATTTATGCACGCTGATGTGCTTTGAACGCTGCACCCCCCCCCTCCCCTCTTTTGTCTTAGTAGTACTCTCTCTTTGCAGATAGTGAACAGTAGTTAACGCAAGCCTTTGCCCCCGTTGTAATCCGTCGTGCCTGCTTGTCTCTCCATTTGATTGATTGTTGTCCAAGCATTTACTGTTTTAGAATTGGTTCTCTTTGGATCATTCTCTATTTACAAACAAGCACAAAGTCGCAATACTCTGTTTAGTCTTTGCAGATAGTGAAAAATCGTGTAAAAAAAATAAAAGTAATCAAGCAAAATCAGTAGGCCACTAATTGGATCTCTTTTTGACCTCGCTAAAATAGAAATATTAGGAACAACCCTTCATGAGAAATACGAAAATAGTGAGATGAACTGAGCTCCACACCATGAGGGCTGCAAGACAGCTCGGCTCCGTCACCCATCCCGCCCAAAATAACGACAAACCCTATGCAAATATTAAAAATATAGACAACACACCAGCAAAGAAACAGGGTAAAACATTTTATTAAAAAACTATTTACATAACGTTGGTTTATAAGATGATGTCAGTAGTGGACCGATGTGTGAATAGATCGAAAACAGCACAAGGCTCCAAGATCCGGATGGCAAGCTCCTGGATGTTGGGTGCCATAGTTTAGAGTTCTGAATTTCAGCCTTTTTCAATGCCTGTGCTTTGTTGAATCAAAATGGCGGCTTGACACAAAGCTGACTCAAGCGTTGCTACTGATGCTATGCAGACCAAAACTGGTTTTCAGTTTGTACATTTTTCTAGATTTTTCAATCCAAGTTTGGTTGACTTTGTAGAACGGTGGCTTCAGATTTTCAACATACGGTGTGGTGGCGCTGACTGGGAGGGGGCGCTTCGCTCCTGCCCCCTCCCCAAGTAAGATTTTCATACGTGAAAGTACGTTAATGGTTTTGGTCCCTGAGATGCTTCGATGTCACTGCCATTCTCAAATAGCATAAGTTCTGGATGTTGGGTGCCATAGTTAAGAGTTCTGAGCAGTGCTTGTAACACTGTCTGAAGCTTATTTCCACCTACTGCAGCTTCACTATTCTCAAAGTAAGTGAGTGTCGTTTGTGGACCTGACTGCATTAGAAAACAATGTGATATGTTACCTTCCTAAACAGCTTGACGGAGGCCCCTGAGGGGCGGTGTGATGGCCATGGACTCGGAGAAGACGCTTGGCTCCGACACCCTCCCCAAGTCTTATAGCACTGGTGTAGCCTGAGATCGCCCCCGACATAGGCGGCCGGCTCCCGGGGTCCGGCGGAACTTTTTGCCTTTTGATGACTCTTCAATTCTGGACCTTGTCCCACAATCCGTTTGACCTGAAGACAAGCTGTAGTGGGGCGCCCCTTTATCGTTTTAGTTGCCATTCCGCCCGCTTTTGCTACACTGTGCCTCTTCCGCCATTCAGCTGTTTACCGCCCGCTCTTGCGACTACAGCGTCTCGCTCACCATGTAGTTGAGTTGCGCTCGCTCTTGCGGTGCAGCGATAGGCGGCTGCCACAGGACTCTCAAAATGGCGGCCGGCTCTTCGGTTTTGGGCCTGGCCCACTAAAATGGCCCTGGGACACCTTGGAACTCGGACGCTTCCCTGATAGGGCTTGGGTCCCATTCTCGAAAAGCGTCCCCTCAGCCGTGAAGATTCTACAAAAGTCTTGGGGGCCTCCGACTCCCGCAGGCTTCTGGTGGGGAGCTACTGCCATGATTGCTCGTGGAATGGCCACGACGGAGCTACGAGATGGTAGTGGTCTCATGCTGACGCCAGCTTTAGTCTGAAACATCCAGAAACACTATAGACTACCAAT
This sequence comes from Lissotriton vulgaris, assembly GCF_964263255.1. Lineage (NCBI taxonomy): Eukaryota > Metazoa > Chordata > Amphibia > Caudata > Salamandridae > Lissotriton > Lissotriton vulgaris. The sequence continues at coordinate 595,551,829 of NC_141693.1, forward strand.
TCGATCAGTTCCGGTAGCGCCCCAACATGACCCGGAAGAGAAGAACTTGCCCTCCCCTCTTTGACTGATGGTTCTTGTTGCCTGTCCCCTCTGTTGTCATTTAACAGAACTTTTTGGACTGCTGAAAGGGGTTGTGTTCTGAACGCTGGTTGGTGGAGACATTTAGACTATATTCTTGACCTACGTTGTCGCGTAATGCGTTTTATGACACGCCGCGTTAGCGCACCCGGAAGTGATCCGAGGCGCGGCGCGCAGCGCGTAACGTAAGCATAACAGGTCATGTGACTTGTTAATAAAACTTTTCATTGGTTCATTTTACTTTTGTTAATTTAATGATGAAAAGCTTGGTCATATGACCTAAAAATTACGCTTTTTATTGTTTTCGAACAATATTTTTTTTTCAAACATATGTTATAATATTCCAGGCTAATGTACTTTCCCGGAAAATTTACAACTGTCTTGCAAGTAAAATATATTCCTTTTTCGAGAAAAAGGGCGTTTCTTCCTTCCATGACGGAGCCGTTGAGTAAAAGAGATTCGGCCTGCTGTCTTAGTCGCCGATACGCCTGATTATCAGATTCTTATCGATCACTTTATGTTGCAGACATGAAAAACACAACTGCCCTTGACCATTTATCTTTACTGCGTTCCTACATATTATACCTTTTATCCGTCATGTAATTGGACTGCTTTATTTCACTTGCCTTTTACTGATTCGAAAACAGTGACTAAAAGTAAAAACTTTACCAATGTAAATACTACTACCGTGTTTTGTTTTAAAAACCTTTATTGTGAAAATGTCAGTATACAAATACGGGCCTATAACCACGTGGGCCGGCCACGGAGCAAACTGAAATCGTATATGATGAGGAGACATTTACACTGTAGAGGAACGTAACGAGCGGGCCATTAGGTTGCAAGAACTAAGGTGTCTAACAGTTGCGGAATCGGTGGACATACACTTTGTAATTAAAATAGGACAGGGCCACTTACAATAACATTTTCTAGATATACATTTGCGGGCAAGGAGTTACGAGTCCCATTTATACCGGCGCCATTTTGGGCGAGGCCGGGCAGGTCCAAGATATAGTCAAAATGTCTCCACCAACCATCGGCCAGACCAGAACCCCTTTCGGCCCTTTATGCTACAAGATGGTGTCTTCCATTCAGAAAATATTGTTGGCAGCATTTTGAAAGGAAACAGAAACAGCCGTTCTCCTAGTGAGTTTCACATTGTTACATTTAGGAAGAATGTTGAAGAGTAGTATGTGGAAAATCTGAAGCCATTTTTCTACAAACTCTCAATCAGACTTGGATGGAAAAAAAAAACCTGAAGAATGTACAAACTGAAAACCAATTTTTGTCTGTATAGCACCAACAGTAACGCTTGAGTCAGCTTTGTGTCAAGCCGCCATTTTCATTCAATCAATAGCGTCCCCCTGCACACATTCAGGGACCTGGTCGTGTCTTCAGATGAAACGGATTGTAGGAAAAGAAGCAGAAAGGAAAAGGAAAAAAGTTCCGCCGGACCTAATGAAGCTGCAGCAGGTGCAAATAAGCTTCAGACAGTCTTACAAGCACTGCTCAGAACTCTCAACTGAGGCACTCAACATCCAGGACTTGCCATTCGGATCTTGGCGCCTTGTGCTGGTTCCGACCTATTCACACATCGGTCCACTACTGACATCACCTCATAAGCCAACGGGGCACCCCACGCCGACTTTCGGCGCAGCATTGTAGGATGGCCACACCAGTGCGGCAACTTGCTGGACACAACATCGGGGCCATCCAGATCTCGGCGCGTTCGACTCACTGTACCGCAAGAGTGACCGGAACTCAGCTGGACACGCCGTCTTTCGGCGCAGCATTGTAGGATGGCCACACCAGTGCGGCAATTTGCTGGACACCACCTCGGTGCCATCCGGATCTCGGCGCGTTCGAGTCACTGTACCGCAACAGTGACCGCAATTCAGCTGGACACGCCGTCTTTCGGCGCAGCATTGTAGGATGGCCACACCAGTGCGGCAATTTGCTGGACACCACCTCGGTGCCATCCGGATCTCGGCGCGTTCGAGTCACTGTACCGCAACAGTGACCGCAACTCAGCTGGACACGCCGTCTTTCGGCGCAGCATTGTAGGATGGCCACACCAGTGCGGCAATTTGCTGGACACCACCTCGGTGCCATCCGGATCTCGGCGCATTCGAGTCACTGTACCGCAACAGTGACCGCAACTCAGCTGGACACGCCGTCTTTCGGCGCAGCATTGTAGGATGGCCACACCAGTGCGGCAATTTGCTGGACACCACCTCGGTACCATCCGGATCTCGGCCCGTTGTGCTGCCTTCGGCCTATTCGCACATCGGTCCGCTACTGACGCCGCCTCACGTGCCAACGGATTTTCTACACTTTTTGTAGCCCTATGCCGCATAACAGGTCATGTGACTTGTTTATAAAACTTTTCATTGGTTCATTTTACTTTTGGTTTCCTAAAGATGGAAGGCTTGGTCATATGACCTAAAAATAACACTTTTCATTGGTTTAGAACATTTTTTTTTCCCAAACGATGAAAGCCCCACCTTGTTTCTGGATCATTCAGACTGAAGCTGGCGTCAGCATGAGAGCACCACCATCTCGTGGCTCCGTCGTGGTCATTCCGCGAGCAATCATGGCAGCCGCTCCCCACCGGAAGCCTGCGGGAGTCGGGGGCCCCCAAGACTTTTGTACAATCTTCACGGCTGAGGGGACGCTTTTCGAGAATGGAGCCCAAGCCCTAGCAGGCAAGCGTCCGAGTTCCAAAGTGTCCCAGGGCCATTTCAGTGGACCAGGCCTAAAACCGCGGAGCCGTCCGCCATTTTAAGAGCCATGTGGCAGCCGCCTATCGCTGCACTGCAAGAGTGGGAGCAACTCAACAACATGGTGAGCGAGACGCTGTAGCCGCAAGAGCGGGCGCAACTCAGCTAGATGGCCGCCACCTGGGGAGGCCCGTTCACGCCGCCTCCCCCACGCCCCCCCCGGGCCGCCGCACGCCAATTTTCGGAGCAGCATTGTAGGATACCAAAACCAGTGCGGCAGTTTACTGGACATCACCTGGGTGCCTGTCGTACATGTTGTGTCAGCCATGTGACACTGGACACAGACCGCTACTGACGAGGCCTCCCCCCGCACCACCCGGGACGCCCCACGCTGTTTTTCTGTGCTGCATTGTAGGATCCCTAAACCAGTGCGGCACCCAGGCGACATCACCTGGGTGCCGTCCAGAACTCTGCACGTTGTGCTGCCTTGGGACTATTCGCACAAAAGACAGCTTCTAACCATTGTTGCTTTTTGTGTTGAGAAATGTTTAAATGTTTTTAGTTTTTGTTGCGTTCGTTATATTTAAATGTTAATAAAGTTTTAAAATGTAACTGTCTTGGAGTACTATATTTTTTTTAAAAATCGGGTGAATGGGGCCTTGAATCGGGTTATTGTCATGTGTGGGCTTTGCAAGTGTACTGCTACAAGATCGGACATTTCAAACTCAAATGCACGTTCTTTTTCTTACCTTTCCGAAGCATGGAGCGCAATAGCAAGCAGAGAAAGGGTGATGCACGTGTTGAACACTACCTGACCTGGCAAGTTGCTGGCAGTGCCCCCCCGCCCGCTCCTGAAAGAGGGCGCACACACACACCGCCGCTCCGAGTACTTCACAAATCTTTAAAAGACCATGCGCTTGTTCATGAGGCTTAAATGGTTTATCACCTCTTCTAGAACCCCTGCATCGACCCTCTGACGTTTCCTGGAAAAATTACCATGTAACACAATACCAAGCCCTGTCAGCTGAAACCCCCAAGGAATCGTGGGGCATATTATCAAGGGGGTTTATCTCCGCTTTTTTGGCTTTAAAAGCCTTGAAAGCGGAGATAAAATTATCTCCCTATTACCAAGCTGTCGCTAACACCAGTTAGTGACAGCTAAAAGGAGATAGCGACCATCTTGGGCCCCGCTTTGCATGTCAGTGATACTTATCACTAATGACATGCTAAGTGGCGTGCCAAGATGTTAGCGACTGGAAACAGTCCCTAACATCGCTACCTTCTATTACCAACTTATACCCCCTTATACCTAGTAATTTAATTAACGAAGCACAAAATGGCGAATTCCCGTTTCGCTACCAGTTTGCGGCCCAGTTCGCGGCCCGTGAAGCGCTTCTACCGTGAAAAATCATTTTTTTTTTATTTTCCCCACGGGACCCTTTAATAACCCCAACAACATTCCTAGGGGGGTCAAGAGGGGGATACCTTGCCCCCTTTCATTAAATTCCCCTTTCGTTTTTCACCTCTTCTTCTCTCTCGATCCTACCGAGAGACAAGATGGCGGCCGCTCCGGACTGTTTAGAATGTTGACAGACACCGGAGAGCCAATCAGCTTTCTGCGCGCAAAGTTCCGATAAGCGATAAGCGAAAAGTAAGCGGACCGGATCGCTGCCCGGAGCGCTGTTACAGATATATATCTTGATTTAAACGTTAATTTCTCAAAATCCACTGAAGCACATATATTGAGACCTAGCAAAGGCACATCGGGCTAACAGTCCCTACAATTTTGCCAAGTTTCGTGCAAATCCATTCAGCCGTTCGAGCTAAAAGTGAGTCCAACCGCCCTATGGAAAACTCAATGCAAAAAACGCGTTTTGGGACCCCCCTTTTTTCTCAGCCCCCCCTTGACGAAACCCCACCAAATTTTCAGGGGCTGCTCAGAAACAAAATGTGCCATTTTCCTGAAAATTTCAGCCGATTCCGTCCACAAACGCAAAAGTTATTAGACATAGAATTTTCAGAAATCCCATAGGGAATTAATCCTAACTATATATACCTACTGGCGATAGCCAGTAGGTAATATATATATATATATATATATATATATTACCTACTGGCGGTCGCCAGTAGGTATATATAGTTAGGATTTTTTCCCTATGGGATTTCTGAAAATTCTATGCCTAATAACTTTTGCGTTCGTGGACGGAATTGGCTGAAATTTTCAGGAAAATGGCACATTTTGTTTCTGAGCAGACCTTGAAAATTTGGGGGGGTTTTGTGGAGGGGGGGCCGAGAAAAAAGGGGGGTCCCAAAACGCCTTTTTCCCATGTTAATTTCCATAGGGCGGTTGGACTCACTTTTAGCCCGAACGGCTGAATGGATTTTCACGAAACTTGGCAAAATTGTAGGGACTGTTAGCCCGATGTGCCTTTGCTAGGTCTCAATATATGTGCTTCAGTGGATTTTGAGAAATTAACGTTTAAATCAAGATATATATCTGTAACAGCGCTCCGGGCAGCTATCCGGTTAGCGAACCTTTCGCGTAACGGAACTTTGCGATGAGAAGCTGATTGGCCCTCCGGTGTCTGTCAACATTCTAAACAGTCCGGAGCGGCCGCCATCTTGTCTCTCGGTAGGATCGAGAGACAAGAGGAGGCCAAAACAAAGGGGGAAATTACCATAAGGGGGCATAGTAGATCCTCGTTGACCCCCTAGGTTTTATGTGGAGGTTTTAAAAGGGCCTAGGAGGGTCCAAAAAAAAAAATTTTTTTTTGCGTGGTAAGCGCCAAGTTCGCGAACCGGATAGCTTTCTGGGCAGCGAACTTTATGGATAAAAGAATGAAAGACTTTTCTAATACTGTATGTTAATTGTTTGTTGTTTTTCTTGTTTTTTTTTGTTTTCTTTATTTATTTATTTTTTTTATTATGATTGTGTTTCATACTTTATTAAATTTTCTAACATTTCATTGTCAGAAATGTCATAATTTATTATAGGGTGTAATTGTTTTTCATTTTGAAGCAAGTTGTCTACTGCTTCAACACATTGTAGAAGTTCGTGGTCTCTACTGTCATCCATAAAGTCATCAAGTTTGTCTTGGCTGCTCTCCTTCAGTTCAATCGAAAATGAAACTTGCTGCTCGCCTTCCATTTTGCCTGAAATTTGGATTAAAAAAATATATATTAGTAGAGATAGGGCACTGTTGGGATTAATTTTAGATAGGCAGTTTTTATCAGTGAATTTATCTTTTGGCAGTGTATAGTATGAGAGTGGAAATAGGACTAAAAAAAAGTGTATGTGATTTAACCAAGACACTACTACTACAGAGGGATAGTGTATATGTAGCAGAAAAAGTCTACTATATTAAGTCATAGTGCACAATATATTAAATTATAACTTACCTTCACAAAGAAGTTGAAGTTTTTTGAAGCTTTTGAAATAGGAGGTACAACAAGAAGTAGTAGTCAAAATGGCTGTGTTTCCTTCTCTCCCTTTATATATATACAGGTATATAACCAATCAAATGTCAGGTAATAAAAGTAGAAAATGAAAGTAACATTTTCATTGGTTGTCAATTCCAACAATTCAGATGTGTTTTGTGAAGTAATTTACCTCACGGTACTTGGAGAGGTCTACAGGCTAAATGGCTAAATGGAATTTCAATGAAATTTGTGAGAATGGAAGGGATTGTTATGTAGTATGAGCTAATCTATATTTGGTGAGAGTGTTTCTAGTCGTTATTCTGTAAATTACTTTCCCGCCTTTTTTTAGGACCGCTTTCCGGGAAGCTGCCCGGTTAGCGAACCTTAAGCGTCACGGGAGTCCACCATTTTGTGTTTCGTTCGCATTAAGATACAAGATGGAGGGCAAATAATGTTTAGAATGGGTAGAAGGGGTCATGGTAGACTTATCTTGACCCCCTAGGTTTTCTGAGCGTGGCTGAGGAGGCTTATATGTGCGGAAAAAAATTTTTTTTTAAAAAAATTCCGCGAGGTTAGCTTTCGGTTAGCGAACCGGGTAGCGCTCCGGGGAGCGAATTTTGTGGAAAATTAGTGAAAAAAGTTAGAGAAAAATAATAATTGTGAGTGATCAGATGTAGGGTAGCTCTGAGAAGAGCTTTTGGGTTTATGGTACATTTAGGTACTTATAAGTAGGTACCAATGCACAGTCTTAAATTCAGAATGAAAATTCTGTTGCCCTCATCTGAGAAGTGAACTCCATCTCCTCTGTAGATATCTTGCATGTAGTAACGCAAGTTATTGTTGTACAGAGAGCCCATTCCATGGTCTCTCATGTAAGCTGAAACAGATTTGTTTACATGCTTCCTCGCTTTCTCAATTTGTGGACAAAATTGGTTGGACCACCTCCATTTCTGTCTTTGGCATATATTGGAATATACCAAGGCAGTTTGAGGAAAAAGTGCCATTAATTGCTCCAAGGTGTCCTTTAAAAGCATTTCCAGACCTACCCCTGTCAAAGTGCCCAAATCATTACCTCCACAGTGCACTATTAACAGGTCAGGTTTTGGCAAATGCATAAAGGTTTTCACCAATGGTATCAATTGGTGACATTTTAATCCTCTTTGGCCCAACCACTTAATTTCCACATCTTGTAAATTGAGGTTGTGTAAATTTCTGCTCTCAGCATACCTTTGAGCCCAGTGGATGTAACTATGTCCAACAATCCAGACGTTAAACATGGTGGAAGAAGGTTGTTCTGCAGTCAGATGAAGTGTGGTAATGAAAGGGCAGTTGAAACAGTAGGAGTTTCTAAAGAAAAAAAACTGTGGATTTACAATGCTAATGATTCATTAGCAGTGATTGGTGCATTTCCATTTCTGAAAACAGAAAGTTAGGGTGCATGGATGTGTTCTTTGAAAGATGTAATTTGAATGGTCAAGGAAGAAACATTTAATGAAAGATTGCACTGGATACGCAGGTGCACTGAGAGTTCAGAGTTCAATTGAAACATTGTTGTGTGAATTTGCAAACATGAGAGGTCTTCCAGGAGGTGGTTGCTATGGAAACAAGGCAGACAGGGCAGAGGGGGGAAGGGTTTTGATTTGAAAAAAGTGAGGGAAGAGGTATGATTGGCTAATATGAGAGATATGTGAAAAGAATATCTGTATTTCTGTGCTTTCAATAGCTGCAGCCTTTGGAGTGCATCCTTTTTCTTCTGCTGAAGACAATTTGGTGTATTTCTGAGACTGTTTTCAAAACTCAAAAAATATTTGCTAAGGTGAGAAAAGATTTATTTAATTTAGATAGAGAATAGTATGATTTAAGGAGAAAATGATGAAGAAAGCTGTGTTTTTAAAATGTGGTTTTGTCTCTAGTGATATACTAATAGAATTAGTTTCAAAGAGAAATTATAATTGCATATTTGGTGTAACATTCTGGCATGCAGTTACACAAGATATTGTAATACATGGAGGCCATTTCATGGTCTGTTATGTAAGCTGAAACAGATATGTTGCTTTTAAAAACGATTTAAGAAATCAATTACATTTCTAGATATGTACTGCTAGAGCTTCATAGGTTGTTTTGGGCCATATTTATAAGGTATTTGAGTGTCTAAGATGTTGTGTTCGCCTTTTAAAATGTAAAGTGTTCCTCATGGGACAAGTGTCTTGTAAATACGCTCCCACTTGTGCTTGGCAAATTTAGATTTTGATTATGGGAGTTACCTAGCCATGTTAATAGTGTCCCAAAAATGGTGCTAGGGCATTCCAGAAAACACTTTCATGTGTCTCAAGGACATTTTTAGTCATTTCTTCATGAATGCAGGTATACAATTGATTTATATGCTGTGTTTAAAAACGAATTTTGAAATGAATTAAATTTCAGGATATGTACTGTTAGAGCTTCATAGGTTGTTTGGGGTCATATTTAGAAGGCATTTTAGTGTCTTTGAAGTTATTTTTCCCTTTTTAAATGGAAAGCGTTCCTCATGGGGCCCTGAGCAGTTCTTAGCCATGTTATTTAATAGGAAGTGGATAACATGGCTAAGAGCATTTGCTGGGAAATGCATGAATATCGCTGATTTTTCTGCTATATTCATGCATTGTGGCCGTTTTTTTTCACATTGCTTCATAGGTTGTTTGGGTTCATATTTAGAAGGCATTTTAGTGTCTTTGATGTTATTTTTCCCTTTTTAAATGGAAAGCGTTCCTCATGGGGCCCTGAGCAGTTCTTAGCCATGTTATTTAATAGGAAGTGGATCACATGGCTAAGAGCATTTGCTGGAAAATGCATGAATATCGCTGATTTTTCTGCTATATTCATGCATTGTGGCCGTTTTTTTCACATTGCTTCATAGGTTGTTTGGGTTCATATTTAGAAGGTATTTTAGTGTCTTTGATGTTATTTTTCCCTTTTTAAATGGAAAGCGTTCCTCATGGGGCCCTGAGCAGTTCTTAGCCATGTTATTTAATTGGAAGTGGATAACATGGCTAAGAGCATTTGCTGGAAAATGCATGAATATCGCTGATTTTTCTGCTATATTCATGCATTGCGGCAGTTTTTTTTCACATTGCTTCATAGGTTGTTTGGGTTCATATTTAGAAGGCATTTTAGTGTCTTTGATGTTATTTTTCCCTTTTTAAATGGAAAGCGTTCCTCATGGTGCCCTGAGCAGTTCTTAGCCATGTTATTTAATAGGAAGTGGATAACATGGCTAAGAGCATTTGTTGGAAAATGCATGAATATCGCTGATTTTTCTGCGTTATTCATGCATTGCAGGCCTTTTTTTATCACATTTGCAAGCACTTCTTAGCCATGTTATCCAATGGGAGGTGGATAACATGGCTAAGAGCATTTGCTTCAAAGGTTGTTTGGGGTTATATACCATTTTTGGGAAATTATTAACATGCCTATCTAACTCCCATAATCAAAATCTAAATTTGCCAACCGCAGGTGGGAGCGTATTTACAATAAATTTGCACCATGAAGAATGTAAAATAGCATACTAGATACTCAAATAACTTATAAATATGATCCAAAACATCTTATGAAGCACTAGTAGTGCATATTTCCAGAAATGTATTGGTTTTCATTTAATGATTTACTTCATTGGTAGGCCTTCACATGTTTTTTTACCTTGGTTTTTTTTCAGTGAAAATCTTATCTGCAACCATGTGTTGGCCTCACCTCAAATAAACAAAACAGGTGATGGACTGAATGTGGATCAATGACACACATTCACCCCAGTCCAAAGATCTGGGCCTAAACAAACCTTTAGATAGGCTACATCTTATCGTCATCCTGAATTAATGATTTAAAATATTAGGGAGTGATTTATGAGTGTTGTATGCCTGTTTTGTACCATTGAGTGTCATTTTTGTGATGCAGTGCTGGTGGAAAATATTTGCTATGTTAAATAATTAGTACAGCATTAAGTTTTAGATGACTGTTATTTATTTACTGTTTGGTAATAGTGGTTAATAACATTTTATATTATATTTTTTCACAGATTCAACTGCAGATTCTTTCATAGTTTGGAAAATGCCTTCCAGAAGTCGAATACGAAAGGCTAGAAAACGTCAAAGACAGCAGGATGATGTTTTATTGCAGCAGTCCTCTTCCCCAAATACTTGTCAAAACACCAAGAAAGGTCCGGGTAAGAGCACGAAATCATTCTTAAGAAATATTTGTAGTAAAAAAAATTTTGCTCAAAAAAATGTGTCTCTTAACAAAAAGAGAAGTAATTTAAATGGAAAGGAGAGACCCATCACAAATGTTACTGGTAGAGGAAGAGATAACTCTGTGCATGATAGTAGAAGGAAACAACAGTTTAGGGACATTCGACAACGAATGTTCCGTAATAGGATATTAGTTAATTTATTGAAAAATATTAAAAAGAAAGGCCAACAGAAAGCGGCATTTTATAGGAAGAAGAAAAATGTAGAGAAAATTATTGATCATGCTTTTGAAATCAAGCGAAAGTTGTTTATTTTGGTAATCAATAGAATTAGGAAACTAAGCAAGGTAATTTCTGATTTCAAAACAAAAAGTAGATGGAAGAGAGTAGTAAATCGTACTAACTTTTGTGAAGTTTTTTCTGGAGAATGGATGCATAGTTCAAGTTCTGAGGCATTTTTTAATGAGGAGACTTATTTTCAGGATAATGATTTGGTGCATGCAGTTGACATCAGTGGTCGAGCTTATGAAGTGAAGGATGGTTGTCCAGTTGAAAAAGAACAACTTGTGACAACAGAGACAGAAGAGGCGCTAAGTGATGAGGTTTTAGGAAGACGTCCTAAGGGTCCTGTGTACATTTGGAAGTGTAGTTCTATTTGCAGTGTGCGACAGGTTTCCATCAATTTGCTATGTGATTTTATACGGACATTTAATAAGAAAAGTTTGAAGCAGAAAATGAAGTTGTTGCAAGATTTAGATCCTTGCAGAGTGAGACAAATGACAGGTTTGCGTGGTCATTCACTGGCTTGTCTTTCCAGGAGAGTATGCCAGAGTGTTTTTCATCATTTCAGGATGCTAGCAGTGCATCATAATAAAGTGAGAAAATTAGTGAGAATGTTGTATTATGCTAAGAGTCCAGCAATTATGCTTAAACAGTTATGTGCTGCTCTTTTGCATGGTTCTGAAATAGATGTGAAGAATCTTTGTGAAGAAATTGAGTTTTGTTACTTTGGTAGTAAAGATGAGAATGTTCAAATTGACCCTGAAGTAGAGGGTAATGTGGAAGATAATGTACAGGTTTCCAGTACAGATAATTTTCAGAAGGAAATTGCCACGTTTCAGATGAAATCAAGTGAGAGGCCTAATTTCACTTGTGTATGTTGTCGACGCACTTATTATAAGAATCAGACTAAGGTAGTGGATTTATATGCAAAAAGTGAAAGGGAAAATAATAGTGAATGGAAGGATTTAGCCACATACTTGATGGTAGAAAATTATTTTGATTTGGGATCGGATCAACGTGTGTGTACTTATTGTTGTAATAAATTAAACCAAAACCAGATGCCTGCTAGGGCAGTTCATAATAATCTGGAATTGGTTGAGATTCCTTCTGAATTGAAGGATTTAAATACTTATGAATCTATTTTGATTCAAAGTATCCATCCCTTTCAGGCTATTGTAAGAATGGAGCCAAAGACAGGGAAATTGCCTCCAGCAGATTTACAGAGAGGATTAAAGGGAAGAGTTGTTTATTTGCCTCTAGATTTGAACAAAAACATTAACACAATTGGAATAGAAAAAGTGGAAGAGGAACCTCTGGTTATCTTGGTTAATGGGGTTCCGACAAAGAATAAGAAAATATGGCAAGATTTAGTGGATGTTAGGAAAGTCAAAAAGGCAACAGTGTATTTGAAGAAAAATAATAAGTACTATAAGAATGTATATGTTGCAGAAGAGGAAGTAAGTGATGAAGAGGATAGCGATTTGTGTGCTGGCCAAATTGAGAAAGTAGAGGCCTCTAAAAGTGAAGAAATATATGAACATTATAGTGTTCATCCTTTGCATTCCAAGGAAGTGATGGGGAATGCTATTGAGTTGTTTCAAATGAAACAAGCCAAAGGGAGTCCCATTAGTGTTTGGGAGGAAAGTTTGGAAGCTCGGTGTTTCCCACAGCTATTTCCCACAGGTCAAGGAGGAAGATATGATGAGCGACCTCGTGAAATTCCTGCGTCTGAATACCGGACTTTACGATTGTATGCAGAAGATCCTAGGTTTCGGCAATGCATTCCCTATTTGTTTCATCTCCTGTTTGAAAGCGATCTGTCTGGACTGTCATATGCAGTGAACCACATCTTAAAAAGTGGTATACAGATGCGAAACATCTCGGCAAGTGACTTTATGCATAAAGTCAATGTCCAAGACAGTATTTTGGATTCTCACTTAATTAATCTCATGGCGTGTCAGCGTGGTACTAATGAGTACTGGTACCGTCGTCATGGTGACTTAAAATGTATGCTGAGGAACTTAGGAACTCCGACATGGTTCCTCACTCTGAGCTGTGCCGAGTATGGCTGGGATGACTTACTTGAATTTCTACGAGAGGCAAATGGAAATATTGAAAACATTGAATTCAAGACACCTGGAGAACTGTGTTCTTTGGATCCTGTGAATGTATGCAGGTACTTCAATCATAGATTTGAAGCTATGATGTCTTTCATCACAAATAAAAAGAATCCACCTCTTGGAGAGGTGTTGGATTTCTTCTGGAGAAAGGAGTACCAAGCAAGAGGTGCCCCTCATATACATATGTTGCTGTGGATCAAGGATGCACCTAAATTTGGAACAGATCCGGATGACTTAGTGATGAATTTCATCGAACAGTATTCTACGTGTGCTGTTCCAAACGCAACGGAGAAGAAAAGTCTAAGAGAACAAGTTCTACGTTTCCAAAGCCATCGTTGTGGAAAGTACTGTCGTCGTAAATTCAGAAACAAGGACAAGTTCTACACCAAATGTCGTTTCAACTTTCCACGACCGGTGATTTCTAAAGGAAGAGTGAACAGTTTGATGTCTTCGCTGCGACATAATGTGACGAGGAAATCACCCAAGAATACATACAATTTGAAAAGGAACGAAGAGTCCAAGTACATCAATGACTACAACCCAGTGATTTTGTCCATGTGGAATGCCAACATGGATATACAGTTTGTGGCTGACAACTGTATGGCTGTGGCTCGGTATGTGACATCTTACATCACCAAAAAAGAAAAGACCGAACTGAAGGATATGTGGGAGGACATTTCCCATGAAAAGAGCCTCAGCAAGAAGTTGTACAGTTTCAGTCTGAAGATGTTGTCGCATCGAGAAATCGGAGCTTACGAATGTTCTGATCGATTGTCTTCAGCAAGTCTCTATGCCAAATCCAGGAGTCTCGTTTGGGCGAGTCTTGGTCTTGCTGCAACGCGAAATCGAGTTCTAAAACCTGTTCGGGAAATTGAGTATTTGGCAGAAAAGGAACCAAACAGTACCGACATTTTGAAGACCAACATGTTGGATACATATTATCCAAATCGAAGCAGTCACCTTGAGAATATTTGTCTATATGAGGTTCTCCAAAATTATATATTCAAGAGGAACATCAAAGAAGATATTGAGAAAGGAGTGTATGCTGTAATTGGAAGTGAGGGATGCCTGGTCAAGCAAAGAAAATGCCAATTAGTAAACCATCGAAAATTAAGTGGCGAATCTCCAGAAAAAAAGGAGTTTTTCTATTTAGCACTTTTGCAACTTTTCAAGCCTTGGCGTGCAGAAGAGGAACTGCTTGGAGATTTCCTCTGTTACGAAGACTCTTTCAATGCAGCCAAGGAGTCCATAGAATGTCCTGCTTTTTCTAAATATCAAGAAATGCTAACTTTGGAAATTGAGCAGGAAGCAACGATTGCAGCCGAGATTGCCAGAGACAGTTCTCAGGACAGTCAGAGTTCTGTTTCATTGAGTCAAGATCCACTTGGAGGACCTATTATCGAAAATGAAGCTGCCACTGCTATGAATGAAGTAGAAAGAGCCATGGCACATGCTCAGGAGGATTCAGTTAACTTACAAGACTTGGAAAAACAACTCAACGTTGAGCAGAGGAAAATATATGATGAAGTTACCAAGGAAATTGAGCACGGATTAAGTCATGAGAAGAAAGAGTGCTCGTGTACGTCGTTGAAGCCTGTCCGACTGTACGTGAGTGGAGAAGCGGGAACTGGAAAAAGTTTCCTCATTAAAGCAATCTCTTGTTATTTGCAGGAAAGGACTGAGTCATCGCTGTCTTGTGTTGTCACCGCTCCTACTGGACTGGCAGCACATAATATTAAAGGTATTACTTTGCATCGTCTATTGATGCTGCCGGTGGAGCATGACAACAAATTACAATACAACAAGTTATCTGGAGATGCTTGCTGTGAAGTTTCAAGAGTTTTGAGGAAAATGAAACTACTTATCATTGACGAAGTAAGCATGGTTTCCAATGTCATGCTTGCCTTTGTGCATTTGAGAATGCAAGAAGTACTTAAAACTGAATATGATGTCTTATTTGGTGGGAAACACATTATTGTTTTCGGAGATCTTCTACAGCTGACACCAGTAAAAGGTCAACCTGTGTTCAAAATACTCACGCATGAAGATACCAGGAAGTGCCTAGGGAGCATTGGCAACGTCAATATATGGTTAAACTTCAATTATGCAGAACTGCATCAAAATATGCGTCAGGCAAAGGATGAAGATTACAAGAATATTCTACAAGATATTAGAATTGGAAAAGTGACCGAGCATGGGAAAGAAGCTTTAAATGCACGGTTACTGTCAAATTTGTATCCCAAACAAGATATTGTGCCTGAGAATATTTTTCAGAAAATTACTGAGAAGAAATCCGGGATATGTCTCATGCCAACTCTTGCAGAATGTGCCATCTTCAACAACAAAATGTTGAATTTAGAAAAGCAAGAGATTGTGAAACTTGAAGCTATCGACAAATTAGAGCATATGGGATCAACAATTATTTTGTCAGACAATTTGAAATCAAAATTGGATTCATTAGAGAAGACTATATCTAAAACAGCGGGTTTTGAAAAGACTTTGAATGTGTGTTTAAATTGCCGAATTATTTTGAGAAGGAATTTACATGTAGAAAGAGGTCTGGTAAATGGATCAATGGGTAATGTTGTTGATTTTGAGAAATACAGAAATAGAGATGGAATAGAATTTTTAAAAATTAAATTTGATGGCATTGAGGAAGTACAGCAAATTGGTCGTTGTTCTGCTAGGTTTTTGCTTGTTAAAGATTTATATGTTCGCCGTAAACAGTTTCCTGTTTGCTTGGCATATGCGGTGACAATCCATAAATCGCAAGGTTTAAGTGTAGACTGTGCATTGGTGAATATTGGCAGTTCTGTGTTCAAGGAGGGTATGGCATATGTGGCATTGTCACGAGTTAGAACTTTATCGGGATTGTACTTGATTGACTGTGATGTCACAAACATTTGTGCGGATCTAGATTGTGTTAAGGAATACAATAGGTTAAGAAGAGAGTATGCGCCACATTTGCCTCAATATCCTTTGTTTGAGAAACGTGTGGTAGGCCGCAAACGTAGAAATAGCAGTAATAGTAGGGAGGTTGTTGCAAAAAGACTAAAAGTCAATGAACCGAAAATTGTTAGCAGAAAGAAAGTGGATTCTGTTGAAGATGTTGTCGGTTTTCAATTTGAAAACAGTTCTGGTGTCAACTGCTATGCAAATGTAGTGGTTAATGTTCTCTTTTCACTAGAGAGTTTAAAAGAACAGATTCTGTTGAATTCTGAACAAATTTTATGCTGTTTGTTGAATTCTGTTTTCGAGAAATGTAGCAGTGATCGAACAAAAGTAGAAAGTGTGTCTGAAGTTCGTTATCTGTTAGATGAATGTTCAGGTCAAACAGACTTCTCTGAAAATAATCAGCAAGATTGTCAGGAGTTTTTAATGTATATGCTTGATATATTGCAAGTTGAGGGTGTAGATGTAGATCACCTGTTTGGGCTTTCTTATCAATGGCAGCATGACTGCGAGAACTGTATGGTATCAAGTACTACTAGTGTAGACTCAGAAAGATTTATATATTTAACTTTGCCAGACAGTAAATCAGTCTCCTTTAATAAGCTAGTAAATGCAGCGGATCACAACATGGAGTGTAGCCAATGTAAATGTGATATGATGTCAACATTATTTATACGTAGATATGGCCAGTATGTCATTTTAATGATGCAACGATGTAGGCCTGATGGAACAAAATTGTCAACTTTAATAAAAAATTTTGTGGCTTCTCAGCTGTCAATATCAGGGAGGACTTTTGTTACTGTAGCAATTATCTATCACGATGGTCCATCAACAACATCAGGACATTATACAGCTTACTTAAAGTCTGGAAACGGCTGGTCATTCTGTAATGATTCTGTTGTAACGTTCAAAAAAAAATTGCCGTTTGACCTTAAAAATTCTTACCTGGTGTTTTTAAAACCAAAATTTTAAGTAGAGGGAATGTAAGTCTGCAATGCTGTCTCGATTAAAAATTCAACTATATAAACCTAATGCAAGTAAGTCTGCTTCATAGTAAGCAGTATCAGTGTCATAGGAAAAGGAGAACATGACTGACAAAGAAGAGTAAGATATTAGTAGTCCAGGATTGTGAAAATAATCTCAAATATTTTATTTTTGAAAGTTGCGAAAATAGAAAATGTCGGGATTTGATTGGAAGAATTACAAGATTTGCGAATCGCGGCAACATGATTTGGCCTAGTGGAAACATGTGATATAATGAGAGAAGTTTTTTTTCTATGTAACATATTTCACGTATCGATGGAGGTTTTCTTTCAGAAAGTGGCGGGCTGAAAATATTTAAAGCACAACAGAGTGGATGCTGTTTATAGGAGATCCTTCGACGTCATTGAAAGTAAGTTAATTTTAAGAAGTTTTGAAATCAGATTTCTTAGGTTGTATGGGTTTTTTAAACACAGTCATTTTGATTGTGTTTTTTTTTCCCCGCTGTTACATGATGAATACCTTCAAGTCACTGATTTAAGTGAAATTTGATACATTCTGAGAACAGCAAAAATAAACCATTTAACATGTATAATTAATGTTATGCTTTTTGTCCTTATGATATACATTTAGAAATGTGTGGTACATATGGGTAAGGTGAGTTCTGTAAATATCAATTTTAATGCTTAGAGTGCTGTACTTCTGGGTAGTGTTTTTTTTTTATAAAAAAAAGAGGCCTCACCTCAAAGAAAGCTCTTGAAAGCACACATCTTATTTGCATCCTAAAACAATCATTTACAATGTTAGACACAATTTTATTATGACTTTACATCTTTTTTGCGCTGCTATTGCATCACTATTGTGAGACATTAGCAGTGCAAGAAAAACATCATGTTTCAAAATAGGCCTCAGTTCAGCAATATCAAGATACAGTTTCTTTCGAATATATATCTTTAGGATTGTGTAGGGAACGTAGAGAAGCAGAGACTTCTGTAAATGTCAAAGTTGTTGAAAAACTGTTTGTTTTTGAACCTTTTCCCTTGTCTTTTCTAATTTTTAAATACATGTTTTAATATTTTTTGAAATGTTTGTTCTTTGTTTTACAGATTGAAAGTATGAAAAAATATTTAAAAAAGGTAACAAGAATTATAAGGTAAATGTTTTCCACTCTTTTTACCCGCAATGCACTGCTGATGATGTCATTGACAGTATCTCTCATTTACTCTCTCTAGCTGTCTTTCTTTTTACATTATTCTCTGTTTACTTCCCTTATACTAACTCTTCTTTTTTTTTAAAAAAATATTTTTTTTAGTTCGCTTAAAGTTCGCGAACCGGTCAGCGAACTTGAAGCGAACCAAAAGAAATAGAGCTTGCCAGAGTGATAAACATTCTAGCAATTTTGTTTGAAAGGGGAGGTAGTTCTGAAAAGAACTGTTTTTTTTTGTTTTTGTTGTTTTATGTTTTTTTTGTAATTTTTTGAACATTTTTTGATTTTTTTGTATTTTTAGAACTGTTTTATGTTTTTTTTGTGTTTTTTAAGGAGGGGAGACAACAAAAAACAGGCTTTCAAAACGGCTCAACTGGAGCAAAAAAAAAGAAAATTACTTTTTGGGTGCATTAGGGCACTTATGATTTTCATATGCAATGTTCATGAGGTTGACACTCATGTTGCCATATGACAGCATAGCACCACAGTAAATACAAGACAACTTCATGTGCTGGAAGTTAGGTTGGATGTTTGGCACAGTCTCTTGTGCCTCTCTTCCCGTCAAAGACAATGTGGATGTAGATCTTGCCACAGGAGTTGCCGTCGGATTGTCTTCAAGATCCCTCAACTCAGCCCGGCTGTAGTTCAAGGGATGCCACCTGCTCATGTGACGGTGCATTGTATAGTTCCCCATACTGTACTTCTTTTCTGTGCCTCTCGACAATCTGTAGTCACAGATGAGGCAGGTGGCATATTTTGCATTCACTTTCTTGGTTCCAGGAGGGATGGTGAAAAACTGCCAGATGAAACTGGTTTTTCGTTTAGAAACCCGGGGCAACTCATCAACAAATTGTTGTCCCTCTCTCTCCTCTTCTTCTTCTTCCTCATCTTCCTCCTCTCTGTTAGTCATAATTTGACTGGGTGGTCCTCTCTTCTTATGGGGAGGTGGAGGTGGTGGTGGGGGTGCACCAGCTGCAGCAACAATGGAAGCCATTGTGGATCTTCAGATAAATGGTCTTTCTCTCACCAAGATGAAAGTCAGAGTGAGGAAATAAGGAGGGGTTTACTTGATTTGGGGAAAACAAAAGTTCTGAGCCAATGAAAAGTGTTATTTTTAGGTCACATGACCTAGTCATACATCATTTGGAAACCAAAAGTGAAATGAACCAATGAGAAGTTTGATAAACAAGTCACATGACCTGTTCCGCTTACGTTACGCGGCGCGCGCCGCGTCCCAGATCGCTTCCGGTTCGCGGTCCGGAGCACTTCCGGGAGCGCTAACGCGGCGCGTCATTAGACGCATTACGCGATAACGTGATACGTCGCGCTTCCGCGGCGCGTCACTGTTCCGCTAACGTAACGTTGACCGGTTCGCGGACTAGATCGCGGCATCAAGATGAGCTAACGGAAAGCTTCCCGGTTCGCGAACTAGAAGCGAAGAAAAAAAATATTAAAAAAAAAATTATCAATAAACATCTAAATATATTTTGGGATTTAAAGAATAATACATTTTACAGCTACAGATGTTAGCTTTTAAAAAACCAATGAAATTCACTGAAAAAACCATAGGTTATAGACCATATATAGTTAGAAATTTGCATTTAAAAAACCATTGAAATTCAATGAAAAAACCATAGGTTATAGACCATATATAGTTAGGAATTCGCATTTACAAAACCTTATTTTACTCGCATAAAACCATTGAAATTCCATATATAGTTAGTTGCGCTAACTATATATCGCGCACCCGCAATCCACTGCTGATGATGTCACATATTACATCATTCATGACATGGTCAGTGACATCACTGATGACATCACTGATGACATCTCAAATGACATCACTGATGACAACATCCAGTGACTGTATGTTTCTGTGAAGTTAAAATATGTCTTACATATTGAAGAATGAGTGGATGTATAAGTGTCTGGATGAAGGATTTAGTAGGTGCATGACTGACTGTATGAGTGAGTGATTAAATGTGTCTCACTGAGTGCATGGGTTAGTGACTAAACTGTCTTAATTTGTGCATCATTATGTCTGTTGTTCTGTAAACTGTTGCATGTGTTGATAAGTAGCTATATGAGTAACTATATGGGTTATTGATTGGTTACCTTAGTATTTGTATGGGAGACTGAGTGTGTGTGTGGGTGGCTGGGAGGTGTATGACTCTGTGCATAGATGTGTGAGCAGTTGATTCACTAGAGGTATGGTTTCAAAAGTGCATGTGGTAACAGCTGTATGGGCGGTTGACTGTGTGCATGAGTGTATTGGTGAGTGAATGGATATCTCAGTGCTACATGTCAAAGTAAGTACATATGTAAAACACAGTACATGTGAGAGTTGACATATATAAATAACTGTGCATAAGAGCCAGTGAATGTGTGAGTGGCTGTATGGATCATTGTGAACTTGTATCAGGGATTGTATAAGAGAGTAAATATGTGTTAGTATATGTTTGAATAAGTAAAGTTTGTATAACTGTATAGTTGAGGAAATGGAGGTGTGATTGATTCTTTGCATGACTGACTAGGTGTGTGAGTAACTCCATGGATGAGTGACAGTCTGTGAGTGTCTGTTTACACTGATTGTATCTAAGGTTATATTAGAGTCTGAAGAGGTTCATCGTATTATCACATGAATGATATCATCAGTGATGTGATCAGTAATGTCAAATGAGATGTCATCAGTGATGTCATCAGTGATGTCATTTGAGATGTCATCAGTGATGTCATCAGTGATGTCACTGACCATGTCATGAATGATGTAATATGTGACATCATCAGCAGTGGATTGCGGGTGCGCGATATATAGTTAGCGCAACTAACTATATATGGAATTTCAATGGTTTTATGCGAGTAAAATAAGGTTTTGTAAATGCGAATTCCTAACTATATATGGTCTATAACCTATGGTTTTTTCATTGAATATATATATATATATATATATATATATATATATATTCACTGAAAAAACCATAGGTTTCACACCAGTTATAGTTAGGAATTAGCATTTAAAAAACCTATTAAATTCACTGACAAAACCAGTTATAGTTAGCTGGAAATTTTACTGACATAAAACCATTGAAATTCCCACGTTATAGTTAGTTGGACTCACTATAACTTGCGCGCCTGCAATGCACTGCTGATGACGTCACATATTACATCACTCATGACATGGTCAGTGACATCACTCATGACATCACTGATGACACCATCCTTGTGACAGAGTTACAGACCTAATTTCAGTGTAATGTAACGCTTGAAACAAATATTCAAAAATAGAAACAAACATTTTCAAAAAAATGGAGATACCCAAACCAGTAACAACAACCAATTCAGTAATTCCACCATCTATATACTCATCCACTCATTCACCAACAGTTCTATATAGTCACTCATATATATACTCACTCATCATATGTAGTGATACACCTATACATCCTGTTACACATCAGCAGTCATCCAAAAGTTACTCACACACATACTCACACATGCACATAAACTATTGAACATCCATTTATTTGCATATACATTTATACACACACTACCACCTTACTTCTAAGGAAACTTACACATACTTACTCTCTTAAACAATCACTTATAGAAACACATACTTATTTAAACAGGAACTCCTACAATCTCTCACTATATATACTATACTCACTTATATACATCAATACTCACATATACTAGATTAAAACATATGTCGTTAGTAATGAAGACACTAGTGAGACAGTCATTCACTCACTAACACACACATATACACACTCGTCCACCCATACAGTCCTGCACATATTCTGTCTTCAAAACACATACAAACAGTGAGTCAGTCACCAACCCCTGCAGCCACTTATACACAAAGAGAAACACTGATACAAACATTTAAATATTTAAACAATACTCGCTAATATATGTATTCACTAAGATACACTTAATAAGCCAGTTAACCAACCAATTTTTTTTAAAAAAAACATCCATTTACACACTTATTTAAACATTTATTCTTCCATCGACCTTTACAAATACATATATAAAACAAATTTATTTTTCAGAAAGACACACATTCACTGGATGGTGTCATCAGTGATGTCATGAGTGATGTCACTGACCATGTCATGAGTGATGTAATATGTGACGTCATCAGCAGTGCATTGCAGGCGCGCAAGTTATAGTGAGTCCAACTAACTATAACGTGGGAATTTCAATGGTTTTATGTCAGTAAAATTTCCAGCTAACTATAACTGGTTTTGTCAGTGAATTTAATAGGTTTTTTAAATGCTAATTCCTAACTATAACTGGTGTGAAACCTATGGTTTTTTCAGTGAATTTCAAAGGTTTTTTAAATGCTAATTCCTAACTATAACTGGTGTGAAACCTTTGGTTTTTTCAGTGAATTTCAAAGGTTTTTTTAATGCTAATTCCTAACTATATAAGACCTGAAAGCCCACCAGGAATCTCCAGTATGCGCCAGGGGACTGCATTGCAGAGAGGTGTAATGAAGCCACAACCCTTTTTACACCTCTCTGCAACGCAGCCCCCGTGCATGTTTGTAGAGGGGGGACTAATTCCCCTTGCATACTGGGGGTCCCTGGATCATATCTGCCCAAACACCGATATTCCGAACGATTGTAAATGACTTTTCTTGAGAAACATTTGGATTTGGATTATCATGTCCTATACTTTGGAATTTTTGAAAGACTGACTTTGAGGATGCTATAAATTACTCAAGTCTGCCCAAATTGTGTGGGTAAAATTGATACATAGTCACTTTTAATAAGAATATACTTATGTCTCGTCTAACATTTGGAAGAAATATCTAGTTATATGACAACGGGATACCGACATAACTTGAAGGAAATAAGAACGCCCTGAAGAAGTTCTGTTGTACAGAACGAAACGTTTCGGCTGGCTGTGGTACATAAACTTAAGGAAAATAAAAGCATTTGAATATACACCAAGATTCAGCGCTTCAATAAGTACTCTAAGTGATATGATTTGATTGGACTCATTGTGAAAGTGGTGCTGTGCCAAACTTTGGAATATTCTCCACTACTCTCTACTACTTACTCTCTCCTACTCTCTACTACTCACTCTCTACTGCTCTCTACTACTCACTCTACTACTTACTCTCTACTACTCTCTACTACTCACTCTCTACTACTCTCTACTACTCACTCTACTATTCACTCTACTACTCTCTACTACTCACTCTGCTACTCTCTCTACTGCTCTCTACTACTCTCTACTACTCACTCTCTACTCTCTATTACTCACTCTCTACTCTCTACCTCTCTACCTCTCTCTTCTTCTCTCTCTACTAATCTCTACCTCTCTACCGCTACCTCTCTACCTCTCTACCTCTACACCTCTACCTCTCTACCTCTCTCTACACGCACACATATAGACATATATGCATATATATATGTGCATATGCATTTATATATATGTATGTGTATGTATAAAAAAAACAACTAAACATTTTTTTTTCTAAACAGCTACTTTTAAAACTGTCATTCTTTTTTCCCATGGTACGCTCCCCGGTACGCGCACCCGTGCGCGTACCGGGCGCTCCCCCCGCGAAAATCAAAAAAAAAAAAATTTTTTTTTTTGCCTTGCGGGGCCCTTTTATGGCCCCCACATCAAACCTAGGGGGTCAGGGGGGGTCTACTCTGCCCCCTTATGTTCATTTCCCTCTTTGTTTTGGCCACCTCTTGTGTCTCGATTTTACCGAGACACAAGATGGCGGCCGCTCCGGACTGTTTAGAATGTTTACAGACACCCGAGAGCCAATCAGCTTTCCTTTCGCAAGTCGCGTGGCGCGCACGGTACGCGCACCCGTGCGCGTACCGGTGCGCTGCTATAGATATATATATTTTTTTGAACCTTAATTACTCAAAATCCACTGGAGCACATATCTTGAGACATAGCAAAGGCACATCGGGCTACCAGTCCCTACAATTTTGCCAAGTTTGGTGGAAATCCATTCAGCCGTTCGGGCTAAAAGTGAAATCGACCGCCCTATGGAAATTAACATGGGGAAAACGCGTTTTGGGACCCCCCTTTTATCTCGGCCCCCGCTTGACGAATCCCCCCCAAACTTTCAGGGAAGGACCGGACCGCCATGAGACCATTTTCCTGAAAATTTCAGGCAGATTCGTCAACCGGCGCCAAAGTTATTCAAAATAGAATGTTGAGATTTAACATTGAAAATTATCCTAACTATAACTACCTACTGGCGACCGCCAGTAGGTAATATATATATATATATATATATATATATATATATATATATATATATATATATATATAATTCAATTTAAAAGAAAAAAATTTTATTACAAAAATATATATGTGTGTATATATATATTCACTGAAAAAACCATAGGTTTCAAACATGTTATAGTTAGCTGGACATTTCACTCATACAAAACCATTGAAATTCCCCCGTTACAGTTAGTTCAGCTAACTATAACTCGCGCGCCCGCAATGCACTGCTGATGACGTCACATATTACATCACTCTTGACATGGTCAGTGCCATCACTCATGACATCACTGATGACATCTCAAATGACATCACTGATATTTTTTATATGTGTATTTCTAAAGGTCGATGGAAGAATAAATGGGTAAATAAGTGTCTAAATTGATTTTTTTTGTAAAATTGGTTGTATAACTGACATGAAGTGTATCTTAGTGAATACATGTATTAGCGAGTAATGTTTAAATATGTAAATATCTGTATCAGTGTCTCACTTTGTGTATAAGTGGCTGCATGGGTTGGTGAGTAGCTACATGAGTGTCTATATGGGTTATTTGTTGGTTTTTTGAGTATCAGAATGAGTGTCTGGTTTGGTGGGGGGTATTACTTAGCGCACAGATGCATGAATGACTGACTCACTGTTTGTATGTGTTTTGAAGACAGCATGTGTGCAGGACTGTTTGGGTGGATGAGTGTGTGTATGGGTGTGTTAGTGAGTGAAGGACTGTCTAAATAGTAGATTTATGAGTATCTACATATGTTTTAAACTAGTATATGTGAGTATTTATGTATATAAGTGAGTATATGTGAGAGTGAGAGATTGGAAGAGTTCCTGTATAAATAAGTATGTGTTTCTATAAGTGATTGTTTAAGAAAATAAGTATGTGTACATTTCTGTAGAAGTAAGTGTAGTGGTGCGTGTATAACTGTATATGCAAGTAAATGGATGTTTATTTGCATGTGTGAGTATTTGTGTGAGTAACTCAATGGATGAGTATCGGTGTGTAACAGGATGTATAGGTGTATGAGTACATATGATGAGTGAGTACATGTATGAGTGACTTTATAGAACTGTTCGTGAATGAGTGGATGTGTATGTAGATGTTGGAATTACTGAATAGGTTGTTGTAACTGGTATTGGTATCTCAATTAAAAAAAAAAAAATCTATTTTTGAATATGTGTATCAAAGGTTATATTAGGGTGAGAGGAGGTCTGCCACTCTTTCACAAGGATGATATCATCAGTGAGGTCATTTGAGATCTCATCAGTGATGTCATAAGTGATGTCACTGACCATGTAATGAGTGATGTAATATGTGACGTCATCAGCAGTGCATTGCCGGCGCGCGAGTTATAGTTAGCTGAATTAACTATAACGGGGGAATTTCAATGGTTTTGTATGAGTGAATTGTCCAGCTAACTATAACATATGTGAAACCTATGGTTCTTTCAGTGAATTTCTAAGGTTTTTTGAATGCTAATTCCGAACTATAAGGTGACTGAAGCCTATGGTTTTTCAGTGAATTTCTAAGGTTTTTAAAATGCTAATTCCTAACTATAACGTGGCTGAAACCTATGGCTTTTTTAGTGAATTTCAAAGGTTTTGTAAATGATAATTTTTAAATGTATTAATTGTTATATTTTTTATACTGATTTACTACATTGTTTTAAAGTATTTATTTTTAGATATTTTATTTTTTTAAATTATATTATATATTTTTAATATAAATTGAAAACAAAATATTTTTAAAAATATTGAAATTGTAATATATATTTTTTTAATTTATATATTTTTTTTATTTATGTATATTTTATATAGCAGGCAATGATATCCTATGGAAGGAAATTCAAGTTACTTGTAAGTACGGTTAAAATTACTTTTCAGGATCAGTACTGGGCTGAAAGATGCCGCACTGAGGTCTCTCCTGAGTAAATCGGAATTCGTAGTTCGGCTGATTTTAGAGGAATATTTTAAAGTTCCAAAACTCCACACTTAGAAGAATTTCCAAGAGGAACTAGTGAATGTTAGCCTATGGAAGGAAATTTAAGTTACTGTAAGTATGGTTAGAATTACTTTTCAGGATCAGTAGTGGACTGAAAGAGGCAGCACTGAGGTCTCCCCTGATAAAAGGTGAGTAAATCGGAATTCGTAGTTCGGCTGATTTTAGAGGAATATTTGTACGTTTCAAAAATAGACATTAGAAACTTTTCTGATGAAAACCATGCAATAGATTCCTATGGAAGGAAATACAAGTTACTGGTAAGTATGCTTAAATTTACTTTTCAGGGTCCGTACTGGGCTCAAAGATGCAGCACTGACGTCTCTCGTTATAACAGGTGAGTAAATCGAATTCATAGTTTGGCTGATTTTAGAGGAATATTTTGCTCAATAGTGAAGTAAAGGGGCGGGGCCTGAGGTGACATGTGTGCAAACACGCCCTGTGGTGCGTTTTAAGTTGGAGAATTATTTCCTCTTCAATCCTGAGGTCCCCTGTGGGCCAACTAGCCCACCAGGTACCTCCAGTATGCGCCAGGGAGCTGCGTTGCATAGAGGTGTCAGATGCCACGCCCCCTTTTTACAACACTCTGCAATGCAGCTCCGTGGCACCTACTGGAAGTATCTGTTGGGCTAGTTGGCCCCTAGGGGACCTCTGGATTGAAGAGGAATTAATTCCCCAACGTAAAACGTGCCACAGGGTATGTTTCCACACATATCACCTCAAGCCCCGCCCCTACCTTTACCACTAAGCAAATGCGCCCCGTAGCACGTTCTAAGTTGGGGGATTAAGTCCCCTTGCATACTGGGGGTCCCTGGGGGCCAACTAGCCCACCAGGAACCTCCAGTATGCGCCAGGGGGCTGCATTGCAGAGAGGAGTAAAAAGGGGCATGGCCTCATTACACCTCTCTGCAACACATCCCCCTGGCGCGTTTCCAGAGTGGGAACTAAATCCCCTTGAATACTGGGGGTCCCTGGGAGCCAACTAGCCCACCAGGAACCTCCAGTATGCGCCAGGGGTCTGTGTTGCAGAGATGTGTAAAAAGGGGCATGGTCTGATTACACCTCTCTGCAACACAGCCCCATTGCGCATTTCCAGAGGGGGAACTAAATCCCCTTGAATACTGGGGTTCCCTGGGGGCCAACTAGCCCACCAGGAACCTCCAGTATGCGCCAGGGGGCTGTGGTGCAGAGAGGTGCAAAAAGGGGCGTGGCATCATTAAACCTCTCTGCAACGCAGCCCCCTGGTGCATTTCCAGAAGAGGAACGAAATCCCCTTGAATACTGGGGGTCCCTGGGTGCCAACTAGCCCACCAGGAACCTCCAGTATGCACCAGGGGGCTGCGTTGCAGAGAGGTGTAAAAAGGGGCGTGGCCTCATTATTTATTTATTTATTTGGGCGATTTTTAGAGCGCACAAATACCCGAGGGTGTCTCGGCGCTATAGTTGCAGTGCGTTCAGTAGCAAGGCATTACAATAGTCTGTTTTGGAGAAGACTAATGTGCTGACTAAGGTTTTGCCTGCGGATGGAGGTAGGTAAGGGATTAGCTTTTTGATCCTTTTTAATATGTGGAAGGAAGAGGAAACCACCGAGTTAGCATGTTGCTGGAAGGACATCTTGTTGTCGAAGATAACACTTCTCTGCAATGCAGCCCACTGGCGTGTTTCCAGAGGGGGAACTAAATCCCTTTGAATACTGAGGGTCCCTGGGAGCCAAGGAGCCCACCAGGAACCTCCAGTATGCGCCAAGGGGGTGCGTTGCAGAGAGGTGTAAAAAGGGGGTGGCCTCATTACACGTCTCTGCAACGCAGCCCCCTGGCGCGTTTCCAGAGTGGGAACGAAATCCCCTTGAATACTGGGGGTCCCTGGGTGCCAACTAGCCCACCAGGAACCTCCAGTATGTACCAGGGGGCTGCGTTGCAGAGAGGTGTAAAAAGGGGCGTGGCCTCATTATTTATTTATTTATTTGGGCGATTTTTAGAGCGCACAATTACCCGAGGGTGTCTCGGCGCTATAGTTGCAGTGCGTTCAGTAGCAAGGCATTACAATAGTCTGTTTTGGAGAAGACTAATGTGCTGACTAAGGTTTTGCCTGCGGATGGAGGTAGGTAAGGGATTAGCTTTTTGATCCTTTTTAATATGTGGAAGGAAGAGGAAACCACCAAGTTAGCATGTTGCTGGAAGGACATCTTGTTGTCGAAGATAACACTTCTCTGCAATGCAGCCCGATGGCGTGTTTCCAGAGGGGGAACTAAATCCCTTTGAATACTGAGGGTCCCTGGGAGCCAAGGAGCCCACCAGGAACCTCCAGTATGCGCCAAGGATGCTGCGTTGCAGAGAGGTGTAAAAAGGGGGTGGCCTCATTACACCTCTCTGCAACGCAGCCCCCTGGCGCGTTTCCAGAGAGGGAACTAAATCCCCTTGAATACTGGTGGTCCCTGGGGGCCAGCTAGCCCACCAGGAACCTCCTTATGTGCCAGGGGGCAGAGTTGCAGAGAGGTGTAAAAGGGGCGTGGCCTCATTACACCTCTCTGCAACGCAGCCCCATGGTGCGTTTGCAGAGGGGGAACTAATTCCTCTTGCATACTGGGGGTCCCTGGTGGCCAACTAGCCCACCAGGAACCTCCAGTATGCTCCAGGGGACTGCGTTGCAGAGAGGTGTAATGAGGCCACGCCCCTTTTTACACCTCTCTGCAACGCAGCCCCCTGGTGCACCCTGTAGGTTCCTAGTGGGCTACTTGGCCCCCAGACATCCCCAGTATTCAAGGGGAATTTCTTCCCCCTCTGCAAACACGCAAGGGGGCGAGTTTGCAAAGGGTACAGGGAGGGGGCATGGCCTCCTCCCCGATCCTGTTTTTAACCCCCAAATATTTTTTTTTATTTTTTTATGAGAAGGGGCCGCGTGGCGCCCCTCCCGTGGCTAATTCCAGGGCCTGGAGACCCCATCCCCCGGGGCTTGGCCAAATTTAAAAATATTTTTAAGGAGTGGTCTGCATGGACCCCCTCCTCAGGCCACTTAAGGCCTCGGGACCCCATCCCCCCGGGGCCGGCCTGCCTACTTTAAAAAAAATATTTAATCATTTGGGGAGGAGGCTGCGTGGCCCCCCTCCTGGGCCACTTCTGGCCCTGGGGACCCCATCCCCCAGAGCCCAGCCCTCTCTATTGGGGACCATGGGGGGGTCCCCAAGCCCCCCATAGTCCCTGCCGGCTCCCCGCATCCTGCGGGAGCCGGCATTGCTTTTCTGCATGGAGAGCAGCTAACATGCTGCTTCCAATGTTGAAAAGGAATCGGCTTTGGTTTTTGGAAGAGAGAGCAGGTTTCCCTCTCTCTCCTCCAAAAAACAAAGCAGTTTGCTATGGTAGGGCGTGAGCCGCAAGGCTCCTGCCCTACCATAGAAAACTACAGTGTCCCGAGGGATAGGCAACCCGGGACACTGCAGGAGCCGGCCCTGGGGGGGTGGCGGTCCCCAGGGCCTCCTCAAGGCTCCAGGAGGGGGGCCGCATGCCCCCCTCCCAACATTTAAAAGCCCCGGGGGGTGGTGGTACCCAGGGCTGGGGGTCCGTCACGGACCCCCCAATATAAATATGTAGTGCCCCAGGGAGGTGGCGGTCTCCGGGGCGTGTGTCGGGGCTTGAGCCCCCCCCACACAGGTTTTTTAATTTTCTTTTCAAAAAGAAGCCCCGGTGGCGCTCCCCGGGGATCGGGGGGCCTTAGAGGCCCTCCATAATTATACATTTAAGCCCCGGGTGTGGCGGTTCCCGGGGCTGCAGGGGGGATTGGGCCCCCCACACTGTATTTTTAGAAAGCCCCCAGGATTTGGCCCCCCCAGGGGCTAATTCACATTAAAGTGTGGGAGCCTGCGCTTCGGTTTTTTGGGTATCGGCAGGGTACGCGTCCCCTTAGGCAATGCCTAGGGGGTCAGGGTGTTTCTAACCTGCCACCTTTTCTTGTTTTTCACGTTTCGTTTTCTGTTTTCTTGTGCCTCGGTTCTACCGAGGCACAAGATGGCTGCCAACACTTCCTGGTTTGGAGTGTTGACAGCCAATTAGCATAAAGCTCGTGCTCGGGAGGATACGTGTACAGTACTTCGTCTATAGATATATCTATGATTTTAGTTTTGATTTTCTCAAGAACTACTGCACGGATTTACACCATTTAACAAAAAGCGTAATCAGCGAAACAAACTCTACCTTTTTGCCAAATTTGGTGTTATTCCTTTCAGCAGTTCGGGCTGTAGCCTCACTTAAATGCCCCTACGGAAAATTGCATGGGGAAAACACGTTTTGGGACCCCCTTTGTTTTTTGGCCCCCGCTTCACGAATCACCCCAAAACTTTAAGGTAAGGAGCGGAGCAGAGCGGAGCAGAGCGCCCCATCTTCTTTGAGAATTTCACGAAGATTTGTGAACCGGCGACAAAGTTATTCCAAATAGAATGTTGCAGATTTCCTATGGAAACTAGGTCCTAACTATAACTACCTACTGGCGACCACCAGTAGGAGATATATATATATATATATATATTACCTACTGGCGGTCGCCAGTAGGTATATATAGTTAGGATTTTTTCTCTATGGAACTTTTGAAAATTCTATGTCTAATAACTTTGGCGTTTGTGGACGGAATCGCCTGAAATTTTCAGGAAAATGGCACATTCTGTTTCTGATCAGCCCCTGAAAATTTGGGGGGGTTTCGTCAAGGGGGGGCCGAGAAAAAAGGGGGGGTCCAAAAACGCGTTTTTCCCATTCATTTTTCCATAGGGCGTTTGGCCTCACTTTTAGCTCGAACGGCTGAATGGATTTACACGAAACTTGGCAAAATTGTAGAGACTGTTAGCCCAATATGCCTTTGCTGGGTCTCAATATATGTGCTCCAGTGGATTTTGAGAAATTAACGTTTTAAAAAACAGATATATCTGTGACAGCGTCCTAGATAGGGTACTAGTTCGCGTACTTTTCGCGTATCTGAGCTTTGCAAAGCGAAGCTGATTGGCTCTCCGGTGTCTGTCAACATTCTAAACAGTCCGTAGCGGCCGCCATCTTGTCTCTCGGTAGGATCGAGAGACAAGAGGAGGCCAAAACAAAGGGGGAAATGAAGGAAAGGGGGCAAGGTAGACCCCTTCTGACCCCCTAGGATTGATGAGGGGGATATTAAAGTGCCCCGCGGGGCAAAAAAAAAAAAATTGCGATTTTTCCCCGTAGAGGCGCGTCCCGGTACGCGAACCGGGCAGCTAACTGGGCAGCTAACCGGCAGCGTAACGGGAGTCTGAGGAGAAGCTGATTGGCTATCAACTTTGTAAACAGTCCGGAGCGGCCGCCATCTTGTCTCTCGGTAGGATCGAGAGACAACAAGAGGTGGTGAAAAACGAAGGGGGAAATGAAGGAAAGGGGGCAAGGTAGACCCCTCCTGACCCCCTAGGATTGATGAGGGGGATATTAAAGTGCCCCGCAGGGCAAAAGGAAAAAAGAAAAAAAAATTGCGATTTTTCGCGGTAGAGGCGCTTCCCCGTACGCCAACCGGGCAGCTAAACGGTAGCGTAACGGGAGTCCAACATCTTGTGTTTTTGGAGCGTCCGGTTTGCGTACCGGGTAGTGTTCCGGTAAGCGTAATAAGGGGAAAACCAAGAGAAACAGTAAAATAAAATTTAAAGGGATAGATTTCCACCAAACTTGGCAAAATTGTAAAGACTGTTTGTTTGATGTGCCTTTGCAAGGCCTCAAGATATGTGCACGTGTGGATTTTGTCTAATTAAGGTTAAAAAAATATATATATATCTGTAAGCGTGCTCTGGCGCGCTTACGTTACGGGTTTTGTTTGCGCTGCAGAAACGATACGTCACATTTATGTGACGCGTCATGAGGCATCTCACGTGGCTACGTGATACGACACGTAATAAAGAATATATTTTACAGCTATAGATATTAGCTTTTAAAAAACCAATGAAATTCACTGAAAAAACCATAGGTTATAGACCATATATAGTTAGGAATTTGCATTTACAAAACCTTGAAAATTCACTGAAAAAACCATTGGTTATAGACCATATATAGTTAGGGATTAGCATTTTCAAAACCTTAATTTACACGCACAAAACCATAGAAATTCGCATATATAGTTAGTTGCAATAACTATATATCGCGCTCCCGCAATCCATTGCTGATGATGTCACATATTACATCATTCATGACATGGTCAGTGACATCACTGATGACATCACTGATGACATCTCAAATGACATCACTGATGACAAGCTCAGCTTCCCGAAAACACATTCCAGTCTAGCAGGGTAGATAAATAACCCCTCAGCTGCAGAGCAAAGGGCCCGGCCTTTCTGTCTCCATGCAAGTAATTCATAGCTCCCGTTACCATGGTAGGCCCATGGCCCCCTCGCTTTACCCACAGACACGTAGGCACATATGCACGCATTCATAGTCAGTATAGGATAGCCTCTGCCCAAGAGACCTTTCCTTCCAGATAATATGGTTCCCAAACATCAGATATCAGATATGATATAGGAACAAGTTGATCTGACATGCCAGACTTCTGTCTCTTCCCTCTAGTGTAAATGTCAAGTCCCCTGCACCCTCCAGCTTCACGTCAATCACACGTCATGCAGCTGCGCGCGCATCCAGACCTCAGATTTCTGCTGACATTGCAAGATTCTGCTATGTACCCACCCACTTGTGACACTTTCATGTGACGTTTCTAGCACACACCTCTATGTACGCCCTAGTTCACGCCTTCTGATTACGTATTGCTAACATGTGTGTGTTCTTATCTTGTTTCTCTCAGCTGTTACGCCTTCTGTATTGGTTTCCATTATGTGCTTTAAGTATAAAAGTTATGTATTATCAATAAAGTACGCTCTATCCCTTCCTGAACCCCAGCGGTGTCAGGAACATGATATCCGGTTCTGAACCATTCCTTTTTAAGGAATAAAACCCCTAAGAACTCTAACACCACGGACTCTGTCTCTTTCTTTCCGACTGAGTTATTTTATAAGTACTTACCTGCATAGAAATTAGGACGGTAATTAAATATTTACCACATTAATTTGGCGCCCGAATAGGAACCCCTCCCCCACCCCACGCGCCGGTAGGTGCGTTGCAGCCTTTGCCCCCTGCCACAGTCAAGACGGCCAATTACGCGTACCCGCAGGATTTCCTGTATCTCCCTCAGGCCTACGGAGGTGACGGAGACTGCGATCAGCACCCAGACGAGGCGGTGAGGAGTGCGGAGGATCCCGACCAGAGCCTAGCCGAAAGAAACAAGGTCTGAGGTTTCAAGAGGCCCACCAGTTCCGAAGTTTTCACGTATCGAGTCGAGCCGAGTCCAGTCCGGTCCAGTCCAGTCAAGTTGTCCGAGGCCTTCCGTTCCGTGCTTCCCGGTGAGTACCGTTGCTGGGGACGCATCTAGACGGGTGCATTATTATGTATCCGGTAAAGACGGGTTTGGGTACACAAACACGGTCTGCACTGTTTTAGACAGTGTATCTGTACTGTTTAGCAGTATATAAAGTATTCAAGGGTTCGATTTTTTTTTTTTGTTCTCGTTTTCTGAAGTTCAAGGGTAGTCCATATGTGTTCAAAATGTTTCATGTGATTAATGTCGTGGTATGAGTGACTGTTTTGATGTACATTATTGTGTTTTTGTATATTAACTGTGTCCGAGGTAGAGTAAGTAACAAGTATCGAGTATCAAGTGCCAAACAACAGGATGCCATTATTCAATAAATTAAGACAGTTAGGAACTAGGAAAGGGATACTAGAGGAAGCAGTTCCTGTCCCACCTAGGGACACTCCTGGAAATTTTATGTACCATAAGCATGGCCTAGATGCCATACTGTATCTAGATTTATGGGCCGACTATACCAAGCACCTAGAAGAGAAACATAGGTGGCCTGTTACAGGGACATGGGATGCCGAGTGCATCATGAGAGTAGAGGAAGCACTATGGAAAAAGAAAGCCAGACAATCTCAGAAAGACGCCATAGAATTGTGGCGTAAAGAATCGCATAAACGTGCCGAAAAAGCATTCCGAAAAGCAGAAAAACGGAGAGAAGAGTCGGATGAGGTCCGAGAAAACGAATTAGTTGCTGAAGGTATCCGAGTACAAGCAGAACAAGTAGACCGTATGCAAAACACTCTTGCAAATGGCATGTATCTAGTGGCCGAGGGTTCGCCTAAAGCCACTCCAGAAATACCGAAAGATCTGCTGCCACCATTGGTTCCGACTAAAGTAAGGCACAAGACCACAAAAGACATATTCCTTTCTTCCTATCTAGACGATGTAGCTCCCGCTTATACAAATCCACGTGCCCACGTACCGCCTACTGACGGTGACAGAGATGGCGACCTACTCCAAGACAATGCCCAGCCAGTACCGCAACAAGTTACACCCGTTCAACATACTGTACCACCCATACCTATTCCCCCACCACTTCCCGCTCCTACTATTAATCCACTAAATCCTTTCGGGTCTGATCCTGGTAAAAGACAAGTTCAGTTACACATACAGACTCCACAGACAAGCCATGCTCAAGCCTCCGCTTCAGGAGGTGCGACAGGAGGTTACCAGACCCCGCCACAAACACACAGATTAACCCTTAGGGACCTAGCAAAGCAACGTACACCCCAAATACAGAATTACAACTTCCTTAAAGAACCCCTTCCAGATTGCAGATACGATCCAGTACCCGGTAAAACCGATAGAATGGAGTTAGCATCACTACGCCTACGACGAGTTACAGATTATTTAATGTTATTACCAGGAATGACTGATCATCTAGACAGAATATACCATTTTATCCAGACAGGGGAAGGTCCTGAAAGTATTAAAGAGGCCATGGCTCATCAGAAAACTGACACCCAAGGTTGTATATTACGTTTCTTCATAAATTGTCTAATAAGAGAACAAGACAGGCCTGGTGTAGACAAGGACGATATGGATGCACTAAACAAGTGGGGCCAGAATATAGCCGAGGGAAAGCATGATAAACAGAGCAGTATAGCAAATATGTACAAAAGAATCAGGAAAGCAGTAATAGAAATACATGACAGAAAGGAACCAGAAAAGGAAGGAGATAGCGACAAGATTGAATCCTCAGAGGAGGAAGAACCAGAGGAGAACGACTCGACCAAAGAAATGATAGCATATGTAGGTAAGGGAAATTACCTTAAGAAAGGCATTCGTCCAGAAAGCAAGAGAGTTTTTCTCTCTGGCATCTCAAAAACGAGCTCTCCTGAATATCTGTTTCAGGTTACCGATAAAATACTTCAAGAACGAATGGGGTACCATGTACTCAATTCTATGGATGAACAAGAACTAGCCCGGTCAGCAGTACAATGGGCTGACAATCCCAGCACATATAGTGATGATACAGTAGCTCAGACATTTTTAAATCTTCCCCCAGACGAGCAGAAATTAGCTGGCATGTACATGATTCAGCATCTCATCACGTTATACAGAAATCAACATTACGATCCAGGTCCCTTACCTGATACATTAGAAGCACTACTTTTGAATAGATGGAGAGGCCTAAGTACCAAGTTAATTAAAATAATTCTAGAACAACGGCACAGATATAACGCTTTCTTAGGCCCACAATATGTTTCAGCTCCGCTCCCAGAAAGAAAAATGTTTCACCTCGACAGACAGAATCCTTTACGAGAAGTACATCCAGTCAGAAAAAATGATGACACGCTAGAACGTGTATTTGTATATACACCTTTAACTAAAATGGAATTACTGGAAATGAAGAAACTAGTACCCTGCCACGATAAAGATCCGGCAGGTTTCCACCGAGAAATTAAAGACATGTTACTCATGGGAGATTACACGTATACGGATATTATGAAAATGTTAAAAGTACTGTTGCCCACAGGCATTTACGAGAAACTCAAGGAAAAAGAATGGGAGGTGGGAGATAAAAAGATTATTTGGACTGAAATAGAGGACGAGGAAAAAGGTCGCACTCCAGGGCTAGGCCTTGGGGACAAAGCTAAAGCATTACCAGGCTTAATAGTACAGGTTTTGCCAAGACTACTGACAACTAAAAAGGAAGACTGGGACGCAATCTCAGCCTGTAAACAGAAACACGATGAAGATACTAGTGATTTCTATTCAAGATTCGAGAAATGTTTTATTATTAATAGTGGCCTGAAACCAAGTAGCGAGTCATACCCGCACCTTTTGTAACAAAATTAGTCGAGAATTCCCTAACACAGGTTAAGAATCGTGTATATAAGGTCGAAAGCACTTGGCAAGCAAATACGCCATCCCAGATGTTACAAATGTTGCAATATCACCAGAACAGAATTAGAGAAGAACAAGATCACGAACAGAGACGTATGAAAGACACGAAAATGAAAATGCTAGTTGCTCAGTCAGTTCCAGCTGACGAGCAGAAAAAGGGTCATACACAGACAAGTAATTCAGCGGCTCCCGTTAAAGGGACATGCAACTATTGCAAGCAGCCAGGTCACTACGTACATGAATGTTCGGTCCTAAAATATAATATAGCAACAGGTAAAACTAAAGAAAGACCACGTCAGCCTAGACAAGATCAGGTCCAGCAACAGACTTCCCAGAACATACAGCCTACGCATGCTCCACCTCAGACAGTACAGACTGTAGCGGTATCACAGCCACAGCTTATTGCCGCGACGCAGCAAGTTTCACAGCAGATGTACCAGTATGCCCAATCTGATTATCCCGATTATCAGCGATACACATGAAACAGCCTATAGAGGGAGGTTGGCTTGCCTCTTATTGAAATTCCTGTAGATCAAGAGGGTCCTTATGTACATAGTCAAGTATTGGGAAAAGACAGAAAGTTTCTAATTGACACAGGGGCAAGTCGCACAACGATCAGTCATGACGAAGTTCCAGGGGCACCCCTCTCAGGCTCACAGAATGTTTCCCTTGGTTTTTCAGGACAGCCTATTGTAAATGAAGTATCAAAACCTGTCCCCCTAGCAGTAGGTCCATTATCACGTGTTACAGACCTGTTACTCACGAAGTCATGTCCAGAAAACTTGCTAGGTATCAAGACACTGAAGGCTCTAGGAGCAGTGATATGTTGTTCTCCAGAGGGAGTTCGACTTTTCCTACGTGACTTTAAAGGTCACTATGTACTACGAGAGTTTGATGTCAGACTAAAAAATGTACCGAAACACCTGTGGGCACAAGGCCCAACCGATGTAGGTTGTATGCACATCACACCGTACCAAGCCAGGAGTTGTATTACCCCGAATCAGACAATACAAGTTACCACCCGATGCTGTAGTGGCTTTACTGGAAATCATTGAAGAGCTCATTGCCCAAGGAGTGGTCGTAGAAACCGACTCCAATATCTGTAATTCCCCTATCATTCCGATTCTTAAACGTACTGATCCCAATGCACCGCCTGTATATCGGCTGGTGATTGATTTACGAGAACTGAATAAATGCATTGTACCACAGTATCCTGTGGTTCCCGACATCTCATCATTATTGACTGCTATTGACTCAGAGGCGACGTTCTTTACTGTAATTGACCTCAAGAACGCCTTCTTCAGTGTACCCATTGATCCGGAGAGCCAATATCTCTTCGGATTCTGTTTAAATGGCCGAAGCTTCAAATTTTCACGCGCACCTCAAGGATTCACAGAAAGCCCCAGCATCTATAGCCAAGCACTGAAAAGACAACTTGATTGTATCCAAATGCCAGTTAACACTGCCTTACTACAGTACGTCGATGATCTGCTGATCACCGCACGAAGTGAACCCGAATGTGAACAAGCATCACGACAGTTTTACATTTTCTGGCTGACAAGGGACACAAGGTGTCTCCTTCGAAGCTACAATTCTGTGGTCAGCAAGTGGTGTACCTTGGGCACTTGCTGTCCAAGTGGGGGAGACAGCTCACACCTGATCGCATTCAGTTAATTGCACAGTTACCACAACCCAAGACACAAAAGGAAGTGCGGGCCTTTATAGGCCTCACCTCCTACTGCAGACAATGGATTCCTCAGTATGCATTTCTAGCTAAACCACTGATACAGTTGACAACACAGGAGGCAGCGACTTCGACTGTCCTCCCTTGGACTCAGGAACATACACAGGCTTTTGAGGAATTAAAGAAAGCTTTATGTCAAGCACCAGTTCTAGCGACACCATGTTACAGCAAACCTTTTACACTTTTTGTTACAGAACGTGATGGTACAGCGTTGTCTGTCCTCACACAAGATCAAGCAGGTTCACATAAGCCTTGCGCTTATTTTTCAAGTACATTAGATCCAGTGGCCCAGGCTCTGCCTGCGTGCTTAAAATCAGTTGCAGAGACAGCCCTAGCAATCAGACAAAGCGACTCAATAGTATTAGGACATCCATTGATAGTACAAGTTCCACATTCTGTAGAAGTCCTGCTAAATAGAACACAGACACAACACCTGACTATAGCACGACTGACAGGTTATGAACTGATGTTATTCCAGCCACACATAGAAATCAGACGCTGTAACATACTCAATCCTGCCACATTGTTACCCTCGATTATGACAGATTCAGCCCCGCATGATTGTATAGAGATCATTAATGCAGTAACAAAGCCCCGACAAGACTTGACAGATGTTGCACTGACTAATCCAGACCTGACACTTTACTTGGATGGTTCATGTATGAGAACAAGTACAGGAGAATTAGTGGCCGCATATGCAGTGACCACTGAAACTGAAGTCAAAGAAACACACCGTATTGATATACTGTCTGCTCAAGCAGCAGAGCTTATCGCTCTGACCCGAGCCTGTATACTAGCCAAGAACAGGAATGTTAACATATATACAGATTCACGTTATGCCTTCGGAGTTGTACACGACTTCGGAATGTTATGGCAAGAACGAGGTTTCTTGACCTCTCACGGAGCCAAGATCCAACACGGACCCCTCATTCAAGCACTGTTAGAAGCAATACATCTGCCTTCAGGCATATCCATCATGAAGTGTAAAGCACACACTAGAGTTACAGATTCTATTTCCCAGGGTAACGACCTGGCAGACCAAACAGCAAAACATACAGCATTGACTCACACCCAGACAACTGATGTGACAAAGACAATAGTACCGACACATTGTATGACAGTTAGGGATCCCACACTAGATGTAATTGACATTCAGACACATGCTACTCCAGACGAAATCAAGAAATGGACTGAACTAGGAGGGATCCAGACAGACCAGGGATGGGTGACAAAAGGGAAAGCCACATGGTTTCTCCCCGACTCTATGGTTCAAGTCATAATTAATACAGCACATAGTCCAGCACACTTAGGAGAAAAAGCTATGTTAAACAGTTTACAGAATCTCTGGTACAACAAACATTTACGAGCAGCAGCAAAACAGAAAGTGCGTACTTGCATGATCTGTTGTCAGTTCAATCCAGGTAAAAGCGTCCCTGTAGAGCAAGGTGGATTTCATCCTCCCGATCACCCTTTTGAAGTCCTCCAGATGGATTATATCCAGATGGAACGTTGTCGAGGATTCAAGTACGTCCTCGTAGTTGTTTGTGCACTTTCCCGTTGGACAGAAGCATATCCAGTCCCAGATTACACTGCCCCGACCACTGCCAAGCAGCTGGTTCGAGAATTCTTCCCACGGTACGGCTTGCCTCGTATCGTGTACTCAGATAACGGACAGCCATTCTCATCCGAGCTTATGAAGCAGGTTTCACTCTTGCTAGGATATCAGTGGAAATTCCATTGCGTCCGACATCCCGAGGCAGCTGGCCTTGTAGAGAGGCACAACCAGACACTGAAAACACGCCTTGCTAAAATATGTAAAGAGAAAGGGGTCGACTGGATAGTCGCCCTGCCAGTTGCACTATTCTATATGAGAATGGTCCCACATTCGAGATCAGGACTATCCCCATATGAGGTGGTCTTTGGCCGGCCACCAAATATGTGGGGGACGCCCATGCCTAAGAAAATAACCGATGTTGACTGTAATATGCTGACCGATTACCTTGCCTCCTTGATGTCTGCACTCCAATCATGTCGTTCACAGGTTGCTGCAGCCTTTCCCGACAACACTGATGTAAAGCCACACGATGTCCGTCCAGGAGATACTGTCCTAGTGAGAAATTTCGATAGGAGGAGTCCGCTGGAGCCCCGCTGGCAGGAGCCGAAGCTCGTCCTTCTGACCACGAGGACTGCAATCAAAGTTGAAGGCCGTAAAGGGTGGATTCATTCGAGTCATATTAAAAAATGTAATGAACTGTTGCCAGAAACTGACTCTTCCACCCCTTCAAAGGACTGCCCAGATTCTAGTGACTCTAAACTTCCCATGGTAGAGAAAACTCCGCAAGAGGAGTATAAATCAAAGTTGCGGTCTAGCAAGTCAGACAGTTTAATTGTTTAAGTCCTCCCCTAGGTGAATCGGTTAAATAGTTTCTGACATGTATCCCCTAGACCCCAATAGAGAGAGAGATAGAGAGAAACAGATCAAGAAGCAACGATATTGCAAATCTCTCAAAAGTTACTGTATTGTTACCTTATGGATCATGTTTTCTTTAAGTCTTACGATTATTGTCACAAGTGTAATTTTGCATATCTATTTTCCTATTGCTACACGTGCACATTCTTCTTCTAATAACACTGCTGAGCATTCTTTTAGCGAGTTACCCCCTCACGAGTTGTCTTACCGACTTGCGCTGCGCAACAATACATTCATTAGTATGTTACATCACTCTCATCAGACCAGCAACGCTACAAATTGTTGGATATGTGGCCGACTTCCCCCCTACCAGAAATATGAGGGAGTTCTGCCCCTCTTCCTGTACCCGTTCACACACAATGGTTCATGTGGCGCATGGTTTAGTTTGATTAATTCTTTAGATTCAAATTCCGTAGTTTATCAGGGTAACGGGGTATGGGGAAACCTGAACACAGTTCTGCATAGAGTATGTTATCCTGACAAGGAGGGACTTCCCAAAAGGACAGGGACTGATCTAGAAAATGAAGTATATGGATTAGGACATTTTACACTTAACCTCATGATTCTGAATGTTGAATCCGAAACCAAGCCAGACTTGCCCACTATGTCAGTATTACCAGTCAAGGGTGAATTATGTGTCAGAAAGAATGGTACAGTACACCTGGGTCATAGTAAATGTACTACTGTGATCGAATTTAGTGGTAAGGGCAAGTCCACATTCAAAGCCACTCGTCATTCCTATTTTATTTGTGGTCAGACAGCATACATACGTTTGCCACTAGATTGGGATGGTACCTGTTATATTGGATTCTTACTGCCACCCGTTTTCCTAGCTCCACCTGATTATCATAGAAATTCCCGTCTAGTTCACAGACCCAAAAGAGATCTCCCAATTGTCGACTATACTGAGACAGCATGGGAACAGTACACAGATTTCAATAAAGGTTTCTTTCCCTATTTAGGTGCTATCTTTAATAGTAAGTCTATCCGTCACTTGACCAGAACTCTCGAAGCAGTAGTGAAAGAGACTACTTCTGCCCTAGGTAACTTGACCGAAGAACAGTCTGCTATGAGACTTGTCGTTCTTCAAAATCGTCTTGTCCTTGACGTCATACTAGCCGATCGAGGAGGAGCCTGTAAGGTCCTCGGGTCAGCTTGTTGTGTTTTCATTCCAGATAATGCTCCGTCCGTATATAAGGCTATTACCCGTCTCCATAAGATAGCTAGTCAGATACATCAGAACCCAGGCACCTGGACTTGGTCCGGTTGGCTCTGGACTACTATTTCAGCTTGGGGATGGAAAATACTGTCACTCCTTGGAACAATACTACTTATAGTATTCAGTTGCTGTCTATGTTTACAATGTGGGCCAGCGATTTGCGGCTTGTGCGCCACATCCTGCACTCCCCATTCAAGTCAACGTACTAAATCCCGTTTGAGAAAGGATGAGCAGATGATGCTCACTACACAGATAAATGGATTAATGAAGATTGATATATCATGAAGGGTCCGTAGGGAACAAGGAGGGAATGAGGAAATAGAAATTTTATGGTCAAGAATGTTCCCTAACGTGTACCCCACCGTCTCCATGTACGAGCTTAAAGTGCATGTAACTTCCCTCCTGTGCCAGCTATGAAGACGCAAATACATTTGCGTCCAACGTTAACATGTCCTCTTTCAGATCCACCCTGAATGGGTCGGATATTCTGTTCCTAAGTATGCCTTGCCACCGTCTTTGTATGGTGCACTTTCTGTATTCCTGGCTCTGTGTGAGCTAGGCCCCGATTTCTGCCATCGAGCCTTTTCTTTTTCAAAATCATCTTTGCCTCCTGAAACTGCAACGTGGGATGCCCCCATGAACTCTGTCCTACTCCCTGCGAGGCGAGCGGGGCCTGGCTCGGCCTGCTTGCCTGCCAAAGACAGTATTTTACCTTCACGTTATCAGCATAGCCAAGCTCAGCTTCCCAAAAACACATTCCAGTCTAGCAGGGTAGATAAACAACCCCTCAGCTGCAGAGCAAAGGGCCCGGCCTTTCTGTCTCCATGCAAGTAATTCATAGCTCCCGTTACCATGGTAGGCCCATGGCCCCTTCGCTTTACCCACAGACACGTAGGCACATATGCACGCATTCATAGTCAGTATAGGATAGCCTCTGCCCAAGAGACCTTTCCTTCCAGATAATATCGTTCCCAAACATCAGATATCAGATATGATATAGGAACAAGTTGATCTGACATGCCAGACTTCTGTCTCTTCCCTCTAGTGTAAATGTCAAGTCCCCTGC
Source organism: Lissotriton vulgaris (assembly GCF_964263255.1). Lineage (NCBI taxonomy): Eukaryota > Metazoa > Chordata > Amphibia > Caudata > Salamandridae > Lissotriton > Lissotriton vulgaris. Next base: position 595,594,813 of record NC_141693.1, read on the forward strand.
ACCCTCCAGCTTCACGTCAATCACACGTCATGCAGCTGCGCGCGCATCCAGACCTCAGATTTCTGCTGACATTGCAAGATTCTGCTATGTACCCACCCACTTGTGACACTTTCATGTGACGTTTCTAGCACACACCTCTATGTACGCCCTAGTTCACGCCTTCTGATTACGTATTGCTAACACGTGTGTGTTCTTATCTTGTTTCTCTCAGCTGTTACGCCTTCTGTATTGGTTTCCATTATGTGCTTTAAGTATAAATGTTATGTATTATCAATAAAGTACGCTCTATCCCTTCCTGAACCCCAGCGGTGTCAGGAACATGATATCCGGTTCTGAACCATTCCTTTTTAAGGAATAAAACCCCTAAGAACTCTAACACCACGGACTCTGTCTCTTTCTTTCCGACTGAGTTATTTTATAAGTACTTACCTGCATAGAAATTAGGACGGTAATTAAATATTTACCACACAATGTATATGTCTTCACCACGCATGCCTTTGCGTTGTAATGACATGCGTGGTAAAGGCATATGCGGTGTAAGTATTTGCGGGGTCATGGTATGTCAGAGTAAACGCACTTGCGTTATAAAAAATGCGAAGTAATGGTATACTGGATATCCACCCGCGGAATAATGTCATATGTTTGCTCACAACACGTGCTACACGCACTAAATATTAATGTGACAGAACTCTTAACCATCCACCAAACAATCCTGGGACATTGACTTAATATGGGGAAGATAAATTAAGTGAACATCGATCTTCACACCCAAGATAACTACTGTTGATATTGGTCGGTGATTGTTTCAAGTGCTCCTGTCCAATAATTGTGCAACATAAAATGTTGGGGTTCACTTGCAGAATGTGAAGAGAGCCCCCTGATTCTCCCATATGAACAATATTAATTTGCCATGGGTTCCAAGGGCCTCCCACCAAATGGCTGGGGAGGCACTACCCTAGAGAGGTTGCAGGGGCCTGTGTTACCCCCATGCTGACCAATCGAAGAAGGAGTTACAGTATCTATGATTTACTGCCACTGAATGATTGACATGATACAAGGGTGTTTTTAGGTCGAGCTTAGGCAGCGCGCATGCGTTGCTTCAAGACCTGCTGTATTCAGTAAAAGGACTTTGATCCCGCTGGCTGCTTACTATAGGTTGACTCCAGCATCAGTCTTAATTGCTGCTTCCTAACTGGTTTGCCCAGAGGATACGTCACTTCCATTCTTGGCTGAGGAGCATTGGCCAAGTAAAGTTTCCTTACTCTTGATTGTTTTATTAGTTGCTTGGGAGAATTCTTTTTTAAAAATTGTTTCCATCCTTGTTCAGCTACGGTCCCCATCTGTGTCGTCGTCCCCATCACCACCCACCCAATGTATATTTTTGTTATTGTGTAGTTAATTAAAACCATTACAATTTTATATAGGATATCTCAAACAAACAAGTTCTCACTTAAAATTTGGACTGAATTAACATCTCATCAATTAAATAATCCACACCGTTGCATTATTTAAAAGCAAAGTACCTGACACTGGCCGAAGCTAAGGAATTCAAAATTCGGTCTTGCCTTATGACATAATACATATTACATCTAAAAACCTCCGCAAACAGCAAAGATGATTCTATGTGCAAAATGTGCAATGTGTACTCTGTCATTCTTTCCAAATATTAGAAAAGTGCACTATGCTATCTAAAGCTGCCAATAAGCTTGTATTAGATGTGCAGAATAAAAAAAACAGTACTATAAGTGTCCCTACAATTAGTTTTGAATATACAAACGAGACATAATGCGTATTACATCTAAAACATCAAAGTCAATTTGTTGTGCAAAATATGCAAAGTATACACTGTCCTCTTTTCCGAAGATTATAAGAGTGCTTAATGCTTTCTGTAGCTGCTCCAAAGATGGAGTTTGTTGAGTCAAAATAGTAATTCAGTACTATTACCACCCTGCTATGAGATTTATAGCACTCAATAGGTCCTGGATTGCATGCAACTATGAGGAAAGCATCTTTAAACTAGGCAATGCTCTGTGCCAGCTAAATCGCATAACGTTCAAAGTTTCTTCTGATTCACATGTATTTGTGTTATGGAATTCATTTGTAGTTTGTGCAGACCCTGTCCCCTGCTGCATTTGTAACAGTTTGGAGAAACTTTGTGTTCCTGCATGAGAGCTGCAGCGACTGGCTATTTAATATGGCCATTACGGCGGGTCACCAGGATCTTATCCCAGTAGTCAAAGAGCTAGAAGTAGGAATTGATGTATCCAGTGACTAACGGCTAGACAAATGTTCAAAAAATGTTGGACTATTTCTTCCGCACTCTCACGGAGTCAGCACAAATTAGTCGGCCAAGTTTAGTTCCATGTTGGAACCTGACCTTTCGAGGAAAAAGTTACCATTTGAGTAAAGAGCAGTGAGTACTGTAGTGTTGGATTCATGTAATGTACAAGATATGGCTGCGGTGACCAGATCCCATAGGAAGCTAAAATCATCCATCCATGTTTTTCTTTGCGAACGCTGCTTTATCCAATAACTAGGTATTCTGTTCAGCAGCTTTATTTGCAATTTTTTTGAATGCGGGGAAGCTGATGTTTATGCCCCATGCTTGATGCTGATTGTGAGCAGTTAATGCTTGCTGAAATGCTGTTGACCAGTTGTTCTAACTTTTAGGCTGGTTCTCTGGTTCCGTCCAACAAAGACCTACCAAGGATTCTTCAAGTGCCGCTCTCATGTTCCAACACAGTTTGATTATTGCTACTGACATTACCCAAAGTTGATTGAAAAGCCCAAATTCCAGTCAAACCTGAGCCTGGGAGCCTGGGAGGTAAATTGTGGGATTTAAAAATTTTGTTTAAAAAGATTGGATTGTTGAAAACTCAGGAAATGTGCATCATTGCCTTTATAAAGTTCAGATCCATAAGTGAGTGTCGGGAGAAACTTGGTGGCAATTACTTGAAGAAGGTAGGAATTGGACGGGCACCTTTGTTTTGATCGTAGTGCAAAGCGCAGTTTGCTCGCCTGGGCTCCCCCTTTGGTTAGATGGTCTCTAAACTTCTGAAGACTCACTTGTTTCCAGTGTAGCGTGTGAACTCAGCTTTCCTCCTCGGTCTGTCTCGCGCCGGGATGCTCATGGGTAACTGAGCGCGTTATAAATTTTGTATAATAATAATAATAAATGTTATTTTAGAGTCTACCTCCACCTCTAAATATTTGTATGAGCCAACCTGCTCTATTCTCTTCTCTGCTACAAACCATTTATGTGTGTTTTTTCATGGCTATTGGTGTTTGCGGAGAAACTAACCTTTGTTTGATTGTAGTTTATGACTAGTCCGAGTACCTCTGATATTCCAACAGTTTGGTCATCAATCGCTGGAGGCCAGTTGGAGTCTGGCTACATAAAACTATATTGTCAGCATATTGTAGATGACTGATTTTGTGGTTTGCTAGCTTAGTTGGACCGCTTTGGACTTCTGACAGCCTGGCTGTAAGGAGGTTAAATAAACTAGGGGCTCGCACATATCCTTGTTTTAAGCCTCTATGCATCGGAATCTTCCCTGTGGTTCTCTCTCCATTGCCTAGCCAGTCAGTCAGTCAGTCAATACACTTTATTCGATTAATTAAAATCATAAAAGTACAGTAGATATCAAACACAGACAATATTAAAAAATATTTAAACAACATATATAAAAACAATTATCACATATAAAAACATCATATCCAAGTTTTAAAATTTCAATGACCCTTATTACTCTTGTCTAAACAGAATTCATCATCAGGTTTCTATTTTACTTGAGCCTCACGGCAGCAACAAGAAAACATGCAATATTAAAAATATCCCCTGGATTACTCAACGTCTGTAAAAAAGACTAACGCTGGTCTGAACTGTAAAAAGCCCCTTCCTCTCAAAATAGGTATCAAAAATTTCATTCGAATATTAGATTAGAAAATGACAGAACATCATAAAATGTAAAGTATCCTGGGGTGAAAAGTTGTCACAATGACAAGGTTCAGCGTCCTCTGGTTTGCACCATCCCGAAAAATACCCCAATGTAAGATGAATCAGATTAAAACGGCGCCTAGTTAGGAGCCAGCGATGAAAAGGCTTGTTCACCATTACCAAATAGGGTTCAATAAGAATAGTTGTTTTTATCAAAAAATTATCCCTAAATAAAGGTCTGCATAGCTCCTGTTCTTCTCCCTCCAACAGCAAGAAATTCTTAAAATTCATTTTCACCCACATCACATCCTCCTTCCGGATCTTTTCGGGGGCCTCAAATAGTTTAGGACGCCCTATTTGAAATAACATGCATCTAACATAGGACAACCACTTAATTTTAGAAGACTTATCTAAATTAACACAATCCCTTATGATCTGGTGGTTCAGGGTTAAATCTGGGTTTAGCCAGGTTTTGAGGCAACAAAGCAACGGAGCTGTGCTCAAAATGTCAGAAGCACAGCCTAACCCCAATTCCTGATGTATAGAAAATGTTGGGGTAGATTGTGGTATAGACAGAAGACTTCGTAGAAATTTATTTTCGGCTATCTGAACCCCAACCTGCTCTTTAACCCCTCCCATGCTTCTGACGGAATTGTTCCATCACGAGCTTTGGGTGGGCTGTGCTGGTGACGGAACGGTTCCGTCACGGCCCGCTCGTCGCGCCTGCGCGGCGTGAATTCCGCGCTTTTGCTGACGTTCTGAAGAGCAGGCAGGCCGTAACAGAACCGTTCCGTCACAAGCAAAGCTCACCCGCGGGCCGTGACGGAGCGGTTCCGTCACGAGCACGGGACCGCCGTGTGGTCCCGCCTCCCCCTTAGCGATGCAGCGGAATAGCCGCCGCAGCGAAGGGGTTAAATCCCCATATAAAGGATCCGTAGGACAGCAATGGCCAAGCATTTTGCTCTATAAACCTTTAAAATTGCCTCTATAGGTCTAGCCCCTAAACGCTGTGCAAACCCCAAGAGTCATAGGGAGGATCGGATGACTGCATTTAAAAAAAAATTGCGAGGTATCCAGGAGGACCTATCGTCAAATAGAACCCCTAGGTAAGTAAAAGAGGACCCTGAAGAGACTTCCAGCCCATTACAGTACAAGGATTTAGCTTTTCTAGCTCTGTTACCTGTTGACATACTATGTGACTTTCCAATATTCACTACCAGGTCCAAAGACTGCATATAGGCCCCAAAAGCGTCTAAAAGCTGCTGGAGGCCTACTGCAGTGCGGGCTAAGAGAACAGCGTCATCCACGTATAGGAGAACAGGAATTGGGCAGTCTCCTCATGCCGAATATCCAGAGAAGCCTCCACTAAGGACTTGTCCAGGTCGTTGATGTAAAGATTAAAAAGCAGGGGTGCCAAAATGCACCCCTGTCGGACGCCCCAACCTGATTTAAAAGGTCTTGTACATATACCATCCTGGGAGATTCTAACCGATGCTGAGGTCTTGATAAAGATTGTCCAAAAAATGTACTAAACAAGGATCAAGGCCTTTTTCCAGCAATATATTCTGTAGCTTTGACCTGTTAACCAGGTTAAACGTGGAGGATAGGTCCATAAATGCCATTCTCAGACATCCTCCTTAGAGTCCTAAATTGCCTCAAAATGGGACAGCCACTGGGCCTCTGTGATATTACTTTCCCGAACCTCATTATCATCACCACAAAAGAAAGGGTTGTTAATGATTGACTAAAATCTTGAGCTATCCCTTAATACCTCGACAGATAATAGTGCATTCCATGCCTCTGCCTTGATCTCTGCTTTCCGACTATGCACTGATCTCTGATACTGCTTCCTCAACGTAACTATCAGGGCCCTATCACAAGGTTGTTTTTTCAAAGCTAAAACTAAAGAACAGTGGGCGCGTGAACAATTATCGTCAAACCATCTTAAACCACATATAATTCTTGGTTTTGTATTTACGGTTAAATCACGTGCTATCTGTCTACAGATGGCCTCAAAGGCTCTAAGAACCAGATCCTTAGTACTTAAAGGATCAGCACAAATTGTAATGTTCCCTATACTTTTTTCACACAAATCCAGGAAAAAGGTGTCCGGGTTACTTAGGACCATCTAAGCCTCCTCCTCTGGTCACATGTTACCACCCTACTAGGGACCAAGTTCTTACCTCCAGTGCTTATGGCGCTTACCCTAACAGGGGCGTGATTGGCGCTTACTGGTGGGTAAAAATAACCCAACGGGAAACCCCTTATGCCTTCTCCACATAAATCAGTAGCGTTCCAAAGCAGCCTGTCAACTAAATTCCGTTTATTAAAGGTAATTATGATACAGTCACCAGGAACTTGTTTTGGTCGATTACCCTCCCAGGACACCCGTCTAGCCATTATGATATGATTAGAAATCTCAGATTGACCAGAACAATAATTATCACACCAGTTTTTTGATTTATGCAACAAAGCCACAGTTGTTTCATCGTCAGAAGCACTTAGAGGAGGAACCCCAATGAGAACTGCAACCAGAGGGGTAGCTTCTGGGGGGAGATCAATTCTACTAACGCTAGGGGTTTCATTAGTCTTATAATTAATAGAATTCACCCTAGATACTGCAGACTGTCCCATTAATTGTTGGCTATCAGTACAGGAGACAGTGTTAGATACTTTTGCTCCCCCTGAGTCCAGATCATGGGAAACATCAGCCCTACCACCCAGGTTCAGCTTTGCACCCCCCCCCCTTTCCGGGAGTGGCAACAAGTGAGATCCTACATTATTCCCACACACAGAGGTCCTAGTTACTACTGGGGATGTAGGAAGTGGGACCTTTTGCTCATTTTGTCCATCATACATGAATCCATAAAGTTATCTAAACGCTCACATTTTATCTTTAGATCAGCCACACAAGAATTCATAGTGTCAGTAACATCTTTAGCAATAGAAGTCAGTATAGATTCAAATCAGGCACTAAATATATCCTCAATGAGAGTCCGCAATGTCAATTGAATTTTCTCATCAACCCCCGGCACCAACTTGAGAGTACTGTTTTTGGGTCCCTTATGCCGCTTGGTTGCTTTTCTCGTATTACGTTTTGCCCCTCTAACACCCTCCATAGGGACTCGTTGGGACGTGCCCTCTTCCAATAAAGAATCCCCCAAACTTTTGCCACATCTTCAGGTGCCACAACATCGGAGGACTATATTTTGCTCCTCTCTATTGGACCGCTAATCACTACCATCGGTTCCAAAGGTACAAGGGTAGATGACACAGTTCCCAACACTTCGCCAGAATCTTCACTTGCGCACAAACCCAGTTACTTTTCTGCGTTGGCTATTTCTTTTTTCAAGGCGCCCACAGCCGAGGTCAGATATGAAATTATAGAGGGTGATTTTCTGGGAATTTTTGCTTTTAACACCCCCAGCCAAGCCCAGCCTCTTACGAGCTCTGATGGGCGCAGACGGGCCCACCCTTGGCCCGGGCTTCGCCCGTGCAGCGCCCGCGTGCGTCCAGCGCTGCGGGAGGTCCTCACTGGATATAAGGGCCTCTGGCGCCCTTTGATGGCGCCCTTCACTAGTGCCGCGCAATGCCCCCTGGGAGGTGGAGTTCTATCCTTGCCGTTGCCCTCACGGCAGGGTGACTGCAGACTGACCTGCCATTCCCCTCATGGCGGTGGCGCAGGAGAGAGTGGCGTGAGGAGGTGTGCAGGGTGTTTTGTTCGGCCGTTCCCCTCACAGCATAGAGAAATTAAGTCATGTGCATCCCCTTGCTTTACCTGGACCCAAGTATGTGAGTACAAGTTTGTTATAGCTCTTAGTAACTTCGGCAGGACTCACCATTTTGCCATCTTTAACCATAGGAGCTCTCTTGGTACCATGTTGAAAGCTGCTTTTAAATACACAAAGCAGGTGTATAATTTGGTGGACATTTGTAGGGCTTTTTCAGCAAGGAGGTTCAGAAGCCAAGAGATTCCTCATTGTGCTTGTGCCTGATCTAAAGCCTGTTGTGAAACTGGAATAATCTTACTGGAGATGATCCATTCTTAAAGGTCTGCAAGAAGATTCAAGGCATATAATTTGGCTTTGATGTCTATGAGAGCTATCAGTCTGTAATGTGCTGGATCTGATCTACTGCTGGCTTTGAAAATTTGGTGAAGGATGCTGCCTCTCCATGATGCTGGTATGCTATTTGTTAAAGACGAATGGTTGAACAGTGGGGTGAGGTACTCAGCCCAAAAAGGTTGGTGAAACTTAAACAGTGCATTTTGGGGGCCATTTGGGCAAGGGGCCCCAACTGACCTAAGTTTTTTAGGACTCTCTCAGGTTGGGTTTTCTTTAGTCCTTTTCCTTCAGACACATTTTTGAGAGGCTCGCTTTTAAATTGACTCAAAGCTTGATGATAATCGTTTGCTGGTACTTGTTTCTCAGACGTGTTCAGATGTTCAATCCAGTCGGCCTCAGGAATGTTTGCAATGCGGTGTCGAAAAAAAACATTTGCTATGTTATTTATTTCTGCCCAAAACTCCTTGTTGTTATTTACTTTGCTAGTTTGCAACAGATTTAGCCAGATGCTAGTTTGATGTAATTTCTTTTCTGACCCTACTTCCTTTTTATAATGGCGCCTGAGAAGATTGATTTGAAGATTCCTGTTTGCACAGTTCATTGGTGCATTCCTCCGGAGCCCTCTAATCTCCTTATGTAAAATCCTTTTTTTTTTTTAATAGCGATTTTAAGAACCAAGGTGCGTCTTTCCTAATTTTGTTTTACTGTTGCGGATAATGTGGTGAAAATTTAGATATGAGCGTTGTTATCATGTGGTCCCAAGTTTACCATGATATCTACCAATTTGTGTCTGGATTGATTGCCCTCCAATGTTTTATAAAATTCAGTAATTTTGATATTTCTTTACCCTTCCATACTAGCCTTTTCAGATTGTAAGAGCTTGGGCATTCCAACAAATCATTGCTTGGAGGGTCTCTCGGAGGTTGAATGAGGAGCTCGATAAACTGGGTGCAATTGTCGCTCTCCAGTCGAGATATAATTGGGTAGGTCATAATCATTTGATAAAGCTCCATGTCCACTAGCGTGTAATCTAAGACAGTGTCTGTATACTTGGAGCTTCTGGTTGGTGCCGCTGGTTGGTCTTGGGGGAATCGACCATTTAAAGTGAGCATCCCTATATTGGATAGTGATGCAATGCAGATTTTACCTTGACAATCAAATCTGCGACCGTTGCCGATAACTAAGGGAATGTTTTCCCCATTGCATTTAAGACAGTGTTTTCCTTGAACTGTGCCAGTCTATACTACTATTATAAAGAGAGAACTCTCACCTTTGAGCCAGGTAAACTCGGGAACCACAGTGCCAATCTACACACCCGATACACCGTTGAAATCGGCAGGGTGTGTAGATGGTCATAGGCGTTAAAAATTTAAAAAAAAAACCTTATATAAAAAGTTAATAAAAAAAAAAAAGTAGTTCTCCAAAGTAGCGCCGGCTGCGACGTGCGTCGTCACGTCAGGAGCAGGGGAGGAGCGGCGGACATGGCGCGCAGGGGAGGAGCGGTAACGTGCAAGGCGCTTGAGATAATTAGACTGACACATTTTGCCACGATCTTGCCTCGCTAATGCGTCCTTCCATCCAGCTAATAGTGCAGAATGGGCAGTGCTCCTACTCCGTAGGGTGAAAACGAAATCCATTCACCTCGAGTTCCATGAAAATCTGCCAGTTATGTGCAATGTGCCCACTAGATGGCAGTAAACGACTGGTTAAATGTGCCAGTACGAAACAAGCTACAAGAGAAGAATGTTTTTCGTGGTACATCAGTCACGTGAACTGAAACCAATTAATGACAGTGATTCCATGCATCTGCTTAAAGACACATTAAGCAAGACCATTTTTTCTGAAACTTGCCAGCGCTATAACTCATAGCAAGAAGTCCATTTACCGGTGCATTTGAAGGATTACAGCGAGAAGGGAATGCCTGTTAGGACCTCATTTTCAAGTGGGCCGTTATTTGGAATGCAATATTCCATCCGGTAAATACGATACTGTTTGGTGCGGTATTTAACAGGTGTGGAAGTTCAGCACCTCGCAATGTGGGATAACATGAGAATGAGGCACAGCAGTGACATGTTGGCATTCTATCCCTTCATATGGGTTTAACACAATGACATCTAAACATTGAGGAGTACACAAAGAAAGTGTAATCTATACTACTATTATAAAGAGAGAACTCTCACCTTTGAGCCAGGTAAACTCGGGAACCACAGTGTAGATGGTCATAGGCGTTAATTTTTTTAAAAAAAAACCTTATATAAAAAGTAAATTAAAAAAAAAAAATAGTTTCCCAAAGTAGCGCCTGCCGCGACGTGCGTCGTCATGTCAGGAGCAGGGGAGGAGCAGCGTCCCAGGAGCGGCGGACATGGCGCGCGGGGGAGGAGCAGTAACGTGAGGCCAGCGGCGGAGCAGAGAGGCGGACATGGCGCAGGGGAGGAGCGGCGGCGGACAGATGGTGAGTACCTGAGCGGCGGAGCTGGACCGGCGGTGAGGAGCAGAGGCTGAGGTAAGGAGCCGGGGTCAGGGCAGGCGGGGGACTGGGCGGGCAGAGGCAAGGGCTACTGAGCACTGACACAGGGCAGGCGGGGGTAGGAGAAGCCAGCATTTCAGGCTTGCGTGCACTCCCGCCCCAGCCCCCGCCCGCCACGACATTGTTCGGGACACAGACAATGTCGTGGCGGGCGGGGGCCAGGGCGGGAGAGCACGCAAGCCTGAAATGCTGCCCGCAGCCCTCTTCTGCCCCGGGCAACGCCGGGGCGGGCTGCTAGTTTGTAATAAAAACATGTTGAAATCACCTGACAACACGATACCAGCTTGTGAAAAGGGACATTTCAATGATGTTAGTAATGCTGTTAAAGACTCTTTTTTTGTCTGTTTTTTCCTTCTGTGCCGGATGAACGTACACGTTACAAATTAATAGTGAGTCTTTGTGAAATTTGCTTCAAATTTCTCTCATTAGATATTGCGGCAAAGGGATTTTAATGCATTGTGTCCAAGTTTGACCAATAGCAATTAGTTCTGATTTCCACCGTAAAACTGTTGCAATGTAGATCAATAGTCCGCCTGAAGCTCTGCCTGATTTTTTTTTATCTTACTTGCTTATTGGTGAAACTCTTTGTAGCCCATGATTAGCATTAGTGTCATGGCTCAGGTCTACTGCAATAGGAAGATATCAAATTCTGGAAGAAAGGTAGTGAAATCGACCTCCTCCGTCTTGCTGCAGAGGCTGTTGATGTTCCAAGAGCAGAGCTTTAGATGACTATTCCATTGGAGGTCACAATCATGTAATCATGCCTCTCTCTGGGTAATTGCAGCTCCACTTGGTGTTAGCCCTTTAAGTTTGCACGTCAGCCAACGGCCGTCACAAGCACTGCCGCCGCAGTTAAGGCGTTAATATGGAGACTTGTCTTGTATGGATGACTGCTCCAAGTGGAGCCAAATGTGAAACCACCCACCCATACCAGCTTGCCAAGCTAAACCCCTCCTCCTCCCCGACCCTGCTTTAACTAAATAAGTGATCATTACCTTTCATTTAATCAAGACTATTTAATGAAAACTTTATGGTGATCCACACCCAAGAGCGATATCTAATGTGCTTTATATGGCTGAGCACCATCCAGGTGGAACTTTGGTTAACCCATTCATGACGTGCACAGCACCGCCTTGGCATGGCTTATTTTGTGCACAAATTTCTCATTGCGTTTCTTTGATGTCCAGCATTTGAACCACTTACTCAGCACTCCCTCATCTGTTCCATTAAAGATTGGGTCACATGTGTTTTTCATTCCCAGCTGCAATGGCAGCATTGAACCGGACCTTGCTTCCCTTCTCCATCGTGCAAGCTACAATGATGTATCCTTTCCACCTGGGCTGTAGTGCTATCACAGCCAGCCCATGGACCTTCTGTACAACGCACCCTGATAGCCTTCCTTCGTAGCTAGCTTCCTATGGTCGGGGATTGCGGGGCGGGGGGTGGGGGGGGGGGGGGTGTAGTGTGGTAGGTGCTTTCTCGATGCGTTTCTGATTGCTTCTGCCACCAGCCAGGCCTTGACTCGGTGCATTGGTTTGAGCCTTTCCTTGCAGCCCAACCCCCACCCATTTTGTTGCACACTCTTTGTCTCAGCCATCCTTCCCATTTTAAGTTTGTTAGGGAGTCATGTCTTTCTCCTCAGGTTTAGTTTGTCATGGCAACAGCCTGCTGCGGTTGCTAGTTTGCTTCATGTATCCAGAAAACCCCTGTTTCTTTCTACCAGTTGTAGTCTTCCTTCCATTTAAACAGTGGGACTTTTATACGGACATTATTATGTTCTTGCTATGAAAAATATCGCTGCATATATTCACAGGCTGGTGCCCCTAAATAACTAATTGTGCCAAAAAAGGGATGCTAATTAATTCTACTGGGAATTTGCACACAAAAAAACCCGTAATTCGCAAAAAAAACCCTAAGGTAATGTTGGTATTAGCATGATGCCAACACGGACATGATGCTTTGTGGTGGATCGTTTTGCAAGACAGGCAGTTTGGGTTCCCGCACGAAGAACACACAACAAAGCTGTTACTCGCAGCCCTACATATGTTTCTCAGCCCAATACAAGTGCATAACAATAGCGAGAAAATGTTCTTGTTTTTCTGGTACAATGCAGGGGTCCCATTGGCTCACAAGATTTCATTGGTACCAACACTTTATCTCCAACGCCTCTTCAGGGGTAGTAAGCGCTGTACAAATGCAATGTCAGTACACTGGGTCCCTGCATCTCTCATCTACATAGAAGGGCGGCTAAAAAAAACATGAACCTTTTAAAATGTATTCTGTTCTGAAAGCAGGCATTCCACATAAAACGAATAAAATTGGTGAGAAGGAAAATATAATGTTAACTGAATTTCATTTACTTCTTTTTGGAGAGAAAAGTTAAGATCGACAGAGTACATTTGCATTTCACTGTGTATCGTATAATCTGACTACACTCTTGAGATGGCATGGGTAGAAAACTGGAAATGCATTTTCTTAAAAGGCAGATCATTTCTGAATAAGTGTATTTAAATTTATGGTTAGCTCTCAGTGTGTAAAGGGAAGCAGTGATAAAGGTTTCTCTCTTTAACAGAAATATATGCCATACTCCCATTTTTCTAAGCTAATTTCCCTGTACATATTTGCTAACAGTATCGTGCCACAAGCTTTATTACTGAGGAAAGATTAGAAACCAAATTGTACTAATTCATTGTTTGTGTCTCTTCAGACCTGTATTTCCCTTTTTTCTGTACCTGCTTTCCCCTATCTCTGTTTGTTGCGCTCTAAATGTATCCCTCTAGCCTCCTCTTGGTGTCTCTCCATGTACAGCTGTCTCTCTTTTCGATCCCCCTTTCCCTTTTGTCGACTCACTGTTAGCTGCAGCGTCACATTCTCAGTTCTCTGAAATGGTTCCCAAGTGCTAATGGAAGAACGTTTTAAATGTGGCTGTACTTCTCTGTCTAGGGAGGAGCCCAAGAAAAACCAAAACATTACAGACATGTTATCTAAAGTATGGGTTGCTTTGGCGAAACAGAGAGCAGAACTCAGGCGTGCAGTTTCAAAATGCACGTTTGGGCCATTCCACTTGAAAGCCTTATCCAATATTTTGTTGTAATTAGAGTTGTGTCATGTTTTCTGCTGAAACCAGCTACAGATTGATACATTGAATGTTTTTCCACACACAAACCAATATTTGAAACTGCAAAGAGGAACTTTGTGGGTCAGAAAGAGGCAGTGTTTAAAATGTGGAAGTACTGTCCGATACAGAGTACCTGCACTTCTTTAATTTGAAATGAAAGGTGCTGGCACTTCTTTATAGTGCTGCCTTACATTTAATGGGAGAGTACTGACACTTCTCAGGAAAACAGGGACTGTTAATAATGAGTACCTGCACCTTTATATTTCCAATTCAAGCACAGAGAGCAGCAAGAGGTTTCATCTTCAGAATTAAATGTATTAGATGATATCGTGTTACAGGTCCTTTGGTATTTTAACTAGGCCTGCTCGCGGAATTTTCGGAATTTAGGCAATTTTTGCTTCTGCAGAGAACGCGGGATTTCTGAAAATTCCGCGGTTCTTGGCGTAGCGGAACTTTTTACTTGTTTGCGCTTTAAAAATGCATTCTAGCGTGCATGGTAGCGACAGATCCCTGAGTTCGCCGACGAGTTTTCTTATCCGCGTGTGCCACAAGATTTTGGTAGCCGGCTGCGCGAGCCCACGACAGTGTGCAATCTGGAACACGCCATTCGCTGCGCCATCGACACCGCTAAAGTGTGCGATCGCAAACACATAATTTGCCGCACCATCGGGCACCGCGAGAGAGATTGCGATCACGAACACTTCATTTGGACATGCCATCGGACATCCAGCGGAATGTTGGTGAAGCTCACAATCCCGAACACGTTAGATTTTCAATATGGATTAGAATAATATCTCAAGCAGCATAAACCCTTCTATAAATGATGATTTGTATGAAAAAAACTCCTCAGATTGACAGTTGGCTGTCCTTTTTTTGTGCAATGAGTCCTTTTTTAAAAAACTTTTTTGGGGAGAGGGAGGAAGTGCCACAAAGTCTCCAACTTCGTATTCCTCTCCAGCAGGCTCCTCAAGTGCTTTGTCAAGCTCCTGTTCAGTTTTAATTTGGATTTTGAGCAGGAAGAATCACTCTTTGTATCTGCTGCATCATTATCATTGGATTTGAGCACTTTTGTATTTGGGATTTTACAAGTAAGTTGGTGTTGTTGTTTGTGTGATTGGGGCATTGCAGTTGCTGCAACTACAATGTTGTCACTTTTCATCATTAAAAAAAATTGTTGTGGGTAGCCAGTAGGCCCAGAGCTAGTCATGGGTGGGTGCATGATGATGAAACAACTGTTCCTTTGCTGTGTGTTGAATTTATTTCAAACATCATTTAGGGCATTGATGGCATTGGATTGAATTACAAAATGTGTATTTTTTGGTATATTTCAGTTTTTTGGGTGTGTTAAAAAAAGCCTTTGTTGTGTGTGGTGTGTTGTGTACCTTGCAGACCTTGTTTAGCCCTGTGGTTTTTCATTTGTTTGCATGTTATTGCATTACAGGCTAAGCAGTATGGTTTAGCATGCATCCTTTGTCTGGCTATTGTAGGCTTGCTTTCAGTACATTGTTTTCCAGGCCTCCTGCTTGTTGCTTGTGATTTGTGAGTGTCCATGTGGCTGGTGGCCATTTCTGGTGGGAGTTATGAGTGCTGCTTTTGCCATATAGGCCTGCATGTGTTTCCTTTGTGGCCTAGGCTTCTTGTTGTTGTGGGCCTGGCCATGAGGCTGGCGGCTATTTTGAAGCCAGGCAGTGTGCTTTTCGCCATAGGCCTGCATAGTCTGTCTTCAGTTTCTTATTGTTGTGGGCCAGGCCATGAGGCTGGTGGTCATTTTGAAGCCAGGCAGTGTGCTTTTTGCATTAGGCCTGCATTGTCTGTCTTCATTTTATTGTTGTTGTGGGCCTGGCCATGAGGCTAGCCGCCATTTTGAAGCCAGGCAGTCTGCTTTTTGCCATAGGCCTGCATTGTCTGTCTTCAGTTTCTTGTAGTTGAGGGCCTGGCCATGTGGCTGGAGGCCATTTTGAAGGCCAGTGGTGTGCTTTTATCAATCGGCCTGCAAGCTTGTGGCCTAGTCTGCCAACAGGCCTTTCATCTAGTAGGCTCAGAGGTAGTCTGGGGTGGATGAAACAACTGTTTCTGTGTGTTCTGTTGAATTTAAACATAATTTAGGGCATGGATGGCATTGGATTGAATTGCAAAATGTGTATTTTTGGGTGTATTTCAGTTTTTGGGTGTGTGTTAAATAAATGCCTTTGCTGTGTATGGTGTGTTGTGTACCTTGCAGACCAAGTTTACCCCTGTTGATTTACGTTTTTGCATTTTATTGCATTACAGGCAAAGCAGTGTGGTTTAGCATGCATCCTTTGCCTGGCTATTATAGGAACGTTTTCAGTACATTGCTTTCCAGGCCTCCTGCTTGTTGCTTGTGATTTGTGAGTGTCCATGTGGCTGGTGCCCATTTCTGGTCGGAGTTATAAGTGTGCTGCTTTTGCCATGTAGGCCTGCATGGTTTTCCTCTTGGCTTACTGCTTCCATCCATCCCCTTTGCCATCTGCATCTTCCTGAATGATGTGATGAGCAAATAATTTAATGACAAACAGGGTCCACATCCATTACATTTATATTTTTGTTTTTGTTCCTCTTCTTTCCTATTCTTCCTGAGAGTGTACACAGTATACAATGAAAGCCCTTGTTGACAAAGTCTCACAAATGGCTACACTAAGTTATACATGTCATTTGTTTGTTTGTACTAGTAGCAATTGAACCACAACAACAAATGCAACATTTCACTGATGTTCTTCTCCTGGCTTCTTTGCTTTTAGGTGCACAAAAAGACAGAGGAGGAGGTGTTATCATCACCCGTTGTACTGCCAGACAGGAGTCCTGCTGCCCACCACATCTCGTCCACGTGTGACCACAGACATCTCTGCAACTTGTGCAACAGTGTCCTACTGACATCTGAAGAAGATGGCCCCAAGGAAAGGTACCAGGTTCTCCAGTACCAAGAAAGTTGCCAGTGAGAAGAAGGAAGAGAAGAAGCAAGTGGCACTTTCCAAGACTGTTGTGCCGCCCAATTTGTTTTTTGGAAAAGAAAGGTTACGCCTGCAGCAGTGGGACCAAGCTGGGAGCAGCACCTCCGCATCAGCAGGACCACCCCACAAACATAGGACCAAGCCAATGAGTTTGGCAGAGATACCCAGTCTACTAACGAGCAGTGATATTGAAATGTCATTATCACAAAGTAGTATCCAATCAACGCACTCGTGGGTGGAAACTCAGCAGATAAGTGGGCAACAACACCCGCAACAACAGCTGCAACAACAGCTGCAACAACAGCTGCAACCACAGCCCACAATAGTAGTTGCTCCTCCTGAAGTAGGGGCAGTTCAAGAAATCGAGCTTTTTGCAGACGAAGAGGAGCATGACACTGTTTCAGAAGATCCATTTTCTTCCAGACCCCCAACAAGAAAAAGGAGGGTTAGTCCATCAACTTCTTCTTCAAGCCCCACGTCTGATGATCGAGATGCCACTTAGAAGCTACCAGCTCAGTCTGAGAGTGATGCACGCCACAAGACAAGGTTAGTGAAAAGGAAGGTTCCAGAAAGCCTTAGAGTTATGGAGGTAGATGTAGAAGAGGGGGATGATGATGATGAGCCAGTCAACATGAACATCACTCCCGGCAAAGGGGAGACAGAGGCCAACATTATTAGACTATCCAAAATTGCTGCGAGAGATGTAGTACGGATACCACCAACACAGGTAACACGAACGCAACCTCCAGCTCCATATTTGCCTCTGCAAAGGCCCGGCAGGGACCTATATCCAGCTTGTGGTTGTACAGTAACTGCACTGAGTCAAATTCCTGGCACACCCTCCAGTTCATCTGGTATTGAAATTGGCACCTTCAGCAGCGCCAGAAAGTTCTGCTTCCAAGTTTGGGACTTCTTTTCGGTTAGCAGTAAGGAGTAGAACATTGCTACATGCTCAATTTGTCGACAAGCTGTTAGGCGGGG